>NC_136917.1:9590180-10313165 GCF_949752795.1 Hyperoodon ampullatus
GATATTAGTAACATTCATACTGATATTTAAACTTACACTATAAGTAGTTTAATTTCAGATCTAAATGAATCAAGAAATGTTTCTTAATTTGAATGATTGAAGAATGAAGTTGCAGTTGGAAGGAAAATGTATGCAAAGAGGTTGAATATCATTTGGAAAAGTCCCAGGACACAAGTAGATCGACCTCAAGGATGATGCAGGTTAACTAAGCTCAGAATTAGATGCATAAGAAATAAGACACCTACTTTTTAGTTTTTAAGGAGATATTTTTAGAATAAAGGTGTGAAGGAACTCCAGTTTTATGCTGGTCACTGTACTGTCTTTGTATAAATGTACATGGGAATTCTGAATATAATCCACAGTTGGCCTGGTGAACATGTTATAGCACAAGAGAAATCGACTGGATGATTTTAATGGTTCTCTCCTGACTAATACAGTTTCGTGGATCATAATGTTATAGATATACTAGTTCTTATTCAGGTCATCCTCTTCACGGTGCTAGGCTAGAAACACTGTTGAAGCCTGCTGCTGTTTCTCCATTTCTAGGCTTCCACTGTTTTACAATCGTGTGCCTGAACATGTACAGGCAAACCACGCACGTATGTACGAACACACACACTAACTGGTATTCAAATTACTAACCTCTATCTGGTTGTTTATAATTTCAAACGAGGTAATCTAACCTCATTCTGGAAAGCATTCCTTCCCTTCAAGGTTTCAATGCAAAATTATTTTCTGAGCTCCTCAATATAAGAGTTGTGGTTAAATTAGTATCACATAGGGGGCTTCCCTGGTGGCGCAGTAGTTGAGAGTCCGCCTGTCGATGCAGGGGACACGGGTTCGTGCCCCGGTCCGGGAGGATCCCACATGCCGCGGAGCGGCTGGGCCCGTGAGCCATGGCCGCTGAGCCTGTGCGTCCAGAGCCTGTGCTCCGCAACGGGAGAGGCCACAACAGTGAGAGGCCTGCGTACCGCAAAAAAAAAAACAAAAAAAATTAATATCACATAGAGAATTCCCTCGCGGTTCAGTGGTTAGGACTTGGTGCTTTCACTGTGAGGGCCCGAGTTCAGTCCCTGTTCAGAGAACTAATATCCCACAAGCCGTGCAGTGTGGTCAAAAAAAAAAAAATTATATCACATACATCTAATACTTATAAACAACCCACCCTTTCTGAGTAACAAAAGTAATCATTTAGAAATTTGCTATATTGAGTCACCATTCATTTACATCCAAAAAGGCAAGTATATTTCTCTATTTTGAAAGTCCTGAAGAACATCATATTTTGGCTTTTTTTCCTCAATAAGCTTTTTTCCTTTAAAATAGTTTTAGACTTACAAAAAGTATAAAGGTAGTAGAGAGTTCTCATACTCTGCAGCCATTTTCTCCTATTATTAACATCTTACATTAGTATGGTGCCTTTGTTACAATTATTGGACCAATGTTGATACATCATTATTAACTGAAGTCCACAGTTTATTCATATTTCCTTAAATTTGCCTAATGTCCTATTTCCTGTCTAAGGATTACATCAAGGATACTACATTACATTTAGTCATCATATATTTGGGGGCTCCTCTTGGCTGTGACAGTTTCTCAGACTTTCCTTGTTTTTGTCAAAATAGTGGTTTTGAGGAGTACTGGTCAGGTATTTTGTAGAATGTCCCTTTATTGGGATTTGTCTGATGTTATTTTTGTGATTAAGCTGGGGTTATGAGTTTTTGGTAGGAAGATCACAGAGAGAAAGTGCTGTTTTCATCATGTTATATCAAGGGTGCATATTATCAACATGACTTATCCTTGTTTATGTTAACCTTGATCACCTTGAACACCTGGTAGTGTTTGCCAGGTTTCTCTATTACGAAATTATTCTTTTTCTCCCCTTCCACGCTGTACTTTTTGGAAAGAAGTCACTATGAGGATCCAACACTTAGATTTGAGGGTTTATACGCTACCTCTTGGGAAGAGTATCTATACCAATTGTTAGGGAGTGTTCTGCATGAGAGATTTCTCTCTTCTCTCCATTTTATTGATTGATTGATTGATTGATTGATTGATACGCGGGCCTCTCACTGCTGTGGCCTCTCCCATTGTGGAGCACAGGCTCCGGACGTGCAGGCTCAGCGGCCATGGCTCACGGGCCTAGCTGCTCCGCGGCATGTGGGATCTTCCCGGACGGGGGCACGAACCCGTGTCCCCTGCATCGGCAGGCGGACTCTCAACCACTGCGCCACCAGGGAAGCCCTACTTTATTATTTTTAAAATCACTTAATTATGTCAGTATGAACCCATGGATATTTATTTCTTATTTTGGGTTATAATCCAATACTCCTTTATTTATTTTGTTTGCACCAGTGCTTCCACCTTGGTCTTTGGGAGCGCTTTCATTTGGCTCCTGTGTACTATGACATACCCCTCCCTATTATGGTGGTCTGTTTGTCTGCCTACCTGCCTTCCTCCTTATGTTCCACTATGATATATGGCAAATTTTCTGATGCAGTCCTAGAATCAGCCATTTCTTTAAGGATCCCTGGTTCCTTTTGTTGGACAATGGTATCTGGAGCCAAGATTTGGGCAATAGGTGTACTTGTTGCTGCTGAGGTGTCATTACATCTATACCCGCTTGTCTGACAGAACAAGGAACTATATCAATATGTGTGTATACAAACCTGTGTGTGTGTGTGTGTGTATATATATATGTGTGTGTGTGTGTGCATGTATAAATATTTCCATGTATAACCAGCTTTATCTATAGTAAGCTAGACATGAGTTAGTGTGGCTGTTTCGAACTCTGTCACCACATGAATCTTTCTTTTTCCCCTTGCTTATTTGTAAATTCTTAGTTCAGTAATAGGAAACCTGGCTTCCACCGTCTGCCATCCATTTACCTAAGTGTTTCACTCTAGAATACATACATAGGAGTATCAGAATTGTAACCCTAGTAGAAACAACATCATCAATTCTACTTAATGTACTTTTTTTTTTTTTTTTTTGCCTTTAGTTTTACAGGTTCTACTTTTTTCAAAGTTACTTGGGTCAGCACCTTTCCCCCACCTAGTCCAGTGAGATGGTTTCATAAAATGTTAATAGAATTAGCTTCTTTCGTTATAGTCTACATTACCTCCTGGGAACCCTTGATATCCTAAATGGCTTTTTGAATGTTGCACATATTAAGGTTCGATCTTTGTGCTGTAAAGTTCAATGTATTTTGACAAATGTGTAGTATCCACCATCATAGTCTCATACAAAACAGTTTCACTGCCCTAAAAAATCCCGTTCTTCACCTATTCAACCCTCCTCTCTTGTTCCATCTTCTATCAACCACTAATCTTTTTTACTGCCTCTGTAATCTTGCCTCTCCCATAATGTAGTATAATTGGAATAATACAGTATGTAGCCATTTCAAACTAGCTTCTTTCACTTAGCAGTAAGCATTTAAAATTTATTCATATCATTTGTGGCTTGATAGCTCACTCTGGCAATCTCTGTCTTTAATTAGCGTATGTGAACCATTCACATTTAAAGTAATTCTTGATATATTTGTAACTATTTTCTACTCACCCTGCTTGTCCTTTGTTTCCTGCCTCCCCTTTTATCCTTTCTCAGGTTTTAACTAAGCATTTTATATAATTCAGTTTACATAAAGCTCACTTATTCTCCTTCTGCCATGTCCAGTTATACTGATAAGCCCAACAAAGGCATACTTTCTTTTTGTTGCAGTGTTTGAAATTTCTACATTACCTTTTGATACTTTCTTAGAGTTTTTATATCTGTTTATTTTACACATCTGTTCTTATATGTCATATACTTTTTCCCATTAGAGCCCTTAACATAGTAATCATAGTTATTTTAAGTTACCTATTTAAGAATTTCAACATCCATGTCATATCTGACTCTGGTTCTGATGCTTATTTTGTATTTTCAAACCATTTTTTCCCTTGCCTTTATCATAACATATTTTGTTGAAATCCTGACATAATGTATGACATACAGGAACTGAGGTAAATAGGTCTTTTGTGTGAGGTTTTAGATTAGTCTGACTAGGAGTTGTGTTGTGTTTAATGTTTACTGTAGCTGTTGGTATCAAAAGCTTCAAATTCCTCTAGTGTTGTTGATATTTTGTTTCTCCTATTTTCTTCCAGTTTCCATAAGAACTCTGTTCCAGTCAGTATCTTGCAGATCTCTCAGCTTTAATCCACTGTTATTGATCTGGAGCTCTTTTGTTTTAATTGAAAAGAGTAGAGGAGGGGATTCATTTTATAATTTTATGATTAAATCTCAGCCTTTTAATAGGCCTGTGTTCCTTGTCTGTGTGTGACCTGCACAGGTGTTTCTTAGTTTTTTTCCCACCTAGGTGAAGGACTGTGAGGCCTAGTTTGGGGGAAGTCCCTTCCCCGAGCTCAGACCACAACCTGGTAAAACCTTTTCCAGTGAAGATTAAGCCTTATTTTATGAAATGCTCTGCATATATTTCTAAATGGTTACTTTTCCTCTCCACCCTCCAAAGCCCCAAAGTCTTTTTTTCTTGGCTTTTTACTATGAGAACCTGGTGGGATTCTTTGAGGTAAACTCTTGAATTTGTGGGGATCCCCTAAAATTGTGCCCCCTCAGACTCTATCTTATACTATTTCATACTTAGCCTGCAGCAGTTTATCAAAATTACTATTTAAGTTTATGTTTCCAGCAGCCTCTGCTCCAGGTAACCAGATCTTGGCTATGATACTTTGGACTCACCTGCCATTCTAGATTTCAGGATAAAGATTTGCTGTCTGCCTTCTCGTCTCCAATGGGCCTGAGAAAAGTCATTGATTTCAGTTTATTCAACATTTTCCTTGTTGTAAGAGTGGAAGTGATGACTTCTAAATCTTTACATGGAAATCATTCACTTCTTTTTTACTATCAAATATTGATTCAAGGCGAACAGTATTAGCTTGAGTATATAAAGGCCTAACACAATGCTAGGCACAGAGTAGTTAATCATTAAATGTTAATTCCCTCTTCCTTCCATTTTCTCCTATGTAGGTTATGAGGTAAGGTTCAATTTGTGATGTAGTAATATAGTATATTCTGTTCTCTCTCTCTCCCACCCCTGGTCTTTCTCCCTCTCTCTTTCTCTGAATAATTATTATAGTATTTTGTAATATTATTGCTGTAAAAGTCTCCCAAGCCCAATATTTAAGTATTAGTCATAATGTATAGGTACTGTTAAGAGCTATTGCCACAATAAGTGATTTTAGGTGCTAAAAAGTGTCAAAATTAAATTGCAGTAATAGGAAAGCTTTATTCCAGACTGAAGAAACAAAGTAATAAAATCTAGATTCCTAAAAATGATATCTCCATTTTTTTTCCTGCTCATCTGTGATTACAGGTGAATTTCCAATTCTTTTAACTATTTTTCCCACAATAAACATTGGTTCTCAAATAATAATCTAACCTATTCAGTAGTAATTGAGAGGCAGAAATACTCTAGAGATTCCCAGCTCCAAAGCTGGGATCCTTTATGAAGCTGCAATCAAGTTGTAGGCTTTGGCTGTAGGATTGACTGGGGAAGGATCCACTTCCAAGCTCTTTCAGACTGTTGGCAGAATGTATCTCTTTTTAGCTTTAGGACTAAAGGCAACTTGATTCTTTGAAAGCAGCTACAGAGAGTGAGAGAAATTCTAGTAATACAAGACTTCGATGGCTTAACATGATCACGGGAATGACGCCCCATCACCTTTGCTGCATTCCAATGATTAGAAACAAGTTATAGGTTCCACCCACACTCAAGGGGAGAGTTTTATGCAAAGCATGAACAAAGGGACACAGAAATCATTGGGAGATACCTTAATGTTGTCCACCACAGAGTGCTAGTCATAACCCGGTTAACATTCAGAATATATAAAGTCTAGAAATTGCCATTACAATTGGAGAAAAGTCAAAATTGTGCAGAAAAATATGATCTTTAATTACATAATTTTATTTTCTTTAATTTATATAACTATTGTAAAATTAATAACATATTGAATATTAAATAAAGGAAAATTTATTTACAATTCTGGATATTTGCTTGATGAAAAATTCTCATACAGGTAATTATTACATGAGAGAAAAATTATAAAGTGAAAATAGTTAAACTATTTTACTATTCAGAGACCTCACAGATTAGGCATTATAATACACCATAAGCCATAAAATAAGTTAAACAAATTATTTGTAGAATTAAGTAAATGCACATGTACGTTGGTTAACAAAAATGTATTATTGTGCAAAATTATACCAGTATTATCTTAATCATAAAATATTAAATACCCAAGATAATATCATGAATCAATATATATTTTAATACCATTGAGGATGTCCATAACAGCTTCAGTGATCCTTCAAGACTCTTGGACAGTTGTCTATTATGCTAAAAAAAGAAACTTCTGGAATCTCCTAAGCAGGGTGTGGTACAAAGAATTTCAGAAGAGGAAATCAGAGACATGGGCCCTGCTGAGAACTGACTCAAATTTTAGATATATCATTCAAGTCTTCATTTTGCAAAAGGAGCTGGTTGGAAGTTATGGTTTTTAACTGAACTGTAGAAGTCATTTCTACTTCTACTTTCTGTTTCTAAACCTAAATCAAGTACCGATTAGGCTTCTCAAATGGGATCATTAGAAAATGAACAAATGATCAGGACTTCGTTGTAAGAGGTGAAAAACACCTTCTTGGAAAGGTTCAAAAAACTCATGCAAGGTTAGGCAGGAAAAGAGAGTTAAAGGAAAAGAATCACCCTTTAGATAAAACACAATACATTGAAAAACAAAACATACATACTTTTGTGAAAAAGTAATCCATAGTTTTATTTAATTCACTGTGTATTCAAATGTTAAACCCTTATTAAATTTAGAAGCAGATAAAGATACTTACAATAGAGGTCAATGTGTATGATATTTAATTCAAATATAGATTCCCTTTCCCTTATTTCTACCTATGTATCATTTGCATTTTCTACTTTTTAAGAAAAAAAATTCTCCTTATATTTATTGTTACTGAGTAATGATCATTTCATTTGTGAAGGTGCAGGTCAGCATGCAAAACAGGTTTAAAAATTTGTTTCAGGTCCCGTCTGACTTGGTATTCTAGATAGGTGACATTGATATTTATATATAGAGGATCATGGAGATCTGTACTACAAATAGAAAGCAAAGCTTTATTATTGTCAACTCATTCGCAATCAGTATTAAAGATTGTTAAATACAGAATGAGCCTGATCTTTGCATTCAGAGCCGTTTGGTTTAGAATCCCGGTTGTCACCAACAGTGCAAAGTCATGGACAAGTTATCTCTCATACTGTACCTTCATTTTTCAATTGTATGTTACCATTCCAACATCAGCAACTGGTTGTAATGATTAAATAAGATAACTTAAGTAAATAAGCCACCTACAGTGGTTTTGGCACTCAGGAATGAATAATACATGACTCATATTATTTTAATGGCAATAATTATAATTATGATACCTTTCACTCTACAGTTGAAAATTGTATAATCGATGCATTAAACTATTTCTGCTCCTGTCTCAGTAGAGTGGACACACTCACATAAATCTTCTCATGAAATTCAAAATATGGTTTCAGAGAAAGAATGAAAGAGCATAGAACAATTCAGTTTTTCTTACGTGTGCATCGTTGGTGAAACATTTAAAATATTATGCTATTATAATATTTTGCAACACTGGAGCTGAGAGATTATTTACTCTATCTCCACCATTCAAAAGATGAAAAAAATGAGGTCATTCACCATTAGTTTAAAAAATATTATTGAGCACTCAGTGAGATGCTTGGGATTCATTGGAGATGAATGAATGAATGAATGTGTGCATGCTATGTAAATGAATAAAAGATTGAATACTAAATAAATGAATAAACAAACAGATGACTCTACTCTTACACTCAAATAGCTTCTACACCGGTGAAATAGAGATTAATCAATACAGTCTACAAATAACTAGTTCATGGAAGTTGTGATATTTTTCATGGTTGTAAAGTTTGAAGACTAAAACCCAGTGTTTCTCACTTTAAGGCAATGCCCAGAAATAATTTATTGCACAGAGCATATGTTCTAAATTTTTTTTTTCCTGATAAGAGTTTGACATTTTCCCCTATAATTTAAATTTTATAGCTTAAATACATTATGCTAATCAAATGATATGTCACTACCATTTATCATATTTGCTGGATTCTATCACATGATGAATTATGTACCCTAAAATTTTTCAACATAATTATTGGTGCATTTGCAATTGAATCATTACAGTAATCCAGATGACATCTTTTGCAGCTTTGGTGTTTAGCAAAGCTTGCATGAACATATAACTTTGTTTAGTATGTTGTGTGTATTGTTAGTTTACATGATACATAAAAATCAGAGACTTGTTCTGACATAAATCAAGAGTTAAATAGGGAGGGGATATGGGGATATATGTATACATATAGCTGATTCATTTTGTTGTACAGCAGAAACTAACACAACATTGTAAAGCAATTATACTCCAATAAAGATGAAAAAAAAGTTAAATAGTACATTTACTCTTAAACACACTTTCTAATTCAAGTTAGTAGATAATCACATGGTTATTCTTGATACATTCTAACAAAATAGAATGCTCTAGAAAAAATGGTTACTGTCATAACATACCTTCATTCATTTATTCAGCAGTGTGTTTCTATGTGTCCAGCCCTAGCTTAGCACTTTACATTTATTACCTCATTTAATTTCCACCTCGGCATTTGAAGTATATACAATTATTAGTTTCATTTTACACATGAAGAAAATGAAACAGAGAGTGTAAATAACCTAGCCCAGATCATATTTCTAATCAGAATGCTATGCAAAATATATGATAGGTGATAGATCTATTATACAGATAGTAAGGGTTACAGGCATTCAGAAGGAGTGATCGTGGAAGTGGGAAGATGAAAAAAATTTTCATTGGGTCTTTGCCCTAGCATCACACCATGAAAAGCCCAGTGTTCAGATGAGGGTAGATTTGTGTTGCTGAACTATGAGTAAAATAAATGTTGGCAGACTATTATTTGTGTGAAACCATGAGGAGAAAATCAAGATGAAATCCATGATCCATAGGGTGATGGCTAGAAACGTTCCTGGAATGGTAGATTGGTTTAATTTCAAAGGATTTTAAAAGACATGGAAGAGAAAATGCAAAGAACTTTCTTTTTGTCTGTAAGAGATATTTGCAGCTCTCTATCTCAGCTTGTAAAGGAACTTTGCCTATGTTGGATACTGTTTGAAACTAGAAAATTGTCTCTTGGACTGGTGATCTGTACTGGAGCCTAGGAGAATATAGTCCAGTACTCTCTTATGACAGTGGGAAGAATGAGACTGCCTTGGTTACTGGTATGTGGTGGTACTCTCAGTGCTGGTATCACAGATCTACCTGAGGCTTAAAAATAAAATAACATTGATACGTATTGATGCTCCACAAAAGGTACAAATAGGGGAGCCGGAGGAAGATGGCGGAAGAGTAAGACGCGGAGATCACCTTCCTCCCCACAGATACATCAGAAATTCATCTACACGTGGAACAACTCCAACAGAACACCTACTGAACGCTGACAGAAGACCTCAGACCCCCCAAAAGGCAAGAAACTCCCCACATACCTGGGTAGGTCAAAAGAAAAAAAGAATAAACAGAGACAATAGGATATGGACGGGACCTGTACCAGTGGGAGGGAGCCGTGAAGGAGGGAAGGTTTCTACACACTACAAGCCCCTTCGAGGGCGGAGACTGCAGGTGGCGGAGGGGGAAAGCTTCGGAGTAGCGGAGGAGAGCACAGCAACAGGGGTGTGGAGGGCAAAGCAGAGAGATTTTGGCACAGAGGATCGGTGCCCTCAGGCACACACCAGCCCGAGAGACTTGTCTGCTCGGCCGCCAGAGCGGGCGGGGCTGGGAGCTGAGGCTCGGGTATCGGCTTTCAGTCGGAGCGCAGGGAGAGGTCTGGGGCTGGCGGCAGGAAGAGACCCTGAAGGGGTTAGTGCTAGCCCGGAGGGAGTCCGGGGAAAGGGTCTGGAGCTACCGGAGAGGCAAGAGACTTTTTTCCCTTTTGTTGCCTGGTGCGCGAGGAGAGGGCATTCCCCTCCCTCCCCTCTGCCTGAGTGAGCCAGAGCCCCCGAATCAGCGGCTCCTTTAAACCCGTCCTGTCTGAGCGAAGAACGGACGCCCTCCGGCGACCTACGCGCAGAGGCGGGGCCAGGTCCAAGGCTGAGACCCGGGAGCTGTGAGAGCAGAGACAGGGAAATCTCTCTGTGCAGCCTCCGAGGCAGCGGATTAAAGCTCCACGGTCCATTTGATGTGCCCTGCGTCTGTGGAGTGCATGAATGGACAGCGAATCATCCCAAATTGAGGAAGTGGACCTTGAGGACAAGATTTAAGACTTTCCCCCCCCCCTTTTTTTTCCCTCTTTTTACAACGAATTATCTCAAATTAAGGAGGTGGACTTAGCAAGATTTCAGACTTTTCGCCCTTTTCCTCTTTTTACAACGAATTATCCCAAATCGAGGAGGTGGACTTGGAGAGCAAGATTTTTGATTTTTTCCCCTGCTCTCTTTTTGTGAATGTGTATGTGTAATCTTCTGTGTAAGGTTCTCTCTGTATAGCTTTGCTTCCACCATATGTCCCAGGGTTCTTTCGGTCCGTGTTTTTTTTCAATAATTACTTTTTAATTTTAATAACGCTACTATATTTCATACTTTATTCTATTTTACTTTACCTGCTCTTTCTTTTTTTCCTCCCTTCCCTTCCTCCCTCCCTCCCTCCGCTCCTCCTTTCCTTCTTTCTTTTTCTTTCCTTCCTCCCTCCCTCCCTCCCTCCTGTCTTTCTTTCTTTCTTTCCTTCCTCCCTCCCTCCCTCTCTTCTTCCATTCACTCTTCCTTTTGCTTTCATTCCTCCCTCCCTCCCTCCTTTCTTTGCTTTCTTTCCATCCTTCCTCCCTCCCTCCTTTCTTTCTTTCTTCCTTCCTTCCTTCCTTACTTCCCTTCTTCCTTTCTTTCAATCTCTCTTTCTTTCTTCTACTAATTCTTTCTTTCTACTTTTTCTCACTGTTATTCTGAGCCGGGTGGATGAAAGGCTCTTGGTGCTGCAGCCAGGAGTTAGTGCTGTGCCTCTGAAGTGGGAGAGCCAACTTCAGGACACGGGTCCACAAGAGACCTCCCAGCTCCACATAATATCAAGCAGCGAAAATCTCCCAGGGATCTCCATCTCAACACCAGCACCCAGCTTCAGTCAACGACCAGCAAGCTACAGTGCTGGTCACCCTATGCCAAGCAACTAGCAAGGCAGGAACACAACCCCACCCATTAGCAGAGAGGATACCTAAAAACATAATAAGGCCACAGGCACCCCAAAACACACCACCAGACGTGGACCTGTCCACCAGAAAGACAAGATCGAGCTTCAACCACCAGAACACAGGCATTAGTCCCCCCCACCAGGAAGCCTACACAACCTACTGAAACAACCTTAGCCACGGGGGACAGACACCAAAAACAACGGGAACTACGAATCTGCAGCCTGCAAAAAGGAGACCCCAAACACAGTAACATAAGCAAAATGAAAAAGCAGAAAAACACACAGCAGGTGAAGGAGCAAGATAAAAACCTACCAGACCTAACAAATGAAGAGGTAATAGGCAGTCTACCTGAAAAAGAATTCAGAATAATGATAGTAAAGCTGATCCAAGATTCTATTTCCCAGATCCAAAATCTTGGAAATAGAATAGACAATATGCAAGAAACAGTTAACAAGGACCTAAAAGAACTAAAGATGAATCAAGCATCGATTAAAAACACAATAAATGAAATGAAAAATACTCTAGATGGGATCAATAGCAGAATAACTGAGGCAGAAGAACGGATAAGTGAGGTGGAAGATAAAATAGTGGAAATAACTGATGCAGAGCAAAATAAAGAAAAAAGAATGAAAAGAACAGAGGACAGTCTCAGAGACCTCTGGGACAACATTAAACGCACCAACATTCGAATTATAGGGGTTCCAGAAGAAGAAGAGAAAAAGAAAGGGACTGAGAAAATATTTGAAGAGATTATAGTTGAAAACTTCCCTAATATGGGAAAGGAAATAGTTAATCAAGTCCAGGAGGCACAGAGAGTCCCATACAGAATAAATCCAAGAAGAAATACGCCAAGACACATATTAATCAAACTGTCAAAAATTAAACACAAAGAAATCATATTAAAAGCAGCAAGGGAAAAACAACAAATAACACACAAGGGAATCCCCATCAGGTTAACAGCTGATCTCTCAGCAGAAACTCTACAAGCCAGAAGGGAGTGGCAGGACATAATTAAAGTGATGAAGGAGGGAAACCTGCAACCAAGATTACTCTACCCAGCAAGGATCTCATTCAGATTTGATGGAGAAATTAAAACCTTTACAGACAAGCAAAAGCTGAGAGAGTTCAGCACCACCAAACCAGCTTTACAACAAATGCTAAAGGAACTTCTCTAGGCAAGAAACACAACAGAAGGACTATACCTACAATAACGAACCCAAAGCCATTAAGGAAATGGGAATAGGAACATACATATCAATAATTACCTTAAATGTAAATGGACTAAATGCTCCCACCAAAAGACACAGAGTGGCTGAATGGATACAAAAACAAGACCCATATATATGCTGTCTACAAGAGACCCACTTCAGACCTAGAGACACATACAGATTGAAAGTAAGGGGATGGAAAAAGATATTCCATGCAAATGGAAATCAAAAGAAAGCTGGAGTAGCAATTCTTATATCAGACAAAATAGACTTTAAAATAAAGACTATTAGAAGAGACAAAGAAGGACACTACATAACGATAAAGGGATCGATCCAAGAAGAAGATATAACAATTGTAAATATTTATGCACCCAACATAGGAGCACCTCAATACATAAGGCAAATACTAACAGCCATAAAAGGGGAAATCGACAGTAACACAATCATAGTAGGGGACTTTAACACCCCACTTTCACCAATGGACAGATCATCCAAAATGAAAATAAATAAGGAAACACAAGCTTTAAATGATACATTAAACAAGATGGACTTAATTGATATTTATAGGACATTCCACCCAAAAACAACAGAATACACATTTTTCTCAAGTGCTCATGGAACATTCTCCAGGATAGATCATATCTTGGGTCACAAATCAAGCCTTGGTAAATTTAAGAAAATTGAAATTGTATCAAGTATCTTTTCCGACCACAATGCTATGAGACTAGACATCAATTACAGGAAAAGATCTGTAAAAAATACAAACACATGGAGGCTAAACAATACACTACTCAATAATGAAGTGATCACTGAAGAAATCAAAGAGGAAATTAAGAAATACTTAGAAACAAATGACAATGGAGACACGACGACCCAAAACCTATGGGACGCAGCAAAAGCAGTTCTAAGGGGGAAGTTTATAGCAATACAATCCCACCTTAAGAAACAGGAAACATTTCGAGTAAACAACCTGACCCTGCACCTAAAGCAATTAGAGAAAGAAGAACAAAAAACCCCCAAAGTTAGCAGAAGGAAAGAAATCATACAGATCAGATCAGAAATAAATGAAAAAGAAATGAAGGAAACGATAGCAAAGATCAACCAAACTAAAAGCTGGTTCTTTGAGAAGATAAACAAAATTGACAAACCATTAGCCAGACTCATCAAGAAAAGAAGGGAGAAGACTCAAATCAGTAGAATTAGAAATGAAAAAGGAGAAGTAACAACTGACACTGCAGAAATACAAAAGATCATGAGAGATTACGATAAGCAACTCTATGCCAATAAAATGGACAACCTGGAAGAAATGGACAAATTCTTAGAAATGCACAACCTACCAAGACTGACTCAGGAAGAAATAGAAAATATGAATAGACCAATCACAAGCACTGAAATTGAAACTGTGATTAAAAATCTTCCATCAAACAAAAGCCCAGGACCAGATGGCTTCACAGGCGAATTCTATCAAACATTTAGAGAAGAGCTAACACCCATCCTTCTCAAACTCTTCCAAACAATATCGGAGGAAGGAACACTCCCAAACTCATTCTACGAGGCCACCATCACCTTGATACCAAAACCAGGCAAGGATGTCACAAAGAAAGAAAACTACAGGCCAATATCACTGATGAACATAGATGCAAAAATCCTCAACAAAATACTAGCAAACAGAATCCAACAGCACATTAAAAGGATCATACACCATGATCAAGTGGGGTTTATTCCAGGAATGCAAGGATTCTTCAATATACGCAAATCAATCAATGTGATACACCATATTAACAAGTTGAAGGAGAAAAACCATATGATCATCTCAATAGATGCAGAGAAAGCTTTCGACAAAATTCAACACCCATTTATGATAAAAACCCTGCAGAAAGTAGGCATAGAGGGAACTTTCCTCAACATAATAAAGGCCATATATGACAAACCCACAGCCAACATTGTCCTCAATGGTGAAAAACTGAAACCATTTCCACTAAGATCAGGAACAAGACAAGGCTGCCCACTCTCACCACTCTTATTCAACCTAGTTTTGGAAGTTTTAGCCACAGCAATCAGAGAAGAAAAGGAAATAAAAGGAATCCAAATTGGAAAAGAAGAAGTAAAGCTGTCACTGTTTGCAGATGACATGATACTATACATAGAGAATCCTAAAGATGCTACCGAAAAACTACTAGAGCTAATCAATGAATTTGGTAAAGTAGCAGGATACAAAATTAATGCACAGAAATCTCTGGCATTCCTGTACACTAATGATGAAAAATCTGAAAATGAAATCAAGAAAACACTCCCATTTACCATTGCAACAAAAAGAATAAAATATCTAGGAATAAACCTACCTAAGGAGACAAAAGACCTGTATGCAGAAAATTATAAGACACTGATGAAAGAAATTAAAGATGATATAAATAGATGGAGAGATATACCATGCTCCTGGATTGGAAGAATCAATATTGTGAAAATGACTCTACTACCCAAAGCAATCTACAGATTCAATGCAATCCCTATCAAACTACCACTGGCATTTTTCACAGAAGTAGAACAAAAAATTTCAAAATTTGTTTGGAAAAACAAAAGACCCCGAATAGCCAAAGCAATCTTGAGAACGAAAAACGGAGCTGGAGGAATCAGGCTGCCTGACTTCAGACTATACTACAAAGCTACAGTAATTAAGACAGTGTGGTACTGGCATAAAAACAGAAAGATAGATCAGTGGATCAGGATAGAAAGCCCAGAGATAAACCCACGCACATATGGCCAACTTATCTTTGATAAAGGAGGCAGGAATGTACAGTGGAGAAAGGACAGCCTCTTCAATAAGTGGTGCTGGGAAAACTGGACAGGGACATGTAAAAGTATGAGATTAGATCATTCCCTAACACCATACACAAAAATAAGCTCAAAATGGATTAAAGACCTAAATGTAAGGCCAGAAACTATCAAACTCTTAGAGGAAAACATAGGTAGAACACTCTATGACATAAATCACAGCAAGATCCTTTTGGACCCACCTCCTAGAGAAATGGAAATAAAAACAAAGATAAACAAATGGGACCTAATGAAACTTCAAAGCTTTTGCACAGCAAAGGAAACCATAAACAAGACCAAAAGACAACCCTCAGAATGGGAGAAAATATTTGCAAATGAAGCAACTGACAAAGGATTAATCTCCAAAATTTATAAACAGCTCATGCAGCTCAATAGCAAAAAAACAAACAACCCAATCCAAAAATGGGCAGAAGACTTAAATAGGCATTTCTCCAAAGAAGATATACAGACTGCCAACAAACACATGAAAGAATGCTCAACATCATTAATCATTAGAGAAATGCAAATCAAAACTACAATGAGATATCATCTCACACCAGTCAGAATGGCCATCATCAAGAAATCTAGAAACAATAAATGCTGGAGAGGGTGTGGAGAAAAGGGAACACTCTTGCACTGCTGGTGGGAATGTGAATTGGTACAGCCACTATGGAGAACAGTATGGAGGTTCCTTAAAAAACTAAAAATAGAACTACCATATGACCCAGCAATCCCACTACTAGGCATATACCCTGAGAAAACCATAATTCAAAAAGAGACATGTACCAAAATGTTCATTGCAGCTCTATTCACAATAGCCCGGAGCTGGAAACAACCTAAGTGTCCATCATCGGATGAATGGATAAAGAAGATGTGGCACATATATACAATGGAATATTACTCAGCCATAAAAAGAAACGAAACTGAGCTATTTGTAATGAGGTGGATAGACCTAGAGTCTGTCATACAGAGTGAAGTAAGTCAGAAAGAGAAAGACAAATACCGTATGCTAATACATATATATGGAATTTAAAAAAAAAAAAATGTCATGAAGAACCTAGGGGTAAAACGGGAATAAAGACACAGACCTACTTGAGAATGGACTTGAGGATATGGGGAAGGGGAAGGGTAAGCTGTGACAAAGGGAAAGAGAGGCATGGACATATATACACTACCAAACGTAAGGTAGATAGATAGTGGGAAGCAGCCGCAGAGCACAGGGAGATCAGCTCGGTGCTTTGTGACCGCCTGGAGGGGTGGGATGGGGAGGGTGGGAGGGAGGGAGATGCATGAGGGAGGGGATGTGGGAACAGATGTATATGTATGACTGATTCACTTTGTTATAAAGCAGAAACTAATAATAAAAAAAAAAAAAAAAAAGGTACAAATAACATAGAGTAAATCAGAACTCTTTTTCATCTTAAGTTATTAAGACAGTTTCATAGATTTCATATTTGAGCTTACCTTCATTAACCTCAACAACAACAACAAAAATAGCCTGTGGTTTTGGGTTTCTGTTTTACCAGCAAAATGGGTTTATTCCGGAATAACAGCAAATTGCAAATTGGGACAGGCAAGCGAAGGTGAATTGTAGGCAAGTCCGAAGAGACAAAGGGAAGGGCAGGCTTTATTAGGTTTTAGGAAGAAACTGGGCAGGAGTGTTTTGAATAAAAGCTCACTGGAGAGGAACAAGAGTTTGAAATTGTGGCATTTTTTTTCTTGTTTGCCAGCACTGGTTAGTACATTGCTATTGCGGCAAGGAGGGATCTTCCATCCTTGTCTTAAAAGCAGGAGAAGGAATTCTCTGTGAAAAATGTCCTCCCTTGTACCAGAGAAAAGTAACTTATTATCATGGATAAGAAGTTGAGACTGAGAGAATTTTATACAAAGAATTCTATGTAAACAGACCTTAAAATAATTATTTTTTCTTCCTACTGGTTATGCAGACTGCAAGGAGAAGTACATGTGTGAAACCTCTCCCGTTAGGGCTTTCTGACTCCATTTTAATTGATGTTTTCCTTTATTTATTTTCATACCTTCAAGATAAATAAGTTACCAATACTTTCCACCCAGTCCAATATCAAGAACTTTACAAGTGTGATACAAAGGAAATGAGTAAAATAATGGAGAGATGGGACAAATAATTTGAATCCATATCCTTACCTTTATACTATATTCATTCGAAATTCTTCTGGCTATACCAAGTTGTGGATATTGAGAAAAAAACACTTACTGGTTTTCATTGATTTTGATTAATTCAATCAAATCTACTGTTACCTTAGCAAGATAAACTTTGTGTTAAGAGTGTCTCATCAAAAGTAAAAACTGCACAAATCCTTAATCATCTCATTTTCTGTGTTTTCTTAGTCCTTTACATTTTAACTCATTCCTTACCTTTTTACTGCAGGGCAATACAAACTGACATGCTTCTTTAGATGAAAGCAAGTATCCTATTCTATATGGTGGTCATACAGAAGCCAAAGTGTTGGTACTGTAACTTATCAGCCTCCTAATATTTCTTAGGTTTCTATTTTCCTTCTTCATTTGTTATTCAGTACATTTTCAGTGTGCTTCCTTGGATTCTTGTGCTTAATATAACTGGAAATTACTCTTATTCTTCCTAGGAATGTGAGATATAAAAGGATAGTTATGAAAACTGCAGAATATAAAGTGAAACTTAAATACTTAATAATTCTGTATCTCAGAGAAATAAAAGAGGACTTCAAGCACATACTTCCAAGTGAATTATCTTCTCTGTCTAGAGATTTCTAAATAGATGGCACCTTTGAATTCCTACTGAGCTGGAGAGAAACCAAACCATTACATAAAACATTAGTGTAGAAGTCATAGTATAAATAACAATAAAACAACAGCAACAAGAAAGCAAGAACAACAATAAAGCATCACTATCTAAGTTGAATGGAATTGTGAAATATTTAAATATATACAAAAAGCATTTTACTTTAAAAAGTTATTGTATTTACTTGACACATTTTCTTTGGAAAGTGAGAGCTATTATTCTGAGGAGACTTGACATTAATGTTTGAGAACAGTAATTTAGAAACATGTATAACATAAAGAAATATGATATGAAAAGCTAAAATAGCAGGCATGATTTTCCTAGCCTGTGAGAGTTGGTAACTGAAACTGGAGCACTGTGGGGCACTTCAGGAAGGAAGGAAGTTGAAGGAAGACAGGAGAAAAAAAAATAGCTTAAATGGTCACAAGATAAACAACAGCCATGCTAATTAAAAACAAAGCATAATTATTATAAGCCTTTTTGAACCTCCACGTACAATCTGATTTATAACATAGGAGCTATTTTATTGCTCTGTGATAAATTGTCAATATAGCAAAAATGCTAAGTTAATCTAGTCTATACTCTTATAAATAAACTTCTCAGGGAAGAAAAACATAATTTCTTTAGTAAAAAAATCTCTATTCTACTTTATTTCCTTTAATTTGAAGGAAAAATATAAACTTCCTGTCTTCCTTTTAAAATTCAATATTTTGTTAAGGAACATTTCATAAAATATCTTGCATAGTCCTTTGAACACTATAAATTCATTCTGCTGTTCTTATTTATACCACAGAAAAGGTATGAGTACATTGTGGTAGATCAGTAATTTGGCTAATGAGACAAAGAAAGGAAAATGCAAGCAATTAATACCTAATGGATGGTTTTAATAACAGCAGCTTTTAATAGTAAAGAAAAAATAGGATCATATTCTTGTACACTGACTACCATTCACACAAGTATTACTATGCTATCATTATATTTCATTAGAAATAATGTATGCTTTAATAGTCAGATGAAAATATCCTGTTTGATGTATTTACAAAAGGAAGCCAAATTATTGGACCCAGCAAAATAAACTGAGTACATTAAAATATTTCTTATTTCTCTAACATATATTGAAGTGATAAAAGAAGAGATTTAGAATCATAAAAGGAATAGTAATAAAGGTGAAGTCCTAATTTACTTCCCAGTTTTATTTCAACTTAGTTCTTCATTGCTGTAAGGCATAAAAGTTATTGAATTTTACCACATTCACCTCACACTGGTTTCCTATCAAACAGAATATCAGTGGAACACCTCCGCTGAGCTCCCTACATGAAATTGTCCTTTTGTACATCTCGTAATCGGTGGCGATGTGGCCAAGCATCTGGCGGTGACAAGCAGACGTCTTTGATTTATTGGCTAATATCACTGCTTGTTAGTGGATGGTTGAGCAGGAGACTAAAAGAGCATAAAATCAGAGAGAATAAATTATGAAGGCACCGAACTGTGCCATTATAAACCCTTCCTTGTCACAGCTGTGACATCTCTTAGGAAATGGAGGATGACAGCAGCGTTCATTCTTCAAAGGGCTAATACCGTCTACTTGTGATCCTGACCATAAATAAATAAATAAAGCAAACAAACCATATAAGCAAGACGGAGCTCAAACAGGAAATGCTTTCCCCTCAATAGAGCACTTGGGTTCCAGTTTTCTTCTTCTACTTGAAAGTTGAGCAGAACAAAGCTGACTTCGATTAGAAGCATACACTAGGAGAGCTCTAGGATATTAAGTACAATTCTCATGCACAGTAGAACCTGAAAACCCAAGAGGTTGACTTGCCCCACATTGCTCTTCTTTTTAGTCATCCTGAAAAGATTACTTTTATTTAAATTGGTTACTGAAATACTATATTAGTGAGTGAATTTAGCCAATCCATTCATGCTATAAACCTCTACCCAAGAAATGATTTTAAGGCTACCCAGCTTTAGTTAGTATTTGCTAAAACAATGTTCCAGAATAATTTAAAATTTGAATTGGCTTTTTAAGTTAGTTTAATCTGTCAAAATAATTAAAACACATGTGAGAATAAAGATTTGTTTAAAATACATGATAGTAAGAAAATATGCAGTAGTGGAGAGAATGTACATCTTGGAACTTGGAATCATTTCTTAGATATTTGTCTTCTAATATGCTACAATATCTTAAAATTTAATTGAGTTTCTTTGAAGTATAACATTTACTTTATTCATTGTTTTAATATCTTATAAATTTTTGAATTTAAGTAATATTAAATCAAAGAAAAGTACAGCTGCATATTTTCACTGATTCTTTCCTGGAGCCATGAAAGGATGATTTTTGAGATCAGTCCTAACCATGTGACTTACAGGGAAATGACAGTGGTAAAGTATTGTGAGATGAGGTTCAGCATTGTCAAAATTGTGAAGAACTATAAAAAAAGGGGAGATCTTCTGTGCTCATCAAGTTGTATTTATTTAATGTGGACAGTAATTTTATATGTCAATCATACCTCAATAAAGTAGTTTTTAAAAATCAGTGTGGGTAGAGAAAGAATGAATGAGAAGGAGTGGTGAGAGGAAGGCTAAAGAGAGAAGTTGGGGCCATACTGTGAAAGGATTTCTCTGCCATGAAATACATTAAATCATTTATTAATTCATAGTCTGCTTTACTTTAGAAAGAGTTTACTACTAATTACAAAGACACACAAAATACAGCAAAATACCCTAAATTAGGCTTAAAAATGATAATAAATATAAAAATGAAGCCAAGAATAAACCTAATACTAAAATATAAACCATAGGCCTCTTTAGTATTCTAAGGATGGTTCATAATTTTTGCTCAAAGCTTTTTATCAACCACCATGAAAAGAGAAATTGGGTCAATATCCTCTCAATACTGAAATAGAAAAAAAAAAGTCACATTTGTAGGACAATTTTGATATATTCTTATATCACACAAAAAAGTTGAATTGAGACAAAGCCATTCCATTGGAATAGGCTGCAGTGGATGATTAAAATATTGACTACATATGTAGAAAAGATGATTGTCCTACTGTAGTCAGCCCTATTTCCTTGAATAGAGCCAAGGTTTACTTCTAAGGAAGTCTAAGAATTTTTCAAAATATTTCCAAATTTATTTTACAAATTAATCTTTCTACCTATTTTAAATGTATTTTCCACATTTGTGCAATATAACTGGACAGGTTTTTACTCAAGTTGGAGGATACATTTGACACATAATGGCACAATGTAATAATGGATATACGATCATGTAGCAAATGAAAAACTCACTTTGGGGTGTACTATAGGATCCTTCTAAAAATGTTCATCTTCCATAGAAGCTGAAGCTGAAGTTAAATTATAGGCCACTGTAACTTCTGATTAAGAGGAAAGTGTGCATTAAAATCCTGTGGTTAAAAACACCACAAATGCTCCTAATCAAAGAGTGCAAGTGCTGATTCTCCTAATTGCAGGTATTGGTTTGGAATAAAACTGCTGCTCATATGGCAACACCTTGTAGCTTGATCCAGGGGCAGTGAGGAGCAGGACTTTTAGTTTCAGTGTGATGGATAATACTTCTATTATGTAAAGCCAGTAAGTGCAACTGTTCTATTATAGGTGCGAGTCTGAATCCTCAGAGTTCTGCTCTTAAAAAAAAGGAAGTTACACTCCTTAAAAGATCTTGGAAGATTTTGAAGATAAAACTTTCAAAGTATGTTATCTCTAACGTAAGGGAATCTTGAATTGATACATGGTTGACTTTGAGCTTGATGCAAGCACTGCCAGGATGTTTGCCATGGAATGCACACTTCGTGGCACACTCAAGTAAAAAGAATTCTGGAGAACCAAAAGGCAATAGGCTATGGTAAAGAAAAAATATAAGAACACAAAATACATTGGGAGCCACAATAGTTGGAATGGAGTCTTAGCTCCATCTTGAAATTGCCTTCTAAATTCAGGCAAGATTATTGAGCTGCATGAGCTGTTTGTAAATTTTTGAGACTAATTCCTTGTCGTTCGCTTCATTTGCAAATATTTTCTCCCATTCTGTGGGTTGTCTTTTGTTTTGTTTATGGTTTTCTTTGCTGTGCAAAAGCTTTTGAGTTTAATTAGGTCCCATTTGTTTAGTTTTGTTTTTATTTCAATTACTCTAGGAGACGGATCCAAAAAGATATTGCTGCAATTTATGTCAAAGAGTGTTCCGCCTATGTTTTCCTCTAAGACTTTTATAGTATCCGGTCTTATATTTAGGTCCTTAATCCATTTTGAATTTACTTTTGTGTATGATGTTAAAGAATATTCTAATTTAATTTTTTTTACATGTAGTTGTCCAGTTTCCCAATACAATTTATTGAAGAGACTGTCTTTTCTCCATTGTATATAGTCTTGCCTCCTTTGTCATAGATTAATTGACCATAGGAGCATGGGCTTATTTCTAGGATTTTTATCCTGTTCCATTGATCTATATTTCTGTTTTTGTCTCACTACCACACTGTTTTTATGACTGTAGCTTTGTAGTACAGTCTGAAGTCAGGGAGCCTCATTATCCAGCTCCATTTTTCTTTCTCAAGGTTGCTTTGGCTATATGAGGTCTTTTGTGTCTCCATACAAATTTTAAGGTTTTTTGTTCTAGTTCTGGGAAAAATGCCATTGGTAATTTGATAGGGATTGCGTTGAATCTGTAGATTGCCTTGGGTAGTATAGTCATTTTGAAAATTTTGATTCTTCTAATCTAAGAACATGGTATATCTTTCCATCTGTTTGTGTCATCTTCAATTTCTTTTATCATTATCATATAGTTTTCAGAGTACAGGTCTTCTGTCTCCGTAAGTAGGTTTATTCCTAGGTATTTTATTCTTTTTGATGCGATGGTAAATGGGATTGTTTCTTTAATTTCTTCTTCTGATCTTTCATTGTTAGTGTATAGAAATGCAACAGATTTCTGTGTATTAATTTTGTATTCTGCAACTTTACCAAATTCATTGATGAGCTCTTGTAGTTTTCTGGTGGCATCTTTAGGATTTTCTATGTATAGTATCATGTCATCTGCAAACAGTGACAGTTTTACTTCTTCTTTTCCAATTTGGATTCCTTTTATTTCTTTTTCTTCTTTGATTGCCATGGCTAGGACTTCCAAAACTATGTTGAATAGGAGTGGCGAGACTGGACATCCTTGTCTTGTTCTTGATCTTAGAGGAAATGCTTTCAGGTTTTCACCATTGTGTATGATGTTAGCTGTGGGTTTGTTGTATCTGGCCTTTATTATGTTCAGGTAGGTTCCCTCTATGCCCACTTTCTGGAGTGTTTTTATCATACATGGGTGTTGAATTTTGTCAAAAGCTTTTTCTGCATCTATTGCAATGATCATATGGATTTTATTCTTCAATTTGTTGATATGGTGTATCACACTGATTGATTTGTGGATATTGAAAAATCCTTGTATCCTTGGGATAAATCCCACTTGATCATGGTGTATGTTCCTTTTAATGTATTACAACCCAACCAAAAAATGGGCAGAAGACCTAAATAGACATCGCTCCACAGAAGATATACAGATTGCCAACAAATACATGAAAGGATGCACAACATCATTAATCATTAGGGAAATGCAAATCAAAACTACAATGAGATATCATCTCACACCAGTCAGAATGGCCATCATCGAAAAATCTACAAACAAAAACAAAACAAAAAAATCTACAAACAATAAATGCTGGAGAGGGTGTGGAGAAAAGGGAACCCTCTTGCACTGTTGGTGGGAATGTAAATTGATACAGTCACTATGCAGAACAGTATGGAGGTTCCTTAAAAAACTAAAAATAGAACTACCATACAACCCAGCAATCCCACTACTGGGCATATACCCTGAGAAAACCATAATTTGAAAAGAGTCATGTACCAAAATGTTCATTGCAACTCTATTTACAATAGCCAGGACATGGAAGCAACCTAAGTGTCCATTAACAACAGATGAATGGATAAAGAAGATGTGGCATATATACACAATGGAATATTACTCAGCCATAAAAAGGAACAAAACTGAGTTATTTGTAGTGAGGTGGATGGACCTAGAGACTGTCATACAGAGTGAAGTAAGTCAGAAAACGAAAAACAAATACTGTATGCTAACACATATGTATGGAATCTAAAAAAAAAAAAAAAGGTCAGAAGAACCTAGGGGCAAGATGGGAATAAAGATGCAGACCTACTAGAGAATGTACTTGAGGATATGGGGAGGGGGAAAGGTAAGCTGGGACAAAGTGAGAGAGTGGCATGGGCATATATACACTACCAAACGTAAAGTAGACAGCTAGTGGGAAGCAGCTGCATAGCACAGGGAGATCAGCTCGGTGCTTTGTGACCACCTAGAGGGGTGGGATAGGGAGGGTGGGAGGGAGGGAGTTGCAAGAGGGAAGAGATATGGGGACATATGTATATGTGTAACTGATTCACTTTGTTGCAAAGCAGAAACTGACACACAATTATAAAGCAATTATACTCCAATAAAGATGTTAAAATATATATATATGTATATATATACACCTTCAAATAACATGATGCTTTGCATTGAAGGAAACAGCAGTAATGACATGGACTACTTTCCTATCGGGCTTAACTTCTTTGGTTTGAGGTAGCACTGCAATTAAAACATTACTGAGATGAATTCTCAGTGGCACAGCACTAGACACTTCTTACACACTTGAGTGGGTACAAGTATAGCCACGTGCAGCCATGTGTGGTAAATCTGTCAGATCGAACAGCAGCAGCTCCGATAAGAGTCCTCTATCAGTAAGTCTGCTTGGTAGTTCAAGGTCTTTGAATTGTTATTATAACCAGTACCCAATAGTGAGGCCAGTATTAAGGGTCTGTTCATATTTCTCCAGTATGTATTTCTGAACTTTCCATAGGCTTATTCTATTTTGGACATTGAGATCATGTTGGAGTTTAAATTTAAGCATAGCCATGGTCAGAACTTAAGTACTTTTTTCCCCCTTGATGAGAGAGAGAGAGAGAGAGAGAGAGAGAGAGAAGGAGTGTACAGGAAACTGTTTTCCAAATAGAGTAGCATGTTTTGTGAGGATAAAAAACAATTAGGAGATTTTACTACATTCCCATTCGTGTTAGGTAGTCATAACACACAGGCTCATATTTTAGAAGAAGCATTTAAGTTACAAATTCCTGATGCTAAGGAACTGATTATTGATAGTTACTTATTCATAATTTTTATCATGGCCTGACATCATGGGCTGTTTTCTGCAATTTTGTGCAAAAGTGATGCATCTTTTCTCACTAGTTCCATGATTTTTTTAATTTATTTTTTTAGAAGATGTTGGGTGTAGGAGTTCATTAATTAATGAATTAATTTTTGCTGTGTTGGGTCTTCATTTCTGTGCGAGGGCTTTCTCTAGTTGTGGCAGGCGGGGGCCACTCTTCATCGTGGTGCGCGGGCCTCTCACTATCGCGGCCTCTCTTGTTGCGGAGCACAGGCTCCAGAAGCACAGGCTCAGTACTTGTGGCTCACGGGCCTAGTTGCTCCGCAGCACGTGGGATCCTCCCAGACCAGGGCTCGAACCCCTGTCCCCTGCATGAGCAGTCAGATTCTCAACCAGTGCGCCACCAGGGAAGCCCCTAGTTCCATGATTTTAAATAACTAGCATATTTTCAAATTAAGCTTGCACAGTACAGAGATTATTTTTAATGGTCATCCAATATGTCCATAGTTTGTTTCAAAAATAATTATTTAATCCAACTGTACCTAAGTGCATGATACATTATTTCAAAATCTGTGTGTGTATATGGTGGGTGAATTTATTGCAATATCTCACTTACGTAGTTTTGCAGTCAGAGCAATTATGCAAAAGCTTCCAGGGACCAGGTAGGTAAAATAAATGAGTGAAGCAGACCAAGTGTTCAAAAAGAAATAGTGCAAGCTTGAACTTAAGTGGCAACAGCTATAAGCTTTTATGTTGGGAAGTAATAGGGAGTGGAGGGGACTGTGGAGAATTGAAGAGTATATGCCCTATTCAAAGTGGCTCAGTGTTACTCAACTCTGAGGGTTTGTAGCCATGTGATGATGCACGCTCAGATCAGCCTTACCTTCCAGTGTTGTTTATAGAGAATGTGGAAATCTGGATTTACATGTGAAATTTCACAGTTTTTTTCTATGTTGGCAAATAATTCACTGCATAGAAAACATGCAACACATTTATTGTTGAACTCAGACTAGTTCTCAAGCTATTTGTAAATTCTAAGTATTTCATATATTTGAGGGGAGGTTCTGGAATTAAGGGGGTAATAAAAAAAGGAACGTTTTTAAAAGAATCTGGGAAATAGTTATCTACTGTTACTAATACCATCTTAGTTCATTAATATTAGACATAACTTAAAACATATGTAATAATATGCTATTTCAAGAATGTCCCAACTTGTAAGAAAGGAGTATAAAGGACATGAAGAAACATTTGAAGGAGATGAATACATTTATTATAATTATACTTAATTGTATATATTTATTGATTGTGATACGTCAAAGCTTATGAAATTGTACACTTTAAATACATACAGTTTATTGTATGTCACTTATACCTCAGTAAAGCTATTAAAAAACAGCAGTGGTATATCCCTCTTTAAATGAATCTAAGATAATATAAATACCACAGCATTTTCTTAATTGTGAGAAAATTTAAACTCATTGATATGTTTGAAATTTTGCCTCACAGTATGATGAGTTTTGATAAATGTACACACCAACATAACCAACATCCCATTCAAGATAGAGAACATACCGTCAACTGAAAAGATTTCCTCATGTTACTTTCCAGTCAAACCCAACCCACCATAGGCAGGCACTGGTTTGATTTCTATCACCTTAGATTAGTTTCTTCTGTGATAGAATATTATATAAATGAGTTCTCTGGTCTGTATTCTTTTGTGTCTGGCTTCTTTCAGTTGACAGTGTTTTCGGGATCATCAAGGTTGTTATGTATGTTAGTAGTTTTGTTCATATTTTTTTACTGAGTAGGGCTCCTTCATTTGTTTATGCTTTCACCTGTTGATGGACATTTGGGTTGTTTTCAGTTTTTGGCTGTTATGAATGAAGGGGCTATAAGCATTCATATACCAGAAAAAAAAATGCACCAATTTTTTGATGTCTGAATATAATGATCAAAGATTTCATAAATATTTCTCGTACTGTATTTGTTCTCCCAGTCTAAAAGGAGCACAAAGAATATTTGAGTAGAAAGTAAGGGGAAAGATTTGGGGGTAGAACATCTATACTGTATTTTTAGATCTATCACTTGTTAGTTATATAACGTTGCATAAGTCCAATGATCTTTCCAGACTTCAAGGTTTTTTGTTTTGTTTTATTTTGTGGTTGTTTTTTGCAATTGTGCGGCATTGGTTTAGATTGGTTATTTGGTAAAATAAGGACATTGCATTAGATGGATTATAGAGTCCCTTAAAAGAGTGGAATGTTAACATTGTAGGTGAAATGATGACAACATCATTTGGAAAATTATGTGACCTTCACAATTCACTTACTGTTTATGGAATGTTTTAAATAGAGGGGGTTGAATTAAACCTCCCAAAGCTCTGATATTATGTGGCCTTATGAGTTAATAGGAATAAATTGGGTTTTTTATGTTATATCACTTTAGAGTCATAATGAGAAAGAAGCTTCACTTTTGAAATCAACAGATGATTTCAGTTGTTTCCCCTATGCATAGCATTATTTGGTTTCCATCTTTAAAATGTGGTATGGGCAATGCATAGTAGATGGAGTGTCTCCAGTTTTAATCATTTCACTTTTCATTTGAAAAGTAATTCATCATGAGAAGTCAGTGGGGTATAGAGAGCACTAATTGCAGCAAAATGTAAAGGACAGTTTTCCCTTGTCTTAATTAAACATTAATGAGTAAAGTTATTTGCAAATGCATGCTTCAGGGATGGACTTGTCTATCTACGTTTGGTAAACACTGACACTAGGTGTCAAAATAAAGCATCTTAATTGATTTATACAGGAATAGTTTAAAAAGATTGAACCTCTTGTGACATTTCCTTAGGTTTTTATAGAGTAGTTTCTGATAAATTATTTATAAAGAATTTTTTTCTGACCTATCCTAAAAACAGGCGTGATTTTTTTTTCAAACTCATCAATTTTGTATAAATTTCACTTTTCTTCTCGGTTTTGCTATCAACTACAGGAATTCCATAGTAGATGATATGGAATCAGGTTGCTTTATACTTCAGAAGGAATATGCAAGCAAGTCACTTTTCCCCTGATTATTGGAAGTGTATAGTAAGATTTTAGATAACTTAATTTTTTGAATTAATATTTATATATGAATGTATTCATTTTATTTCATATATTTTTGAACAACAGCAAAACACTTGCTTTTACTGCATTTGTCTTATTTACAAAATAGTTGTAAACATTTCAAACACTACGGGGTTTTAGAAAGTAAAAGTGTGGTTTTCTTTTTTCTTTCTTTCCCAATCTTAGCAGTTTTGTTTTATACTTATATTCTTTTATTTATTTATTAATTTTTAACATCTTCATTGGAGTATAATTGCTTTACAATGGTGTGTTAGTTGCTGCTCTATAACAAAGTGAATCAGCTATGTGTATACATATATCCCCATATCCCCTCCCTCTTGCGTCTCCCTCCCACCCTCCATATCCCACCCCTCTAGGTGGTCACAAAGCATGGAGCTAATCTCCCTTTGCTATGCAGCTGCTTTCCACTAGCTATCTATTTTACATTTGGTAGTGTATGTATGTCAGTGCTACTCTCTCACTTCATCCCAACTTACCCTCCCCACCCACAGTGTCCTTAAGTCCATTCTCTATGTCTGCATCTTTATTCCCGTCCTGCCCCTACATTCATCAGAACCTTTTTTTTTTTTTTTGAATTCCATATATACATGTGTTAGCATATGGTATTTGTTTTTCTCTTTCTGACTTACTTCACTCTGTATGACAGACTCTAGGTCTATCCACCCCACTACAAATAACTCAGTTTCATTTCTTTTTATGGCTGAGTTAATATTCCATTGTATGTATCTGCCACATCTTCTTTATTCATTCATTTGTCAATGGACTCTTAGGTTGCTTCCATATCCTGACTATTTTAAATAGTGCTGCAATGAACATTGTGGTACATGACTCTTTGAATTATGGTTTTCTCAAGGTATATGCCCAGTAGTGGGACTGCTGGGTCATATGACGGTTCTATGTTTAGTTTTTTAAGGAACCTCCATACTGTTCTCCATAGTGGCTGTATCAATTTACATTCCCACCACCACTGCAGGAGGGTTCCCTTTTCTCCACACCCTCTCCAGCATTTGTTGTTTGTAGACAGATTTTTTGATGATGACTATTCTGACCAGTGTGAGGTGATACCTCATTGTCGTATTGATTTGCATTTCTCTCATGATTAGTGATGTTGAACATACTTTCATGTATTTGTTGGCAATCTGTATATCTTCTTTGGAGAAATGTCTATTTAGGTCTTCTGCCCATTTTTGCATTGGGTGGTTTGTTATTTTGATATTGAGCTGCATGAGCTGCTTGTATATTTTGTAGATTAATCCTTTGTCAGTTGGTGTGTTTGCAAATATGTTCTCCCATTCTGAAGGCTGTCTTTTAGTCTTGTTTATGGTTTCCGTTGCTGTGCAAAAGCTTTTAAGTTACATTAGGTCCCATTCATTTATTTTTGTTTTTATTTCCATTACTCTGGGAGGTGGGTCAAAAGGGTTTTGCTGTCATGTTTGTCATAGAGTGTTCTGCCTATAAGAGTTTTATAGTGTCTGGTCTTACATTTAGATCTTTAATCCATTTTAAGTTTATTTTTGTGTATGGTGTTAGGAAGTGTTCTAATTTCATTGTTTTACATGTAACTGTCCAGTTTTACCAGCACCACTTATGAAGAGACTGTCTCTTCTCCACTGTATATTCTTGCCTCCTTTGTCAAACATCAGGTGACCATATGTGCGTGGGTTTATCTCTGGGTTTTCTATCCTGTTCCATTGGTCTATATTGCCGTTTATGTGCCTGTACCATACTGGCTTGATTACTGTAGCTTTGTCGTATAGTCTAAAGTCAGGGAGCCTGATTCCTTCAGCTCTGTTTTTCTTTCTCAAGATTGCTTTGCCTATTCAGGGTCTTTTGTGTTTCCATACATATTGTAAAATTTTTTGTTCTAGTTCTGTGAAGAATGCCATTGGTAATTTGATAGGGATTGCACTGAATCTGTAGGTTGCTTTGGGTAGTATAGTCATTTTCACAATATTGATTCTTCCAATCCAAAAACATGCTGTATCTCTCCATCTGTTTGTATCATCTTTAATTTCTTTCATCAGTGTCTTATAGTTTTCTGCATACAGATCTTTTGTCTCCTTAGGTAGGTTTATTCCTCGGTATTTTATTCTTTTTGTTGCAGTGGTAAATGGGAGTGTTTCCTTAATTTCTCTTTCAGATTTTTTGTCATTAGTGTATAGGAATGCCAGAGATTTCTGTGCATTAATTTTGTATCATGCTACTTTACCAAATTCATTAATTAACTCTAGTAGTTTTCAAGTTGCATCTTTAGGATTCTCTAAGTATGTTATCATGTCATCTGCAAACAGTGACAGTATAACTTCTTTTCCAGTTGGATTCTTTTTATTTCTTTTTCTTCTCTGATTGCCATGACTCAACTTCCAAAACTAAGTTGAATAATAGTTGTGAGAGTGGGCAACCTTGTCTTGCTCCTGATCTTAGAGGAAATGGTTTCAGTTTTTCACCATTGAGAACGATATTGGCTGTGGGTTTGTCATATATGGCCTTTATGATATTGAGGTAGCTTCCCTCTATGCCCACTCTCTGTAGAGATTTTATCATAAATTGGTGTTGAATTTTGTCAAAAGCTTTCTCTGCATCTATTGAGATGATCATATGGTTTTTATCCTTCAATTTGTTAATATGGTGTATCACATTGATTGATTTGCATTTACTGAAGAATCTTTGCATTCCTGAGGTAAACCCCAGTTGATCAAGGTGTATGATCCTTTTAATGTGTGGTTGGATTCTGATTGCTAGTATTTTGTTGAGGATTTTTGCATCTATATTCATCAGTGATATTGGCCTGTAGTTTTCTTTTTTTGGAACATCTTTGTCTGGTTTTGGTATCAGGATGATAGTGGCCTCGGAGAATGAGTTTGGGAGTGTTCCTCCCTCTGCTATATTTTGGAAGAGTCTGAGAATGATAGGTGTTAGCTCTTCTCTAAATGTTTGGTAGAATTCACCTGTGATGCCATATGGTCCTGGGCTTTTGTTTGTTGGAAAATTTTTAATCAGTTTCAATTTCAGTGTTTGTGATTGGTTTGTTCATATTTTCTATTTCTTCCTGGTTCAGTCTTGGAAGGTTGTACTTTTCTAAGAATTTGTCCATTTCTTCCAGGTTTTCCATTTTATTGGCATATGGTTGCTCGTAGTAGTCTCTCATGATCCTATGTATTTCTGCAGTGTCAGTTGTTACTTCTCCTTTTTCATTTCTAATTCTGTTGATTTGACTCTTCTCCCTTTTTTTCTTGATGAGTCTGGCTAATGGTTTATCAATTTTATTTATCTTCTCAAAGAACCGGCTTTTAGTTTTATTGATCTTTGCTATTGTTTCCTTCATTTCTTTTTCATTGATTTCTGATCTCATCTTTATGATTTCTTTCCTTCTACTAACTTTGGGATTTTTTGTTCTTCTTCCTCTAACTGCATTAGGTGTAAATTTAAGTTGTTATTTGAGATTTTTCTTGTTTCTCTTGGTAGGATTGTATTTCCATAAACTTCCCTCCTAGAACTTCCTTCGCTGCATCCCATAGGTTGTGCATCATTGTGCTTTCACTGTCATGTGTTTTTAGGTGTTTTTTGATTTCCACTTTGACTTCTTCAGTGATCTCTTGTTTATTTAGTATTGTTTTACCTTCATGTGTTTGTATATTTTACAGTTTTTTTTTTTTATTTTTTTTTTACTGTAGTTGTTATCTATCCTCATAGCGTTGTGGTCGAAAAAGATACTTGATACGATTTCAATTTGCTTAAATTTACTGAGCCTTGGTTTGTGACCCAAGGTATGATCTACCCTGGAGGATGATCCATGACCACTTGAGAAGAAAGTGTATTCTGTTGTTTTTGGATGGTATGTCCTATAAATATCAATTTAGTCCATCTGGTCTGAGGTGTCATTTAAAGCTTGTATTTCCTTATTTATTTTCAATTTGGATGATCTGTCCATTGGTGAAAGTGGGGTGTTAAAGTCCCCTACTATTATTGTGTTACTGTCGATTCCCCCTTTTATGGCAGCTATCATTTGCCTTATGTATTGAGGTGCTCCTATGTTGGGTGCATAAATATTTACAATTGTTATGTCTTCTTCTTGGATTGATCCCTTGATCATTATGTAATTTCTTTCTTTGTCTCTTGTAATAGTCTTTATTTTAAAGTCTATTTTATCTGATATGAGAATTGTTACTCCAGCTTTCTTTTGATTTCCATTTGCATGGAATATCTGTTTTCCATCCTTTCACCTTCAGTCTGTATGTGTCCCTCAGTCTGAGTTGGGTCTCTTGTAGACAGCATATATACAGATCTTGTTTTTGTATCCATTCAGCCAGTCTGTGTCTTTTGGTTGGAGCATTTAACCCATTTACATTTAAGGTAATTATCGATATGTATTTTCCTATTACCATTTTCTTAATTGTTTTGGGTTTGTTTTTGTTGGTCTTTTCCTTCCCTTGTGCTTCCTGCCTAGAGAATTCCTTTAGCATTTGTTGTGGAGCTGGTTTGTTGGTTCTGAATTCTCTTGGCTTTTGCTTGTCTATGAAGGTTTTAATTTCCCTGTCGAATCTGAATGAGATCCTTGCTGGGTAGAGTCATCTTGGTTGTAGGTTTTTCCCTTTCATCACTTTAAATATGTCCTGCCACTCTCTTCTGGCTTGCAGAGTTTCTGCTGAAAGATCAGCTTTTAACCTTATGGGGATTCCCTTTTATGTTTTTAGTTGCTTTTACCTTACTGCTTTTAATATTTTTTCTTTGTATTTAATTTTTAATAGTTTGATTAATATATGTCTTGGTGTGTTTCTCCTTGGATTTATGTTGTATGTGTCTCTCCATTCTTACTGGACTTGATTGACTATTTCCTTTCCCGTGTTAGGGAAGTTTTCGACTATAATCTCTTCAAATATTTTCTGAAATCCTTTCTTTCTGTCTTCTTCTGGGACCCCTATAATTCAAATGTTGGTGCATTTAATATTGTCCCAGAGGTCTCGGAGGCTGTCCTCGATTCTTTTCATTCTTTTCTCTTTATTCTGCGCTGTGGCAGTTATTTCCACTATTGTATCTTCCAGGTCACTTATCTGTTCTTCTGCCTCAGTTATTCTGCTATTGATTCCTTCTAGAGTATTCTAAGTTTCATTTATTGTGTTGTTCATCATTGTTTGTTTGCTCTTTAGTTTTTCTAGGTTCCTGTTAAACGTTTCTTGCGTTTTCTCCATTCTTCTTCTGAGATTTTGGATCATTTTTACTATCATTAGTCTGAATTCTTTTTCAGGTAGACTGCATATTTCCTCTTCATTTGTTTGGTCTCGTGGGTTTTTACCTTGCTCTTTCATCTCCTGCATATTTCTCTTTCTTCTCATTTTGTTTAACTTACTGTGTTTGGGGTTTCCTTTTCCCAGGCTGCAGGTTTGTAGTTCCTATTATCTTTGGTGTCTGCCCCCAGTGGGTGAGGTTGGTTCGGTGGCTTGTGTAGGCTTCCTGGTGCGGGGAACTGGTGCCTGTGTTCTGGTGAATTAGACTGGATCTTGTCCTTCTAGTGGGCAGGGCCTTGTCTGGTGGTGTGTTTTGTGGTGGCTGTGAACTTAGTATCACTTTAGGCAGCCTCTCTGCTAATGGGTGGGGTTGTGTTCTGTTCTTGCTAGTTTTTTGGTGTGAGGGTCCAGAACTGGAGCTTGCTGGCTGTTGGGTGGAGCTGGGTCTTAGTGTTGTGATGGAGATCTCTTGGAGACCTTTCACTGTTTCTTATTACGTGGGGCTGGGAGGTCTCTGGTGGTCCAGTGTCCTGGATTCAGCTCTCCAACCTCGGAGGCTCAAGCCCAACACTCTGCCACCCACACGGCTCAGTAGAAAAGAAAGGAAGGAAATAAAAAACGAACAGATAGAACCCCAAAACATATGGTAAAAGCAAAAGTAAACAGACAATATCACACAAAGAAACATACACACAATCATAAAAAGAAAAAAACAAACAAAAAACCCCCAAAAAGCTAAAAGAACAAAAAACAAAAAACAGAAGCCTAGGACAAATGGTAAAGGCAAACCTAAATAGAAAAAATCACACATACACACACACTCAGAAAAAGAGAAAAAAGGAAAAATCAAAGGAATAAAGCAACCAACACAATAAACAATTCCACCAATGATAACCAGCACTAAAAATTAAACTAAGATAAACATAAGAGCAAAAACAAATCATATGCAGAAAGCAAACCCCAAGTCTACAGTTGCTCCCAAAGTCCACTGCCTCAATTTTGGGAACATTCGTTGTCTATTCAGGTATTACACAGATGCAGGGTTTATCAAGTTGATTGCCGAGATTTAATCTGCTGGGCCTGATGCTGCACAGAGAAATTTCCCGTTCTCTTCTTTGTTTGCACAGCTCCTGGGGTTCAGCTTTGAATTTGGCCCTGCCTCTGCGTATAGGCCACCCTTAGGCATCTATTCCCCACCCAGACAGGAGGGGCTTACAGCAGCAGCTGATTAGGGCTTTCTTGCTCCCTCAGGCTTGGGATAGGGAGCGGTATGGTAGTAGTAATTGGAATGTGGGGCGAGCCTGAGGAGGCAGAGGCCGGCGTGACGTTGCACCAGCCTGATGCGTGCCGTGTGTTCTCCTGGGGAAGTTGTCCCTGGATCATGGGACCCTAGCAGTGGTGCGCTGCACAGGCTCCCGGGGGAGTGTGGGTAGTGACTGGTACTTGCACACAGTTTTTTGGGGGGCGGCAGCAGCAGCATTAGCATTCCATGTCTGTCTCTGGGGTCCAAGCTGATAGCTGCAGCTCGCGCCTGTCTCTGGAACTCATTTAGGCAGTGCTCTGCCTTCTGTGGGCAGACAGGGAAGGAATCCCCCCTCCTCGTGCACCCGGAAACAATGGTCTCTTGCCTCTTAGGCAGGTGCAGACTTTTTCCTGGACTCCCTACAGCCTAGCTGTGGCGCACTAGCCCGCTTCAGGCTCTATTCATGCAGGCAACCCCAGTCCTCTCCCTGAAATCTGACCTCCGAAGCCCGAGCCTCAGCTCCCAGCCCCTACCCACCCCAGTGGGTGAGCAGACAAATGTCTCAGGCTGGTGAGTGCTGGTCGGCACCGATCCTCTGTGCGGGAATCTCTGCTTTGCCCTCTGTACCCCTGTGGCTGTGCTCTCCTCTGTGGCTCCAAAGCTTACCCCGCCCCCCATCCCCGCTAGTGAAGGGCCTTCCTAGTGTGTGGAAACTTTTCCTCCTTCACAGCTCCCTCCCAGAGTTACAGGTCCCATTCCTATTCTTTTGTCTCTGTATTTTCTTTTTTCTTTTGCCCTACCAGATATGTGGGGATTTTCTTGCCTTTTGGGAAGTCTGAGGTCTTCTGCCAGTGTTCAGTAGGTGTTCTGTAGGAGTTGTTCCACATGTAGATGTATTTTGGGAAAGGAAGATGATCTCCACGTCTTACTCCTCCGCCATCTTGAAGGTCTGAGCTTATTTCATATATTTATTAATTTAAATACTTTACTTGAGTTATATTCCAAAAACCTTAAATAAAATTAAAAGCCTAAGGAGTGCATTTAACTCCAACTTCAAATCTTAAAATACTGTTCTAAGTAACATTGCCTTGGATACTTCAGAGTGCACATAATAAGTTAATACACTAAGAAAAGGCATAAAATAGGGCTTCCCTGGTGGCGCAGTGGTTGAGAGTCCGCCTGCCGATGCAGGGGACACGGGTTCGTGCCCCGGTCCGGGAAGATCCCACATGCCGCGGAGCAGCTGGGCCCGTGAGCCATGGCCGCTGAGCCTGCGCGTCCGGAGCCTGTGCTCCGCAACGGGAGAGGCCACAACAGTGAGAGGCCCGCACACCGCAAAAAAAAAAAAAAAAAAAAGAAAAGGCATAAAATAAAACTTTTTGGCTCTCATATTAAGTTCATCTGTAGATATCAAACAAGAATTTCCCTAGATAACCTTTAGATTAGTTGATATGTAATTTTTCCTTGATTTCCTCTTACTCCTCTCTGAATGATTCCCCAGTATGTTTGTTTTGATATGTAAAATTGAGTAATAATTCTGAAACCTTAAAAGTTACAATGAACATTTTAAAATAATTAACTATACATTCCATTAAGTGCTTCTAGTTTCTTACATAGGAAGTTACCCATAATGCAGTCTAAACCTTACAACAAAATTTTCTGTAGATAAACGTAGCAATGGAGCAATTTTCCCTAAATGACAGAAACACTGTGGGTACAGTTTTAAAGTGTCAGTATGATAGTATATTTTTAAGGGGATTAAAAAAAAAATAAAATCCTGCTGTATCTTATAATGCCTTATAAACTCCTCAGTTTACTCTGTTTTCAGATAGTACTGTTAAATTTCACTCTGGATTCTCATGAAACTCCCCGTTTCCCAAACCATATGGCTCGATGCAGATAAAACTGGCTTATGGCAAGTAGTGTAAACACACTTCACATTTTTCCACCTGTGAAAGTACTGAAGTGTTATGGTGTACATTTTTAAGGTTATTAGTACCAGATTTTCAGTGGGTCTTTATTTTCAGACTCTTTTTGTCCTTCTGGACAACTTCATTGCCATATTTGAAAACAACAAATTGGCCCTTGCCTTCATCTTATGAAGCTCAGACCTAAGAATAATTTTATTTTCAATTTGAGATTAAAATCAATATAAGGGACATTTTATAAGTGTTTTTAAAAACCTTTAGAGTAGGAATTCCTATTTTTTAAATGTAAATTAAATACACATATTCTCTTTCACCCAAAAGTAAGGAAAAACAAGAGATATCTGAAAGCATGAAACAGAAAACAGGAGTCAGGTCTTACAAAAGCAATGATGGTCAGTAATGATGATGATGTTTTGATATGTTCTAGCTAAAGGACACTCTTGTCTGCAGTTATCCAAAAAAAGCCACACAAACACAAATTTAAATCCTGACAGACCCTGTAATAGAGAACCAATTATTTATTTGCAACATTGGCATTGGGGTTCTAAGGTTAATGGTAGGAGTTTGACTGGATTTGTTTTAATTCCAAGCACAAGCACAGAGGCAGGGCACTGAACAAGGAATCACAAAGATAAGACTTATTTGTAAAAAAAAAAATCTATTGATGGTAGAAGCGAGGAAAGAAACATTGTGAACAGACAGGTGAGAGGAGACCTTACACTCATTATTGTTAATAATAAAACTTTCTACTTGTTTGGGGTATGGACATAGCTCATCCCTCACATGTAAAAGATGAGTAATGAAAAAGCAGCACACATGAATAGTTCACAAATATAGTGCATATATATTGAGAAAGAGAGAGAGAGAAGGAGAGAGAGAGAAAAGAAAAAAGAATAAAAAAGGAAAAGAAGAAGGAAGGGAAGGAGGAAGGAGGGAGGGAGGGGAAGGGAGGGGAGAGGAGAGGAGGGGGAGGGGAGGAGAGGGGAGGGGAGGGGAGGGGAGGGGAGGAAAATGACCTATAAAAACACTAACCAGAAAAATGTTCTCGTGGAAAAAATAAATATTGTAACCACATTAATTTCAGTGAATTAAAACAAAACAAAGCCACTTTCAATGCATAATGGCTTCACTGGTTTGATGTCTCATAATGATGCAGTTATGTACCGTATTTCCATATGCATTGGGTCTCTGTCTAAATTTCCTGTTTTGTTCCATTAGACTGTTATCCAGTTCAAGTACCTCTCCAGTACTAATCTCACAAGGATTTAATTATAGAGTCTTTAAAGTAGATACATTGGAATATTTGTGTGATTACTCCCTACCAAATACACACACACACAGAGTACTCTTCTTTTTGAGAGTTTTATTAGCTATTCTTGCTAGCTTATTCTTTCATTTGAGATTTATAATCAGTGTTTTAAGCTCTGAAAAAACCCAAATGGCGTTATTGTTTGGATCATGTTGAAGCTATAAACTAACTTAGGGAGAAATGACATTTGTTCACATCTACCTTTTATGACTTTCAGGACTGTATTGCAAGTTTCTTGATAGAGTTTATGCCTGCGCATTCTTTTTCTATTGAAATGTGACTTAAAAATTTTTTTATTATTAACTTTCTGTTTGAAATTTCTTTACATTGTGTGTCTTTCTATTTTACAAAATTTTTAAAAAATGTTAGTTTTGGGTTTTCCAAGTATACAATCAGGTCATCTGCAAATATAGTTGTCTCTCAGTATTCAAGGAGGAGTGGTTCCAGAATAACTTCTCCTCCCTTCAGCCACCATAACAAAATCCACAGATGCTCAAGTACCTTATATAAAATGGCATAGTATTTGCATATAACCTACACACATCATCCTGTATGATCATCCTAGATTACTTATAATGCCAAATACAATATAATGCTATGTAAATAGTTGCCAGCCTCAGGCAAATCAAGTTCTGCTTTTTAGAACTTTATGTAATTTATTTTTCAAATATTTTCGATCTGCAGTTGGTTGAATTTTCAGATGTGGAACCCACAGATACAGAGGGCTGACTGTAGAGTACTTTGGCTAATCCTTCCAAAGCAGTGTTAAATAGTGGTGAAGACAGTGGTTACCCACATCTTGTACATGGCTTTATTAGAATGCTTTAAATATTTTTCCAAAAAGTAAAATACTTGCTTTGGAGCTGAGATAAACACATTTTATTATGTTAATTATTTCTTCTTTTATTTAGTGTTTTAATCATGAGAATATCTTGTTAAGTGTTTTCCTTTGTTTTTTATGTAGAAAATCATATGGTTTCCTTCTTTTTATTTATTAATTTGCTAAGTTAAATCAACATATTTCCTAATATTAAGTTACCTCAACATTCCTACCAAACACTTAAGTGGATCACAATGATTATTTAGTTAACATTTCATTGGATCTTATTTCCTAATATTTTATGTTTTTTTTGCTTTAGTATTCATAATGGAGATTTGTCTGTAGTGCTTCCTTCTTGCATTGTTTTTGAATGTTTTGAAATCATATTATTTTGACCTAATATGAAAACATTTGGAATGTTTGCTTCTTCTTCATTGCTCTGGAATTATGTAGCCATATATTATTTGATATTTATAAGTTTTGTAGAATAACCCTACAAAAGCATCTGGGTCTGGTTCTTTTAATGTGGGTGAGATACTTGGAAATTTTTGTTTTTCTTCCATAAAAACTGGAGAGTTTAGAATTTTTATATCAAATATAGTCCATTTTTATTAAGTCATATTTTCAGAAGCTTATCCATTTTATTATGTTTTCAAATATATTTACATAGAGTTTCTTCTAGTAATCATTTATAATTTTTTTTTTTTAAGATTTTCGAGGCTGTGACAAGTTTTCCCCCTTCTCTTTCTATATCTGTGCTTCCTCTCTTTTTTTAAAATGAGGTTGCCTAGTAGTTTGACTTTTTTGGTGATTCCTTTTTCAAAGAATGTTTTTGATTTATTTATTAGTTCCAATACTTTCTTCTTTCTAACATTAATGATTGATTTCACTGTAGTTAATTATTTTACCTTCCTTTCTTTTTGGTTTAGTTTACTGATCTTTTTTTTTTTTTTCTTTTTTGGCTATGTGAGTTGCCTTTGTAGGTCATTTTTCTAGTCTACTGTTTTAATGATTTCATGTCATGAAATGTTCTTGGCTTGCTGCTTTAACTGCCTTCCATAGATCAAATATGTTGTATTTTATCATCATTATTTTGAAGAGATTATGCAATTTCATTTTGTATTACTTTTCTTTCCCATGAACATGTTTCCAAAATTTCCATGTGGAAGACCTTGTATTTTTTTTCAGTTGCTTTTTATGTTTTGCTATATTTTAATTTTTAAATTTAGTTCATTATAATCAGAGTACAGCTTATGTTATCTCTTTTTTTCTGAAATTAGTGATGTTTTGTGGTCTAATATAATGTTAGTTTGTGAAAATGTTTCATATGCATATGAAAAGAAAAATATTTTTAGATTTTCATGTTAAATACTGTTATAAAAATAACCCTATTAATAGTGGTGTTTAGGTCTTCTATAGTCCATAAAATTTTTCCATTGGATCTGTTTTAAATTACATAGTATTCATTAATATCTCTAATTATTAACATACTTCTCTTTCAACTTGAATCTTTGGTAGTTTCAGCATTAGGACAGTTGTACCTATATTGGTGTTATTTTTAATGTAATCATTTTAAACTTTCTTTTGGTTTTAGAAAAAATATATACATAGTTGGTGTTAGTGTTTAGTTAAAAACTCCTTTTTCTTTAATGGCTACTTTGAGCCCATTTGCATTTATTGATATAAGCAGTATATTTGATCTTACTTTTGCCATGTTATTTTATAACATCTTTTATTTATTTTATGTTTATTTTAAAATATCTTGTGGTATTAGAAATTCTTATATTTTTATTCTAGTGGTTATTATTATAATAATGCATTTAATCTCCTGTTTTTAAGATGCTGTTGATTCGTTTCCTACTGTGGGCAATTGTGGAATTAGTAACACTCTCTTTTAATTTCTAAATTAACATCTAATTTTCAGTGACATTATTTATTTCCACTTAACACTGCATATTGTTCAACAAGCTTATTTTGAATTAGAAATTTCTCTACATTGTTTCCTCATATGTGATTGTTGTTTTTTATCTCTTTTTTCAGAATATCTAACATTTAACTAATATTCTGTCACCGTTATCCCTATAACCTAGTCATAGTGCTACAGTTAAGTATATCAGCGCTCACCAATACACCTTAGAGAGAAGTTTCCCTCAATAACCCTTGGTTATCTGAAGCTCATTCTTGAAAGATTTCTTCAGTAAATGCTTATGAGTACAAAATTCCCTGACACCTTGCAGACTTATAATTGTTTACAACTATTATACATGAAAAGTACTGTTGCCTGGACTTAGTATGCTTGTAGCCATTTTTTTTCTTTGAACATCTTAAATATATAGGTCAATTGTATTAAGAATTGCTGCTGCTGCTGCTAAGTCTGATAGAAATATTTTGTTTAAACTTTTCTTGGTACTTTGTAATATTTTTATATGGATATCCAAGGATTTTAAAAATTTCCTTTATATTTAAAGTACAGTAGTTGTCCCTAGAATATGTTTTGGTTTTGACCTTCTTGGTTGATTTTTCCTGTAACACCGTTTTTACTTCCTAAATATAAAGTAAAGTCCTCCTTAATTTGGAAAATGTTTTCTTAAATTATATATTTGCTATTTGTTTTGTTCTGTTAATTTGTTTTCGTCTCTGTGACCTCCAATTATATCTATGTTGGATCTGCTTTGCCTTCTAAATTGATCACCTCTAATTCTTCATTGTATTGTTTCCTTTTATTTTCATTTTTCTCATTTTCTTTCTTTCTATTACTGTAATTTCAAATGTGCCTATCCTTATGCTGCTGATTTTTTTACTCCCTATTTCTAAAATATTGTCTTTATTTTCTATTTCCTGAGCTCTATTAATTCTTTCTATATCCAGCCATATCATCTTGACCTTTATTATTTCTAATTTATTCCTTTTTTCATTTTTTTATAGTTTTAAAATCTTGTTTAGCTAATTTTGTATTGTTAAATTAGAATTTGCATGTATTTTATGGCTCTATTTTTCTATCATGACTTAGTTAACTATTAGTACATAATTCAGATTATTTTTCATTTTATTCTTACAATCTTTTTATGTGTGATTCACTTGCATCTTGTTTCTCTTTTTCATGTTTAAGTAAGATACACTTTTCTATAATTAAATGCTGTTCATATAAAAGGAGTAGTAGAGACCAAGGTAGTTTTCATAGTTTCACATCTCTAGATCCTCAGTTCCTACTGTATCAGGAAGCACTGGATTCCTTGGTTTCAAACTGCTGTCCTTTTTTAACCATGATGACCATTTCATCACCACCTCTGGTAATAAAAGCGCCGTGTCCTCTGGATTCTGGATATGAAATCTCTAGGCATGCCACAAGGTCTAGGACTCTTTCACAATGAATAGAGGCTGTCTACCCTAGGGACTTTTCAAGTGGCAGATTCACCCATGGCTTTCACACAAACTAAATGATTTAAGGATCAAATTGAAGTAATAATGAAAAGAATGATGCAGAGGAAAGGAGAAGTTAGAATAGTAAAGATAAAAAGAGATTAATATATTTGCAAAAATAATAGAAGTAATAAATAAATTTAATTGATATATGGTTCTTAAAACTAAGAAACTAGTAGCTTAATCAAGAAAAAAAGGATAAAGCAAACATACAAAACAGTCATCATTTGGAAACAATCCCTTATGAGAAGAAAATTTTAAATTATGTGTTAATTCAACTGCCTATATATTCATATGAAAATCTGGAAAGATGGCTATTTTATAGAATAAATAAATTGTAGAAACTTATCATAAAATTGAGAGAAAATCTAAATGACCAATTTCCATAAGAAAAAAAGTAAAGTTTTGAAAATACCTTAACAACCACTCATTCTCAGTAAAACTTTGTGAAGCTCAGTTGATATGGCAAGTTAATTCTATAAAACATTAGAAGTTAGAAACACAAGGAAAGAACAAAATAAAGGAGGCTTCTAAATGATTGTTAATGAAACAAGTAAAACATTGATACTAACCCAAACAGAGATAAAACATAAGGCAATACATAGGGATGGCTCTCATTTCTGGAGACAGCTGCAACATGTCTAGAAAAATTGCAATTAAAATGAAATGTCATTGAAAGAATGACAAACTATGAGCAACTGAGGTGCTCTGCAGGAATGCAAGTGTTGGGAAATGGTGTTAGAACCATGTTAATCGAGCAAGAAAGAAAAGTAGTTTTCTCCATACATGCTGTAGGTGTGTTCAGTAAAATTCAGAAATTGTTATGGTTAAGAATTTTTAAAAAACTAGGAAATTAAGAGTAGACAGATGGACAGCTAAATATATCTTTTTTCAAAACAAAGCAGTCAATTCTCTGATAAATGGAGAAACATTAAAAGCAAATAAGCAACAAAGGATGGGTTATCCAGTTTTGGAATTATTATTAAAACATTTTGAAAATATGAACCAATTCATTTTGACAAGAGAAAGAAATGAAGTATAAAATTGGATAGAAAAATGTAAATTATTCATTATTTACAGATTATATGACTATATACTTTGAAGACTCCATTTAATTAAGTAAAAAACCTAACAGTTGTAGATAATAAAGACTTCAGTAGTTGGCTGAGTAGTCTAATTTACAAATTTAAAAATAAAACTTTGGTATTATAAAATATTTAATATTATAGTTTTATAATATATTTTAGTATTTGGTAGGGAAATTATGTAATCACTAATCTCTATTTTCTCCATATTTTATGCCAGTTCTCAAATCTTTACATTTTTAGAGTAACTGTAGAATTATTTTGTGATGGAGATTTTGACTGGGATGTTGTTGAATTTTAATGAAAGTTTGAATTAAGAGAATTAACCTCCTTACATGCTTGAGTCTCTTGTAATAGTCTCTTATTTTATATTCCTTAGTGAAGAATTCTAGTTTTCTTTTTATAAATCTTGCTCATTTCTAGTTTATTGATTAGCATCCATTACGTCTTAAAAAAACACTAGTAGAAGTTCAGAAAAGTTTTGATGTTTGTTGACTCCGTTTTAAAAGATCATCTTCCTAGAAATCTTTTGAATGATACTGTTGGCTTTTTAAGTAAATTATATCTTCAAACAGCAAAAATTAAATAAATACACAGGTGTAGGTGTGTGTGTGTGTGTGTGTGTGTGTGTACATGTGTGCACATGAGCATGCACAATTTAATTGGCTGGCGCTTCCATGGTAATTTATAATAATAGTGGTGATGGTGTACTTTTTGTTTTATTTTTACTTTGTTAGGAGTGTTTCTAAGGTTTTATCATTAAGCACAAAGCTGGCTAGTGTTAAATGCATGTTTATGTGTTTCTGTATCATGAAGTCATGAATGAGGTGATGATTGAGCAAAGACTTGATGTATGGAGTTGAGTTACCAGGCACATATTGAAGGGAAGAATATTCCAGGAAGAGGAACCATCATCAGAAGGACTCTAATGTCTGTGGGGCTGAAGGAACAGTAAAGAAGATGGTGGGACAGAAGACAAGGAAGAAGAAGGTGGTAGAAATTAGGTCTGAGGTAGGGAGGATCTGATCACATAGGGCTGAGGAGAATTGCAAGGACTTTGGCTTTGATTGTGGGTACAAAGGGGAGCCATTGAAGGATTTTCAATAGAGTCATGATATAATAAAATTTATATTTTTAGAAAAATCATTCTGGTAGTAGCATCTCTAACTCCATATTTTCTAAAACTTTACATTATTCTGCCTCCCATTCTTCTCAAACTCTCAATTCTCTTTTTCAAATAATAGCACATAGTAGATGATAGCAAATCAGGCAAAAGTGACACTTAAACAGTGTATACTTGGCTTCTGCTGTTGTTGTTGTCTTAATAAGAATGATTAGAGATTATACAGATTTTTTGATTGTTTATCTGCATACAACTCCAATTATTACTGGGTCTTTGAATGGGATTAAATTGAGTTATTTGTACACTCTTCCTTATTTGCCGCCCCAGTATTTAAGAGCACATATCTTAAATAGATTATCTGAAGTCTAAAGCTTTTACATGATACATTGAAACTGAGCCATAAGCTCTGAGTTATGAGGTGCAATAATTAATTTTCTCATTTTTTCACATTTGCATGTTGTTAAATGTAAATTGATTCCTGCTGTTTGGAGGTCAGAAATTTAAATGTTAGAAATAATACCCATAAGGATATACATTTATTGATATTTAAGTTACTGGAAACAAAAGGATACAGTGAGAAACATTTAACGTAGGACTAAATTAAATTTACTTGATATCCCCCAGTAAGTATGCATTTTATGACCACCATCACTATAAATACCACTTAGTATAGTAGAATATTTTTAGTTATATCATATTGCTTATTATAGGGTTTTCAGTGTTGGACAAGATGTATTTATAATTGCTCAATTTATAATACTTTGACACAGTTTTAAGCTCTATAGTGAGCTTCTAGTTCCTCCATTTATTCACTTAATTTAATTATCCTTTCATTCAATGATTATTTGAGTACCTGCTTTGTGCCACATGCTGTATTAGATGCTTCAGATGTACTAGAGAATAAACATCTCTGTCCTAGTGGTGCTTTCATGTTATTAGAGGAAGGAAAGCAAAACGCAAACCTAATAAATTATGTGGCATTTACAAGGTGATGAGAGCTATGTAAAAATAGAGCAGAGTAAGGGAGACTGAGTATGGGGAGATGAAGCCCAAGAAGTTGCTGCAGTTTTACTTGAGGGTAACAGGATCGGCCTCATTGAGAAGGTGAGATTTGACAAAACTCGGAAGGAGGTGAGGGGGTAATCACACAGATATCCTGGAAAAGTGTCTCTTGGGAGGGAAGCAAGGATGGGGGATAACTAGGGAGTAATAGGAGAAGATGTGAGAAAGTAGCAAGAGGTCAGATATCATAGAATTTTGAGGACATTTTAAGGATTTCATCTCTTCTTGTGAGATGACTGGGGGGCCATTTCAGGGCTTTGAGGAATGATTTCATCTGAGTTTGGCTTTAACAGAATTATTCTGGCTATTCTGTTGAGGATAGACTGAGGAGGCCAAAGGTAGGAGCAAGGAGCTCAGTTAACAAGCGATTGCAGTGATCCAGGAGCGAGATGATGGTGGCTCAGTATAGGGTGGAAATAGTGGGTATAGTAAGATAGGTTCAGATTCTGTGTGTATTTTGAAGTTAGAGCCTAGATGTCATAGATTAGAAATGGATGTAAAATGGAAAGAAATTTAAAAACAATTTCATTCACTCATTCATTGGCTGTGAGAAACTGGAAGATTGGGGATACAGTCAGTGAGATGTATAAGGCTATATAGGAGGAGCAGGTTTTGGGGAGAGATGAAAAGTTAGGACACAACTTTAAATATCTTTTAGACAGCCAGATGAAGAGGTAGATTGGGCAGTCAGATATATGGGTTTGGAGTCCTGGAGAAAAGCTTGGCCTGGAGATGAGACTTTGAGAATTGTTATATATTGCTGGTTCTAATGGCTATGAGACTAAAGAGTGCACCATGGAGTGAGGGTAGATAGTGAAAAAGGTAAAACCTCAGCTCCTAGGCACCTCACAGTAAAGAGATGGAGAAAGAGATGACCAGCAACAGAGACTATAAAGGAGTAATGGTGTGGTGGAATGAATTCCATGCAGGGCTGGCTTCATGGGCATACAGTCTGTTTGGAACCTTATGCGCAAAAGGACCCTGTGCTTGCTTTAATGTTCTGCTATCACTGTCTTGAAATTCTTAATAATGTTTTAACAAACATTAATGTGAGGGGCCTCACATTTTCATTTTGCAATGGACCTCACAGATTATGTAGTTGGTCCTGATTCCATGCCACACAAGTAGTATATCGACACAAATAAGAGCCCAAACAACTAGATAATTAGTTTTAAGAGAAAAATATTTTTAATATAATCACACATATGCCTAGGGAAACAAAGATATCTTCAAGCTACCGATCTTTTTCTTTTCCTCCTTCATGTAATATATACACATTTATTTAATATCTTTTCCTTCTATTCATTTCTTAACGCTTTCTTCTTTTCCATCATCTCTACTGCGACTTAAAAACCCTGAGTGCAAGAGTCATCTTTATTTATTATTACATTTTTAAAATTTCTCCCTACACTTATAACTTCAGACCCTAGTGCAATTTCTGGCACATAGAAAATGCTCAATTTTTATGTGCTATGAGATTTTTCAAATGTTGTTACCACCTAATTGATAAATATGATGGCTTTTACTCATAGCACAATCTCTATAATCTCTGCAGCTTTTGATAGATTTTCTTCTTCATTCGTCCTACATTTATTTCACTTTGGATTATTTTGAACTATAGCATGCTCATGCTTTTCTTCCCTAATGTTCCTTTTATATTCTTTTCTTCCTCTTTCTCTTTGTTCTAAATAGATACACTACTTAGAAAAAATAATTTAGATTGATAATTAGTCCTCATCTTTCTTCTTTTTTTGCATTATTTGCTGCTCCTTTCATATATTTCTATAACTATTACCTTTCAATTATAGCTATGCTTCTCTCTCCAGATTCAAAACTGAATGTTATCCTGGCAGTAGGCCATCTTGGTCTCTATATTATTATTCAGGTATCTAACCCTGGATATGTCCAACAGTCTGCTATTTCTAACTGCCTTATTTCTGTTGACTACCATGCTGTCAGTAACCTACCTACCCTCAGAATCTTCTTGTATCCTCACCTGTCATTAACGGACTGTTCCTGTACTTTCCATATACAGAGTCATATTTGTATATGTTCCTCTTTTCTAAATGCACTGCTGTCAGCCTGCTTCAGTCTTTTAGCCTCTCTATTTAGATTGCCAAACTCTCCTCAATCCAGTTCATTCCACACGAAGTCAAATTCACATATGCAAAGCACAGTTTCCATTGTTTTACTTAATCTTAGAAATAGTACAATCTACAGTTAGTCCTCATTGTCCCTGGTTCCCAGAACGTGTTCGGATACTCTGGCATACTATAACCAGTTGTGAAGTATGTCATCAATGATTAGCTATCAATTATAATTAACACCTTAAGTTTAATGATTTGCTTTTTAAAAAATTAAGTGTGGACTCATGCACATAACACATTTATTCCCGTGCTTTCCAAAATGCTTTTCTTGAGTAGAAAGGGAAGCAAAAAAGGACAAATAGTAATGAAAACACAAATAAAATTCAAGAATGGCACATAAGCAACAGGTTAAGTTGTCTATTTCACAACTCCAAGTGACAAACTGTTATTGACATACTATGAATAGTTATGGTACATAGTATTGATAGTTATTTTAATTCGTAGCACTGTTTGTCTTAAATCCTGGCCTTTTTTAATTTAATTTTTTTGTTTTCTTTTGCTTTTATCAAAATACATGGATTGTCTTATGCATACAATAATCATCTTTCTTGCCTACTCTCTCTCTCTCACACACACACACACACACACACACAAATACATACACACAGAACCACTCCAGGAATCCCAACTTTCCTTATTTTCCTAACCCTCCTGCTCTTCACTGCTTCCTTTCCCTATATCTTCACATGGCAAATGCTTATCTACCTTTGAAGGTTCACTTCAAATGGTGCCCTTCCATGAGCCTCACAAAATCTCTCCTTTCTTTGAACCCCAACACTCCTTGTACTCTCCTATAGACACGTTACCTGATCTGTCTCCTATATACACGTTACCTGTATATTTGTATTAACTTCCTGCAAAACTGTGTTTCATGTGTATTCACCCTGCACCCATAAGAATGTCTTGAAATGGAGCAAAAGAGACTTAAATACTAGGGAGATTTAAAACGCTTAGTGAAAGTGCCTAATAGTAAAGGTACAGTTATGGGAGACCAAGTAGCTGCTGCAATATGTGGATATCGTTGTAGTGAGAACCACGGGGACTGCAGGGCAGATTAGATATTTCTGAGGGCACTGGGGAGATTACAGAAAGAAATGATGAGCTCAGGGTTTAAAAATGTCTGCTTAAGCCATTCTCAGAAAACCAGAGTATTTCTGTGACTGCCCCCCCAAAAAACCCCCAAAAAACAAACAAAAAAAAACGCTTATTGATTTTTTCCTGAATGCAAGAGAAAATACAGCTCTTTTCTAACATTATGGTGAGATTTCTCATTGGTGTTCCTTGCACTATATTTTTCGAAAGAATCACATAAATCTAGTATTTTATGAAGTTTGACATTAGGTTCTCTACATTGATGCATTATGACCATAAATATGATAATTATTCACGTAGTAATTGTTAAAATAAAATAAGCAGAGCTTTGAGTTTCTATGGTATAGATCCTTATCAAAATGAAATGGACATATTTCCTACAGAATGAGCATGTGCTTCTAAATGTCCAAGCAAAGTAGACTTGAGCCATGTTATAATGTTGTTTAGTCTGTGGAATTACATTTTAAATAAAACCAACTTATAAAAACATCCTGTTGATGATTTAATATTCTTGCCATTAAAAAAATTCCCAAGCAGTGATATTTTAAGTTCTAGAATAGTAAATAATACAAAATAAAAATTTACTCTTGGATAAGTTGGAATTTATATTAGTTATAAGTATATGTCTTTAAACTCTCTCGTTGATTTGTGTTTTTGACAAAATGAGGCCAACCTTCAAATAAAGCATAGTCAAAAGGAGACAGTTAAGTAAACGTGTTATTGTAATAACAGGAGAAATACAGTTTGGGGAATTATATTTGAGGATTACTAATGTAAAGGCAGCGTAAAACAGAAGTATAAATGGGTGTTGAAGAAAAATATGATAATATTTACTATCTTTACCTTTTCCATTCCTTTAAACAGAATATATACACACCAATCCACAGAGAAAAATGAAATAAATCATGCAGAGATTTACAGACAATACCATGGGGATATTTAAGTTTGAACTATTGTAAAGTTTCATGGATTAGAGCTGCAATGACACGACAATTCAAGTAGATTATCCTTGTATTACAAATATAGTTTTATAGGTATTTTACTCCCCAAATTCTTGCCTGAATGTTCTGAAAAATTCTAGAATATGTGTCATGATAACTCTGTAATTCCCGTTTGACTTCATATTGTCCTGCATATATATATATTTCAGGACTAGCTAGTAAAATTTGCATTGAATATTCTGATTTCTGATGTACTTATTTGAAAATTTTCAATGAGTATTTCTTTTTATAGTTATAGAGTTGAAAAAGAAACATGTATATGTGTATATTATTTCAAAAGACATTAGGATATTACTTCTGTTCTTCCCAGCATTTATAAGAAAGAATAAAGTTATTTTATTTTCTAAAACCATTGTATACATTCTAATATGTTTGTTCTCTAGCAGTCTCTTCTTCTTGAGGAATACATTTTAAATGGGGAGACACTGTAAGTCAGACATACTGTGTGTATTAAAGTAAGGCAGAAACTTTGAAGATTATATGAGAAATATGTGACAAGTCAAACACTGAATTTCTTGCTTACTGAGAAGGAGCTGTATGGAATTCAACTGTTTGAAATAGTTTCACATTGGGAGAATTGCCAATTTTAGAATTCGGGATTTTTCCATATTATATTGTTTTTACACTTAGAAAAAGTATATTCCATTTATTAACAAATTTAAAATCCAGTAGAGCAATGGTTTTGTCATTAGGATCAAAGGAATTCAAGATATCTGATGAAACATTTAAAAATTAAATGCTATTGAATTTATATAAACAAATGACTTAATCCCTGTCTGTGTTTTAACTAACACACTAAGTAAACAATCATGAGAATTTATGTAACTAAAACTAGAATAAAGGTTAAAGGTGTAGAAAAAAATTGTAAAATGTGCCAGCAATTTGCTACCAGTGGAGCACCAAGGCAAGTGAAGGCAGTGGCAACAGTCTACCCCAGTAGGAATATTGTTTAGAGTTTCTGACACATGGTGATAATAAAAAGACAATATATTTTTACTTAGTGTTATTATCCTTTTAAATTCCCTATAGACAATGCTCTTCTTGATTACTTGCCCCTTGGAGTGGATGGCTCCCACTACTCTGCCCTCAACAGTGTTGTTACTAATAATTGTCACTTCTGCATTTGATATAACAAAATGGAAGAACAATGTCAGGTATCCTTTTAAAATGAATATTACATGTAGTCTTTCATATAGTAAATTTGTAAGAATGATAATCATACCAGTTTATTGCTCTAAATTCTTTATCATAAATGACCTTATTTAATTTTTACAACTGTTAGTGAGGTATGCATTGTGATTTCCATTTAAATGAGATGCATGGAGGTTAAGTAACTTTTCCATAACTACCCATATATGTGTGATGAACCTGAGACTCAACTCAAAATTCTGTGCTTTTTCTCTGTCTAGCTTACTTCACTTAGTATGATAATCTCTGGATCCATCCATGTTGCTGCAAATGGCATTATTTCCTTCTTTTTTATGGCTGAGTAATATTCCATTGTATATATATACCACATCTTCTTTATGCATTCATCTGAGGATGGACATTTAGGTTGTTTCCATGTCTTGAGTATTGTAAGTAGTGCTGGAATATCATATGGTATTGCTTATATAGAGAATCTAAAAAAAAAATTGATACAAATGAACTTATATATAAAGCAGAAATAGACCGACAGATATAGAAAACAAACTTACGGTTTCCAAAGGGGAAAGGAGGGGGGATAAATTAGGAGTTTGGAATTAATATATATACACACTACTATATATAAAATAGATAACCAACAAGGACCTACTGTATAACATAGGGAAATATACTCAGTATTTTGTAATAACCTATAAGGGAAAAGAATCTGAAAAAAATAGGTATATACGTATATGTATAACTGAATCACTTTGCTGTACACCTGAAACTAACACAACATTGTAAATCAACTACACATCAATTAAAAAAATTTTTTTAAATACTATCACATAATTCTTTAAAAGGGATATATGTGTATGTGTATAGCTGATACACTTTGCTGTACAGTAGAAACTAACACAACATTGTAAAGCAACTATACTCCAATAAAAATTTTAAGAAATAAAGCTGCGGTTTCAGCTGAAAAAAATAAAAAACAGACAAAAGTCTGTGCTCCTAACTGCCATGCTCACATGTCTCATTATATATCTGGTAAGGAAAAAGTCCTGACAAAGAAACTGCTACAATGCATAGATAAAATAATGAGGTAATCTACAGTGGAGCACTGATCTACGTATGTTTTCTAATTTAACATCAATATTAATATTATTTTGGTTAACTACCAATGATTGATTGCCTCTTATGTGCCAAATATAAGAACTTTCCCTCAAAGGTCTCATCTATTCTTCATAACAACTCTGTAAAGTGGATATTTTCACCACCTTTTAACGATGATGAAAAAATATCCACAGAGTTCCCAAACTTAAGTGAATGGAGGATCAGAAATTTGAGTTCAGGTCCTCCTGACTCCATGGCTCATGTCCTCAATTACTAAATTGAAGCCTACAAAATAAGAGCATAAGGAAAAAGAGGCAAAACCTACATAGTATTCCTTATTTTATCAATATATACAACCAATTATAGATTTACAACATTGAGAGTTTAATATTAATTAACTCATATGACTTAAATTATTAAGCTCAAGTCTGAATAGAGAATATCATGTTCAGGAGGACTGTACCGACTCACAAGGAGATGTCAAGGAATAAAAAAAATCACACTTGATATCACCTAGGAAAAATAAACATAAAAAATGTAAGTTTCAGAGGCAGTAATGTAGTGTTCAGTCTTCTTACTATGTTAGATAAATTTCCTCAGATAGTGCCAGTGCCATGTTTGTGACTAGAAGCAATGACTATAGAAGGGCAATTTCACAACCTGAGATTTTCTAGAGTTGAGGAAATGCAAAAATTTTCTACACACACACACACAAATAAATAACAAGCTTTTGTAATAGCCAGCATTTTAATTTCAGTTTTCAGTATCATCTCCTGTATTTTTTTTTCCTTCAGAATTTCTCTGTCATTGTGGAAATAAAGGGAAAAATGGATTCATTTTACAGCCCATCACTTTGGTAACATTTACTGTGTTGTTTTTAATAGTTACGTATTATCAGTTGAAGAAATATTTGATGTTGTAAAATGTCACAATTTTCAAAGAAACTAGAATTCAAGAAGTTAACACATTTAAAGTGTCTTTTTTTTCCACTTTTTTTTTGAGTGCAGAAAATCTGATTTTACACGACCTAAACTTTGTATTTTTAAGTTCTGCATTCTAAAGCCTCTTCTCTGCATGGTAACGTAAGGAACATAAGCAATACGTTTTTCATGAGAAGGAATGCCATAGACAAGTATACAAGGCTGAGAGCAATTATATGATCCATGGCCTTACAGTTGTTATTTCAATCTCTATTTGGTGATGAAGTTAACTATTAAGGATCTCATTTTCAATTACAAAATAAAATTTCCCTTTAATCATATCTTCCAGGGAAGTAACACAAAATCAATGTAAACTAAATGGAGGAAGGTATTTCAAAATTGTATTAACCAATATAAAGGCTCCAAGATGTATATTGACAGGGTTCTTCTTAGGTGCTTGAGTGAAACTTTCGAAGGGCTTAAGGCTAGAGAACTATTAATTGATTGTATACTGGATCACATAGCTTAGGGTTTATTAATATGAATGTAGTTTTCAATTCCTGGCCTTTCTCATTGGTGTGTGATCTTGTGCAATTCATTTAACCTTTGCGTTTCCCAAGTTGTTTATCATAAAATGGGGATAATACTATCTATCTTGTGGCATTATTGAAAAGTTTAAATGAGTTAATGTTTATGAGTTTGCTTAGGAAAGTGCCTAACACTACTGAATTCAGTACTAGTGTACCCAAACTCTTAAATTAAAAAATTTATGTTTTCTTCCAGTTTTATTGAGATAAAATTGACATATAGCTCTGTATAAATTTAAGCTGTACAGCATAATGATTTGACATCATCATGAAATGATTCCCACAATAAATTTAGTGAACGTCCATCAACTCGTATATACAACATTAAAGAAATAGAAAAAAAATGTTTCCCTTGTGATGAGAACTCTTAAGATTTACTGTCTTAACTTTCATACATAATGTACTGAGCGATAATTATATCATGTTGTACATTACATTCCTAGTACTCATCTTATAACTGGAAGTTTTACCTTTTGACCACCTTCATTCAATGCCATCTTCCCCCACCCTCCCTGCCCCTACCTCAGGTAACCACAGATCTAATCTATTTTTCTATGAGTTTGTTTGTTTTTGAAATATAATTGGCCTGTGAAACTATGTTAGTTCCTGGGGCCCAACATAGTGATTCGATATTTCTCTACATTTCAAAATGTTCACAAATAAATGATCACCACAATAAGTCCAGTTACCGTCTGTCATCATACAAAGATATTACATAATTATTGATTGTATTTCCCACGTCGTACATTTTATACCCATGACTCATTTATTTTGGAGCTGGAAGTTTGCACCTCCTAATCTCCCTCACCTAGTTCTCTTCTCCGTCCACCCCCAACCCCTCTGGCAACCACCTGTTTGTTCTCTGTATCTATGACTCTGTTTCTGTTTAATTATGTTGGTTCATTTGTTTAGACCTAAGTGAAATCATATAGTATTTGTCTTTGTCTGCCTCAGTGTCTTATTTCACTTAGCATAATACCTTCAGGCCTACCTGTGTTGTCGCAGATAGAAAGATTTCATTCTTTCTTAAGGCTGAGTAATATTCCATTGTGTGTGTGTGTGTGTGTGTGTGTGTGTGTGTGTGAGTGTGAGTGATGTCTTCTTCATTCATTCATCTATTGATGGGCACTCAGATTGCTTCCATGTCTTCGCTGTTGTAAATCATGCTATAATGAATATAGGTGTGCCTATGTCTTTTCGAATTAGAGTTCTTGTTTTCTTCAGATAAATACCCAACAGTAGGATAGCTGAATCATATGGTAGTTGCATTTTTAATTTTTTGAGGAATCTTCATACTGTTTTCCATATTGGCTACACCAGTCTACAGTCCCACTAACAGTGCACAAGGGTCCCCTTTTCTACACATCTGTCTGACACTTATTATTTGTTCTCTTTTTGATAATAGCCATTCTGACAGGTGTAAGGTAATATCTCATTGTAGTTTTGATTTGCATTTCCCTGATAATTAGTGATATTCGGCATCTTTTCATGTGCCTGTCGGCCATCTTCATGTCAGCCTTGGAAAAATGTCTATTCTTGTACTCTGGCCATTTTTAAATTTTTTTAAAATTTATTTTTGTTTTTGACATTGAGTTGTATTAGTTCTTTGGGTATTTTGGATATTAACCCCTTATAATATATATTGTTTGCAAGTATCATCTCCCATTCAATAGGCAGCCTTTTCATTTTGTCGATAATTTTCCTCATGGTGCAAATGTTTTAGTTTGATATAGTCCCATCTGTTTTGCTTGTGTTTCCCTTGCCTGAGGATACACCAAACTCTTATATTTTTGAGTGATGATGTCTCATTTAGGCAGCAGAGGTAAAATAAGCTCTGGATTACAGACTCCAGTGAAGCACCCTTAGTTTTTGGTAAGTCACTTTTCTGTAACTATCATTAATATGGGAATAAGTATTTTTTCATCAGTACAACCGTGCATCTTCTCTAGTTTATATCATAAAATTAATTATCATATAAACTTCAGTACTATACATACTAACAGAAACATATTATTTGCCATACATCTTAATATTCAGCTGAGACACTCTGATAGGGCAGCATTGCATCACAAGAGTTCTGTTGGAATTATTTTGTCAAATTGTCCAAGCTACTGATGTAATGATTAACACTTTTGACTCCTAAAGAGAAACATGTAGGTTCATTTGTTATTTTGCCACTGATTTTTTTGTCCACTTCTCTTTGGCTTGATCTCTAATCTTTCTGTGGCTTAAATTTCATTGTATGTGTGACTTTGATATCTTTTTAAATTTAAATAAGACCCAAAGGCCTCTAATTCTAGGAATAAAGGAATCACACAGGACCAGAAAAGGTGAAGAGAAAAAAGTGATTGATGTGAAATAGAAAAGGAATTTGACAAGAAGAGATACAAATCCTTTCTGTTTCCCAGTTACAGATTTGAACAAATTGAAGATTAAAAATCTTCTGTGCAATTTGCCTAAAGTCTCAATTCATCCTCAGATTTTTTAACACAACCAATTTAAACACTTTTTATTATCTCCTAGGATCAAAAGAATCAATCAACATCTTCTTCAGTCTTGTGAGTCCTCAATCATGCTTGCCCAAGGCAATGAATATCAAATCAAAAGCTGCCTCTATGGGTATGGGGTTATAACTCAGTATAACAGAAAATACCACAGTAGTAAAACCTTGCATAAAATGAAATCTGATTCATGGTCATTGAAAACTGTATCCTTTCAGAGATTATATGGAAATTTTCTCAATCTGTTTTTTCCCCTCAAAATGAGTTTTTAAAATGTCAACCTGTTATTCTTTCTGAGGCAAAAGATTAAATTTGTAATCAATCTAACTCCTATATTCCTAATTTTTTGGATTTATCTTCATTTTGATAACTTTAGATTATGACATTCAATTTAGATTTTTTTTGAGAAGTTCATTTAGAAAATAATAGTGATCATATATAAGTATACAAACCTGCATATTTACCAACATGATTATGATTATGTGTGTGTGTGTGTGTGTATCTGGGTGATAGATATCAAATTAATTTGGTACAATAATAGGTTTGGTCAAAAAGTAGGAATAAAAATGACAGAATCAGAACAGTCTTTCAATCTGTATTCTAAATGAAGCTAGTCTCATTATAGTAAGTGTCTCAAATGGTTTGTCTGGGAAATTTTATTGCACATAGATCTTAACTTGCTACCTTTATTATTGTTGTCTCAACTTTTAGCTGCTGTACATAAAATGTATGCTGGACACAACTCAATAAGGAAATTTGAGAGTCTGAATCTATCTGCTTTTGTGAAATGTAAGAAATCCCATGTTTTTAATTGGTTTAGATGAGAAAAAATTTGCTTCCCTCACCATCAATTCTGTTTTCGTTAGTTAGTTTTCTGTGCTTTGAAGTGGTGTGCACTAAAATATTATTACTGGGGCTTCCCTGGTGGCCCAGTGGTTGAGAGTCCGCCTGCCGATGCCAGGGGCGTGGGTTCGTGCCCCGGTCCAGGAGGATCCCACATGCCGCGGAGCAGCTGGGCCCATGAGCCATGGCCACTGAGCCTGCGTGTCCGGAGCCTGTGCTCCGCAATGGGAGAGGCCACAACAGTGAGAGGCCCGCGTACCGCAAAAAAAAAAAAAAAAAAAAAAAAAAAAATATATATATATATATATATATATATATAAAATTACTATCAAGATTACTTATTACTACTACTTATTATTACTTTACTATTTGATGAAGGAAATAGAACAAGTAAAATATTCACTTTTGATCACTTAGACAAATGTCTGTAATAATTATTTAAATTAGGATAGTGAAAATTATATTTATAGCTATGTCCATGGAGTGGGATGGGGATGGAGTGCTTCTTCACACTGTTTCCATACTTTGCAAAGGGAAAAAAAGAAGCATGCTGTCATCACATGTGTCTATATTACATGCACATGTTTTTTTATGTTTCACTCAAAATAAACTTTTTTTATGGGGATGCCACCATGGTTAAGCATGGACTTTTTAAGAGTTCTAGTGTCAATCATAACATTTGCAATCTGTGTATAATTAAAAAAAATCAAAATTATATTTATTTACAGTTTATACTCACCTCTAGAACTAAATTTTAAAATATTGAAATTGCTAAGTTGAAGAAAGTTTACCTTATGGGCTCACATATGTTAATAATGGCATGCATGGTTTCTATTAATAGAATTTGTTAATCATTTTCCAAAAGGCTATGTATTTTCTAAATTTTGTCTGTAATTAGTTGAGGCTTGTGTTGGATGAGGGGTGAGTAAGAAAGTGAAACAAATACATGTGATAAGGACAATACTAGATCTGAATGCACAGATGTAGATTATAATGGCTAGTCTACATTCTGTCTTGACATCTAGGATGTAAAAAATGCTTTCCTTGAAATAGAAATAAAAATTGCTTGAATGTGATTTATGGAACATCATCGAAGTCATAGTAGTTGTTACGATTTAAAATCTATATATAAAGCACTGCATGTTTACATCATGGGAAATCTTTGCTTCTCCTTTATGAATTTCACTTTTAGAGTTTTGCTCTGAATTGCAATATTTAAACAACAAAGTGAATCTCAAGTTGAATTGAATCTGGAATAATATAGAAATAATGCTGCTCAATTCCATTTAGTGTAATTCTGGAATGATAAGAGGCCTTCAGCATTTTAAAGGTTGGATTGGTTTTAAACAATTAGCTGAGCCATGCTTTAAACTTATCTAGTTATAGTTTGTGTTTCTTTATTGTTTCTAACATACTAAGACACCAATTATTTTATGGGGCATTTATATAATACTATTATAGTTTTTTATTTAATGTAGCTGATTTTTAGGTGAAATGTTTTTAAAGAGTATTTTCTGATTATTTCAGCTTTTTAAATCCTTTATTAAATATGCAAGATAGATCTAACTTTTCTCTTAATTCATTTTCATGGTAACTTATTTTTCTGAAATTGATATACAAAAGGAGAGACTCTAAAGACAAAGGCAACCAGTACTAGGGACTTGGTTTTACTTCACTTGCCAAAGACCATGCACGTATGTTACAGACAGAAAATGAGGGGCGAAGACTTAAAGTTACTTTTTCCAAGGTTAAGCAATTAGGAGTCTGTGGAATTGGGATTCATACCAGTAGTGTCTGATTCTTAGTTCTGTACTCTTTTCCTTATGCCATTCCATGATAGTCAAAATAATCCTGGAGGAACAGTGATTTGCCCCCACCTCTTTTCCTTTAATATCAGCTGAATACCACGTCAAATTTATACCCCTCTCTAATCTTCTTGCCTCTTCATTAAAAAGGAGTGTCAATAGCAACATCGTAAGCTAGAAAAGTAACCCCACCTTATCAGCATGCCATGTTTTTACTCTACCTTATTCCTGTCAGTATCTACTATGCATTTGTCAAACCCTATAGAACTTTACCAAAGTACTAAGAGTGAACCTTAATGTGTATGAAGTAAAAAATAATAATTTATGAGATTGAAGTATCCCTGGATGGAAGGCAAAATGTGACAAAACAGTCTAACTGTATTACACATGTATGAAACAACCTCACTGAAGGGGGTGAAGAAAAAGGCTAGCCTAAGTGACTGACAGTGAGTAGAGTCTGTAAAACTAAAGACAAAGAAACAATGCATAAGGACTCTACTCTTGCTGGTAAAGTTTCCCATGGGAGTATGGGTTAATAATTCTGATACTGCTATATACGTGTACGAGAAGTAAATAAGTAAATGGATGGCATATGGTAGAGACAGGTTGTCATTTTTAGTAGGAATTTACAGATAAGCAAAGGGAGAAAGTTTCAGTGATCTATGTGGTAGTGGAGTAGAATTGGAGATGTGAGTATAAACTGATGTTTTGCTTAATATAGATATATTTGGATATACAGAGGAATATTTATATATATAGGATATAATATAATATAATATAATATAATATAATATAATATAATATATAACATAACATTTACACATAATGTTTTTTGCCCTGTCACCTGAGAGGATCTAGAAGCAATGATACCCCAGTAGCAACAAGCATACCTAGCACACAAATTTTGGTTTCTAATACCATTCTCCAAAAAAAGGAACCCAGGACTTCTTGGAGAAATAGTTGATTCTAGGACTGGGGCAAGAAATTTAAAAGATGAGTCTGTAGCATCTTGTAGTTTCAGAATGTGATGTTCTCAAAACCACAGTGAAGGTTGGACGCAGGAGCCAAGTGAAAGAGATCCAAATGGCCAAAACTAGAACAATTTGAACAACAAAAAGTAATGTAGTATTGAATTATAACTAAAAGCATTAAATGCCCATGAATCCATGTTGATATTAAGTTAATTATAAAATAAATATATGTGAATGAGAGCTGTGAAATATGCGGGAAAATTCCAAATAATTGATGTAGATACTCTGCTCTCAAGGAGTCAGGGCCTTACTTTTTGCCCCCCTAAATGTGGGCTGTGCTGAGTAATTTCCTCCAAAGAGTGTAGTATGGAATGGGCAGGAAGAAAAAAGAGTAACTTTAGAGTGGAGAAACATGACGAACACTACCTCAGCCATGTGGTCAAGGTTAACATCAACAGTGATGTCATTTTGACGGCATGTATCCTTAGTAAGATGTGATGACGCGGCGCTTTACCTCTCTGGCCATCCTCTTCAAAATCCGTAACTCCAAGCTAATTATGAGAATTACATTAAACAAATTGCAATTGAAAAATACTCTTAAAACTAACCAGTACTCCTCAAAATGCTCAACCAATACTCCTCAAAACTGTCAGGATCGTCAAAAATAAGGGAAGTCTGAGAAAATGTCACAGCTAAAAGAAGCCTAAGGAGACATGATGACTAAGTGTAGTGTGGCATCCTGGATAGGATACTGGAACAGGAAAAGGCATTAGTTAAAATGACTGAATAAACTATGAACTCTAATTAATTATTGTGTACTAATAACTCATTTATTCATTATAACAAATGTACCATAAAAATATATGGTGTTGCTCCTAGAAGAAATTGGGTGTAGGGTATATTGGAACTCTCTGTAGTATCTTTGTGATTTTTCTGTGAATCTAAAACTGTTCTAAAAAATAAAGTTTTTTCTTTAATTTTAAAAATAGATGTGGTAAGGCCTAATCACTGGAATTGTGATTCAACAGGGTTGGCTTAAGGCTCTACGGGTATCTTTTTTTTATAGCTCCTGAGACACTAGGAAACACAGTCAGAATTAAGAGGCAAGGGCTAGGTTGTAAGTTCAGTGAAGACAGCAATCTTTTAAATGAAGCTCACGACTTTATCCATACAGCCTACGACAATGCCTGGCACCAAGTAGACAAAAAAGTAAATATTTCCCGAATGCATGAATTATAAAATTCTGTAGTGAGAAATGGAAGTAGTTATTATTTAACAGCAAAAAACACATTTTTAACTTACTTCTGAAGATTTTGATGTAAGCACATTTGTTCAAAACCCAAATACATAATGAAAACATTTGTATTCCACATAACATCTCTGTTGTTATGTGCAAAATGTGTATTGGCCATATTGCACAAATAATTAAGCAATTATAATCTTTTCTGTGTCACAATATTAGAATCTCTTTTGTGTTGATGAGAAAAGATTAAATTTCAAAACAATATTGAAAATATAAATGGAAGTAGTATGCTAACAAAGATATTTTAATTTCATGATACTTGCACTATGCAACAGATACTACTTTGAAAACATTTAATGTGTGTTTATACACATACATGTAAATAAACCCTCATCTTTTTTTATGTGCTGACTTACAAATACCAGTGCTTAGCACAGTACACAGTGCAAAAATGAAACCTTTGGAAAAAATAGATAATATGTAAATAAGTGCATGCACTGAAGGTCTAAAAGGTATTTGTATGCCTGAAATGTTCCTGCTGAATTCTGATTCAGTACGGTTATTATCTCAGTTTAGTATCTTCATTCACCTTCATTGTATGTGTGTGTGTATGTGTGTGTATATATGTACTATATACATATGTATATATTGTTATTTACAAAGGAACCAGTGAAGTATGGGAATAATTTTAAGCGCTCTCCAGTTACAGAATCAAATATACTCTAACTCTTAGAAACTAACTGGCCAGTTTTTTAAAGTAGTTGACCATAATATTTTCCTTCTTCAAATTCTGATTTGGTCATTTTCTTCCTATTAATGTTTCTATCAGGGGGTGCATAAGGGAACAAATTAAGATTTATCTCATATTTTGTACTAAAAACTAATAAAGAAGAAAATTTGAAGCTATTAGCTAAAATGATTTTTACATTTCTAAAAATCATGAAATGTAATTGGTTCATTTAGAGTATGAAAGTAGTTTATATCCAATTTGAGGAGGCAAAACTGTATAGTGAAATGGTTAAAGATGGTCAGAGGAAAAGCTACATTTGTATTTGGCTTTGACACTGTTGGGTTTTCATATTGGGCAAGTGCCTTAGGCCTCTCCAAGCCTATCTCCAGGCCTGTCTCTTAGGCCTCTCTGTTTCCTATCTCTAAAATGTCTCAGGCACCCACCCGAATTTCATATTCTTTTCTTCACCATGTGGGATATTATTTTCCATTGGAGGATAATTCTTAAGCACATCTACATTTTTAGTTTATAGTTAAGTGAGATTTGAATGAGACACAATTTTTGGAAACATTTATTTCAGCCATTCCCATAAGTGGGAAATAAAGAGTAGCTGGTGTTGCCTCTGTTTTGCCTCCCACATTCTCTTCTTTCCTTTCTTCCTCCTTTTTCTTCTTTATAGTGATATTATCCATTCAAATGGACATGACCTCCATTAAAATATCTTCAAGGAGATTGATGACATATAACATGAGTGTTACAACCAGAGTAGCAAGAAAATGAAGGAATCTAGCTGTGAAGTGAAATCAGATAAAGTTTATAAGGTATAAGAGACACAATAGCACTACATTAGTTAGTGTATTAGTTGAGTTTCAGGTTAGTGCCTGAAACTCAAAGGCAAACAGTGTTGGGGCACATGCCCATTTCAGGTGGGAACTGAGGGGTAGTGGTGCAACAAGTTAAAACGCAGGGCAAAACCACACAAGTTTATCTGTTGTGAATAGCTTCTAAATAGCTTCTAAATGAGCTGTTATTGAACTTACTAAGATTGTCATCTCCTCCCTTTCGGAGTTGGTTATAAATCAGTCTCTCATCTCTCTCCTGACAGTATAAACAAAGTACCCTCTAGACCTGTACTCAGAAAGATACTAGGCATGTCCACTTACACTCACTCCCTTCATAGAACTGCTGGTGCATTAGATAGTAGGGGCCAGGAAGAAGCCTTTGTCAAGTTGCCACTAGAAAATAATCACCTTATATATGGTACCTCTGAACTCCCAAATATTTAGTAGGTTTCTTCACAGACACCCACTGTAAATCCCAGGTACTTTTCTGCACCATCCTAGGTGTTATTTCCAATATTCAGCAGACCTACAATTTTAACTTGTGGTTCACAAACATTCAGATCAAATTCTTAAACCTTTTATAATTATCCCTAATACTCTTTCAAATGTATTTAATGGCCTTTGTCATCAAAAATTTACTGGAAGACATGATGTAAACCCTTTGAAAAGATATTAATAATTAATAGAGTAATCTTTAACTTTCTCTCCATGAATCATGATGCTTTCTTTTCTCATGTCCCAGATGGGCTGAAGTCAAGAGGAAAACAGATATGGCTTCTGATGGCTCTGTGAAATTTATATGATGTTCAGTGGACTCTGTGCTTATAACTCCTTTATTTCATGCATGTAAACTTCCTATCTGGTATCTGGAAGGATCCGCCCATACTCAGTAATTAATGCAACTAATTCTTATTTTAAAGAATATTTAACAATGTGCTAACCATCTAAGTGGAAATTCTCAATGACTGGAATCTACCTGATCTTTCAAATGCGATGTTGGCCCTAGATTCTCAGGGTTAGTGGCCACGGATGAGCTAATGCCAGAGTTTCTAGTGCCCCATGAACTATCCTTCTACTGCCCTTAGTAAAACATAATCTGTATAAAGATGGAAAACCTGCTATGGAACATGGTGGATGTCAGTCATTCCACAATATTAAGAAATCAAGGCATCACCTCTCTAGTGGCACAGTGTCATTTAGATAGGCTCCCAACACATAGCTACAATCAGGCACTATATTTTGTTTAATGTTTGATCTATGATTAAGAGCAAGACAGATCCATGTATACTTAAGCTTATCTCAACAAAGGATATTTAGTTGCCCTTTTGCTCCTACTCAGTACAGAGCCAACTCTTTGCCAATCTGTCAGTCATCAGTCATGTTAAAACAAAATCCTCCCATTTTATGTTATAGATATGGTGGATTTTCCAAAGTCTAAAGAGGGTAGGACCTTCATAAAGAGATTTTAAAAAACACGATGCGTTCATAAACATTTTCAAAATTTCTTCCACTCCAGATCATAATTTTGTAAACAGTGTTGTCTATGGAAATAAAACATAATGAAAAGTACAACAAGATGTACTATGTAACTATCTGGATAGTAACCTAAAGGTTAAGAACTAGAACAACTTTATTATTCTTTGTAGTAAATAATACTTGTTCTCTACAGTTTATACAAGTGCCATTGTCTTCTATAGAAGTCACAAGAATGGGAGTATCAGCAAATGAGAAGATATAATGATGTATTCAGGCCAAAGTTACCTATAGTTATAGAGATTAAAATCTATTTTTTTAGCGATTGAAATACTACAGAATATAACAGTACTAAGTTAGACTATACAAACTGCTTTATGCTCCTGAGTAGCAAGGATATTAACTTAACTAATGATCCTTTAAATGGGTATGTAAAATATAATTTAAGCTACTTGCAACATGCAAAAGAGAGGCATCGTTTGTTACTGCCAAAAATCACTGACATGTGGAAATCAGAAAATCATTAGCCTTGATAGGAATAGCTTAATACAACAGGGAAGACAACACATTATTTAGAGCAGTTAAATGACAATTGATGCAACCACTGGTGAAATGCATTAAAAAAGTGGATATGATTTAGTGAATGATAAATTCTACACTTAGTATTCATGCATACAAAGGAATAGAAATCTTTGCTCATTAACCATTGCACTTAGTTTGTGAGCCAAAATGCTTCAGGCTGTAGCCCTAATTGTCATAAATGTTTATCTCTGTGCAAGTTTAATTTAGTCTTAAGAAAAAAATGTTATCCTGAGTGATGAATGATTCTACATATCTTTCATTTTCTTCATCAGCCTAAGTTGGTTTACTTAAATCCCTGTTCACACCCGTCCTCTTCTCGAGGTCTCCATAATACCCCCAGCTATAATTAATCTCTCTTAATCTCTCTCTCTTTTCCCCCATTATGCCCCACTCTTTTCACGTCTATTTTAGCAGTGTGCTTAATGGCATATTTACGGGCATACCTCATTTAGCTTTGCCTTCTAGAACACCAGTTTTTCATAGCTGTTTAGTAGAGTGTAATACTGTGCTTTCCTCAGTTTAAATGGCACTTGCCAATCTGTTTTGCTTATGCTCTTGAATCTCTTTGCCATTGACAAACTTTTTTAGCTGATGATGATTTCTATTTGATTTTGAGCAAATATGTTGAAAATATCTCAAAGTATGAACAAACATGGGCCGTTTTAATGTCCCTTAAACACAAGGATGACATGCAGCATCACACGTGTGAAACTCTGATGGATATGAGACCTGCTCGCTCCACCATTTGAACATGTGTAAAGAGTAAGGGGGAGTCAGTTATCTCATACCCTTATGTTAATTTAGATTTTAGTCATTTTTTAGGGAATGCATCTCCAAAGGGGCTGTCGTGACTTTGATTTATTTATTATTCACATTTATGGAACCCTCTTACACTCCATTTTAAAATAAAGTAAATGGGATATGCCTTTACTTTTGAATGTACCTATACAACTTTTATCATTGAGAGTACCCCAAAGCAGGGATCATACCTCAGTGGTAAAATCTAAACTGAGTATAAAGGCCAACTAAGCAGAATAAATGTGTGGAGAGGACAAAGTTAGCATTATAAACAGAAAATCACATTAAGTATTAGCACCTGAAGAGTGCCTACCTGCCTAAAGAGGGCAATAGCTATTAAAAAAAATACATGTTTCCAAGAAATAATGTAAATATACTTTTCTATACCTTTCAGTTTTTCAAGTTAAACCAAACCTGATTTTGTGAGATTTTTTTAATGTTGGCCATTTAATTTAAACTATAGTTATTTTCTATGTTGTGCAAGTTCAAATAAAACACTTCAGATGAGAGCCAGCTCATAGGCTACCTGTCTATGATGTCTGCCATAACCATTTCATGACAATATGAAAGAAAGAATAAATTAGGAGCATTGACTAATGTCTTGGCCTGATCATAGAGTTAGTTTTAAAATTTCCATTGATAAATCAAAAAGACACATATGACCAGTTATAATATTTACCATCAACATCACACACACACACACACACACACACACACATACAACTTTTTAAAAATCCTACCAATTTCAGAGGGGGAAGCATGAATTTTCTGAGTACTGAATTCTGGGATAAAATAAAATTTCCTGGGCAATATCATACATAATGTCCTCAAGAACATCTCTACAATAAATATGAGTTTTGTAGGATCACTTTTTGTTGTGTTCCTTTATGTAAGACAAGTCATATTAAATACCAAACTTAATTTTTGCCGTGGTTTCAGTGAAGTCACAAAATGATGAAAGTCAGGCACAGACCTGTTAACTGGATTTGGCAGAGAAATGGATAGAGTACATATAACTCTAAACACATTTTATTCAGTTTTGAATCCTTAGAGCTCTTAACAAAGTTTTCTGCATGTAGAAGATGCTCTTTGAAAGTATGAAGTGAAAACATGAATTGAATTAACTACACATTTGATAGTAGATAAAAAGCATCTCAAATACAAAGCCCTGGGTTTAAGAAAATAGCATTTACACTCTACTAGTCACAGTACAACTAAAAATTAAAAGGTGTTTTGATGTCTCCTGGACTTCTCGTTTACATGATTAGAAAAAGAGGCCCACTACATATGCCAACAGTTAACGGTTGTGACTTTAAACAATGATCGTATTTAGTGGCAGAATTCATAAGATAAATTTTTGTCGTATGTTTTTAGTTTACGTTCTTGGGGTAACAAACCATCCTACACTCGGGTCTCTGGACATGGCCCAATCATAGCACCTGTTGCAGGACAGACACAGGTGGTTATATTTACAATTATACAGTCTCAACTGGCCTAAGGAATTGAAGGTAGTTACTTGCCAAAGAAGGAAATAGTCCATTCACTGACTAGCTATCCAATGATGCAGTGGATTTTTCCTCTCTCAAGTGTATAAACTAATAATCAGAAGGACATTTAAGCTAGAAACTCCCGTTTTCAAGAATGCAGTGCTAATGTGTAACCAAGGAAAGTTAATTTTCAGAGCGAAGCAAGAGAATGGAGCAAATGGTATAAAATGGTATAGAGAAAGAGGAGTGAGGGACTAAGAAACTGGAAAAATGGGAAAAAGTAATTCCTGCCTTTAGCAGCTCAAAGCCAATAGCTTTGTCTAGAAAATTGTCTGGGAACAATAGCCCCTTCCCCCCCTCCCCACCCCACCCCCCCGCTGCCACACACCACATATACACTCCCTCACACAACTGCTGAGGCAAGCTTGAGTGGATATCACTTTCTTGTTATTAATTAAATTATGAGGAGGATGAACTTAATGCAACTATTTAAAAGATGTGAAAAGAAAAAAAAAGATGTGATATATAAAGTAGGAGAATAAAAATAGATGTGTTTGTGTGCATGTGTTTTTCAGACCAATAATTATGATTAATGTCAAGTTATTAAAATAGGCAGTATGTGAATCATTAGTGCTCAAGGAAGTTGATTATAAGATCATAGTATTCTGCCTGAGATTAGAGAATGGATATATTTATACTTAGCTTGCTCAGGATCTGTTCTCTCAGAATACAGAAGTCCTTATTCATATAATATTTTTCAAGACTCTTGTTTTCTAATGTCTTCTGTTTCATAGTCTACCTCTTTGTCTTCAGGAAGTTGAGCAAGACAGCAATACCTTTGTTTAACCATCTTCAGGACTATTTCCTCATTCCCAGCTTATTTTGATATAATATCCTTGGATATAAATATGTATATCCTATCTAACTAGTCCTAACACTTTCTGTTCAGAACAATTTTGGATAGCTCTAAATTGCATGCAGCAACTTGGCATAAGCAAAGTGCTATTAAAGAAATAAGGTATAGAGATGAGAGGGTACCAAACAAGTCTTTCTGCTGGATAAAGTCTCTTTCATAGGACAGATAGTAATTTTTCTCCATCTCATTGATGAACAACCGATATCTTCCAAGTAGGTTCCATAATGGGAGTGGCAAAATATAATTTTCATATGGTCTTTTATGTTCATTGTCCCTGTCACCCTTTCTCAGGGATTCTTTTGAGCTCTGTATGTTAACATTTTTTCTCATGTATTGCATATTTTTAGATTTCAGCAAAATTTCAATTCAGTCTGTCATTTTATAATTCTAAGAGTGACATATGGGAAGGTGCTAGAATGTGGCTAGGTGTGTGTTAACTTAATCCACACTCATTTTTTTCTTAATACAAAAATAATACAAATGGTTGATAATGTAGATAATATACTCCTGAAAAATAAAATATCACTAAAAATTGAGAGTTCTAAACATTTCAATGAGTTGTAAAAATATTTCATGAAAGTATCACTTGCAAGTATATTTAGGCTAGCAAAATTTAAAGAAAATTTAAATTGGTATTGATATTTTCTGCTCCTTTGTCACTGTTGGTGAGAGTTACATACATTTAAAACATTGTGTTAAAATAGCATGTCCTTGCTTTGCAAAAATAAGACATAGAGGTTATATAATGAATCCCATTCCTAGTTTATATTCTTATCCTATCTAAACATTAGTTATAACAAATAAAATCATTTATTAAAAAGGATTAATATTTTAATTTCAGACCTGCAAGTTTATGTTTATTGTTCTAGGTAACCCTACATATTTAATAGTTACTGATTTTTGGATTCCTCATGGCAATGGTGGGTTAAGGAGACTATTTTCCCTGAAGTCCAGTTTTTCCATAGTCACTCGTTATTATGCCCCTGTAGGTCAGTAAATATGTATAGGAGAGATACAGAACAAGATTATGAAAGTGATGTCTTACTAATTTCCAATTCAACTTCAAATCAAACTTCAAATCAAGTTCAAATCAAACTTCCTCCCACTTTTGCATTGTATAGTTTAGGAAGCTACAGATGGAATTTCAGTATCCACCTGCAAAATCTACTCTATTAATTAGGACTCTTATTTGATTGACACAGAAACAAGATTCAAATCAGCTTATTCTACAAGGTAAACATAGCATAAGACCTCTGGATCTGTTGTGAAAATCAAGGATAGCAATGTTGCTGTGCCATGAAATGAGAGAATGAAAACTTTTCTTTGACTCTCAACTTTGCTAGTCTGGGTAAGTTTTATTTCTAATCTCTGGCTTTAGATTACACTGCAGATGCTTTCAATATCATCTGAGATTTTGATCCTACACGTCAAGTTTTTAGGAAGAGACCGACTTGTTCTGAGTCTCAAGTACAAAAATATGAGCAAAGAGAATCTTTGGTCCAGCTTAGATATACTGTTGACACCTGAATCAATCAAAAGCTATCAGGGATAGATTACACTGCTAAATAATGACTTCCACTGAAGCCGTGGTTGGTATCAGAAGCAGCAGTTCACAAAGGAAGGATAGGGTAAATCTGAAGAAAGGGAAGGTACTATTGGGTAGAATGATGTGCCATCATATTATTCTATATATTTAATGTGATGGAGACATCTAGTATTAGCAAAAAGTAAAGCAGGCAATAATCTACTTACTTTGATTTGAAGGAGACTGAGAGTTGTTCCCATACAATTATATTCCTTGATAGCTGGAGAAAACTACTAGTGCTCTTAGGAGACCCCAAATTCAAAACATCCTTAGACCCCATATAGTTGAATACCCAAACTTTTATATGAGAAAGTTGAGAACCAAGGTAATTGATTTTTCAAGATCACATTATCTCTAAGTGCCAGAAACCCCAAAGTTATCTAACATTAAACCCACATATTTAATCCTTCTTTTTTGGTCCTAGAGACTTTTACTCACTCAAGTATTCCCCATGACAGGGTTTTCAAAGTTCTGTAGATTACCTGCATGAGAATAATTGAAAGTACAGGTTCTTGGGCCCCTCCTCTGCCCCCCAAAACTGAGTCACAAACTCCATCGATTATAATCTGTAAAACTGCATTCTTAACCAAATTTTGGTGTGGTTTTTATGCATGCTGAAGTTTGGAAACTACTGAAGCTTGGTATTCCTAAGTCGTTGAAGGAAAGAGTTAGTAACTAACCACTGAAAGTACTATGAGCCCAGGAAGGACTAAAAAGACAACAGAGAATACCTAAGAAGTTATTGATAAAGTAGAAAGGACCTTCTTGACTTACTACAGATTTTCCTCATGAACTACCCTCATAATTGTTATTTCCCTAATGAATTCTAGTTCCCTATTGAAAATTACTCTTTCTACACACTGAAGAAGGTGGTGTTAATTTTGAAAGACACCATTTTAAATGGGAGCTTCAAGTATTAGTCAATGAATCAGGTCCTCACATTACCATTTAGATATCAGTGTTATTTACAGAATGCTTTTCCACAAGCATGTTTTTCCTAACTGCTACTGCATGCATTTGAGTCATCCCATTGGACTATGTTTATATGCATCTTAACTTTTTATGAATATACTTTAACATTACTGAAAATAAAAATACATAAACTCATATAAATCCTGTAGATGACTTTCTTTCCAAGTTTTAAATGATTGGTCTTTGCTGTCTGATTACAGAGGTATAAAAATTTAATAGCAATTCATATGCACATTATTGTGGTATTACTTGCATTTCCATATCTCATTCTTTCCGGAGGAGTTTAAAGATTAACTTGATAGTTTAAATTTTATTGATAGATTTCCTTAGGCTATAAAGGCAGTGCTTTGTGTGTTTATGCTTTGATGCAATCTGGAATAAAATTAAGTAATTTTCAGCTCCCAAAATATAAAAAATAAAGTACATGAATTACTGAATTTTCAGGGTGTTTTACATCTAAAAATTACATTTTAATTTGTTCTTTACTGGTACCGTGCAGCTTTCTATATCTATACATCTTTAAGGCTTATAAATATAGTAAGGTAAAAAAAGTATATTTCAAATTTGATGCATAATAAAATATTTAAAAACATTAATAATACATTATACCAAAATGCCTTGATTGTTTTGTGTATGTAGCAATTCAATTTTTAAAAAGTTTTATAATACTGATTTGTGGTATTAAATACACCTTTTTCGTGCTTTAAAAAATACTTGTCTATTCACACACATATGAATCCAGCTTTGTGAATATATACATAATCAATCTTTGAAATCCACATCATTGCAGTTGGAAAATAGATTGACTAACTCACATCTCTGCTTACATTTAATATTCCATTAGTTTGGGAAGGATCATAAAGTGTTTTAGTCTCCAGAGTATCTCAAAGTCTAAAAGTAAATAAGCAGTTGTCAACTGTATCATCAAATGACTCTTACCTATTTTGTTTAATTATACCAAAGAGAACTCAAAAATAAAATTTGTGTAGTAAAAACTTGCCTAGGCAGTCCAGGTTCTTAAGATGCAGGATATAATCAAAGTGATTTATATCAATACTTAAATGCTGTGACATGTGAAAGACTAAATGTAAATTCTATAGGTTGCTTTATGTTTGAAATTATATTTCTAGAGTAGTTAAGCCTACTATGGTGGATGAGTAAAGGTTTGGGGATATGTCCTTTAGAAGAGGATAGATTGATTTTTGGAAAAGATGGCAGAGAAACTGGGACTGATTGACTGAGAATATACCACACACATACTACTTTGTTTAATCCTCCTTTTATAAGTTCATATGTGAGAGAATTTTTTTTTTTGCTTCTTTTACGGCTTTTCGATATAATCTAAAAGGCACACCCACATACCTGTATCACATTGGAGCTTTAGAATGTCTTTATTGGACTCCAGAAAAATGCACATATGATTATTAATATCATGGATTATGGATAGCATATTAATTTTTTAATGTTCAGGTTAATACTCATTTGCATTTCAGAAATAATGTAAATATTTTGACCTTTGCAAATTCATAGTCAAATAGCATTGCAGAGCATTTTCTAATCTGTTTCAAATCATCTCCTGGTTAAAAACCATTTTTCTGAAGAATTTGAACCTTTTTACCTACTCTGTTACAAGATAGGAATTTTAAGATTATATTCAGATGCATGTTGGAGATCTCTTGGAGAAAGCCATATCAGAGTAAAAAAGAAGTAGCCACCTTTCATAGAACATCTGTCCTATCATAAAACATCTTTTCCTCATGATTGTATTCCCCATCAATTGTATCCTATTAGGAGACTATGCTAAATATAGGAAAGTTTCCAAACATACCCCATCTTTAGAATGTGATTCACACTCTCTCTGCCTCCCATTGGCTCATCCAGGCAGGTGTGCTTTTCCCTATAACAATGCAATCAGCAGTCCAGTAGGCACTCCTATATATGTGGACTATCCTAGACAACTCCAGTAGAGATGGGTTTTGAAAGAGCTATCCACAGCCAGTAACTCAGTTTCCAAGACAGATTATAGATGTATATATGAATACACACACAGAGTCTTTGACACCATTCATCACTGAAATCTTCTTCTCCTAGTACAAGTAGATTGATTTTCTTCGATAATCACACTCTGATGTGAAGTATTGAGAATAAGTTGGAACCGTAAATATATTACGTGGCATGGAAATTGATACCTGTGTACTAACTAGTTTTGCTGCTGCTGTTGCTAAAAATCAGGCTATCTTAGTATATTTGTTCCTGTTTAACCATGCTATCTGTTCCTTTTACCTTTCAAGGAAGATAGTATAGAATTGATACCTGTTTAGAAGTGGTACTTAAAATTTTTTCACCTAATTTTACTTGTGGTGGGGTGGTACAGGTTCAGAATAGAGATCACCATATCTGAATAAAAAGCAGAAAGTGTTGGAGTCAAGCTGAAGAGTGTTAATATCCCAGCAATGACCCTAACAAGCTATGTGAAATTGGTTGATTCAGCTAAACTTTTTCACCCAAATAATAATATGCAGTAAGAGGTGTACTTTGAAAATGTTGTACATAAAGTGCTGAGCATGGTGTTGGCTAGTGGTTTGTATCTCCTTACGAGTAAAGTTTCTTTCCCCATCTTTCCCTCAAAATAATGTGTTGCAAGAATGGAGATGCTTGGCATGTCATAAATTCCTGGCATTAAATGTATATTGCCTTGGAATAATTAGCACCTTTTCACTCTTCAAGGTATGAATCTAAACCTAATGAGGTGAGTTTTACCTTGCAAAAGAAAAATCTGAAATTTTCTCAGTTTAGTTGCCACATTAATTGTCTAAGATTGAAGTGCTAGGTTTCTCCAAATTCCTACAAAATTATTCTGGTATAGAATTTATGATTATCAACTTTAAATGATCATTCCCTCTCCATAAAATGATAACGGAACTAGATGCCATAATGTGAGAATTAGAGGAAAGCATATTTGGTTTTTTTGGTACTGTCTTTTTAGAGTAAAGTCCTAATTTCTCCCAGATATATGTTGAAATGCTAACACAGTCAAATTTCTTTTTTTTTTTTTTTTTTTGGTTTGCCAATCTCTCAAACACACTGGCTCTCATTTTTTTTTTTTTATTAGTTTCTGCTTTATAACAAAGTGAATCAGTCATACATATACATCTGTTCCCACATCCCCTCCCTCATGCATCTCCCTCCCTCCCACCCTCCCCATCCCACCCCTCCAGGCGGTCACAAAGCACCGAGCTGATCTCCCTGTGCTCTGCGGCTGCTTCCCACTATCTATCTACCTTACGTTTGGTAGTGTATATATGTCCATGCCTCTCTTTCCCTTTGTCACAGCTTCCCCTTCCCCTTCCCCATATCCTCAAGTCCATTCTCAAGTAGGTCTGTGTCTTTATTCCCGTTTTACCCCTAGGTTCTTCATGACATTTTTTTTTTTTTTAAATTCCATATATATGTGTTAGCATACGGTATTTGTCTTTCTCTTTCTGACTTACTTCACTCTGTATGACAGACTCTAGGTCTATCCACCTCATTACAAATAGCTCAGTTTCGTTTCTTTTTATGGCTGAGTAATATTCCATTGTATATATGTGCCACATCTTCTTTATCCATTCATCCGATGATGGACACTTAGGTTGTTTCCAGCTCCGGGCTATTGTGAATAGAGCTGCAATGAACATTTTGGTACATGTCTCTTTTTGAATTATGGTTTTCTCAGGGTATATGCCTAGTAGTGGGATTGCTGGGTCATATGGTAGTTCTATTTTTAGTTTTTTAAGGAACCTCCATACTGTTCTCCATAGTGGCTGTACCAATTCACATTCCCACCAGCAGTGCAAGAGTGTTCCCTTTTCTCCACACCCTCTCCAGCATTTATTGTTTCTAGATTTCTTGATGATGGCCATTCTGACTGGTGTGAGATGATATCTCATTGTAGTTTTGATTTGCATTTCTCTAATGATTAATGATGTTGAGCATTCTTTCATGTGTTTGTTGGCAGTCTGTATATCTTCTTTGGAGAAATGCCTATTTAAGTCTTCTGCCCATTTTTGGATTGGGTTGTTTGTTTTTTTGCTATTGAGCTGCATGAGCTGTTTATAAATTTTGGAGATTAATCCTTTGTCAGTTGCTTCATTTGCAAATATTTTCTCCCATTCTGAGGGTTGTCTTTTGGTCTTGTTTATGGTTTCCTTTGCTGTGCAAAAGCTTTGAAGTTTCATTAGGTCCCATTTGTTTATCTTTGTTTTTATTTCCATTTCTCTAGGAGGTGGGTCCAAAAGGATCTTGCTGTGATTTATGTCATAGAGTGTTCTACCTATGTTTTCCTCTAAGAGTTTGATAGTTTCTGGCCTTACATTTAGGTCTTTAATCCATTTTGAGCTTATTTTTGTGTATGGTGTTAGGGAATGATCTAATCTCATACTTTTACATGTCCCTGTCCAGTTTTCCCAGCACCACTTATTGAAGAGGCTGTCCTTTCTCCACTGTACATTCCTGCCTCCTTTATCAAAGATAAGTTGGCCATATGTGCGTGGGTTTATCTCTGGGCTTTCTATCCTGATCCACTGATCTATCTTTCTGTTTTTATGCCAGTACCACACTGTCTTAATTACTGTAGCTTTGTAGTATAGTCTGAAGTCAGGCAGCCTGATTCCTCCAGCTCCGTTTTTCGTTCTCAAGATTGCTTTGGCTATTCGGGGTCTTTTGTTTTTCCAAACAAATTTTGAAATTTTTTGTTCTACTTCTGTGAAAAATGCCAGTGGTAGTTTGATAGGGATTGCATTGAATCTGTAGATTGCTTTGGGTAGTAGAGTCATTTTCACAATATTGATTCTTCCAATCCAGGAGCATGGTATATCTCTCCATCTATTTATATCATCTTTAATTTCTTTCATCAGTGTCTTATAATTTTCTGCATACAGGTCTTTTGTCTCCTTAGGTAGGTTTATTCCTAGATATTTTATTCTTTTTGTTGCAATGGTAAATGGGAGTGTTTTCTTGATTTCATTTTCAGATTTTTCATCATTAGTGTACAGGAATGCCAGAGATTTCTGTGCATTAATTTTGTATCCTGCTACTTTACCAAATTCATTGATTAGCTCTAGTAGTTTTTCGGTAGCATCTTTAGGATTCTCTATGTATAGTATCATGTCATCTGCAAACAGTGACAGCTTTACTTCTTCTTTTCCAATTTGGATTCCTTTTATTTCCTTTTCTTCTCTGATTGCTGTGGCTAAAACTTCCAAAACTAGGTTGAATAAGAGTGGTGAGAGTGGGCAGCCTTGTCTTGTTCCTGATCTTAGTGGAAATGGTTTCAGTTTTTCACCATTGAGGACAATGTTGGCTGTGGGTTTGTCATATATGGCCTTTATTATGTTGAGGAAAGTTCCCTCTATGCCTACTTTCTGCAGGGTTTTTATCATAAATGGGTGTTGAATTTTGTCGAAAGCTTTCTCTGCATCTATTGAGATGATCATATGGTTTTTCTCCTTCAACTTGTTAATATGGTGTATCACATTGATTGATTTGCGTATATTGAAGAATCCTTGCATTCCTGGAATAAACCCCACTTGATCATGGTGTATGATCCTTTTAATGTGCTGTTGGATTCTGTTTGCTAGTATTTTGTTGAGGATTTTTGCATCTATGTTCATCAGTGATATTGGCCTGTAGTTTTCTTTCTTTGTGACATCCTTGCCTGGTTTTGGTATCAAGGTGATGGTGGCCTCGTAGAATGAGTTTGGGAGTGTTCCTTCCTCCGATATTGTTTGGAAGAGTTTGAGAAGGATGGGTGTTAGCTCTTCTCTAAATGTTTGATAGAATTCGCCTGTGAAGCCATCTGGTCCTGGGCTTTTGTTTGATGGAAGATTTTTAATCACAGTTTCAATTTCAGTGCTTGTGATTGGTCTATTCATATTTTCTATTTCTTCCTGAGTCAGTCTTGGTAGGTTGTGCATTTCTAAGAATTTGTCCATTTCTTCCAGGTTGTCCATTTTATTGGCATAGAGTTGCTTATCGTAATCTCTCATGATCTTTTGTATTTCTGCAGTGTCAGTTGTTACTTCTCCTTTTTCATTTCTAATTCTACTGATTTGAGTCTTCTCCCTTCTTTTCTTGATGAGTCTGGCTAATGGTTTGTCAATTTTGTTTATCTTCTCAAAGAACCAGCTTTTAGTTTGGTTGATCTTTGCTATCGTTTCCTTCATTTCTTTTTCATTTATTTCTGATCTGATCTGTATGATTTCTTTCCTTCTGCTAACTTTGGGGGTTTTTTGTTCTTCTTTCTCTAATTGCTTTAGGTGCAGGGTCAGGTTGTTTACTCGAAATGTTTCCTGTTTCTTAAGGTGGGATTGTATTGCTATAAACTTCCCCCTTAGAACTGCTTTTGCTGCGTCCCATAGGTTTTGGGTCGTCGTGTCTCCATTGTCATTTGTTTCTAAGTATTTCTTAATTTCCTCTTTGATTTCTTCAGTGATCACTTCATTATTGAGTAGTGTATTGTTTAGCCTCCATGTGTTTGTATTTTTTACAGATCTTTTCCTGTAATTGATGTCTAGTCTCATAGCATTGTGGTCGGAAAAGATACTTGATACAATTTCAATTTTCTTAAATTTACCAAGGCTTGATTTGTGACCCAAGATATGATCTATCCTGGAGAATGTTCCATGAGCACTTGAGAAAAATGTGTATTCTGTTGTTTTTGGGTGGAATGTCCTATAAATATCAATTAAGTCCATCTTGTTTAATGTATCATTTAAAGCTTGTGTTTCCTTATTTATTTTCATTTTGGATGATCTGTCCATTGGTGAAAGTGGGGTGTTAAAGTCCCCTACTATGATTGTGTTACTGTCGATTTCCCCTTTTATGGCTGTTAGTATTTGCCTTATGTATTGAGGTGCTCCTATGTTGGGTGCATAAATATTTACAATTGTTATATCTTCTTCTTGGATCGATCCCTTTATCGTTATGTAGTGTCCTTCTTTGTCTCTTCTAATAGTCTTTATTTTAAAGTCTATTTTGTCTGATATAAGAATTGCTACTCCAGCTTTCTTTTGATTTCCATTTGCATGGAATATCTTTTTCCATCCCCTTACTTTCAATCTGTATGTGTCTCTAGGTCTGAAGTGGGTCTCTTGTAGACAGCATATATATGGGTCTTGTTTTTGTATCCATTCAGCCACTCTGTGTCTTTTGGTGGGAGCATTTAGTCCATTTACATTTAAGGTAATTATTGATATGTATGTTCCTATTCCCATTTCCTTAATGGCTTTGGGTTCGTTATTGTAGGTATAGTCCTTCTGTTGTGTTTCTTGCCTAGAGAAGTTCCTTTAGCATTTGTTGTAAAGCTGGTTTGGTGGTGCTGAACTCTCTCAGCTTTTGCTTGTCTGTAAAGGTTTTAATTTCTCCATCAAATCTGAATGAGATCCTTGCTGGGTAGAGTAATCTTGGTTGCAGGTTTCCCTCCTTCATCACTTTAATTATGTCCTGCCACTCCCTTCTGGCTTGTAGAGTTTCTGCTGAGAGATCAGCTGTTAACCTGATGGGGATTCCCTTGTGTGTTATTTGTTGTTTTTCCCTTGCTGCTTTTAATATGATTTCTTTGTGTTTAATTTTTGACAGTTTGATTAATATGTGTCTTGGCGTATTTCTTCTTGGATTTATTCTGTATGGGACTCTCTGTGCCTCCTGGACTTGATTAACTATTTCCTTTCCCATATTAGGGAAGTTTTCAACTATAATCTCTTCAAATATTTTCTCAGTCCCTTTCTTTTTCTCTTCTTCTTCTGGAACCCCTATAATTCGAATGTTGGTGCGTTTAATGTTGTCCCAGAGGTCTCTGAGACTGTCCTCTGTTCTTTTCATTCTTTTTTCTTTATTTTGCTCTGCATCAGTTATTTCCACTATTTTATCTTCCACCTCACTTATCCGTTCTTCTGCCTCAGTTATTCTGCTATTGATCCCATCTAGAGTATTTTTCATTTCATTTATTGTGTTTTTAATCGATGCTTGATTCATCTTTAGTTCTTTTAGGTCCTTGTTAACTGTTTCTTGCATATTGTCTATTCTATTTCCAAGATTTTGGATCTGGGAAATAGAATCTTGGATCAGCTTTACTATCATTATTCTGAATTCTTTTTCAGGTAGACTGCCTATTACCTCTTCATTTGTTAGGTCTGGTAGGTTTTTATCTTGCTCCTTCACCTGCTGTGTGTTTTTCTGCTTTTTCATTTTGCTTATGTTACTGTGTTTGGGGTCTCCTTTTTGCAGGCTGCAGATTCGTAGTTCCCGTTGTTTTTGGTGTCTGTCCCCCGTGGCTAAGGTTGTTTCAGTAGGTTGTGTAGGCTTCCTGGTGGGGGGGACTAATGCCTGTGTTCTGGTGGTTGAAGCTCGATCTTGTCTTTCTGGTGGACAGGTCCACGTCTGGTGGTGTGTTTTGGGGTGCCTGTGGCCTTATTATGTTTTTAGGTATCCTCTCTGCTAATGGGTGGGGTTGTGTTCCTGCCTTGCTAGTTGCTTGGCATAGGGTGACCAGCACTGTAGCTTGCTGGTCGTTGACTGAAGCTGGGTGCTGGTGTTGAGATGGAGATCCCTGGGAGATTTTCGCTGCTTGATATTATGTGGAGCTGGGAGGTCTCTTGTGGACCCGTGTCCTGAAGTTGGCTCTCCCACTTCAGAGGCACAGCACTAACTCCTGGCTGCAGCACCAAGAGCCTTTCATCCACCCGGCTCAGAATAACAGTGAGAAAAAGTAGAAAGAAAGAATTAGTAGAAGAAAGAAAGAGAGATTGAAAGAAAGGAAGAAGGGAAGTAAGGAAGGAAGGAAGGAAGAAAGAAAGAAAGGAGGGAGGGAGGAAGGATGGAAAGAAAGCAAAGAAAGGAGGGAGGGAGGGAGGAATGAAAGCAAAAGGAAGAGTGAATGGAAGAAGAGAGGGAGGGAGGGAGGAAGGAAAGAAAGAAAGAAAGACAGGAGGGAGGGAGGGAGGGAGGAAGGAAAGAAAAAGAAAGTGGAAAGAAGAAGGGTGGGAGGGAGGGAGGGATGGAGGAAAGAAAAAGAAAGAAGGAAAGGAGGAGCGGAGGGAGGGAGGGAGGAAGGGAAGGGAGGACAAAAAGAAAGAGCAGGTAAAGTAAAATAGAATAAAGTATGAAATATAGTAGCGTTATTAAAATTAAAAAGTAATTATTGAAAAAAAACACGGACCGAAAGAACCCTGGGACATATGGTGGAAGCAAAGCTATACAGAGAGAATCTTACACAGAAGATTACACATACACATTCACAAAAAGAGAGCAGGGGGAAAAATCAAAAATCTTGCTCTCCAAGTCTACCTCCTCGATTTGGGATAATTCGTTGTAAAAAGAGGAAAAGGGCGAAAAGTCTGAAATCTTGCTAAGTCCACCTCCTTAATTTGAGATAATTCGTTGTAAAAAGAGGAAAAAAAGGGGGGGGGAAAGTCTTAAATCTTGTCCTCAAGGTCCACTTCCTCAATTTGGGATGATTCGCTGTCCATTCATGCACTCCACAGACGCAGGGCACATCAAATGGACCGTGGAGCTTTAATCCGCTGCCTCGGAGGCTGCACAGAGAGATTTCCCTGTCTCTGCTCTCACAGCTCCCGGGTCTCAGCCTTGGACCTGGCCCCGCCTCTGCGCGTAGGTCGCCGGAGGGCGTCCGTTCTTCGCTCAGACAGGACGGGTTTAAAGGAGCCGCTGATTCGGGGGCTCTGGCTCACTCAGGCAGAGGGGAGGGAGGGGAATGCCCTCTCCTCGCGCACCAGGCAACAAAAGGGAAAAAAGTCTCTTGCCTCTCCGGTAGCTCCAGACCCTTTCCCCGGACTCCCTCCGGGCTAGCACTAACCCCTTCAGGGTCTCTTCCTGCCGCCAGCCCCAGACCTCTCCCTGCGCTCCGACTGAAAGCGGATACCCGAGCCTCAGCTCCCAGCCCCGCCCGCCCTGGCGGCCGAGCAGACAAGTCTCTCGGGCTGGTGTGTGCCTGAGGGCACCGATCCTCTGTGCCAAAATCTCTCTGCTTTGCCCTCCACACCCCTGTTGCTGTGCTCTCCTCCGCTACTCCGAAGCTTTCCCCCTCCGCCACCTGCAGTCTCCGCCCTCGAAGGGGCTTGTAGTGTGTAGAAACCTTCCCTCCTTCACGGCTCCCTCCCACTGGTGCAGGTCCCGTCCATATCCTATTGTCTCTGTTTATTCTTTTTTTCTTTTGACCTACCCAGGTATGTGGGGAGTTTCTTGCCTTTTGGGGGGTCTGAGGTCTTCTGTCAGCGTTCAGTAGGTGTTCTGTTGGAGTTGTTCCACGTGTAGATGAATTTCTGATGTATCTGTGTGGAGGAAGGTGATCTCCGCGTCTTACTCTTCCGCCATCTTCCTCCGGCTCCACAGTCAAATTTCTAATGAGGGTTGATGTTTAAAAAGTTACATAGGGGGACCTTCAAGATGGCAGACGAGTAAGATGTGGAAATCACCTTCCTCCCCACAAATACATCAAAAATACATCTACATGTGGAACAACTCCTACAGAACACCTACTGAACACTGGCAGAAGACCTCACAGACTTCACCAAAGGCAAGAAAATCCCCATGTACATGGGTAGGGCAAAAGAAAAAAAGAAAAAAACAGAGACCAAATAATAGGGACGGGATCTACACTTCTGGGAGGGAGCTGTGAAGGAGGAAAAGTTTCCACACACTAGGAAGGCACTTCACAGGTGGGGATGGGGGTGGGGGTGGGGTAAGCTACAGAGCCATGTAGGAGAGCACAGCAACAGGGGTGCAAAGGGCAAAGCAGAGAGATTCCCGCACAGAAGATTGGTGCTGACCAACACTCACCAACCTGAGAGGCTTGTCTGCTCATCCACCAGGGCAGGGCGGGGCTGGGAGCTGAGGCTCAGGCTTCAGAGGTCAGAAACCAGGGAGAGGACTGGGGGTGGCTGCGTGAACACAGCCTGAGTGGGCTAGTGCACCACAGCTAGCTGGGAGGGAGTCCAGAAATTGTCTGGACCTGCCTAAGAGGCAAGAGACCATTGTTTTGGGGTGAGCGAGGAGAGGGGATTCCTTCCCTGTCTGCCCACAGAAGGCAGACCACCGCCTAAACGAGCTCCAGAGACGGGTGTGAGCCATGGCTATCATCTCAGACACCAGAGACGGGCATGCTAATGCTGCTGCTGCAGCCACCAAGAGTCCTGTGTGAAGCACAGATCACTATCCACACATCTCTGGGAGGCTGTGCAGCCGCCACTGCCAGAGTCCCGTGATCCAGGGACAACATCCCCAGGAGAACACATGGCACGCCTCCGGCTGTTGCAACCTCATGCTGGCCTCTGCCACCGCAGGCTCACCCTGCATTCCAATTATAACTACCATACCCCTCCCTTCCCACCAGCCTGAATGGGCCAGAGCTCCCTAATCAGCTGCTGTTTTAAACCCGTCCTGTCAAGGTGGGAACAGATGCCTGAGGGCGACCTACATGCAGAGGTGGGGCCAAAACCAAAGCTGAACCTTGGGAGCTGTGCAAACAAAGAAGAGAAAGGGAAATTTCTCCATGCAGCCTCAGGAGCAGTGGATTAAATCCCCACAATAAGGATGTACCATGCATCTGTGGAATACCTGAATAGACAACGAATCGTCCCATAATTGAGATGGTAGACTTTGGGAGCAACTGTAGACGCGGGGTTTGCTGTCTGCGACTGATTTGATTTTGATTTTTATGTCTATCTTAGTATACTTCTTAGTGCTTGTTATTGGTGGATTTATTTATTGGTTTGGTTGCTCTCTTCTTTTTTTATTCCTATTTTTTAATTTTAATAATTATTTATTTTATTTTACTTTTTCTTTCTTTTTTTCTTCCTTTTCTTCTGAGCCATGTGGCTGACAGGTTCTTGGTGCTACAGCCTGGTGTCAGGGCTGAGCCTCTGAAGTGGGAGAGCCAAGTTCAGGACATTGGACCACCAGAGACCTCCTGGCCCCACATAATAGCAGTAGGCAAGAGCTCTCCCAGAGATCCCCATCTCCATGCTAAGACCCAACTCCACGCAAAGGCCAGCAGATGGCAACGCTGGTTGCCCCATGTGAAACAACTTGCAAGACAGGAACACAACATCACCCATTAGCAGAGAAGCTGCCTAAAATCATAGTAAGTTCACAGACACCCCAAAACACACCACTGGACGCAGCCCTTCCCACTAAAAGGAAAAGATCCAGCCCCACCCACAAGAACACAGGCACCAGTCCCGTCCACCAGGAGGCTTACACAAGCCACTGAACCAACCTCACCCACTGGGGGCAGACACCATAAACAATGGGAAATGCAAACCCATAGCCTGCAAAAAGGAGACCCCAAACACAGTAAGTTAAGCAAAATGAGAAGACAGAGAAATATGCAGAAGATGAAAGAGCAAGGTAAAAACCCACCAGACCAAACAACTGAAAAGAAAATAGACAGTCTACCTGAAAAAGAATTCAGAGTAATGACAGTAAAGATGATCCAAAATCTTGGAAACAGAATGGAGAATATACAAGAAACGTTTAACAAGGAACTAGAAGAACTAAAGAGCAAACAAACAATGATGAACAACACAATAAATGAAATTAAAAATTGTCTAGAAGGAATCAAGAACAGAATAACTGAGGCAGAAGAATGGATAAGTGATCTGGAAGATAAAATAGGGGAAATAACCACTGCAGAGCAGAATAAAGAAAAAAAAGAATGAAAAGAATTGAGGACAGTCTCAGAGACCTCTGGGACCACATTAAATGCACCAAAATTCGAATTATAGGAGCCCCTGAAGAAGAAGAAGAGAAAAATAAACGGTCTGAGAAAATATTTGAAGAGATTATAGTTGAAAACTTTCCTAACATGAGTAAGGAAATAGTCAATCAAATCCAGGAAGTGTGGAGAGTCCCATACAGGATAAATCCAAGAGGAAACATGGTAAGACACGTATTAATCAAACTATCAAAAATTAAATACAAAGAAATATTAAAAGCAGCAAGAGAAAAGCAACAAAGAACATACAAGGGAATCCCCATAAGGTTAACAGCTGATCTTTCAGCAGAAACTCTGCAAGCCAGAAGGGAGTGGCAGTACATATTTAAAGTGATGAAAGGGAAAACCATACAACCAAGATTACTCTACCCAGCAAGGATCTCATTCAGATTTCACGGAAAAATTAAAACCTTTACAGACAAGCAAAAGTTAACAGAATTCAGTACCGCCAAACCAGCACTACAACAGATGCTAAAGGAACTTCTTTAGGAAGGAAACACAAGAGAAGGAAAAGGCCTACAAAAAAAACCCCAAAACAATTAAGAAAATGGTAATAGGAACATACATATTGATAATTACCTCAAATGTAAATGGATTAAGCACTCCAACCAAAAGACCTAGACTGGCTGAATGGATACAAAAGCAAGACCTGTATATACACTGTCTACAAGAGACCCACTTCAGACTGAGGGACACATACAGACTGAAGTGGAGGGATGGGAAAAGATATTCCATGCAAATGGAAATCAAAAGAAAGCTGGAGTAGCAATTCTCATACCAGACAAAATAGACTTTAAAATAAAGGCTATTACAAGAGACAGGGACACTACATAATGATCAAAGGATCAATCCAAGAAGAAGATATAACAATTGTAAATATCTATGCACCCAACGTAGGAGCACCTCCAATGCATAAGGCAAATTCTAACAGCCATAAAAGGGGAAATCGACAGTAACACAGTCATAGTAGGGGACTTTAACACCCCACTTTCACCAATGGACAAATCATCCAAAATGAAAATAAATAAGGAAACACAAACTTTAAATGATACATTAGACCAGATGGATTATTGATATTTACAGGACATTCCATCCAAATAACAGAATACACTTTCTTCTCAAGTGCTCATGGAACATTCTCCACAGTAGATTATATCTTGGTCACAAATCAAGCCTTGGTAAATTTTAGAAAATTGAAATGGTATAAAGTAACTTTTTCGACCATAATGCTAAGACTAGATATCAACTACAAGAAAAAAACTGTAAAAAATACAAACACATGGAGGCTAAACACTACACTACTAAATAACCAAGAGATCACTGAAGAAATCAGAGGAAATAAAAAAATACCTAGAAACAAATGACAATGAAAACACGATGACCCAAAACCTATGGGATGCAGCAAAAGCAGTTCTAACAGGTAAGTTTATAGCAATACAGTCTTACCTTAAGAAACAAGAAAAATCTCAAATAAACAACCTAACCTTATACCTAAAGCAATTAGAGAAAGAAGAACGACAACAACAAAAAAACAAATTTAGCAGAAGAAAGAAATCATACAGATCAGATCAGAAATGAAAAACAAATGAAGGAAACGATAGCAAAGATCAATAAAACTAAAAGCTGGTTCTTTTAGAAGATAAACAAATTGATACACCATTAGCCAGATTCATCAAGCAAAAAAAGGGAGAAGACTCAAAACAACAGAATTAGAAATGAAAAAGGAGAAGTTTCAACTGACGCTGAAGAAATACAAAGGATCATGAGAGATTACTACAGCAAGTATATGCCAATAAAATGGACAACCTGGAAGAAATGGACAAATTCTTAGAAAAGCACAACCTTCTGAGACTGAACCAGGAAGATATAGAAAATATAAACAGACCAATCACAAGCACTGAAATTGAGACTGTGATGAAAAATCTTCCAACAAACAAAAGCCCAGGACCAGATGGCTTCACAGGAGAATTCTCTCAAACATTTAGAGAAGAGCTAACACCTCTTCTTCTCAAACTCTTTCAAATCATAGCAGAGGGAGGAACACTCCCCAACTCATTCTATGAGGACACCATCTCCCTGGTACCAAAACCAGACAAAGATGTCACAAAAAAAGAAAACTACAGGCCAATATCACTGATGAATATAGATGCAAAAATCCTCAACAAAATACTAGCAATCAGAATCCAACCACACATTAAAAGGATCATACACCTTGATCAACTGGGGTTTACCTCAGGAATGCAAAGATTCTTCAGTAAATGCAAATCAATCAATGTGATACACCATATTAACAAATTGAAGGATAAAAACCATATGATCATCTAAATAGATGCAGAAAAAGCTTTTGACAAAATTCAACACCCATTTATGATAAAAACTCTACAGACAGTGGGCATAGAGGGAACCTACCTCAATATCATAAAGGCCATATATGACAATCCCACAGCCAATATCATTCTCAATGGTGAAAAACTGAAACCATTTCCTCTAAGATCAGGAGCAAGACAAGGTTGCCCACTCTCACAACTATTATTCAACTTAGTTTTGGAAGTTGAGTCATGGCAATCAGAGAAGAAAAAGAAATAAAAGGAATCCAACTGGAAAAGAAGAAGTAATACTGTCACTGTTTGCAGATGACATGATAACATACTTAGAGAATCCTAAAGATGCTACCAGAAAACTACTAGAGCTAACCAATGAATTTGGTAAAGTAGCAGGATACAAAATTAATGCACAGAAATCTCTTGCATTCATATACACTAATGACAAAAAATCTGAAAGAGCAATTAAGGAAACACTCCCATTTACCACTGCAACAAAAATAATAAAATACCGAGGAATAAATCTACCTAAGTAGACAAAAGATCTGTATGCAGAAAACTATAAGACACTGATGAAAGAAATTAAAGATGATACAAACAGATGGAGAGGTATACCATGTTCTTGGATTGGAAGAATCAACACTGTGAGAATGACTCTACTACCCAAAGCAATCTACAGATTCAATGCAATCCCTATCAAACTACCAATGGCATTTTTCTCAGAACTAGAACAAAAAATTCCACAATTTGTATGGAAACACAAAAGATCCTGAATTGCCAAAGCAATCTTGAGAATGAAAAACGGAGTTGGAGGAATCAGGCTCCCTGACTTCAGACTATACTACAAAGTTACAGTAATCCAGACCGTATGGTACTGGCAGAAAAACAGAAATATAGATCGATGGAACAGGATAGAAAGCCCAGAGATAAACCCACGCACATATGCTCACCTTATCTTTGATAAAGGAGCAAGAATATACAATGGAGAAAATACAGCCATTTCAATAAGTGAAAATAGAGCCTCTTCAATAAGCTACATGTAAAAGAATGAAATCAGAACACTCCCTAACACCATACACAAAAAAACCCCTCAAAATTGATTAAAGACCTAAATGTAAGGCCAGACACTATAAAACTCATAGAGGAAAACATAGGAAGAGCACTCTTTGACATAAATCACAGCAAGATCCTTTTGGACCCACCTCCTAGAGAAATGGAAATAAAAACTAAAATAAAGAAATGGGACCTAATGAAACTTAAAGTCTTTTGCACAGCAAAGGAAACCATAAACAATATGAAAAAACAACCCTCAGAATGGGAGAAAATATTTGCAAACAAAGCAACTGACAGAGGATTAATCTCCAAAAATATACAAGCAGCCTATGCAGCACAATATCAGAAAAACCAAGAACCCAATCCAAAAATGGGCAGAAGACCTAAATAGACATTTCACCAAAGAAGATATACAGATTGCCAACAAACACATGAAAGAATGTTCAACATCATTAATCATTAGAGAAATGCAAATCAAAACTACAATGAGGTATCACTTCACACTGGTCAGAATGGCCATCATCAAAAAATCTACAAACAATGAATGCTGGAGAGGGTGTGGAGTACAGGGAACCTTCTTGCCCTGTTGGTGGGAATGTAAACTGATACAGCCACTATGGAGAACAGTATGGAGCTTCCTCAAAAAACTAAAAATAGAACTACCACATGCCCAGCAATCCCACTGCTGGGTATATATCCTGAGTAAACCATAATTCAAAAAGAGTCATGTACCACAGTGTTCATTGCAGCACTATTTGCAATAGCCAGGGCATGGAAGCAACCTAAGTGTCCATCGACAGATGAATGGATAAAGAATATGTGGCATATGGGCTTCCCTGGTGGCGCAGTGGTTGAGAGTCCGCCTGCCGATGCAGGGGACGCGGGTTCGTGCCCCGGTCTGGGAGGATCCCACATGCCGCGGAGCGGCTGGGCCCGTGAGCCGTGGCCGCTGAGCCTGTGCTCCGGAGCCTGTGCTCCGCAAGGGGAGAGGCCACAACAGTGAGAGGCCCGCCTACCGCAAAAAAAAAAAAAAAAAAAAAAAAAGAATATGTGGCATGTATATACAGTGGAATATTACTCAGCCATAAAAAGAACCGAAATTGAGTTATTTGTAGCGAGGTGGATGGACCTAGAGTGTGTCATACAGAGGAAGTAAGTCAGAAAGAGAAAAACAAATACCATGTGCTAACACATATATGGAATCTAAAAAATAATGGTCTTATGAACCTAGGGACAGGACAGGAGTAAAGATGCAGATGTAGAGAATGGACTTGAGGACACGGGGAGTGGGAAGTGTAAGTTGGGATGAAGTGAGAGAGTAGTGTTTACATATGTACACTACCAAGTGTAAAATAGGTAGCCAGTGGGAAGCAGCTGCATTGTGCAGGTAGATCAGCTCAGTGCTGTGTGACCACCTAGAGGGGTGGGATAGGGAGGGTGGGAGGGAGATGCAAGAGGGGGAGATATGGGTATATATGTATATGTATAGCTGATTCACTTTGTAATACAGCAGAAACTAATGCAACATTGTAAAGCAATTATACTCCAATTAAGATGTTAAAAAAATAAATAAATTTATAAATAAATGGGAAATTAAAAAGTTACATAATCTTTTTCCTTAATGTTTCTAATATGGCTTCCTCTCCTTAATGATGGAAGAGATCTCACATGTCCTACCTATAGCACTGGGCCCCATATCATACTTTGGCCTGTAACATGTTATTTGGAATTCTAAGGCAGTATTTTACAAGTTTTTTAAAGATATGCTTGCTTGCTTGCTTTTATATTCTTTAAAAAGAATACAGTATTTTAACTCCTAAGTTATTTTAGTAGCATAAGTACAAAGATTAAAATATCAAAGCAGTTACAGTGTTTTACATTATGATATACCCAACCTTGTCCCTTTCTCTTGTACCCTTTTCTTTTTCCCTTTGAGAATCACTGCTCTAGACCTTAGAGTTTTAATATGTCACCTTCAACACATATATAACTCTATCATTGCTTTTCTAAACATTATAATATAAATAATATTCTCTGAAAAGATAAAGTGAAAACTACTGTGATAATAAGGAAAATTTTATACATACTATCTAAATCTAACTCTGTTTGTTGAGTGGTGTGATATTCACATGCAGACTTGTTTCAGAAAAGACATTTTCCTTTATATTGATTTTGAGGAACTCTGATTTATCTTATTTTCTGAAAATAGTTTTTCTTTTATGTGTTGAAAAATACCACATTTAATGCAATTCCTTCTTTCAGTATACACAAGACTCATATGCATAATGTAGTAGCGTATATGTCATTCTATCAGAATTTATTCTTTAAAGCAATTTGGTATTGGAATTCTTAGGCTCAGCTGGAAGATTACTGAGTATCATTTTCTTTCTATATTTGTATTCATATTAAACATTAAGATAAGTCTTTGTGCATTTTAATTTCCGGTAATATTTTACAACTGTTGAGCATATAGTATAGATATTAAACTGGCTTATTACTATACTTTAAAAGATTATTTTTTGTGATAGAATTATCAATGAGGACAAACTTAATAATATTTCAACCCTAATGTAATATCTATTAATTTATGACTAGATAATTTGTAACCCTTGTAAGTATCAGGAAAATAACTTTCAGAAATTTTACCATTAAAATGTATTCATTGGCCACAAACTAATCTTTTCACTAGTGATATGATTCAAGTTTGAAAAGAGAATGTAGAAATCTTCAATAACATTCAGGCAGCAAAATGTGATTGAAAGTCACATCAACACCCTGCAATTGTAATCTCCATAATAAAATTGCAACTAAAATGAGAAAGAAATCATCTTGATGACAACTTATTTCCTCCTGATAATTCCTGTTTTCTACAAACAATGGTCAATTAGACCAAGTGAAAGAAAACAGTGGTTTTCTACTTCTGTTGCTCATCAGACTGCATATGATTAGAAATATATGTATATTTATATATATATCTAGGCTTCTGCTTTTCATGGGAGAGAGCCAGGAATATTTATTTTTTTAAAAGCTTTATAAAAGGTTTTAATGTTCAACAGGGACTGAAAATAACTGAATATTAGTTACATGAATGCAAGGTGTACCTGGGCCATGAGTGGCCTCATGGAAGCATTATGAGAAGCATGTCCTCTCTATGTAAGTAAAAAATTAATGTGGAGATAGAATGTGGATTCAACTTTGAACTTTTACGTTTACTCTCCCGTGCCCAGATGTTTGGTTCAGTGCACTATCATGGACTGGCCCTGGTCTACCACTCTGCTTCATTCTCTTTCCTCTGTCTCTGTGACTTAAGGGCTCCTATCACACCAGCCCTGGTGTTCCTCCAGCTGGACAAACATATTCTGGGTTCAAGGCTTTGCACTGCTCTACTGCTGCCTGCCTGGTGTGCCCTTTCTCCAATTTCACTTGATTTACTCCTTCATATTGGTCAGTGCTGTGATCAAACGTTACTGCTCAGGGAGGCCACCCAGGCCACCACTCCATGTCACTAAGATTTTTCTCTATCAACTTTACACACCTTATTGATATCTGAAATTATTTTGTTTATTAACATATGATTATCTGTTCATTGTATGTTTCATCTCTCCAGTAAAATTTCATTGAGGACAGCGATTTTATTGAATATTTTCATCATTACATTCAGGTGTATAATAAGTTCTAAAATAATATTGTTGGAGGAAATTAATTGAACTTAGGAAAAAAGTCCAGTTTTCCTCCCATGATCTAGGTTGCCTGATCTGACCTTCACCTGAAACTCTCTTCCCATAAATTCCATGGTGTTTCCTTTGGGTTTCAGTCTGAAGCCTTCCAGAGTGACTTTTCCCAAAGACCTTACTTAAGTAATTATCTCTTACTGTTTTGCATATAAATTGTGATATTTGTTTCCCTCTCAGCCCCAATTATTATCTATATTGTTTATTTTTTATCATCTGTTTATATTTTTATTCATTTGTTTGCATGTTTATGTTATTATTTCTTTCCTCTCAGATTGTAAGTTTCATGTGGATAAGACTTTGTCTCTTTTGTTCATCACCATGTCTTCAATTTTTAAGGAATTAAAATTTTTCTAGAGAAGACACATCAGTAAAGAAATATTTCAAATTTGATGAAAGTAACACATAAAAAATATACGCAGGTAAAGGGATAATATAGAGGAGAGAGTAATTAACTCTCCAAGGGGAGGATCAGGAAACGCATCAGGGAAGAGGAAATGTCTGAGAGGCAGATCTAAGAATGCTTTCTCAGCTCCCGTATCTGGGTAGATGGTGGAGTAGTTCAAGGCCTCAAATTCAATTATATAAAAGGAAGCATTTTTCTTTTCTTTATTGGAGAGAGGTGATGAGGAAGGGGTTCAAGGATACTAGTGCATGTTTGGAATAGGTGGTAGAAGAAATGAGAGAAGATACTGGTTGTGTGTTTCTGATTTAATAGAGAATTCTTCCTCAGTAGAGAGACAACTGTGTGAACTATTTTGTTCTCTAGTTATAACTACCAAATATAAACCTGACTGACTATATATTTATTTTTCTCAATTCACATGAAAACATTATGTACTTTTTTGTACCACTGTTGTACAATCAGGGACATAGGCTCCTATACACAAACACCACTTATTTGTCACTCCATGTAAAATTAAAATAGGGTTATTTGGCAAAATTCTATAAGCAGAGGAGCAGCAGAAGATACACAATTCCCCAGGCTCTCATTATCCCATAAGAGAGGTGTTCACAGAGTGGGCATATAGCTGGATTGGATAAACCATGACAAACTTTCCAATAGAAAGTAACCTTGACCCCATCATCCTGTATGTATTTGCAGGAAAAGAGGGACAAGGAACCTCTATGTGACTATATATCAGTGGAGGCTCTCTGGTATAACTGACCTTATTAGGAAGGAAGAGCCTCCAAAATAGCTCAGACCTGCAAAACCAGTGCCTTACTAAGTTATTAAAGGTGGAGAAGTATGAATATCCAAAACAATTAGATTTGTCTCCTTTCAACAAAATGAGCCAGTTTCCTTTGTGAATGTACATAGCCATTCCTGTATGTATGTACTCGGATGTTCAGACATTGATTTTAAGTCTTAAAATAATCATTTAAAAAAGTGAGCCCAGGTATAGAATGACGATTTCATAAAAGCTTAAATGAAAAATAAATTTATACATAAAAAGACAGTAATTTCTTTATTTAACAGTTTTGAAAATGTTACCTAAGGCACACACACACACACACGTGATTGAAAAGCTTTTTTATATATGTTAACAAGTGTCTCAAATGTAGCTTTCTGTTTACTAAGTTATTCAGGTCACTGATGTGGAATGAGTTGAAATATGCAGACTGACATGTTTGCAATTACTCCTAATTTTATTATTCTGAGTATTAAATGTTATTCACCCCGAAATGTCACTACAAGATTATCAAAATGCATATGATTATTGCTTAGTTTCCTAGATATAGCAATGGGTATATTTCATTTTGTGTATATTATCTATCCTTAAAATGCACCATTTTATAATACAGTTATGTTGAAAGAATACATGGTTCAGGTAGGTCAATGAAACAGAAATACATGGTTCAGAAGCAGCAAAGAGAATTTTATAAATTTTGTATATTATAAAACTGGCATTTCACATCAGTGGAACAAATCTACGCTCATTCTTTTTTTGCCATTTTGTTCGTTTAAAAAGTTAAGCTTGCCACTTTCATAACACTCATATCCTAGATGATTAAGGATCATTTTAGTTTACAGATGACATCTATATAGTCCTTATTAAGTGAAAGGAATTGTTCCAGTAATCCTCTCAACAACCTATGACACAGGCATTGTTACAGTCCCTATTTGCTGATGAAGAAACTGAGACAGAGAATGATTAAACTTGTCAAGGTTACACTTTTGAACAAGTGAACAGTCCCTCTACAGAGCTCCACATTTTTAAAAAGTAAATTTTAAATTTGGGGGGGACGGGGAGGGTATAGGAGGGTGTGGTGAAGAAAATGCACGGATCTTTTAAACTTCATAAAACTCTAGAAATAATCTTACAAATCAGCAAGTAAGGATATTTATTGTGGCATTATTTTTGGAGCGAAAAGTTAAAGTATTATGGAAGACTCTAGAGCTGTTAAGAAGAATGAGGATAATTCATGTATTTCATCATAGATATTTTGCGTAAACAAAACAAATTTTAAAACAATACATAATATACTATTTTGAAAGAAAGTGCATACAATATAGATGTACATGGAAATGTATAGAACTATATAATATATATGCATTATATGAAAATGCTCAGAAATGATATCCCCTAATGCTTCAATGTGAGAAATGAGATCTGGGGTGGATATGTTTCTTCTATGTTTCTTTAAGCATTTTTGCTAGGTTCTTATTATTTAAAAATTTTTTAAATGTGTACTGTTTGGAGCATTTAGATAAAAAAGTAAATATTGAATCCTAACTTTGTTTTTAAATTTGTAAGCAAAATATATCCATTGTTTAAGTAACTTGAAATACAACGCACAAATATTGCATATAACCAAATGACTATGATTTTCATTGAACAGTTTCATAATACTCTCTTCTACCAGGACTTTGCATCAATAGTAATACTGATAATGAGTTTATTTCTGAAGTATTCACACCTTTTTCTTATCCTAATTCCAATAGGAAAAAGTAATGAGTTAGGAAATTATAAGCTTGTGTTCAAATTCTGTCACTGTGTGGTAGCAGATGCCATACTGCATCTTTCCATCTCTAAGATCAGTAATATAATATAGCAAATTTCCATTTTAATCAAATTACATTTAAAAGAAAATATCAGTTTTTATGGTATGAAAGTGCTTGTGGTGATTTGTAATATCAAATTTGCCTAACTCCATGCAATTCTTAGTGCCTCAGCAAATATTTGCTGGTGACAATATGCTTGAAACCCCACTGTGCTTTCATTGAGCAGTACTTGAATTTGGTATGTAGGAATCTCTTTAATATCAAATAGACCAAATTGCAATCTTCCTCCCCACACTGAATTTCTCATGTTTCAGAGTCTCTTTTTCCTCATGGGGTTATTCTAAGAATTAAACTGAGTTATATAGCATAATATTAGGACAGATTCAGTATATAGTGAATTTTAAATAAATGTTAGTTCCCTTCACTGACCCCAGCCCCCTTGAAAAGAAATTAAGCTAAGAAACCTGAACCGATTTCATTCACCTGGAGTACATGTACCTACTCAATTTCTAGCTTGACTCATATTCTAGGACTCATGGCTTTTCGTAATCAAAGTTCATGAAAGACACCAAAAAATAGCTCCGCCAGGGGAACAGAAAACCGGTGCACAATGATGCTCTTAAACAATACTGTAGGATTTTACTCAAAGAACTTCAGTTCAAATCCTCACTTGAAATTTAGTAGCTCTGACCCTCCATTTTCTCATTCCCAAGACAGGTTTGAAAGCAACTAGCCAACTTAACCAACACAAAAGTTGTAGTTTATTGATTAAGATCATGGATTCTGGAGCTGAATTACTTGGGTTCAAATCCTAGAACCTCCACTTCTTAGCTGTGTGATCTCGAGCACATTCCTTAAACTCTGCATAGAATTTCATTCTCTGTCAACAAAGATAATAATAGTACCTTTCTCATAGATAATATTGTGAGAGTTAAATAAGATAATAGGCAGAAAGCACTTAAAACAATGTGCATAGCAACAGCAATCGCTCTATCAGTGTTTTTCCTTGTAATTATTGTTTTCATTATTATCAGACCGTTTCAAGGTCTGAGGATTCAAGTGAACACTCAGTACTCACAATAGTATATTTTTGATGCAATGTATAACTTAGGGTCATTAATTTTGGATGTAATTCTTCTTATTATATATCCCTGCTCATAAACATTACATGAATTCAAGTGGAGCCCAGAAAATTAAGGGCTGTGTGCGCTGAGAAGAAAGAAGAAATGTTTTCTCAAATATTTACATTGAAACAAATTATTATTATTATTATTTTATTTATTTATTTTTTGCGGTACGTGGGCCTCTCACTGTTGTGGCCTCTCCCGTTGCGGAGCACAGGCTCTGGACGCGCAGGCTCAGCGGCCATGGCTCATGGGCCTAGCCGCTCCGTGGCATGTGGGATCTTCCCGGACCGGGACACGAATCCATGTCCCCTGCATCGGCAGGCGGGCTCTCAACTACTGCGCCACCAGGGAAGCCCCCTGAAACAAATTATTAACTTAATATGTTGAAATCATATCTATTTCAAGGAAGTTATTAGGAATTTCTTAAGAAGAAAATACTTTCAGTAATTCTCTGACATGAAAATAATAAAAATATCAACGAATTAACTACTGTTAACTAAGTTATATTGCTTAACACAAATGCAAAATATAGATTTCTTTATTAAACAATTATATACAGATTTCAAAGAGAGAAATAAAATTTAATTTTTCAGTAACATTGTTTCATTGATATACAAAGTTAGCACATAATTTCTATGTCCTTTATATAGAGTAGGAGAAACACCAGGATTTTAATAATTAGTAAATTTAATGTATCATGCTAAAAAGTGTGAATAATTAGACAAAGATATACATGCATAAATAGAAACTTTAGTTTCTTTATCATTTTTCTGAATTACAGAGAGATTCCATTTAATCTTTATTAAAATGTAAACTTTTAGGGCAAAGAGAAAACAATATCATCATAACTGACCTTTTTGACATAGAGATAGTCTAGTTTGCAATTCATATAACCAGAATATTTTTTACTTGTCTTTTTATAACCTTATTTAAATGTGAGTTTACGTGCCTGGCATGGTCCTAATGGTAACTGATGTTAGACAAATAAATCAACTAAAGATGATAATGAACCAACTATTAGATATCAGAGGGTTATGCATTAATCATGTCTTTGACATTGGCTCCTGATGTAGACTTATAAAAATGTATTCTTAAATCTCAACTTTTTCCCAGCGGAGTTAAATATAGAGATAATAATATTTCACTGCTCATGTCCATACTAATACTTAGAGAAGTATTCTGATTCTAAATCTTTAGCTCTTATTGCCATGCCATGCTACAGTCTCTCAATAATTTTGGTAGGTTGATCTTTTCTAGAACTTTTTATGACCTCTAGGTTGAAAGTTATGGAAGTACAAATATAATAGATGGGATAAATTGTATTTCTATAGAATTAAGAAATGTTATTATTCTCCTTGATGTAAACAAAAGAAATGAAAAAGTCTTTCACTATATATTTTTACTAAACCTCAGAAGTCTTATTTTTTCAGGTAATATGATTGCATCTTTTTATATATTACTAATAATTATCCACAGAGCTGTTGACTCTTCCTGACTCTACAAATTATTACTCAACATTAATGAAAATCTTACTAGCTTTCTAGTTTCCCAGGCTCATTTATCACATTATTTTTTATCTTACCATACTGAGACAGAATTATAGCTCATATACAATATCCCTTTTTCCTCAGCATTTTCCAAAAGTCATTCTATAGCTCTCTAGTTTTATAAGAAGATCAGAAATAGTTTATGTGGTCAAATAATTTGTGGAAATACTGTCTGCCATGTTCCACTTTATGTAGTAACATTTCGAAGACTCTGAGAGGTCAAGTATGAGGGAAACTAATGATTGTTCAGAAATATTATCCACTTTATTAAAAATAGGAATCGTTATTCTTTAATAGTCTACTAGTTTTATTTGACCCCCCCCCATTGGGAAATGTTTCTTTACCTGTTTTATTTCCTTTAGTAATGTACTTATTCCTTTTTTAGATATGTCATCATTATTTTTGCTATGTTTCAGCCTGATAGGTTTTCCAATTCTTCCTCTATTCATTAGTTTTATCTCTAAAATTACTTGTTTTAGTCATTCATTGATTCAGCAAATATTTATTGATGACTGTGTGTCACGCACTGTTCTAGGCATTAAGGATATACCAATAAAAATCCCTGTCCTGTAGATTTACCTTTCTACAAGGATTGAGAAAACAATAAGCAAACAAAAATTAGTAATTAAATACACAATATGTTACATGATAATTACTGTGAAGGAAAAGTTTAAAGGGGGCTAAGAAGTGTGATGGTGATTTCTATTTTAAATAATGTGATGAACTCTGAGGAAGGTGAGAGAGGTAGAGTGAGTCACGTTGGTGTCTGAGAGATGAGTTTCTTCTCAAAGAGAACAGAAAGTACAGTTGCCTGGATCTAGGTTCATGCCTGGTGCATTCAAAGAATAGCAAGGAGGCCAGAAAACTAGAAATGAGTGGGTGAAGAGAAGTAGAAGAAAAGGTCAGATATGTAACTGGAACCTTTAAGGATCTTATGAGCCAGTGTAAGGATGTAGGTTTTTACTCTAGGTGAATTGAAAAGCCACTGGAGGGTTATGAGCAAAAGAGCAATATGATATGGCTTATATTTTATCAGAATTATTTTGGCTGCTGTATTGGGATTAGATTGAAGGGGGCAGAGGTAGAGGAGCAGAAATAGGGAGGTGACTTCAGGTGCTTCTACATAAATTAAGGTGAGTGCGAATGATGGCTTGGAAAATATTATAGCAGTGGAGGTCTTGGGGCAGGGTCAGATTCTGCATATTTTGAGTATATATTTAACAAGGTTTCCTAAAAGAATCAAGAATTACTTTAAGGTTTGAGGCATTAAACAATTGAAAGGATAGAACTGCAATTTTCTAGATTGTAGAACACATTTTGTCAGGGATGATGAGGGTCTTGGTTTCTAACACATGAAGTTTGACAGGATAACATTGCAAGTAGGCAGTTGAATTTAAAGTTTGGTGTGGAACATAGGTATACAAACTAAGAGTCTTCAACATAGCAAAGATATAGAATGTGATGGGATTACATGAGATCTCTAGAAGTGTTCAAATAGAGAAGAGATACAAGAGCAAAATCTTAGTCTTAGGCTATTCCAGTATTGAAGGGTGCAAATATAAGGAGGAATCCAGAAAGCAGACTGGGAAAGAAAAGCCAATAAGAGGAAATCCATGAGATTAGTGAGTACTAAAGCCAAGTGAAGGAAATATTTCACAGAGGAGGGAGTAATGAAACTTCTGATTATTTTAATTGTGCTTCTGAATATCTCCTTTTAATTTTCAGTAATTTTTGCTATCCTCACTATTTTTATTCATAGCATTTTACAACCATAGTTTACTTAATTATTAACTAAATAATAATTTATTAAAGTACATATAATTGAGAGCCTGTTATGCATGACATGTTAACATCTACCCATTACACTAGGAATGAAACCTTTAGAGATTTCATTCTCTCTCCAAACAGGTAAACGATTTACCTTTATAATGCATAATTATAGGTGCTTTAAGTGAGATTCAGAACCTGAGTTCTGCATAGAAAGGTGAAAAAAAGTATGAGAAAAAAATACCAAAAATGAAATAATGTCTCTGAGTCTTAAAACAATATGAGTTTTTCAAGGAAATAAGGAAGATTGGCAAGATTCCAGGTAGAACAAAGAGCATATACAGAGAATATTGGAAGCATATTCCAGTGCTTCCAAAAGAAGACATACCACATTTTGGGAACATCAGGTAGCTTGACATAGCCAGGGTGCAGGGACATTACAATATATGTAAAGCAGTTGAACTAAGGAGGTAAGCATGAGCCGTAAAAATCGACCTCTCATGCTTGCCAAAGTGTTTGTAAAAGACCCTGTAAATGGTGAGAATCATTAAAGAATTTCAAGCAATTTTTTAGAAGTTTGTGTTTTAGAAAAAATTGTATTGGTAGCATTTGGGGCGGTTAAACTGATAGTAGGTAAGATGAGTTACTAAGTTATTGTAGCAGCTCAGATGAGAATTTCTGGGAGAATTAAATACAGTCAGGGGAAGTAGGCATCTGGAGAGAGGGATGAGTGTATACTATTGATACATACAATAGGAAGCAGAATGAGCATGATTTAGTGACTTAATGGAAAGGTATAAAATAGATATATCTAGAAAATTATCAGGTCTTTATTATTAGTGAAAAGAAAACAAAGGAGGAAACAAAAAGAAAAAGCTGGTGTGTACATGTGCATTTGTTTTGTAAATAGAGCTCTAGAAAAAAAGATGAGTTCAGTATTACAAAACTCTGAGCTTGGGTCTATGGAGCATACAGAAAATAACACAAAATAGAAGTCCGAGATTTAAATGAAAAATTCTAACGGAGGTATAGAAAGTAATATGATCAGTATATAGATGATATCTGAAATATGAGAACAGAGTAGAACAGTCAAAAGGGCATATAAAGTGATATAAGAAAAAAGTCACTGATAAAATTCAGGATAAAACACCGTTTGAGGAGTGATAGAAGAATAGAAAGCTACATATATACCTGAGAACGAATAGTACAGGAGGAAGGAGAAGAACAGGGAAGGGATACTTATATTTCTAAAATTAAAGAATAACCAATACTATCAAAAATTCCTAAATCAGGGCCAAAGAGATGAGAATGGGAAAAAAAAACGTTCACAGAGTTTTGAAATTAGGGAGGTGGTAATCACTTGAGAAATGGGTGATATAATTGCTTATCATTATTGGTATTATTTGTTAATAAATATTAAATAAATTATATAGTTGCTGAGAATTGCATGACAGTTGTGTGTGATTTATGAGACTCTTTCAAGCCTGACAAATTTTGAAAAGTCTTAGTTACCACAGTTTGCAAGAGTTTAGACTGCCAAACCTCTAGAAAGTTTTGTTACTTTGGGCTATCACTCAAAGGCATATTGTCTGAAAATCAAGTTGTTGCCTCAAGTGAATTCTACAGGGTACATTGCTGTTGATTGAATAGTTTGAATAATTTGGTAGTTTGGATAATTCTTATTAACTAAAGTCAACCTTATGTAAAGTTAAAGTGTTTCTAATTGTTATTGCATATATTTTAAAATTTTTTCTTAAGATAATATATGCCTAAATGTAAAAAAGCACATCTAAAACAACCTGAAACAATATGAAGTTATGTAAAGTACAAATTAATCATCTTCTATAAACTGTCTGTTCATCATCTCTTACTCTCCACCCCACTCACTGGATAACAACATGAATGAATGGTCATTTGTCCCTACAAATTTTTCTTTAAGTACATATCTATTATCACTATCCAATGCAGTTTTTTGAGATAATGAAATATTCTAATCTGTATTGTCTAGTATGAGAGGAACTAGCCATATGTGGCCATTGAGCAGTTGCAATGTGGCTCACATGATATTTCAAATTTTACTTCATTTTAATTAATTCGAATTTGAATGGCTGCGTGGGGTTAGTGGCCACCAGTGATTGATTTACTAATATTTTGTGGTCTTATTATACATCAAGTTCTGTTATAAGAAATTTAGGTGTATTCATTCATGTAATTCTGATGACAGATATATCAGATAGATAATGTTATCACCATTTTAGAGATGAGGAAACAGGTATAAGAGGTTAAATAAGTGGTTTAATAACAGCACCGGTAAAAAAAATTGTGTTGTGTATTCAGCACTTACACATACTAGTCACTGGGCTGAGTGATTGGTACTAGTCACTAGTCTACTACCAGTACTACTGATTCACACTGGTTCTAGTCAGCAGTCACAAACCCCCAGTAGGGTGTGTTATGTTACTATCCTCAGTTTTCACGTTAAAAATCAGGCTTGGAAGAGGTTAAGTAACTTGCCCAAGGTCACAGGCAGTGAGTAGCAGGGCCCAGACAGAACAGCCTGTCTGACCTCCAACGTTGCTTTCTTCCCTTGCTAATATTAATGCTTTCTTGACAAGAAGCAAAAGGAGAGTCAGTATTCAGCCTGGGTCAAAATAATCACGAACACATTTTCTTGGCCTGCCTTTCGTCACGCCCCTATCCCCAACAACAAGGAAAAGCACCTTAACTTTTCTTCTGTCTGCTCTCCTTTCTCCTTCCTACAAATAAAGAGAGAAAAGTTCTGCCTCTTAATAAGTTTCATAAATAGTCTTAAGATTTTAAAGAGTTTCTTCATTTACACTAGAACAGCATAGTAGAAGAGTGAAAGGAAAGCCATTTTGAATTTAAGTGACTCCAGTCCTTGTATCTATTATTGTGGCGTTGCCTCACCTGCTTCTCCTTTGTTTATCACCACACCTGCCTTCGGCTGACTGAAGAGATTAATTCTTTTAGAAGAAATGCTTCCACTTTGCACTAAGAAGAGAACTGTTTCATAATCTTTGTGTAAGGAAATTTGGCCATATTACTGCACTGACATTCTCAATCTTCCTGACTAAATATCGCTCTCGTCGTAACTTTTGGCAGAGCTGGGAGTTACAGACTTGGTATTTTAATGTGAAGTTTTCTTCAGTAACTTAACAGATGACATTTCAAAAACTAAAAAAAAAAAAAAAAAAATTGCCTTCTACACTAATCTTGAATTACTAAAAATCTATAATTAGACCAATTAAAATCTAAATGCATTGCCTTAAAAACACAATATACTGTGATTAGTTTTCACAATTTTAAAATTCACTGAGTTCAAATCATGATTTATTAGAGCTGAACTCATTTCTTGCCTGAGTTATCTTTTTTTTTTTTTTTGACTGATTGGCCATATTGTTATTTAGGCTCTGACAGAGCATGGCGGAATATTGTGCATGAGACATTAATCAGGAAATTATGCATTGCTTTCACAACTGGACTTTACTTTGTAATATTGTATTAGTTCTTAACATGCAAATTATTTTAGGTAATTATCTCATTTTTCAGTGGCCATTTGATGGATAGAAGTTTCATGCAGATTCCTCTGTAATTTAAAATCTTGTGATGATTTGTTTCCTTTTTTGTTCATAAAAAAAAATCTCAGTTGAATTATCGTACATCAGACTCAGGAGGCCAGTTGTAGAAAGCCCTGGTTGTAGTAGCTCATTCTCCCAATTTCTTTAAACTCTAATTCAAGCTGGCAATTTGAGCAAGTGGTACAAAAAAAAATTTATAATGTTGTCAGTTCAACTAGCAAATTTGCTGTTCTTAAAAAACTTAAGCTTTAAACACTAACTGAATATCCCACATTACAAATAATGTCTCTGTTTTTCAGTTTTATTATTAAATATTTAGCTAATATACAAAACAGTATAGCTTCAATTCATATTGTAATATGGTAAATGAAAATAGGTATACGTGTCATAATTGTAGTTGCCAAACACATGTAATGTATTAGTAGACCTCTGATCCAGAGTTTTATTAGATATATTCATATATGTGAACTGCCCAGAATATTTAGATCATTCTTTCTGCATATTTTTCAATCTAGCATGTCATATTATCATGAATATTTGTTGTGATCTTGTCTATTCAGAAACCTGCTGCTGTAAAATAGCTTCCCCATAAATGTCAAGTAATGTAAAATTGAATGCCTATATTTAAATAGATTTTAACAGATAATAAAACTCTTGAGATTAAAATGGTTTCATTCAGGGAGGCAGACAATTCTTTCTACAGTGTGCAATTTATGTGTCACGTTATGTAAAATACAATTTTAAAAATACTTTTAAAAAAGCACAAATGAAAAGTATCTATTGAATAATAAAAAAAAAAGGAAGCTAGTGCTCTCTCATTGCAGGTCTAGTTGAAAATGTGAAATATAATGACAAAGTACAAACTTCTATTTTCTAAACACTGCTTTGACTAGCTTTGCTTCCTGCTAATTCCTATGGGGTTTATTCTAGAGATTCAAGCTATCAAAACAGAATTTTTACTCACAACCTAACCTTTCTTTATTTAAGACAAAACAAAGGAATTAGAGAATTTTGACACACTGTTATATGAAGCCGAAGAGAAAATTGCTTTTCCATTTACAGGTATGCATTTGGCACTTTACCTCCGAACACATAGATATGTGTTCAGCTTGCAATAGGTTCACCAGGACAAAGGATGCATCTTGTCTCTTGAGAGAATAGCTACTGACAGTCTTTCACTCACTAATATTAAAATGGACATGTAAAATTGGATGTCTAATAAATCGTATTTTTTAGGAAGATAATTTTTTTGACTAATAAATATTAAGCAGTCTCTAGTATGGATTGGAGGTTAGAAAGGGAGTAGTAGAAATCCCTGTTAGGTTGCCAAAATAGTTTATGCATGAAGGAAAACCGATCTCACATGTAGGGGGTGATAGATTCCAAAAAATGGGCCACATGAGAGATGCTAGTGCTCCAGAGCCAAAGATGACCAAGGGCACATTTGAGGTCAACGTTGGTTTTATTGACTTGTTGCAAAGAGGGAGAATGCACACACTGGGCTGTGAATTGTCTGTTAACAGGGTGTTAGAAGGGTTTTACAATAAGATTTGATCATGTGCTAGGTGATTTTGGGAAGGGTTCAGGAGATAGAATTCTATGATTGGGTATCCTAATACTTCTTATAGAGAAAGCAAGAGATATGAAGCAATCCTAAAGCAGTAATTGGTACAGAAGCAGCAGTCATTAATGTTAGAAAGGAGAGAGGGATGTTAGGGTCATTTTTATTATTTAAACAGTATTGTATTTTTTGTCTGAGTTCAGACACAATGATGGGGTTTTTTGTTTTTGTTTTGCTTTTGTTTTGTCTTTTTGATTTATCATGGTCACTAAGTACCTTGTCTGATGTTCAACAAGAGAACAGCCTAGTTGACAGTGCCATATTAGTTCCCAGCTGTCAGGGTTCTTTTCCCTTCCTCAAAAACATTACAAAGACACAACTGATGTTCAAAAAGTCTGATTGTATATAGAGTTTGCATTCAGAGACAATAGGAATCAACCTTTTAAAAGCATGTACTGTGGCTAAATTTTTATATTTTTCATCTCATTTAATCCTAATAGGTTGTAGTGTCTATTGCCATTTATCAGACACAGCAACTAGCACTAGTGGGAGTCAGTAAGGTAATTTTCTATGACCTCACGATAATAAAAGGAAGGTTGGGATTTGAACCATGTTCTTTCAGATTTTAAAGTATGTAGTCTTCCTGCTTCAACAATATAAGGAGCATATATTTCAAGTTAGAATTTGAAACAAGTGATGATGTCCTGGACAGAATTTGGGAGTACAAGATGGGAATTGATTTGGAGAAAAAAGATTCTGAGTTTCTTTTTAAACATGTTAAATTTGAAGCAGTAATGAAGCATCATTTATCTGTCCATTTATTCATTATCCATGGTTAACTTCATTTTTAAGTTTTTTTGTTTTGAAACACAAAAAGAGACAAGTGTTCAACTCAATATCATGGCAAAATGGGCACTTTGTAACCACCAATTAAGTTTAAAGACACAAACATTACCAACCTCAAAGAATTTCCCTTCAGAGCCTCTCTTAACTGTTACCTGCTTTCTCTCAACCAACCTTAGCTGACATTTTGATGCTCATAGTAAAAATTTCCTTGTTTTTCTTTATGTTTAACCACCTGAACTAGCATCCATATATACATTTGTTTCTCCTTTATTTTTTATATTTTATATAAATGAAAGCATAGAGATTATAGTTTTCTTATATTTTCTTTTGCTCAAAATTATGATTGTGAGATTCAATCATGTTTTATTTGTGTAGCTGTGGTTTGTTGAATTTCATTGCCATGTGGTAACTTTAAACAATTTAAAACTTTCAAAATATTTTTAACAATTTTAAAATTTATTTTAACATTATTTTATTGATAGACATTTGAGTTATTTCCAGGTTTGGGCTTTTACACATTTTTGTATGTATTTCTTGATATATGCATGCAACCATATCTGTTCAGTAGGAGTGAACTTTCTAGATCTGATTATATGTCAATATTTAAACTTAGTAGATACCAGCCTGTTTCCAAAGTGGTTGTTCCAGTTTACACTCTTTCCACCAGTGTATGAAGGATTCCTTTGCTTCAGATATTGGTATCATTGTCTTTTAAATTTTAGTCTTTCTGCGTAGAGTAATAAAAGTTTCCATGTGTTTTAGTAATAGTAATGTTTTTTACTTTGCTTGGCTCTGATTGTTAATAAAGTTTAATACTTTTTGCATGGTTATTGGCTATTTGGATATTGTCTTTTGTTAATTATCTTGACAAATGAAGATATTCTTCTATATTATCATCTAGAAAACTATTTTATCCTTTACATTTCAGTATTTAATTAATCTAGAATTGACTGTTGTATACAGTGGAGAGTAAGAGTTGTTCTTCCTTTCCCTTTATGATATCCAGTTGTCCCTCATATGTCACCGATGGGAATGCACAATGATATAGTCACTTTGGCAGATAATTTGGTGGATTCTTTCAAGACTAAACATACTCTAACCATATGGTCCAGCAATCATATTTCTTGGTGATTACTCAAATGAATTAAAAACTTAAGCCCACACAAAAACCTACACACAGATGTTTATATCAGCTTTATTTATGGTTACCAAAAAGTAGCAGCCACCAAGGTATCCTTCAGCAGGTGAATGGATAAATAAACTGTGATACATCCAGAGAATGGAATATTATTCAGGATTAAAGAGAGATGACCCATCAAGCTATGGATAGACATGGAAGAAACCTCAGTGCATATTACTTAGTGAAAAGCCTGAAAAGGCTACATACTGTATGACTTCAACTATATGGCATTCTGGAAAAGACAAATCTATAGAGGCAATAAAAAATAAGTGGTTATTAGGGTTGGAGGAAGGGATGATATGGTGGAACTCAGAGGATTTTAGGGTAGTGAAAATACTCTGAATGATATTATATCAATGGGTGTATTTCATTATACATTTGTCCAAATCCATGGGATATACAGCACCAACAATGAACCCTAAAGTAAACTATGGACCTTGGGTCTTGGGTGATTATGATGTATTGATGTAGTTCAGGTTTGGTTAAAAAAGAAAAGGAAAAGTGTCATTCTGGTTAGTGATATTGATAATGGGGGTGGCTATCCATGTGTGGAGGCAGAGGTTATGTGGGAAATCTCTGTACCTTTTTCTCAATTTTATTGTAAACATAAAACTGCTCTAAAAAATAAAGTGTTAAAAAATTGCCTTTAGTTTCATTGACTTTCCTGTATGGCTTTTCTGGTTTTATTGATTTCTGCACTTTATTGTTTCCTCTTGACTATTTGCTTTAGTATTAGTTTTCTATTTTTTCTAATTTCATAAAATGAAAGTATAGGTAATTTATTGATTTGAAACTTCTGTTATTTTGTGATATAAGTATTAAATGCTATGAATATTTTTCTAAGGTATGCTTTGGCTGTATCCCATACATTTTGATATATTGTGATTTTATTTATCCTTTAATTTAAAATATTTTCTAATATCCTTTGTAGTTACTTTTTTGAATGATGCATTTTTTATAAGTATGTAATATTCTGAATTGTGCAATAAGGACACGTTTATTTAATGTAGTATAAACAATAGACTGCTTGAACTACATAGAATAGGACAGTAACTATAATATTATTAATCTGTAATGCTAATCATGGAACCAACAATTAAAGTCATTTGTGGTGAGTCACCTAAACCCTGGTGTCATAAATTGGAAAGATTGTGAAAATGATGTATATGTTAATTTTATAATGCAAACTACCATTCTTTGCAAAATTTAATCTTTTAAATGCTTTTCTTTTTTGCCAACTCTTCCTCACTACTTTCTTTTGTAGTGCTAACACTATACCACACTTTGATGCAAAGAGAAAAGTTTCTAACATTTCCTAAAAAGTAATATATTCTTAAATAAATGCTGAAAAATAAAATTGTGCTCTTGTTTGTGGTGACCTCTTTGCTTTATTTAAATCAGGCAAACAAAATTTAAGGAAGAAAAACTACTAGCACTAGGAAATATCATTATACATACTTTTTGGACAGTGGTGTAACTCTGAATATTTTCCTTGAAAGAATGGGTTTCTCAGTGTGCTGATATTTCACAAATCAGTTAGATATTGGTGAACTGCAGAATTGGAGTGAGAATCTTTTTTTTTCCTTTCTTAATTGTTAAATGAAATTACTTGTGAGCATTTTTTATCTTTTATACGTGATCAGGATATTTACAAACTTATTGGTGGCTGTACATTTTTAACTCCCATATAAATTCCTATAAATATCCTTGAGCTTTGTCCAGGACATGGTTAAGTTAGTTGGAAAGAACTTGATCTTTTCAGATCTTGCTTTTCAGCTTTGTTAGATGAGACGAGTTACATTTATTCTAGGATTAATTCTCTTTCGTACTGAGGCAAGACCCTTCTTAGTATTCTAATCGATGTTCCTTGAATTATGAGGTTTTCCACCTTGGCTGACAAGAATAGTCACTATTCTCATTCCTGTATGAACGTCAGGCATTGTTCCCTCTTAATTTTCAGATGTTTCTTTTCCTGGCTGTGGGTAATGTCTTCACAGCATGTACTAATCACTACTCAGTTGAGTGCTCAAAGGGGACCCTCTGTAGATCTCTGAAGTTCTGTCTCTCTGCAAGTCTCTCCTCTGTGATACTCTGCCCAGCAAACTCTAGTCACCTTGACTTCCCCAAACTCCCAGCTGTGTCTCCTGAACTCAGGGAGACCACCAGATCTGACCGGGTTTCCTCTCCCTGTGCTACAGCTTGGTAACATCTTCCAGCTGAGGCAATCCCAAGGCTTACCACATTTGTTTCCTCTCAGGGATTGCTATCCTTTTTTGCCAAGCTGTTTTCCTAAGTGCCTGAACCTTTCACTGTTTTGTTTGTTTGTTTGTTTGTGAAAATCAAATCATAAAATGTATGAAAATGCTTTGTAAACTGCAAAGTTCTATGTAATCAGTACATTTTGTTGCTATATGAGAATCAGTTGAAACTTAGAGACTGAATGCTCTAGAATATCATAAATATTCCAACATTAGCATTGTATATTATATCTAAAAATTATATTTAAAAATAAAAAAGCACTGGTGAATACCATTATATGATATGGATATGTAGAAAGTCAAGTTAGTCTTGACGGTAAGAGAAATTACTTTGTGCTGTAGATGATCCTGTTCCACATATTTGAAACTCACTTTAGAAGCTCAGATTAATTTATGTTGCATTTCTAGATGTTTTCATCTCATGACTACCCTAATTATTATCATCAGTTTATTATTCTTTTATTTATTTTATTCAACAGCTCTTCCATTTGATATCTTCTGTTTTTTCAACTAGAAATAGATCTCTGCTGAGAAGAGGGTACAATGTCACAGTTTTAGCTTACTTGAAGAATACTCCTTTTTACATACTGTAAATAACTATTGGATGTGTTTGTGTTTATTGTTGCAGATATACGAAGTCTGGGGTAAGACCTGCAGAAATTTCCCTTAAGGTAGGGGTACTCATTTTTTTAATTTTCATTTGTTCAGAGCTATTTATACAAAACATAATGAAGGGCTTCTTCTGAGAAATTTGACCTTATCAAAATGTAAATTATAAAGAAAAAGACTCACTCACCTTGAGACAAGCTTTTCAAAGACAATTAGATATATCCCCTCTCCAAAGCTTCTTTGGTGTCATCTTAAATCATAAATTACTAAGATTTTGAATAAGTGAAACATTATTTTTTCCTTCATATGCTTCATCTTCAGGCACTTGATGAGCATATGCTAATACAGAAGAAAAATCAAAGGTTGATTTTTTAATGAAAAAAATAGTACAAATCACATGAGATACTTGCTTAATATTAGATATTCCTTAAGGCTATTCCTGACAAAGCCCATGCAGACAGTAATAGGAAGGCTAGCATTCACAGAAGGGTTTGAACATCCTTACGTTACCTATTTTTGGGCACATAGTAAGTGAGAAATGTGAGTAGGAAGTGGAGTAAATATAACCTACCATAATTCTAAATATGGATAGACAAATTGAAAGTAAGGAGGAAGATGGTCTCAGGCAGATGTGTTTTTTATGTTTTATGCCATACATGCCCTGCCCTCCTTCAGTTTGGGATAGGTGAGGGCTAATGGGAGTATAATGGCTAATGGTGAGAAATGCTCATTACATGGGACAGAAAGTTGATGTTGAATGAGAATTAATTCAGCCCATCCAAATCACGTGGATTGTTTCTATTCAAGAGCAGAACAAATGGTTATTCTGTTTACTCAAGCAATTAATCTGTGTAGGGGGTGGGACAGTGTTACTGTTTTGACCAGGTTGACTAGATTTTTTTAAACTGATTAAGATAGTCCTGATAAATGATATTAAATGTTAAGCTTTAGTATTTTTATAATGGCAAAATGTTTTTTATATCTGTTTTTATATGTAGCTTATTAAATACCAAATCAATCATGTAAAATAATCTCCCTGTTTTTATATGTAGCTTATTAAATGCCAAGTCAATCATGTAAAATAATCTCCTTTTAGAAATTTGAAAACAAAATCTGAAGAGCTCTCAAAGCATTCAACTAAATGTCCAAGGGCTATGATGGGAGGCTCCATGAAAAAGCATATTTAAATAGGTGCAGACTGTCTGATCAATATTGCACATGTTCTATTATAAACCATACAGCTCAATATAGTAGGTATGGCACATCTGTGCAATAATAGGTAAATTGGTAGAAATGAATAACTTAAATTGTGGCATCTCTTTATTTAAATTGGAAAACTTTTTTATTTCTTTATAATTCTCTTCAATAAGTTATTCTTTTTTTTTTCTTAAGAAAGATGGGTTAAAAATACGTGACTAGGAGATGAAGATTTCAGTCTAAATTATAATTATTTCCTACATCTGTTCTGATACATTTAGAATGATTTGTGCTTGTAAATTAGGTGTTAATGAAATAAAAATGTAGTAACCATGTGGAACATCAGAATTGCAGTTGAGTGAAGAAGATTCTATAAGTTCTCCAAGGATGCTCTATTGCAGCAAAAACCCCTTTGAGCTACCCACTATACGCAAAATTATGTCTTTATACACTTAACTATTAAATTTAAAGTAAGACTTAAAAATTGCCAAAGGGAAGCGTTACCAAGAACTGCCTTTTAAAGATAGACATTCTACTTTTATTACTTTGTGTTTACTTTGTTTCTGAACCAGTCAGTTGCACATTGTATAAAAGGCATAGTGTTTTATAGCCTTCAAATCCACTCCATAGGGGCCCAGACTTAGAAATGTGCCAAGTGGTCCTTGGAAGAGACTTAGAAATGTGCAAAGTGATCCTTGGAAGATGAGCTGGTAGCAGTGATGGTCAGCCTTGCCTTCCTGTCATTCCTTTTAGTGTCCTAATCGTAATCCCTGGCTCTTGTCATGCAATAAATTCTACTTCTGGTGACTAGAGGATATTGCAGTTATATTTTTGTTCAGCCAGATGCCCTATTCAATAAAATATATATCTAAATGAGATATATTTCCATCAAAGAGATGCATAGTGACATCATTCCAAAGAAAATTTTCCAACACAGTTTGGTGCTGGTTTTATTAAATTAATATGAAATATTGGAAAGCAGAATTTGAAAGAACGTGTAGTTATAATACTTTGAAAATTGCAAGTAACTATTATAAAATTATTTCATATATCCCTAATATTTAATTTCAGTTTTGCTTTCATTATAGTAAAATCATAGAATTTGGAAATATTTTTTAATACTCCAGTCACCTTTATTGAAGGTTACTGATTAAAATAAAAAGAATAAATTTGAAAAACATAGAGTTTACATTTACAAGATAATTTATGTTACCAAAGACAATTTATTTAAAAATTATTGTTATAATCAAAATTCCAAAATAACACACTAAGATTTATTTAGATGCAATACTATATAATTTTGGATAATTAGAAATTTTGAATATTCTTTCTTGAATTTTATTCCAGGTTGTGGCTATGTGCTGATTTTGACATAAAAATGTTCTATTTAAGTAGATAAAGTGAAAATCAAATATTTCCAGTGATATATCAGCTAAAAGAAAATTGTTATTAATTCTTAACATGATTCATGATTTTTCTCCAGTGGAGTAAAACTTCCAAGTACTTCTCATTTTCCTGCTGGACTTGTCACTGTCCTCTGTGTTCATATTTATTTTTCCCATGTGCTTTGTATTTTCATTTGTTTCTGTTCTTAAGAGGACAAACATATTAATATTGTCAAAAGCAAGTCTCCAAATAGCTCTCCTGACATATTTTTTTAAATGTTTCATTTTTTCAAGTTATTTCTGTACTGCTATTGAAAAATGAAAAAAGTAAAAAGGAAGAATTCACAGAGAGTAGTTATTGACTAATAAATTCAATATGGTTGTGTGGACAGACTACACAAATGAAAAAAAAAATTAAAGGGGACACTTATGGCAATGTTTGCTTACTTGATTATTTTTTTATTCTGATATATAGAAACTCACTTTGGTGATCTTTTTCAAGCACTTAAAGCTAAATGGTAGAATTTCAAATTATATTTTCCAACCATTAAAGTATTTTTAGAAGCGTTAATTTGCCAGGGTTTTGTTTTTCTTTCAGCTGTTTAAGACAAAGACACGGTTTGCTAATGAGATACATGTAAAAATTAATGATAGTTAGAACAAAGGATATTTAATTATAGTGTTTCTTATTTTAAAAAGTTGCCAACAAGAATTTTATGTTATAAAATAAAAATCAGCACAAGTACTTATTTTTTGGCAACTTTGGTTCCTGCCAAACCACATAAATGCATTCATTTATTGGCTTATTTGAGAGCTTTAAATATATAGCTCAATATTCACATTTTCTTTTACTGTAAGGTTGAATACTTACGTTTCCCCTTAAATGTTATTTTTTTCTTTTAGAATTTGAACCTAAAATTGAGGAGCTATAGTAAAAACAGATTATTACTTATGAGAAATACCCTAAATCCTAGAAATCTCAATTCATGATTGTTTGATTTGTCAAGCCATTGAAAACAAATTTACTTCACCCCAAAGTATTTATCTTCATCATATTTTCTGAAATATATCAGAGTATGAGAGAAAATAGAAGCTACAAGTTTTGAAGCATGTAGATCAGTTAATTCCCATTCACTTCCTTTCTCAATGTCAGAGTTTACTTGACACAGATTTCTTTTACCTGGGCTGTTTTTGCAAATATTACTCTATGGCTAATAAATAGATTTGAGAGATTTTTACATGTAAATAAAATCAATCATATCATTTTAGCCAAAAATGACTAAAATGCTTTTGCTTTAAAATTGTTTGCTAAAATTGTATTTGAATTTAGAATCAATTCATTTGTTCTTAAAATGGAAAATGATCCCAAATGGAAAAATAACTTGAACATTCTGAACAGTATAGTCATATCATTCACATATATGATTCTCCAAAAAATAAATTGGCTGTAAAAAAATGTAAGAGACTTTGTACAAAGATTTACTGTTTTAATTTATGCTTATTTACCATACCTGACTTTACCAACACCCATTCATTCAAATTCAAATTCTTATTCTTTAAGATCTTTACTGCATTTTTAAAGTTAGTTTGAACAAAATGCAAATTTTATGACTCATCTAAACGTAGCATTTCCAGAGAACCATCTAAGATTTACCTATTCAAGAAAGTTTAACAATGGTAATATAAAGAAAAGGTTACCCTGACAAAAACAAAAAGCAAACAGAAAATACTGAAAACCAGTATAGAAATACCTTATCTGGTATGCTGAGTATGCCAAGCATTATTATATGAATTTCTCTTAAAAATGTGTTTATTAGATTAATATCACTCTGAAAGTTTCTCGAAAGACATTTTTAATTAGTTGTGGCACAATGATGGAACTGATCCTAAATCTTTTCACAAGTAAACATTATAGTAGACTGTAATTTAAGTGGCTGATTCCAAACAAATCATTCAGTATATTTCATGTCATTTTTTGTCAGTGTAACAGAAGTTTTCATTGTATATAAAATAAATTTTTGAAAAAATGTGCTCCACAATATTTAGGAAGCATTGACTTCTCTATGTGTGTTTTAGTTTTACAAAGGATAAACAACAGCTAATAGGCATTAATCAAAACAAGTGAAAGTTATGACTACTGAAGCAGAAATCAGTGAATCCTCATGATTCATACATATTATAGCATCTAGATATGAAAGGAAAGGTAAAAAAAAGAACTGAAATAAAAGGATTTGTCTGGACACAGCATTACCTTCTAATTCAGGATGAACTGTCTATAAATTTCTTAGCTTCAAAGAGATTTTTGTATGTACCCTAGTAACTTGTAGTCTTATAAGTGAGAAATTTCTCCATAAATATAACCTAATTTTCTCTCTTTTGTCAATGTAATTCAACATTTTTTGCTTGTTTTCTCTTTCATATACTTGAGAAATTGTGTGTTTTCCCTATAGTGGAGAAACTTTTGTGGCTTTCTACTGTTCTTCTAACCTATTTAAATAAGCATTACAGCATTTTCCTCTTCTATTGATATCATTTTGGACTTTTTATCAGTTATTTATCACTACGTTTCCTCTAGGCATCTACTTATTTTTAAAATAAGCTTATGTAAACACCGTATTAAAATCTTAGAAGATTCTAATGATATCCAAATTACAAACAAGTTATATTCCCAATGTGTATTTATTAGATGGATATTTGGACCTTAGAACACATAGACTATAAATTCAGCATTATAAATATGTTATTTCCCCAGGTTATATTGGAAAACACTTAAGTCATAGTATACTAAAATAGATTCCACATTTGAACTTATTCCACATTGAACTTAGATTAAAATGTTTTATTTTTTTTGAAAGCACTAAATAAGATGTTTAGATTCCATTTTTAAATGAATATTATGTAAGTAATGAAATTCTAAGATTTGTCATTTAAAAAAAGAGTTAAAGTTTTATAAGATTTTACTTAGTAACCTAGGAAAGTAAATGTGTACAATTCTGATACTTTTCACTTTATGGTGTTGCTGTATCATTGATCACTCTGGAAGGTTTTCCTACTTTAGGTCCTCCTTAAGTCACTTGAAAAACAAAATTGTGATTTCAGGCCTTCAATTTGTAATCATATTTATGATTTCTTATCCTGGGAAGAAACTTCAACAAATGTTCTATAGCTTCTCTTTTTAATTTTAGTCCATCAGATATTCTCAGGAACTCACAATTTTATTCTACACCAGTACAGAAGAAGGGTCTCTTTGCAAAGACAGTTATTTTTGTTTTGTTGGAAAAGTTCCAATAATTCTTTCAGTTTGTTCATTTCCTTTATGAAAAGACTGGAGTCAGAACCAGTCTTTCAAAACCAGGGCTTGGAAATCACAATCCATTGGGATATTAAAAAATATATATGAGTACTTATGTTTGTTTTTAATCTACAATATTAAAATAATGAGCTTGGTCATACTTAATATATAGGTTGATTTGGCACTGGAATTTGGTCTCAGTGTCATGTGGTCCCATGTCATACTTGGTCAGTAAAGCATCCTTAGGGAAGTATGGAGATTCCAAACCAGCAGGGGTGGCAGTGCACCCTTCATTCCTTCTAGCTTTCAGTTCACTGTTACTTATTGACATTTATGTCTGCCTGGTAAGTGGATTCATGAATTATGTTATCCAGTTTTAACTAAGCTTAATTTTGCAAAATAGATGAATAATTTACAAAATAGTTGAAGATCATTCTAGTAAGGCAAGGCAGGCACAGCAATCAACAAGTATGGCAGTGATGCCACAAATTTAATTATCAAATGTTGGTCACCAACATAATGAGGTCAAACAATTATGACCTAAACTTTATAGAGTTGGCCAGAATCAAATTTTTAGGAGGACAATTTGGTGTATACATAAATACCCACTATTATAAGTGATCCAATTAGTAACCATGCTTAGAAGACAATTAAAAATATTATTTTATCTTTATCTCACCCTTCAAGCATACGTTGTTTCATCATGTGAAAAACATATTAGTAGAGTAGTTCAAGACACAATGTTATAAATAAATACTCATATATATATATATTAACAGTTGTTCTCAAAGATGTTTTACTGGTAGGTGTGAGTAATGAAAAATATTTTAATGTAGTAAAGTAGAGATGATACATCATCAAAAAGTGATCTAAAATGAAGACAGCAGTTGGTAGTTTCACTTTTCCTCATATGAACTGGGATTGTGGCAATTATGAAAGGAAAGGAAGTGCCATTTGCTGGAGATATTATGGGATGACATAGACGAGATGGAGATTGGAGAGTACAGTGAAGCTTAAAACATGAGTGTCTGATGCTTTGACATGATTACAGTGATATCAAGTAGGGAAGAGAAGCTGAATGTAGGAGCACAGTGAAGTTTCTTTTTGTCTTTATTTATAAGAGAGAATTATTCAAAAATTAGTTTCCTTGTTTTCACTAATGAATTACTTGAATAGAATCTGGCAGTCTAAGTGATCCCTGTGAAGTGAAAGCTAACAGAAGAAATTAATTGACCTGTATTTTCAGTAATGATCTCCACATGAAGTATAGACAGAACAGATGTTTTCTGTTTTAAGTGGTGTGTGTCTTTTTTTTCTCACTTGTCATGTTGTAATAAGCATTGATTTAGCAAATGTTTAATTTTGAGAAACATAACACACACTTTTGGAGGTTGTCACTTCATGTTGCTTAATATCACAAGACTTCCACTCTGAACTGAATTTTGAAAACTTGAAAGTTCTGAAAGTGAGAATAGCTCCAAAAGTAATTTCTCCATGTACTTCTATGTTTTTTAAATTAATATGTAGCTGAATCAATTGCTGTACCATATTTTACATAACTGGAATAGTTTAAAGCTTAAACACAAAGTTAAACTATAAAGTTTTATTTATTTCTGTTAGTTGTGTGTACTTTGCATGTTTAGGTTGCTGCTTCATGTGCATGCACATAACATTGTTTTCATGTATGACTGTATGAGCTCCGTCACAGTATTTTGTTTTATAAGTTCTATTTCAAAAATGTCTGAACAAGATGGAGAAGTGCCTTTATCAATAAGAAAGAAGTGATAATAATTATGTGACAATGATATAGAACATAAGTATTATTTTCATATGCTACTGATTGAAATCACTGGACACTCATTGACCTTTCAGTTCTTTTCCATAGCTGAGTCCTTTAGAGCCTGTGAATACAGTAATTGATGTTGATTTCCTATTTGCTTTACTTCCAAAGAAGCTTAGAATCAAATATGTGACCCCTTTCTATTAACTGAAAAGTATCGGTGGCATGTGTACTTCTGTACTCAGCCCTATGCTTTCCTGAATATATTTAATCTTTGTTTTTTTTAACCTGAATATATTTGCTATATTTATTATTGTAAGCCATCTAAAACTAATTCTTCAAGTATTTTTATATAAATATATAAATGTACTAATACATTCAAATATACCCAAGTATATAAATGATTGCTAGAATACATTTTACTTATTGTATAATTTTGCCAATTATACTGTGGCAAATACTGACCTTTTATAGAAAATACACACACAATGGATATAATCCACATTTAAAGATTAAAAAACATCATGGGGGTATAAATTCAAGATGGCAGAATAAAAGACCATGGAACTCACCTCGTCCCACAAATCCATCAGAAATATATCACAAATGGAACAGTTCCCACAGAACACCTACTGAACACTAGCAGAAGGCCTCAAACACCTGAAAGGACAAGAAAGATTTCCACATAACCGGGAAGGACCAAAAAAAAAAAAAAAAAAAAAAAAGAAGGAGGAAGCAGGGATGAGACCTGCACCCCTGAGAGGGAGCTGAAAAAGAGGAATGTTCCTGCACCCTGAGAAGATCCCTTCACTGGCAGGGAGATCAGCCTGGGCAGAAAGGGAGCTTCAGAGGCTCAAAGGAGGGCACAACAGCAGGTTTGTGGTAGGTAGGACAGAGAGACACCTGCACAGACAGTCCTTGCCACTGCCCTGTGTGCCCCAACTTAAGACACACGTCCTCTGGTATGGGCAGGGGCTGGGTGCTGAAAGTTGAGGTTTAGAGGACAGACCCAGGGAGAGGACTGCTTTTTGCTGCATGGAGACAACTTGAACAGTCTGGAGTGTGGAGGCCCCACTCAATATCCAGTGCAGGCTCTGGTCAACACAACATCAGTCAGTCACACCTCCTGTCAAGGGGATAACAGCCAGCATACACTGAGGAAAGAGGTGGCAGGCATCCACACTAAAAACAGCCCTCACACCAAAAAATATTAAACCCACGCAGGCAACACAGGGATTCTCCCACATAAAGCCCTCCAAGACCATAGTACGTAATTGTTTCTCCTAAACTCATAGAGCAAGAGGAATATAAGTAAAATGAAGAAGCGGAAGAAGCTCTCCTAATTAAAAGATAAAGAGAATTCCCCTGAAAGAACAAACAATGAAACAGATCTCTTCAGTCTAATAGACACTGAGTTCAAAATGGAGGTGGAATTAAGCAATTAAGAAGGACTATTGATAGAAATGCAGATTACTGTAAAAATAAATTACAAACTATAATGAGGAGCAAAGAAAAATTTAAAAATTCACTCAGTGAGATGAAAGCTGAGCTTAAGGCAATGAATAGCAGAATGGATAATGCAGAAGGACAAAGAAGTGATCTGGAAGATAGAATAACAGAAATCACCCAATCAGAACAGCAGACAGAAGGTCAAATGAAATCAATATGAGACCTATGGGGTAATGTAACGTGTGCCAATCTATGCATAACAGGGATCCCAGAAGTTGAAGAATGAGAAAAGGAGACTGAAAATATATTTGAAGCAATTATGGCTGAAAACTTCCCAAACCTAAAGAAGGAAACAGATATCCAAATATAAGAAGCACAGAGGGTCCCAAACAAGATAGACCCAAACAAACCTACACCAAGACATATTATAATAAAAATGGCAAAAGTTAAAGAGAAGATTCTAAAGACAGCAAGAGAAAAACAGAGTTAATTACAAGGGAACTCCCATAACGCTATCAGCTGATTTCTCTACAGAAATGTTGCAGGCCAGAAGGGGGTGACAAAATATATTCAAAACCCTGAAAGGGAAAAACCTGCAACCTAGGATACTCTACCTAACAAAATTAAAATTTAGAAAAGAAGGAGAGAGAAAGAATTTTTCAGACAAGCAAATACTAAAAGAATACAGCAAAACTAAACCTAGACTAAATGAAATATTGAAAGGTCTTCTCTAAATAGAAAAGAAGTAAGAATCTACAGGGAAGAGAAAATCACAATTGGAAAGTAAATCACTTAAATAAGCCAGTACACAGATTAAAAAATAAATAAAAAAAAAGTTCTGTGAAAGTGATGATAACTACAATGAACAGCAAAAGGATGAACATGAAAATGTAAAAGAGCCCATCAAAATCATGATATATGGGGGAAGGGAGTGAAAAAATGTAGATTTTTTTTTTCTAGAATGTGTTTGAGCCTATATGACTATCAGTCTAAGTTAAGTAGATATAGGAAAAGGTTAACATACTTGAAAAATAGTGCAACCACAAATCAGAAACATTCAATAGAGTCACACACACAAATAAATAGAACATAAGCATGATACCAAAAAAAAAAAAAAATCATCAAAACACAAAAGGAAGGGCCTCCCTGGTGGCGCAGTGGTTGAGAGTCCGCCTGCCGATGCAGGGGACACGGGTTCGTGCCCCGGTCTGGGAGGATCCCATATGCCGCGGAGCGGCTGGGCCCGTGAGCCATGGCTGCTGAGCCTGCGCGTCCGGAGCCTGTGCTCCGCAACGGGAGAGGCCACAACAGTGAGAGGCCCGCGTACCACAAAAAAAAAAAAAAAAAAAAAAAAAAACACAAAAGGAAAAAGAAAAGGGGGCAAAAAAGAAATATAAAATCAATGGGAAAACAAGGTTTAAAATGGCAATAAATCCATATCTATCAACAATTATCTTAAATGTCAATGGATTAAATGCTCCAATCAAGACACAGTGTGGCAGATTGAATAAAAAATTATTAAAAAATTAAAAAAACAAAACAAAAACAAGAGTCTACAATATGCTGCCTACAAGAGAACCAATTTAGGGCAAAGGACACATATAGATTCAAAGTGAGGGAATGGAAAAAGATATTTCATGCAAAAGGAAATGACAAGAAAGCAGGGGTTGCAAGACTCATATCAGACAAAAGAGACTTTAAAACAAATGCTATAAAGAAAGATAAAGAGGACACTATGTAATGATAAAATGATCAGTACAAGGAGAGGACATTACACTCATTAACATATATACACCAGTATAGGAGCACCCAAATACATAAAACAAATACTAACAGACATAAAGGGAGAAATTAATGGGGATACAATAACAGTAGGAGCCTTTAACATCCCACTCACATCAATGGACAGATCTTTGAGACAGAAAATCAATAAGGCAACAGAGATCCTAAATGATATAATAGAACAGTTAGACTCAATTAACATTTTCAGGACATTACATCCAAAAAGAAGCAGAATACACATTCTTTTCAAGTGAACATGGAACATTCTCCAGGATTGACCACATACTAGGGCAAAAAACAAGCCTCAACAAATTTAAAGAGAATAGAAATTATTTCAAGTATCTTTTCTGACCACAACAGCATGAAACTAGAGACCAACTACAGAAAAAGAAATGAGAAAAAAAAAAAACCAAAAAAGCAATCACTTGGAGACAAACAATATGCTACTAAAAAACTAATGGGTAAACAATGAAATCAAAGGAGAAATTAAAATTTGCCTTGAGGCAAATTACAGTGAAAACACAACCATGCAGAATCTATGGGCTGCAGCAAAAGCAGTTCTTAGAGGGAAGTTCATAGTGATACAGGACTTCTTTAAGGAAAAAGAAAAATCTCAAACAATCTAACCCACCACCTAAAATAATTAGGAAAAGAAGAACAAACAAAACCTAGAGTCAGTAAAGGAAGGAGGTAATAAATATCAGAGAGGAAATAAATAAAATAGATATTAAAGAAAAACAATAAAAAAAATCAATAAAACCAAGAGCTGGTGATTTGAAAGGGTAAACAAAATTGACAAACCTCTGACCAAGCTCACCAAGAAGAAAAGAGAGAGGACCTAAATAAACAAAATAAGAAACGAAAGAGGAGAAATCACAATGGATACTTCAGAAATACACACACAAAAAAATAAGAGAATACTATGAATAATTATATGCCAACAAATTCAACAACTTAGAAGAAACGGACAACTTTCTAAAAACATACAGCTGACCAAAACTGAATCAAGAAGAAATAGGTAATATGAACAGACCAATCACCAGAAGTGAAATAGAATCTGTAAAACAAAACAAAACAAAAACAACTCCCTGCAAACAAAAGTCCAGGGCCATATGGCTTCACAGGCAAATTCTACAAAACATATAAGGAAGAACTTAGACTGATCCATCTCAAACTCTTCCAAAAGATTGACGAGGAAGGAATACTCCCAAAGACAGTCAGTGAAGCCACCATCACCCTGATACCAAAACCAGACAAAGACACTACCAAAGAAGAAAATTACAAGCCAGTATCTTTGATGACTATACATGCAAAAATTCTCAACAAAATATTAGCAAACTGAATCCAACAACACATAAAAAAGATAATACACTGTGACCAAGTTGGATTCATCCCTGGGTCACAAGGATGGTTCAGCATATTCAGATCAATCAGTATGATACAGCTCATCCACAAAAGAAAAGACAAAAACCACATGATCATCTCAATAGATGCAGAAAAAGCATTCAATAAAATTCAACATTCATGATAAAAACTCTTACCAAAATGGGTATAGAGGGAACATATCTCAACATAATAAAAGCTACTTATGGCAAACCACAGCCAGTATAATATTCAACAGTGAAAAGCTGAAAGCCTTCCCACTAAAATCTGGAATAAGACAAGGATGCCCACTCTCACCACTTCTCTTCAACATAGTATTAGAAGTCCTAGCCACAGCAATCAGACAAGAAAAAGAAATAAAACTTTTTCAAATTGGTAGGGAAGAGGTAAAATTGTCATTATGACATGATACTGTATATAGAAAACCCTGAAGACTCCACACAAAATGTACTAGAACTGATAAATGAATTCAGCAAGGTAGCAGGATACAAGATTAACATATAGAAATTTGTTCCATTTATTTATACTAACAATGAAATATCAGAAAGACAATGCGAACAAACAATCCCTTTTAAAATCACAGCAAAAATAAAATAAAATACTTAGTAATAAACCTCACCAAGGGGTTAAAAGACATATGCTGAGAACTACAAAACATTAATAAAGGAAACTGAAGATGATTCAAAGAAATGGAAAGATATCCCATGCTCTTGGATTAGAAGAATTAATATTGTTAAAATGGCCATACTATCCAAAACAATCTACAGATTTAATGAAATCTCTATCAAATTACCCATGACATTTTTCACAGAACTAGAACAAATTATTCTATAATTTATATGGAATCATAAAAGACACAGAATTGACAAAGCAATTCTGAAGAAAAAGAACAAAGCAGGAGGCATAACCCTCCCAGACTTCAGACAATACTACAAACCTACAGTAATCAAAACAGCATGGTATTGGCACAAAAACAGACATATGGATCAATGGAACAGAATGGGAAGTCCAGAAGTAAACCCACACACCTATGGACAGTTACTCTCTGACAAAGGAGGCAACAATATACAATGGGGAAAAGACAGACACTCTAGCAAGTTGTATTGGGAAAGTTGGACAGCCTCATTAAATCAGTGAAGTTAGAACACTTTCTCACACCATATACAAAAATAAAATCAAAATGGGTTAAAAACTTAAATATAAGACCTGACACCATAAAACTCCTAGAAGAGATCATAGGCAAAACATTCTCTGACATAAATCCTACCAATGTTTTCTTTGGTCAGGCTTCCAAGGCAATAGAAATAAAAGCGAAAATAAACAAATGGGACCTAATCAAACGTACAAGCTTCTGTACAGCAAAGGAAACCATAAACAAAATGAAAAGACAACCTACAGACTGAGAGAAAATATTAGCAAATGATGCAACCAACAAGGGTTTCATTTCCAAAATATGCAAACAGCTCATACAACTCAATAACAACAACAACAACAAAACAACCCAATAGAAAAATGGCAGAAGACCTAAACAGACATTTCTCCAAAGAAGATACACATATGGCCAGTAGGCACATGAAAAGATGCTCATCATTGCTAATTATTAGAGAAATGCAAATCATACCAATCAGAATAGCTATCATTAAAAAAGTCTACAAATAATATTGGAGAAAGTATAGAGAAAAGGGAATCCTCTTACACTGTTGGTGGGAATGTAAATTGGTGCAGCCATTATGGCAAACAGTATGGAGGTTCCTCAAAAAACTAAAAACAGAGTTACCATATGATCTAGCAATCCCATTCCTGGGCATATACCCAGATAAAACTATAATTTGAAAAGATACATGCACTCCTATGTTCATAGCAGCAGTGTTTACAATAGCTAACACATGGAAACAACCTAAATGTCCTTTGACAGACAAATGAATAAAGAATACACACACACACACACACACACACACACACACACACACATATACGCACAATGGAATATTACTCAGCCATCAAAAAGAATGAAATAATGCCATTTGCAGCAACAGAGATGGACCTAGAGATGATTATACTAAGCAAAGTAACTCAGAAAGAGAAGGACAAACACCATATGATATCACTTATATGTGGAATCTAAAATACAACACAAATTAACATATCTACAAAATGGAAACAGACTCACATAGAGAAAACACACTTGTGTTGTCATGGGGGTTGGGAGAGGGAAGGATTGGGAGCTTGGGATTAGCAGATGCAAACTTGTATATATAGGATGGATAAACAACAGGTCCTACTGTATAGCACAGGGGACTATATTCAATATCCTGTGGTAAACCAGAATGGAAAAGAATATGCAGAAGAATATACATTTTAAAATAAAATGCTAAGATCTACTGTGTATCAAGGTTCACCTTTATTGAGATATTTGCCCTACAATTTACTTCACTTTACCTTACAAATAGAACTTGAAAAATGCCATTGATCAGATGTAAGATGTGAAAAATAGGAGAATGAAAACAGGTTACTGAGTTAAATTACATTTAAGGGAAAGAAATCTACCCTCTTCTATCAACCTCTGTATTTGAAAACATTTACTTAATAAGTTTTTTATAAGAAATTATGGAAACCACTCATTTTTAATTATGAAATATTTAAAATAAAGTGACTAATTTTCTTTAAGAATTTGAAAGTTAAATCAATATTTTAGATCTGCAATAAAATACATATTTTATTCTTAACCTAATACACAGTTTTAAAATCCTACCTCATATGTTTTTAAATCTCTTAGTTCATTTATTTTAGCTCATTTATCTTTTAGTTGAGTGTTATTCTTAACATATTATGTTTGGGGCATTTATATATTGAATTTCTTTATCCTTGCCCTGTGTAGTTTACAATCTAAACATTGCATCAATTGATTATCTCTAATACGGGAGATAACTACTCCATTTATGAACTTAAGGTGACATAATTTAAATTGAACAATAATTTGACAATGGTATAGATACCAAAGCATATTATGTATTAATCACATGGATGAGCACATTGTCAGGCGAGGGAGTTACAGATACATACCACAAATGCCAGGCAAGGTTTATTGGGAGAAACCTACAAACAGAGAAGTAGAGTGCATGCATCATGTTAACTCAAATTATTTAGTTTAGTCCAGGCATAGATGGCCAGTGCGCCTGTAGAGAGGGGCCTTGCCCAGGTGATGCTTAACTTACTTATAGATTGGGGACAATGGAGGCCCTTGGTAAGAAAAGTGACCTTATTAGAAGGAGACAACCTCTGGAACCCAGTGGCTGGCATCAGCCTGTCCTTTTGAGATAATTCAGACCTCCTTTGCCAGTTCTTTGTTTAGACACCAAGAGTGGAAAGGAAATGAGCCTGTTCTCTAATCAGTGCACATGAGGATTCTTCATGGTATTCTGGTACCACCTTTTCCTCTTCAAGTGTAGAGACTATTCATGTTCTAGACTGTCACATATGTCATTCCTGAGTAATTTTATGTCTCTCACTGAGAGGAAAAGGTGGTAAACCTGTTATTACTCCCAATGCTATGATTCTTCAGAAACTCTTTGTATTCAAACAGTATAAAAACATTATAAATCTTCTTACCTCTGAAGTTACCTAATATAATTTATATTATTAAGGTTAAATCATTCCTCATGACACTGAATCATCCATTAGGCTGCTCATGAATATTGGCTTCTAATGGCTCTCTCAAAGGCTATAATTGTGTTTTGTTGATGATGAACAAAAATGCAGGTCTCCCCTAGATTATATAGGAAACTGCAAATGATGGTTTTTCCTCATCATGTTAGATTTGCCATTTAGAATTTTATAACGTAAATATAAAACAACACACTTTTCAACTGTGTCTTCTCTTGGGCATTTCAGGCTATAATCACTGCATTGGAGTGTTGCTGACATCCCTACCTTCCACACCACTACTGCCAGGGAGGATTGGAAAGGGGTCTGTGGGCAGAGTGAGAAAAGCTATTTCATTCACACAAGGAATGTTTGTCCTTTGTCCAACATGTCTGAAGACCAAATTAAGAGAGTACAACTTCACCATATAAGACAGAGGCAAAAGAAAACATTGATTGTAAGCATCCATTGGGCTGTGGAACGATGGTCTTAAAAGTTTTAGAAGGAGATAGGGATACACACTCTTAGAAGACCACCTGTCATGTTGTGTAGGTTCTACAGTGGTGTTGATGTCGCTGGCAAAGTGTGAATAAAATAAAACCTACTGCCGCCCCACTGTCGTTGGGGACTATAGCTCAGAGGTAGCACTCTGTTGGGAATATGGACAGGAAATAGACAACACATGCTCAAGCTCACAGGTCAGTGATTAAACCATTGATAGCCAAGAGAGCTGATCTCATCCAGTATGACATGGGTTAGGATCACCCCAAATCAGTATGTCAGCAGCATTCTGGTGGCCCAAATTCTCATGATTCTGTAAAATAAATATTTTGCTGGTCAGTGGAAGTGATTCACTTACCAGGCTGCCCTCCTGGAACTGGAATCAGCCAAGGGGCCCTGAGATGACCCCATAGACTTGCGTCCTGGATGTCCTCAGGATATCTGGTTGAACTCACATGGGTAGGGTGAAGACAGTGCCCCAAAGTGGACTAATAGAGTACGGGTCTAAGGTCAAGTTCTCAGAACCCTGCCCACCCCCAAACCTGCCTGGATGATGCTTCCGGCCCTAGGCAATCCAGAGCATGAGAGGAGGACTTCAACCAAGGAAAGCACTCTAAGCACAGGGGTCTCTCAGAGCACTGGCACCCACATCTCCGCTAATGCTAAGGAAGGATATTGTACTGTTCTCTCTGTGGAAGTTGAGAAACCCCATATAAAAGATTTTCTGATATCAAAGTTTGGAGAATTCCCCCAAAAATGGTCATGCACCCACTGTGAAGCCATGCCAATAAACAAAGCATGTTCCTACACATAGAGCAATCAACCTTTTATATAGTTTCTCACTGTTCGATGTGAATAAATCATCAATAATCAAAGGTATTTGAGGAAACTTCCTATTTGAAAAAAAGCAGGAAAAACTAATTCAAATAATTTGAAGGAAATAAATAATACAGGGAAACTGAATACTTCAAAGTTGCAATATTGAGTTTACTCAGAAAAACACACACCAAAACTGTTGCATAAAAACAAATAGAATATAAACAAATATAAACACACAGCAAAACTATTGCATAAAAACAAATAGAAAAAAGAATATAAACAAATATATAAAAAAGAATACTTTCACTTGTATGGGAGAGCCCATACAAGTAAAAATAATAGCATATGCATAATAAAATGAATAAAAAGAAGGAAAAAGGATAATTTTTTCAAAAAATAGAACTCCAAAGACAAAAAGATAACAAAATAAAAGCAAAAGGGGGAAAATGCTATGAAATGAAAAGTTTAACAAAGAGAGCCAATGTCCACTTGAAAGGAATTCCTATTAGGAAACAGAATGAAGTAAATTAACAATAATAATAAAATACAATTTGTCACTTTCAAAGGACATGAATTTCCAGATTGAATTGAAAAAGACTTATGTCAAAGCATATTAGTAGGAAATATCAGAAGAAAAGGAATAAAGAAAAGCTCTTTAAAACTTTCTAGCTTGTAAACAAGCCAGAAGTAAAAATTAAAAAAAATATATTGACAGGATTGGCACTCAGAGTAGTAACAGTTCTACTTCCAGCAATACTGGCTTAAGTTTTTGAAGAACAAGCCTTCTATCCAGAGCAATGAGAAAAGCTGTGCACACACACACACACACACACACACACACACATCTAATTGATGACATTAGGATAACATCAAAGCAACCTCAGATTTCCATTAGGACCCTAAAGAGCTAAGTGCCATGCGAAAGAGCAAACAGGAAATAAATTAGTCCTCAAAAAGAGTAAAAGCCAGCTCTGTTATAGTTAAAAGCTAAGACAAGACAAATAAAGAGTGCCCCTACAATAACAAAGCAAAATTAAATCTTTCCTTGAGAAAGCTATCCAGAGCCTCAAATTACCTCTATAGTTTTTTATACCCAATGGCCATATTCAATGAAAAATTATTCATGTCAGAAGACAATGAAAAAATAAGCAAAAATCAAGAGAGAGAGGAAAAAACCCGAAATGGCAATAGAAATAGGACCACAGATGTTGCATGTATTGAAGTTATCAGACGTTGGGTTTAAAGTAACTATTATTCACATTTTCAAGAAAAATAGCTGACAGGAATCCACAAAAAGAAAAAAAAATCAAATTGAAATTTTATACATAAAAATATAGCTGAAATTAAGAACTTAATAAAATGGGAGATTAAACTAGCAGAAGAGATAATTAGTGAATTAAAATAATGATTTTGAAGCAAAGAAAGGAAGAAGAGGCAACAGGACACAGTGAAAATTTCTAACATGCATATAATTGTAGTCCTAGAAAGAGAACGGAGAGAATGGGATCAATTCAATACTTGATGCTTTACTGAATTTGATAAGAATTTTGCAAAAGATTGAAGATGAGAGGTGTGATCATGATGCTGTTTAAAGGACCTAGCAAAAGAACAACTGTGGAGAAGGCCTAGAAACAACCATTCCAGATCATTGCGGGAAGACAACCAGCTTCATGGTCAATGATTCTGAGAAAAATGAAAAGTGAACTCAAACTCTTACATTGTACCTAATATGTACCTAATGTGTCTGTATTGACAGTACATTTTTTCCCAGAAATTCTGGAATTAAACTGGCAAAAAGAATTTATAAAACTAAGCAAATTAAGGAAGAGTCAATTATTAACTCCAAGAAAAGTAATATTGTATGAGAAAGAAATGTCATCATCTATGGATCATTGCTTTTCTTGGAAAAAGAGGGAGAGAAGTGTGTCTTAAGGACATGATATACCAAAAAGTTAAATTCTCCTATTCCTTAGTAAATAGTTCACATTGAATGTCTAAAAATAAAAATAAGAAATAACAATATAAGCATATTATTTTGAGGTTTGGAAGAAAATGTCAAAAAATAATTATTTGTTTTATTTTGGTGAAAGGGAAACGAGGGAAAAATATACAAAGTAAACTATGCTGGGGGAACATGATCTCTGTTGCTCTTGTAAGCTTTGTAGTATATAACATATATAAATAGTAGTATATATTTATATGATGTGTGTATAATATAGTAAATATGTTTTATATATGTTGTATATAGTAGTATATACTATAAATTACATTACAGTTTATATTCACATTAAAAAAGTAGAATATATCTAACTTATTTATAAATAGTATTCTCATAAATTAGAAAGTACAGTATAATAGTGTATTTAGAATTCTACATATTGGTAACAAGTAGATCTAGGATTGTGTGCCAGCTGTTTCTCTTTCTCACTGTATGAATTGGGCAGGTTAATTAACCTCTCTATGTCTCCATCTTATCCCCTGTAAGTGAGTAATAATGGTCCTTACCTTGTCCATTTTTTAAAAGGCTCCTGATAAGTGCTCAATAAGTGCTAGTTATTATATTTTTTAAATTAATAGAAGTAAAATAATAGAAGTGATTATAGTAATACTAGGAAATAAGACTATTTTAGTTGTTTAACATTAACTGTATGTGTTTTGCAAGTTGTCAAATTAATATCTAGTGAATATGGTTCATTGCTAATGGCTTTCTTTGCTCTCCTCTTTATGCCTCCTTTCTCTCAAATGTATGTTTGAGTTTTGTAAATGGCTCATAATCTTGACTCTGCAGTTAAATCTACATTTAAACCTTAAGCATTCTTTAAATTGACAGTGCCACATCCCAACTATCCCATGATATGCTGTACTCCAGAATTTATAAGTGGGCTGACATCTTTAGTCCTAGGATTGAGGGAAAAAATAAAGAGCTGTACCAGTCTGTATCTGTGACATCACTACTCTTCAACTCACATGTAACTACATTCCATTTGCATTTTCTACCTGTCCCATTTATTTGGCAAATAGTGATTAATGTAAAGTAATTTAAAATAAAAGTTTAAGCAAAATCACAATATCATAAAAGCACTTGAAGTAATTAAATTTTTTCCTTTATTGCAAATTTTATTTTATACCTTCCCAATTATCATCTTCATTGACAATGTAATCAGGACTTAATGCTGAGTTGCTATTAATTTTTAATGCTTCTTATGTTGTTTAATGCAGTGTATAATTTGGCACTGAATCTTTTAATAGAACTAAGCTTTGACATCCTCTGCCATCATTCATATAAAACTAATGTTTTTAATCAATTAACACCCCTCTACCTCCCACCACTACCTGCATTTCATCTTAGAATGTATATAGCAATGTAGATTGTTTAATTATTTAATATTTATAAATGGGATTTCACTTTTAGAAAAGATAGTAAAATTTTCTCCCAGGATTAAAAAAAATACATAGTTATAAAATATTATAGCTGGAACTAACTTGACTTCTCAACAAATTTACAGCTGTAGACATTTTCTGTTAATCAAATGGCATCTAACTGCTCTAGGTGAAGCCAAATATTTAGAATAAGAGTCTGTTCTTTTAGAAAAAAGTATATCATTGTGAAGTTATAGGTCACTTAAATCCTCAGAAGAGTTTTTACCAACACGGTGCTTGGGCACCAGCTTTCCTGTGAATTTCTCCCTGAGTTAAGGATGCATTTCCTAAGGCTTAGTGTATTAAGACCAGCTAATGTTTTCAAATGGGTACATAGCTCCCATTCCCTTGGGAATATGTGGGTGCCTGTCTAGTCAGGATTTCAAATACTGATAGAGAATCATAATTAGAGTATAACTGCAGTTTCATGAATATTCAGTCACTCCATGAAAAGAATGAACTTGAGCTATAGATCAATTATATGAAAGTTGATAAGCTCCTTTAGCAGATATGATATTTTCAGGGAACAAATTCAGGTGCGAGGGAAATGTCATTTTCTTTCATTTTTTTCCTTATAATTCAAATTAATCATTCTGTGTGGTATCAGAAAATTTAATGTAGTCCATTTTTTTCTCAGTTGTTTTAGGTTTAAACCCCATCATAGCCTGCTCTCATTTTTTCTGTTCTCATCTTCTCTTCCATGAGATGGCATTTCAAACCCAAGATGGGTGGGGTGGTGGTGTTTCCATGACTTGCACAATGCTATGGCCTGAAGGAAGGTCCCAGCACCACTTTTTCATCCCCCATGATGTAACTCACCCACTAGGTCTTTGTCTTGTCTGATTATGAAAGGATGATATCTGCTGCCAAGGAGTCCAGGTCCCCACTTGGTCACTAGCTCTGCTGTCCACTCTAGCATTGGAGGATCAACCTCCTTGCCCCAATCTAAGATATGTTTGGGAAAATGCAACCTTCCATGCTGTTCAAAACCACACAGGAAAAAAAAAAAAAAAAAAAGCTGCTCACTGAAACATACTGGGTTTACATGTAGGTTATGAAAGACTCTCTTGGGTTCTTTAGATGGCAGTTCTTTTTTCTTTTTTTACTGGAGTATAGTTGATTTAAATTTTTTTGGAGTATAGTTGATTTACAATGTTGTGTTAGTTTCAGATGTACAGCAAAGTGAATCAATTATACATATACATATATCTACTCTTTTTCTGTTTGTTTTTTAGATTATTTTCCCATGTAGGACATTACAGAGTATTGAATGGAGTCCCCTGTGCTATATGGCAAGTTCTTATTAGTTATCTATTTTATACATAGTAGTATGTATGTGTCAGTCCCAGTCTCCCAAGTTATCCTTCCCCCCTTTATCCCCTGGTAACCATAAGTTTGTTTTATACATCTGTGACTCTACTTCTGTTTTGTAAATAAGTTCATTTGCACCCTTTTTTTTTTTAGATTCCACATACAGTATAAGCGATATATGATATTTTCTTTTCTGCATCTGACTTACTTCACTCAGTATGACAATCTCTAGGTCCATCCATGTTGCTGCAAATGGCATTATTTTGTTCTTTTTTATGGCTGAGTAATATTCCATTGTATATATGGATCATATCTTCTTTATCCTTTCCTCTTTTGATGGACATTTAGGTTGCTTCCATGTCCTTTTTTCTCATATCCTGAATGATGGGGACCTCTGTGGGTTGTGTGCCCCACAAGAGGTGAAGCATGACTCATCTCTACTCTTAACTTCTCAAAACTATCAGGGAGTTGTATCCTACTTCCCAGCTAACTCTAGGTGTCCTACAGGATACGAAACTTCTGAGCATAACCCTTTTATGCTCTACTCCAACTCAACTCCCTCTCCAGCTTATAGGAGTTTGTTGAGGTGAAAGATGTCAGTGTCAAGCACGGTCAAGAGAAAACAAAGAAACAAATAAAACCCCACGAGTCTGCTAATGTCTCTCCATTTCACAAAGCCACAGTTTGGAAGTTATGCTCAGGATTAATATCCTAGGAATGTGTTGAAAGGTGATTGAGTGTTTCGATTAGAAATTGCCCCATGGATCATATCATGTCTTATTTACGCCCTAGTCTCTCCAGACTCTGTTTAACCAACATTCACACAGTCCACAAAGTCTTCCTTCCCATCTGACCAATCCTGTTGCCTCGTAACTGTTTACTTTCACTGTCCCCTAAACTCGCATCACCTATGTTCCCTTTTTAGAGCTCAAGCATAGTGCTTTGTATATAGAAATCTGTTAATATGTGTCTGTATTATTGTATAAATGAATATTGTACAAGAGCCTGTTGAATATATTGTAAGTGGAATGTTGTTTATTTAAATTTTTATTCTTTAAAATTCAGGTTGCAAAGTTTAAAAACAATTAGCTTTAGGGTGTTTCAGGTGAAGAACTTGGTCAGAGTCCTTTTGGCAGAAGTACAAGGTGTAAAGGGTGGTTTGGAGTTGAGAGGCAAGAATAGAAACACAGGTAAAACTGAGATTATGATGGTTCATAGGTCAAGGTTAAGAGCGAGGGAGCAGGTTCAAGAGAGTCAAAATTTAGTTTCTAGTCAGACCTTTGGGCTTATGGAGAACACTGGCTTTATTAACTTAGTGTAACATGATGATTAAAAATATTCCAACTGCTCATTCTGAGGTCAACCAGGCATGTATACAAATCCTCATTTACCCCTTATGACTTTGTAAACTTAAGTTGTTTTAACTTTCTGGATTCCCTTTCTGTAAAATACTAATACTAAGAGGAATTACATAGTAGGATTCATAATGGAGCTCTTTAGGTACCTCCTCAGAAAGCAAATTTATCTGTATCTTTCATATTTTATTTTGTGGATTCTTTGGAGATACCATGAAGTGAGTGAGTAATTCTCCTCCAGCTGATTATAATTTCTCCTGAGCCTACTCATCTGAAGTTCTAGCTCCAATGCAGATTTCCTAAAGCTAATGGAAGTTAAACTCAGGGACCTATATGTGCACAAGCTCTATCCAAAGACCTGAGAGGGAACTTAGCAATATGTCTACATGGTTGTGATTTGTTAATTTTCAGAACTAAGATATCCTTTATATTGTTTTTCATAGTGCCTCCTACCCCATGGTCCAGGACCCACATAATCTGATTCTACCCATGAACCAGGCTCTTTTTGTTGAGGCTACCTTAGTCTTCAAGATATCCTTCCAGGTCAGAATCTTGGGCAACCACAGGCTGACATTATTTCAAGGACCAATCCATGTACTTCAAGTGTGAAGTGACACTGCTCCACCATTTTTCTCAATGTCTAGAGGAAGCACATAATTTTCTCTGGTCAGTACCTTCTCCTCAATCCCACTGGGTTGTATTGGGTCCATGAATCACTGGGAATGGTTTTCCTAATGCTATTCCTCACTACTCCTCCTTTATAGTCTGAGGGTGGGGGCCAACTGAAGAGCACATAACAGATTTTCGGACACCTCCTTTGTAAGTCCTGCCTTGGACATATAGCATATCACATCAGAAAGTGGAAGGCACTTAAGGTGTTAGGGCCTCAGATGAACTGAGTGAGGATGCAAACATTTTAGCAACTGTTGTACATGTACAAAACTTGACGAAGACCTAGACGACAGTGAGAGTTCAAAAAAAATAAAATTAGCAATTATCATTGTCAGAATGCCTGCCAGAACTGGCCCTGGATGTATTAATGACTCTATACTCCTGAAATGATGTCTTAAACATTGAGACAGGTCTTTCAGGGAATTAAAGAAAAAAGGCAGGAAAAAATGAATAAACGAGCTGTCATATGTATGGTATTAATTTTTAAAAGATTAAAACAATTTATCTTTGCTTGAATAAACTGAAAATAATATTGCAAGCAGAAACAGTCATATTTCTAATTTTGGGGTATATAATCTACAATTATTTTAGATTGAGGAATTCTATATTCCAAAGTTGATTCACAACGTATTTTTTGAAATTTTTAAAACATTTTCTTTCTGATAAAGTTTAGATTAATGTAATTTAACTGCACTTAACTATTGTAATTTGTACCTTCCCTCTAATAAAAATAGGGCTTCAACTGCACAGGCACCAAATTTAATTTTCTATTGTTTCTGTTTTAGGTAAAATGTAAAGCTATAGTATTCCTTTGTTAAAGTAATTGCATAAAGTTAAGCATATGTAAATTCATAGAAATATGACTTTTATAGAGCAAAGGAAATCGAGGCAGCCAGAAAATAAGTAGGTAGATTAGACTTAATAAGCAGTAATAATGTTTATTTCACTCCCTACCCCTTGTAGTTTAGCACAATATTCTTTAACATAAAACAAAAGATATGAGTGGGTTGTTTACTTGCTTGGTATTTCATACTCTAAGGAGAAATATATGCAGCTAATTACTATGCTCAGAAAAGAAAACCATTCACATAGAAAATGAAATTTGAAAAACAATGTGCATATATTTTAGCTCTAATAGTTTAAGAAAGAACTTGCACATCATTTTTCTTAAGGTATGAGATACAGGTTTTTGAGGGTTTATATTCTCCATAAGTTATGTTGTCTATTGTATGTGTGGATGTCTTTAAATGTTAAAAAAATGCTATATTTTATTTTGCATGTTTGAGTTATAGCGCAAATTTTCTTCAGTTGTATTTTATATACATTTGCCTCTCATTTTATGATACTTAAATAGGACAGAGATAAGAGATCCAAGTAAAAGAAGTTCTGTACCAATTTTAAAAATTAAGCAAAAATAGAAATCAACCTGTAACTGAGGGTATGAATTCCTAGGGGAAATAAAGATGATGATAACCATGGTCATGATAGGAAAGACTAATAATAATAACCATGTTGCTTATATTTCAAGTTTTGCCAAATTTTCTTTCCTTTAAGATACTACAACTTTTTATGAGAATCTTGCTCTGTTATTGTAATCTGGCTATGTGAGATCACAGGTCCTGCCCCGGAAGAAGAAACGTAAGTCAGACCTCATTAAATATACCATTCCAATTCCCTGGCTACAGATATCAGTTCAGGACACATCTACCAACAGGCCAGAATTCCCTAGTTCTTTTGAGAAGCTTCAAAAAATATTATTTATCATCTGGAAATTTCTAGCAATAAAGGCAAAATAGTCACAAGCTGCTGGAGTTCAGTGTTCCCACCATGAGAAGAAAGCTTGCTTAATGAAGCCAGCAAAGAGGGAATGAGGACCTGGAGATAGAGGAAGAAAGCTCGATACACCCTAATGATAGTTTGAGATCTAGATTCAGTAGAGCCTGGAGCTGACTGTATTCTCTGGATTTTAATCTATTTGAATAGATCAATTCCTTTTTGGCTTAATCGTGTTTGAGTTGAGTTTCTTACACTTGCAGTGAAAATGGTTGTCCTGATGAGGGGACACTTAATTTGGGTCTAGAATTGTGTCAAGTGCTTATGGAAATTGTCACATTGAATATCATAAGTCTTGAGTTAAAGTTGGGAAAATGTAAACAAAGTGATTTACTCAAAGATCCTTAACTGATCAAAGGAGGGGAAAAGTCCGATTTGTGAAAATACACTCTTAACGGTCAGATGGAATGAATAAATTATCAACGAATGACAGCTTCTGTGACCTTTTATCTCTGCATTTCTATAATACTAATGTGAAACAACCATATTATATTTCTTGCATCTTGTAGCTGTCCTTTCATTCGTCTTCCTTTCTTCATTTTAGTTAATGGGAATTGTCATTATCCTTACTTTAAAATCCCTGAAGCCTTTTTTTTTTTTTACTGTTCTTGTGTCTGTTCTACCTTTTTTTGCCAATTAATTAGTGGTGAAGAAGTTCTAAAAAAGTAAAATGTTTAAAAATAGATTATATTTGACCAAAATACCTCATACTGCTATGCAGGCTGTTTTCTAAAAATATCTGTTTCTATCAGAGTGATCATTTCATATAAAAGCAAAAACTATGCCCTTTGAACTATTCTTTATCTAAGTGATTGTAAGATATTTAGTTGATAAATGTTCATAAGTAATGATTAACAAAATAACTTTTTAAATTTAAAGGTTTTGTTTGTATTTTTTACTTTCTATTGTGAAATAATCTTAGACTTAGAGAAAAGTTCATTTCTGGTACACACATCACTCAGCTTCTCTTAATGTCAATGTCCTACACTACTATGGGACACTTGTCAGAACTAAAAAGTTAACATTGGTACTCAGTATTAACTAATCTACAGACATTATTCAGATTTCACAATTTTTTCCCACTAATGTTCTTTTTCTCTTCCAGAATTCCACATTACATTTAGTTGTGTCACGTCTCCTTAGTTTCCTCTAATATGCAACATTTTTTCAGTCTCTCCTTGTCATTCATGATTAGAAAGAATCTCTTTTGAAGAATATTGGCTTCTTATTTTGTATAATGTCTCACAGTTTGGGTTGGTTTCATGTTTTGTAATGATTAGATTGAGGTTATGCATTTTTGGCAAGAGAAGCATATAAGCGATGTGCCTCTCTCAGGGCATCAGGTCAGGACATACATGTTGTCGACTGTCATATCTCAGGTGAAATTAACCTGATAACTTGGTTATAGTGAAGCCTGCTGGGTCTTCCCACATAATATTATCTCAACTGGTGAGAAAAGTAGTTGAAAAAATTAGTCCCTTTGTCAGTGATAAATACCTTGGGAGAGATAATTTGAGAAAATACTAATTTTGTTTCTCTTCAAACTCAGTGCTACTTTCTCAAATTCCTTTTGACTTTTCTTGTTTACAGGCCAGAATTCCCTAGTTCAGCTTGTTCCCTAGAATCAGCTTGTTCATATCTATGAAAATGTCTGCTGGGATTCTGATTGAGATTGAATTGAATCTCTAGATCTATTTGTGGAAAAATGACTTCTTAACAATATTAAGTTTTCCAATGCATGAACAGAGTATATATATCTCCATTTATTAAGAATTTCTTGAATTTATTTCATTAGTTCATTTTAGTTTTTAGCACACAAATCCTGTACATATTTTTAGATTATACCTAAATATTTTATCATTTTTTGTGATGCCATTATAAATGGTACTTTTTTATTTCAAATTTTAATTGCTCATTGCTAGTTTATATAAATGTAATTGATTTTTCTACACTGACCTTGTCCAGTACTTTTGCTAACACTCAATTATTAGTTCTAAAAGTTTTTTTTGTCAATTCCTTGGCATTTTCTCGGTAGACAATCATGGTTTATGAATGATGGAATTTAAATTCTTGTTTTCTAATCTGTATGTCTTTTTTTTTGTTGCTTTATTGAACTGCCTAGGACTTCTAGGTCATGTTGAATAGGAGTTGTGAGAGATGATCTCCTTGCCCTGTTTTTGAACTTAGGGGAAAATCATTCAGTAGTTCATCATTAAGTATCACATTATCTCTGGGGTTATTTATTTATTATTTTTATATGCCCATTAGAGGGTTAAGTAAATTCCTCTTTATTTGAAGTTTGCTGACAGTTTATATCATGAATGGATATTACAAATTTTCAAGTACTTTTCTGCATCAATTGAGATAATCATGTGTTTTCTTCATTACTATAAAAATATGTCAGTTTACCTTAATTCATTTTTATATGTTGAGCCAGCCTTATATTCGTGGGTTAAATCCCACCTGGTATAGCTAGTATTATTCTTTTTCTATATTTCTAAATTTTATTTGCTAACATTTTGATGAGGCATTTTATGTTTGTGTTCATTTCTCCTCTCAACCCCTTCTGTTAGGTTGAGCTTCCTGCCTCCCCCAACCTACTTTGATTGCCCTAGTGTTTAAAATAAACACCTTTATTAATCAGAATGTGTCTTCAGATAACATTATACTGCTTCACATTTAGTATAATGAGCTTAAAACATACTTCTATTTCCCCCGCCAATTCTTTGTGCTATGGATGTAACATCTTTTAGTTTTATATATGTTGTAAACATATATTGCTACTATCTTTATTCTATATAGTTAATTATCTTTTAGAGAAACAAAAAATAAAAATAAATAAACTTTATTCTATCTGCAACATTCTTCATTTATTTATATAGATTCAAGCTTTGCTCTGGCATATTCCTTCTGTTTGGAAAGTTCCTTTAACATTTCTTATGATTTTGGTTTTTGGCCAATGACTTGTCTATTTTTGTTTGAGAAAGCCTTTATTTCTTCTTCTTCTTTTTTAGTCTTTGTATATAATTTTGTTTTAATAAACATAAATTTTAGAATAGTTTTATATTTACAGAAAAATTGCAAAGAGAATAGAGAATTCCCATATACTCCCATGATTCATCTACTATAATTATTAGCATATTATATTAATATCATACATTTTTTACTATTACTGAACCATATTGATACATTTTTAACTAAAGTCCATAAATTATTCAAATTTCCTTAGTTTTTTCCCAATTTCCTTCTTTCTGTTTTATGATCACCACATTACATTTAATTGTCATGTTTCCTTAGCTATCTCTTGGCTGTGACAGTTTCTCAGACTTTTCTTATTTTCGTGAATTTGACAGTTTTGAAGAGTACTAGCCAGATATTTTGTAGAATGTCATTAGTTGGGATCTCTTTTATGTTTTTCTCATTATTACACTGAGATTATCGGTTTTGGAGAGCAAGGCCACAGAGGTAAATTGCCATTCTCATCGCATCATGTCAACAGTACGTACTATCAACATGAATTCTTACTGTTGATGTTAACCTTGGTCAGCAGACTGAGAAAATGTTTCTCAAGTTTCTCCACTGTAAAGTTTATCTTTTTGTCCTTTCTCTGTATTCTTCAGAAGGAAGTGTGTATGTGCAGCCATCACTTCACTGTTTGGGAGTTATGCCACACCTCCTTGAGGGGAAATAATATACATATGTATTTGCAATTCAGCATGAGATATTTGTCTATTTTCCCACATTTGTGTATTTATTCCAACATTAATTATAGCAGTATGGATTCAGAAATATTTATTTTATGTTTAAGTTATAACCTGATATTACTTTATTTTGTTCAAATTTTCCAGCATTGCCATTAGGAGCTCTTTCATTTGGCTCCTGTGTCCCTTTACTGTCTCCTCTTTGTTGCAGATTTTAAGCACTTCTTTATTTTGGGACTAAAAGATACTTGAGGCTCTTATTCTATATTTCTTGCCTCATGCTAGAAACAGCCATTTCTACAAAGAGCCCTGGTTCCTTTTATCAGAAAATTGTATTAGAAACCAAAATCTGAGTGTTAGTTGTGCTCTGGGGTATCATTGCTTCTGGGCCTCTCAGCTCAGAGATTAAGGAAATATATGTGGGTATATTAACCCATGTATATACACATATGTATAAATCTTTCTGTATCTAACCATATGCATATATATTAAACATGAGTTTATACTGATGTCCCCAACTCTAATCCATTACCCCATGTATCATTGTAACCTATTCCCATTGCTTAAGTGTAAACTCCTACTCCAACAGGGACACTCTAGCTCCCATCATCTATCATCCATTTACTTAATTGTTCGATTCCTGTGTGTGTGTAAACTCTATTTATTTCCAAGGTTACTTACGTCAGCACCATTTTCCCCGCTCCCTTCGGTGAGGTGGCTTCATACATTTGTAATAGTTATATGTTTGGGTCATATTATGTATTCAATCCTGAAATTTTCTTATACCCTAAATGATTTTTAAAGTTTTTCATGCATCAAAGTTCAATCTATGTGCTGTAAAGTTCATTAGATTTAGACAGGTGTTTAGAGTAATGTGTCTCCCATTGCAGTATCATACAGAATAGTTTTACTGCCCTAAAAAATCCCTTCTGTTTTACCTATTTAACTGTCCCCTTCCCTGAACCACCAGCAACCACTGACCTGTTTATGATTTCTATTGTTTTCCCTTTTTCAGAATGTCATATAACTGAAATCATTAAGTATGTAGCCTTTTTAGTCTGACTTCTTTTACTATTCAATATGCATTTAAGTTTCATCTATGTCTTTACCTGGATTAATGATCATTCCTTTTTATGTGTGCATAGTATTCAACAGCATGGGTGGACCATGTATGTTTATCATTTCACTTATTGAAGGAAATTTTGGTTGCTTCCAATTTTGGACAATTATGAATAAGACTGCTATGAGCATTTGTGTGCATATTTTGGTGTGTGTGTGTGTGTATACATAAGTCTCCAAATCAGTTGGATAAATATATAGGAAAACAAATGCTTGTTGTATGGTAACACTGTGTTAAGCTTTTAAGAAACTTCTAATCTGTTTTTCAAAGTGACTGTACCATTTTGCAATCATACCAGCAATGACTGTGTTCTGTTGTTCTGCCTTCTCATCAATGATTAATATTATTAATGGATTTTAGCTATTCTAATATATGTATAATGATATCTATTTGTTGTTTTAAATTTGCAATTTCCTAAGACAAATCATGTTGAGTATCTTCTCACATGCTTATTTGCCATCTGTATATCTTTGTTGGTGAGTTGTCTATATAGATTTCTTTCTCATTTTTTTATTTGGGTTGTTTGTTTTCTCACTGTTTTTAAACTTTCTTTGTATGGTTTGGATACCAGTCCTTTATCAAATAAGTGTTTTGCAAATATTTTCTTCTAGTTTGTGCCTTTATTTTCATTATATTAACAGTCTTTGGCAGAGAAGTAGTTTTTAAGTTTAAAAAAGTTCAATTATTTAGTTTTACCAAACTCTTTTTTTTCTAAAGTTTTTTTTTTTTTTTTTTAATGGCACATGCTTTTAGTGTTATATGCAGAAACTCATCACCAAACTAAGGTCATGTAGTATTTTGTGTTTTCTTCTAGAAGTTTTATAGTTTTGTCTTTTATATTAAGGCCTGTGATCCATTTTGAGTTAATTTTGTTAAAGATGTGTGGACTGTGTATAGCTTCATTTTTTTTTAAACCCGCTGATCTCCTCTTGTTCCAGCACCTTTTATTGAAAAGTCTATCCTTTTTCTCTTGACATCCTTTGCACTTCCATCAAAGAACAATTGACTCTATACCTGTGATTGTATTTTGGGGCTCTTTATTCTTTTCCATTGATCTAGTCTTTTTTTTTAATTGAAGTATAATTGATTTATAATATTTTATTAGTTTTTGATGCACAGCATCATGATTCAGTATCTTTTCAGATTATATTCCATTATAGGTTATTATAAGATAATGGATATAGTTTCCTGTGCTATACAGTATATCCTTGTTGCTTACCTATTTTATATACAGTAGTTTATATCTGTTAGTCCCATACCTCTAATTTTTCCCTCTACCCTTCTCTCTCCCTTTTAGTTAACAAATTTGTTTTCTGTATCTCTGAGTTTTTTTCCCTTTTGTGTATACATTCATTTGTATTTTTTCTTAGATTCCACATATAGGTGATATCATACAGTACTTGTCTTTCTCTGTCTGATTTATTTCAATAAGTATAATATTCTCTGTGTCCATCCACGTTTCTGCAAATGGCCGTATTTCATTCTTTTTTATGGCTCAGTAATATTATAATGTTTATATATATCCCACATCTTCTTAATCCAGTCATCTGTTGATGGGCACTTGTTTTGCTTCCATGCCTTGGCTGTTGTAAATAGTGCTGCTATAGACTTTGGGGTGCATGTATCTTTTCAAATTAGTGCTTTTGTTTTTTTCCAGATATATACCCAGGAGTAGAATTGCTGCATCATATGGTAGTTCTGTTTTTAGTTGTTTAAGGAACCTCCATACTGTTTTCTATATTGTCTGCACCAATTCACATTCCCACCTACAGTGTATGAGGGTCCCCTTTTCATCTATGTGTCTATTCCTTCGTCAATACCATGCTGCATTGATTACGGTAACTTTATAGCAAGTCTTGAACTTGAGTAGTGTGATTCCTCCAAGTTTGTTTTTCTTATTCTGTATTGTATTGTTTATTCTGGGTGTTTTGCCTTTCCATAGACACTGTAGAATCAGTTTGTTGATATGTAAAAAAATAGCTGGCTGGGAGTTTAACTGAAATTATATTGAACCTATAGATTAAGTAAGAAATGACTAACATCTTAATAATATTGAATCTTCATTCCATGGACAGGGACTATTTCTCCATTATTTAGCACTTCTTAGATTTTTTTATTAGTGTTTTTTTTTTGTGTGTGTGTATATATATATATATATTTTTTTTTTTTTGCATACAAATCCTGCACATATTTTGTTAGATTTATACCTAAGTATTTCCTTTATGAGGTACTATTTTGATTAGAATTAAAAAATTTTAAATTCCAGTTGTTCATTAGTGGTATATAGACAAAGTTAATTTTTATATATCGACTTTGTTTCCTATGACTTTTCTATACTCCTTTTTTCTAGGTGTTTTTTTAGATTTTTTAAGATGGTCTGCATAAATATATAATCATGTCCTCTCTGAGTAAAGACAGTTTCATTTATTTCTTTCAATATTTATACACTTTGTTTCTTTTTCTTGTCTCATTGCAATAGCTAGGACTTCCAGTGCAACATGGAATAGGAGTGGCGAGAAAGGACATTCTGTTTTGTTTCCATTCTCAAGAGTGAAAGCATCTAGCCTCACACCACTAGATATGATGCTAGCTGTACGCTTTGTAGCTGTTTCTTATCTAGTTGAGGAAGTTCCCTTCTACTCATATTTTTCTGAGTGATTTTATCACAAATAAGTGTTAAATTTTTGTGTCAATTGATCTGTTCATATGATTTTTCTTCTTTAGTCTGTTGATATGGTGCATAACTTTGATTTTAAGATGTTGAACTAATCTTGTATATCTTGGGAGTTTGATGCCCCTCCTACTGAGAAGAGTGGCTCACTGTGCCTAAATTGTTTGTACAAACAATATGGTTTATGCTAAACACCTACTTTCCTTCTCGGAATGTGGAATGTTGGTATATGCTTGGCACAGGTGCCTACATGATCAGCGCTCAGTGGAAACTCTGAGCACTGTTTCTCTAATGAGCTACCCTGGTTGGTAACATTTCATACAAGTTGTCACAACTTATCACTGGCTTAAAGTGAGCATGTTTGGTGTGACTCTACTGGGAGAGGACCTTTGAAAGGTTGTACCTGGTTTCCACTGGACTTCACCTTATACACCTTTTGCCTTTAATGATTGTGCTTGGTATCCTTTCAGTATAACAAATCATAGCCATGAGTACAAATATATGTTGAGACGTGATTTTCCCCCAGTGAATCATCAAACCTGAGAGTAGTATTGGGGACTTCAAAACATAAGTGTTTCCCTGTTTCTGTATTTCTGGAAGGAATTTTAGAAAACTGGTATTATTACTCAAATGTTTGATAAAATTCACCAAATAAACTATCTGGGCCTAGTGCTTTTTTTCCTGGAATGTTGTTAATTACTGATTAAATTTTTTTAGCAGATAAAGGGATATTCATATTATCAATTTCTCTATGTTAGTTTTGGTAGTTTGTATCTTTCAAAGAATTGATCCATTTTCTTCTTCATTTTTGAATATTTTTTCTCGGTATGTAATTCTAGCTTGACAGGGTTTTTTTGTTTCTTTGTTTCTCCTTTAAGTATTTTTTTTCTTCGCTAGTTTCTGCTATAATTCTCTTTATCTATGCATATCTTTTTCCCCTATCTGCTACTAGGTTTTCGTATTCTTTTCCTTTTCGGCATTTACAATATGATATGCCTAGGCTAACAAAACAAAACAAAACAAACAAAAAACAACAAAAACCCCAATGATCTGTTTGGTGTTTTCTGAGCTCATCTGTAGTTTAATTTTTGTCATTTATTTGGAAAATTATTGGACATTATTTTTTCAACTCTTTGTTCTGCCTCATTTCCTCGCTTTTCTTCTTCTGAGATTCCTATTAAGCATATGTTAGACTGTTTACTATTTTCTCACACCTCTTAGATGTTCTATACTTTCTTCTTCTTCTTTTAATCCTTTATTCTTTGTGGTTCAGTTTTCACTGGATAATTTTCATTGACGTAGCATCAAGTTCATTGATTTTTTTTTCCTTGACTGTCTTGAGCCTACTAATGAGCCATATAGTATTCTTTATCTATGTCACTATGATTTTTGTTGTTAGCTTTACCATTTGACTCATAACTTCTAAATTTACTGAAATTTGCTGAAAGTACTTTGCTGAAATCATTCATTTAATTTTGCATATTGTCCATCTTTTCCATTAGAGCCCTTAGTTTGTTAATCTTAATTATTCACGTGCCCTGTGAGATTGTTCCAATATTTGTAATATATCTGAGTCTGGTTTTGTTGATTACTTTCTCTCTAGCCAGTGGGTTGTTTTTTACTAAGGTTATTCACATTGTACCACAGGTTTCAAACTCCTTTAGTGGTACCTTATACTGTGGTGGAGGCTAGTTTATCAGAAGGCTTTTCTCAATTTCTGTTCTCAGTTTTAGGTCTTATATTTGCACTTGCCATGCTTTTGCAACTCTCCCAGCAACACTTCATTGTTCCTTGTTATTCATTTTTCATTAGCCTGGTTGTGGGGTTAGGGCAGTTCTCTGTTCTGATTTAGCCTTGGTCTTAGGCAGATACTGTGTCCCTGGTTCTCAGAAATGTGTCCTTCTCAATGTGCCTGACTCCCAGCTACAGATCTAGGCCTAATGCATATTCCTGTCCCTTTTCCTAGTGGTAGAAAGATTTTTTCTATTTCCTTCTCCTAGATGCAGTGGGTTTTCACCAGTGCTCTAAGATACCTAGTAGATTTGCTCTTCTCACCCCCACTCCCCAAAAAAGATGTTTGTTCCATAGAGGAGATAGGCAAGACAATATAGATGGAGTTTTGTGCCCTACTACACTGAACAATGCTTTCTCAGGACTCTTCCTAATTATTTTTGTAAGTACACAGTGGGAACTTGGAGGAAAAAATTACAGTGTATTTTTGGCTACCTGGGCTTCACACTCTCTTGTCAACCTATATTTTGCCTTTTTTAATTTCTTCAGTATTCTAGCTGAATTCTTCTGAGCAGTTTTCTGCTGTGTCTGCTTGAGGAATACATGTTCTCATGTCCCATCTCTCCCTATAGGCACCTATCTCTTTTTAGATTTTGGAGTAATCAGTTGCCTTGTGATGCCAGCTCTATGTTAGGTTGAAGAAAAAATGTAATCGTTCAGTTTGTCTAGCTTAATTTTTTTTTTAAATGTGTGAATGGGGCTACACTCCTTCTAGCTCTCTGCATCTCTTAGTGGTCACCAACATATATCACTTTTAAGAGATGAAATTCTAGATATTCTTGGATCCACTGGAGTGGCATAATTTTGTGGTAAACAATTAATTTCACAAATAGAATAAAAGTCATAGTCTAGGCATCTGACACCAAATAAGCAGAATATGACCTACTCCCCAAGAGAGTTCTAACTTCTTACAGTCATAGAACCCTAGGGAATCCAAAACTGTGATTCCTCATTACATTGCTTACGTGAGAGGGCCATGTTCTCACCAGATCTCTGAGGTTATTTGCCTGACACTGTTCATATGTTGTCTTACTTAATCCTCATAGAAAACATATGAAGTAGGCAACAGGTAAATAGGTTTAAAATCAGTAAGAAATTTTCCCAGAGTGGCACATCTAGAAAATAGCATGGATGAAATTTGAACCAAAGCAACTTAACTTCAGAGCATATCCACTTATCACTGAACTCCTCTCCCTCTTCTGAGGAAAGGAAGTAACCTTCAAATAGTCATACACTGGTGAAAACCTATCATTTACTTTTTGAGCCACCTGGTCACAATTCTGGAAGGTGAATGGGGGATAGTTTTGTTGGTTTTTCAAACTCAGAAAAAGATGCCCATGTGAAATTTTTGAAATCACTCTTTGTTCATCTTTGTGCTGACCCACCTAAACCAGCAATTTCTGTTTGGTTTACTTAAATAGAATGTGTATGTCAATCTAAAATATACACTTAGTTAGATTCACTTCTTAGATCTGAGCTAGCTAGTCAGTTTTTTTAGGTGAATAACTTTTATGGTGAATAACTTTTTCATAATTAATTACAAATGTGATCCTCAATTGTGTAGAAAAATACTCTGGATAAAACTTCAAAATTTTAATGAGTAAAAGTGACCAACGTTTGACCTCTTTTCATAGAATCTTAATTGAACAATAAGTAGTTATCCTAAAATAATCATGGACTCTAATGGGAACATGGTCAATATGATAATTGCTGTATTAGGCTGATTGATTAAGGTTATGAAAAGTTATTAGTGTGAGGGTAAAGGGTCACAAATTTACCTTGTCCTTAGTTTAATTTGAGTTCTGTCAATAAAAGGGGAAATAATTGTGGTACTCATATTTTATTAAAAAAAATCATTTTCTATTCCAATTAATATCTTTTCATTCTGTAAGCAATTAATCCAAAAATAAATTATTGTCCACAACCATCATAGAGAGCATTGTTGTATAATATTTTTTAGGTTTTTTTCCCCCCCTGATAAATTAGTCTATTGACATACACTACCACCAACTAAATGCAAGAACATTTAAAGACCAAGATTATTTTCATATAATTACTTATTCAAACTTAATTAAAAGTAGGTAAGGAAGGCATTGACACTAATTTATCACTTATTATACACTATAGAATGTTCTAGACATTTTACATGTATTTTATTTCACTATAATAAAATTTGATAAGATAAATTCTATTATCCCCATTTTTTAGTTAATGAAACCAGATTTCAAGAGAAGCTATGAAACTTGGGTAAGTTCGCACAGATTTTTAAATGGCAGTGAACAGGGTCTCATCTGCTCTACTTCATATTCATTCACTAGGAAAGTCACAGTCTAGCTGAAATATGTTCCAAAATTACTTTTCAAAATTATTGGTCTAATATAAAAAAAACTTTAATTTCTTCAAGGTTCAAATAATCATCATATGGAGCAAACTATGGTACAAAATTGTTCAGAAAATAAATGGGATTAATAATATTTCAGATGCCTCAAGTAACAGGGTGGTTACTCTGTTATCCCTTACTCTCTCGGCAAAACTATTAGCTGTGTAAACATGTGACATTCATGGCTGGAGGTGTTAATAAGGCCTCCTTGGAAATTTCCACCATAATTAGCAGTAATTACTCAGCAAAATAAAACCAAACCGAAGTTAAAAACAAAAAAGAGAGAGAGAGAGAGAAATAAAGAAAAATAATAAAAATACAAATGGAGATAGAAAGAAAAGAGCACTTCAGAACCAGGCAGACCTATTTTCAAGTTCTGGCTCCAACACTTACCAGCCATATGACCTTGAGCAACCAACTTAACCTCTGAACTCACTTTTCTAAGTTGTCATGAGGAAATAATAATGTCTGCCTTATAAGGTTATCAAAGCATTTAATTACACAAATATTCCTAGCACAACTCCAGCATCAAATAAAGACTCAGTAGCTGTTAATTTCTTATTTTCCTTATTCTTTCCCTTTTCTTGTGTTCTTGTCTAATAATGGGCATCAGTTCTAAATTGTCCTTGGAATGTGGCCCCAGGCATAGGGCAGTGTTTTAAACCATATAGCAAAAAATAAGGTGAACCCAGGGGAAAAGCTATTTGATGTGGTAATGGTTGAAGCTGCTGATGGTATCTTAATTTATGCTGAAGTAAAAATACAGAAATTCCTTAGGATGATGACTCTTCAAAGCTTTCAGGAAGCATTATTCTTCATAGGAGAAGAGAATTGCTTTACATTCTTCGCTTTTAATATGTCTTATTACACCTTTCAAACATATACATTTCATTACACACTTCCATTAAAGCTTCTCATTATAACTTTCGAATATGTGCATCTCATTACATCTCCTTTAAGCATCTTTATGTAGTCTCCATTTGTGGATTTCATTAAAGCCTTTCCCTTGTATATCAAATTACTAAATTACTTTCATGTATGTTATTATAACCTATATTTCTCATTCCACTACTTAAACATGCACATCTCATTACACCTTTCTATTTATGCATCTCATTACACTCCTAAAAAAATGTGTATCATATTACATCTTTCTCCTTTGCATATCATTACATTTGTCCAATTATGCATCTCATTATGCCATTTCATTTATGCATTTTATTATACCCTTCCTTTTATCCATGTCATTATACTCCTTAAACCCAAGCATCTAAGTAAACCTCTACTGTATGCCATTTTATACACATTACGGATATCATCTTCATTTTTCCATGTGTGGTTTTTCTGGCACCCCTCAAAAATATGAATATCAATCTGAGAATGGGTGGCATTACTCTTCTTAAATATGCATATCTCATTTCATATTTAACATATTTTAGTTGTCCCTTTTATACTTCAAGCTATTATTTTTCCTTTTCTGTTGAAACCTTTTAAGAAAAAGTGACTCACGCTGTCCTTGATCTCATCACACCCTTCAAATAGCAACATCTCCTTTATAATGACTTCCTTGCATCTCTTGTCCTAAATCTACTAGTATCCCTTTCAAATATGTGTATCTCATTGCTGTGCCTTGGATATTCACTACTATTTACCCTTCACCAATTATGTTTCTTTTCCTTCCTTAAATTGTCTCTATTTTAGGTGGTTGAGGTAGCATCTGATTATTATCCTCAGCCATAAATGGAATTTCCCCTGTTGTTTGCTCTTCTCTAGGTTATTATTTTCCTCTCTACAAATATCCTCTCTCCCTGAGGCAATAGATGCCTTTGGAATACATTAAGGAGTCAAATATAACCAAATGGCCCATGTGTTACTTTACATAAATTTTCTTTTATTTGAGCATTTTTGTTGTGGTACTATTTAAAAACATAAAATTGTGGAAATTTCAACATTTCACCATGCTTTAATTGTGCAGTTTTGTTAGCAATAATGAAATAAGCTGCTTTGGGACATTTATTATATGGACATTATAATCAAGATTCTACCAATATGAAATCTATTGTAATCTAAATAATATACCCAGGGTTCTGTAAATTTGAGTATAAATTGGGATTCTATTTTAGTTACTTGAGAACATTCATAGATATCGACCCATTCAGTCCAGATATGCCCCTGTCACTAGAAAGAACATCAAATCAGATCCAGTAGATTAGGTTTTATGTCACAGCTCTCCCTTTTACTATGTGGGAAATTTTACTGTGTGGCAAAATTACTTTATTTTTTTTAGTCAGTTAATCAAGGCGTCAAGCTAACTGTTACATGTATAACCATAAATGTGTGTGTGTGTGTGTGTGTATATATATATATATATATACACACACACACACACGTACACACACATATATATAGTCTCCTATAAAGCAAAGATACACTTTTGATCATTTCAGTTTTGAAGGTGGTTTGTGACATTTTGGATTTCTTTTCCATTCAGTCATCTTTTTCATTCAACAAGTATTTTGAGCTCCTATTACATGCCAGGTACTGTTCCATTGCTGGAAATAGAGCAATGAACAGACAAGATCCAGGTCTAATGGAAAATATTCTTATTAGGAAAACAGATAATAAGTGGATGCATAAAAAGGATGAGCAAAGTTTCAGATAGTGAGAAATACAGCAGAGAAAGGCGAGGAGGAAACTTGGCATATTTAGGAATCTAGAGACAAACCACAAAGGGTAGCTGTTATCACCCCAGGGTGAAGGTGTAAGGGAAGGGGATATAGTGTCACAGGAGCCAGTGAGAGCTGGAATATGGAAGACAGATAAGAGCTGTAGTGTCTGAGGGATGAAGTCATTGCCAGAACTATAAAGCTGAAGAAGGAAGAAAGCAAGGGAAATATACCCTGAGTTCTTACTGCGTACGCTCAGATGTTGTGCTGGTGTCTCCCATTGCCTGAGTCCAGCAGGAAGAGAGAGAGAACCCTGATGATACTTGCTGTAACTAGAATCTTGGCTATATGGTCTTTATTAGTCTCCTAAGGCTACTGTTCCAAATTACCACAAAGTTGGTGTCTTAAGCCAACAGAAATTTTTCCTCTCATAGTTCTGGAAGATAGACATCTGAAATCAAGATGTCAGCAGGGCAATGCATCCTTTGAAGGATCTATAGGAAAATTATTCCCTTGCCTCTTCCTAGTTTCTTGTGGCTACCTTGGCATTCCATAGCTAGTAGCTGCATCACTCCAGTCTCTGCCACCATCTTTACATGGTATTCTTCCCTTCCTGTGTATGTCTCTGTGTATCCTCTGTTCTTATAAGGACACCAAACTTTGGATTTTGGGACCACCCTAATCTAGTATGACACTATCTTAACTAATTATATCTATAAAGACCCTATTTTCATATAAGGTTACATTCAGAAGTTTTAGTAGGACAAGAATTTTGGAGGGGGAAGTATTAGTCGACCAACTTCAGAGTCCATGTAGTAAATGTTCCAATATAGTTACCACACTGAAAGATGTTTTATAGAAGATTGTATTTATTTTCAGAATCCCAATTAAAGAAATTATTTACTAGGACAAAGACTTGCCTAAACCTATGTGGTCAAAGGAAGTCTGTGCTGACCTATTCTTTTCAGTATAGTGATACTACTCAGGCAAGAAATGTTATACCATTGGGGAAGCAAGAGATGTTATTGCTGGTGAAGCCAGGAGACCTACATGGCCCTTTTATTATCTGTCCCTAACTTATTCTCCAATATCTCCTCATACTTTTCCCCTTCCACATGTGCCTTAGCCACAGTTGTCTTTTTTCTCCCTTTTTAAAATAAACCCAGGATGTTCCCCTCTTCTGAAGATTTGCACTCTACTAGTGCTTTCTACATATTTCACCATGTCTGACTCTTTCTCAGTGCTCATAATTCATCTCGGTTGTCATCATATTAAAGTGATATTCCATGAACAGCTACATATGTAGTAAATCTTTTGGCCCTATAACTTTGGCACTCTCCATCATAGTCTGCCGTTATGATTTTTTTTTTTTTTAGCACTTGCTACTTACTACTACTTATTTACTTGATATACTACATTACCTGCCTCTCTCACTGTACTGTAAACTCTACAAGGGCAACAATCCTGTCTATCTGGTTAATCAGTGAGTCCCCAGCACCATGAATACTTTATGGTACTTTAGTAGGTAAGTATGAACTGAGTCAATTTATTAAATGGGGGAATGATTTTCTTAAATTTATTATTTACTCCACCTGCTTAAAAAAGTCTGTGATCAAAATCTACATAATGAACAAGATAATTCTCTTTTTAAATCCTAAAATGGATGAAAAATATGTGCCAAAAGAGATAGTGGCCATATTTCACATGCCTTGCTATTACCAGGAAGTATTAAACACCACAAACACCCCCTGGGCTAGGTACATTAGAGATACAACTTGGTGCAGTTTAATCTTACTGCAGTTATATAGGAGCAATTTAGGTGGGGATATTTTTGTTGTTATTTTATGCTATGAACAATGTTCTCAAAGTTTGTAGACTAATAAGCATGTTGTAATACTTGTATTTTAGGGAGGATGGCTTTATACAAATTATACATTTACTCAGTGAAAAAAAGCAATGCATAAAATTGCTGACTTAATGTCTTTGTCTTAGGATATATGCAATCACATATTTAAATGTAACATAAGTGCTTCACTTTAGTGACTAATATTTTATTAATTGCTAATTATCAAAACAGTCAACTGAAAGTAGAAATATAAAGAAATAAGGAAACTTGGAATCATCATTTTGCCCTACTATTTTTATAATACAAATCATATAATATCAAAAAAGTCAAAACTTAGCCTGGAAATAATAATGAACTCTTTCAAAAGACTTTCCTCCAGATTAAATATAAAATAATTTGGGAACAGAAGTTGAGTGTTTTTCTATTTTTAAAAATTTCTATCTGCAGGTAAAAAAAATGCTTTATAAATTTCCTAAAACTTTGTTTCATCTAGGAAGACCAACAATTTCCCACAGTGGTCAAATAAATGATACATCTGAATGAGTTCATATACTGAGAAGCTTATATGAACTGTGAGGTGTAGGAATATATAGTGACTCTTGGAAGATAGACATATTGAACAGATCTGCATGTGGTTTTATACATAGAACATAGTCTGACACCTACTCAGGAGATGCTCGCCAAAGATTTAAGAGAAGCTTGTATGTTCAAAACAGAGATATACAGCAACTTTATCTCTTCAAGGCACTTCCTAGAGAAACCACTTGCGGCATACATAGTAACTATTCCACATCCTTTTTGACATCACAAGAATTTTGATTCGGGTCCTTAGGATATGCTGCTACATTTACAAATGCTATCTCCAAACTAAATTAACCCTTCTTGCACATACACCAAAAACAGGATGTGCACTTGTTCCCAAACTGAGGTGTGCTTTACATCTGCATATCTTTGAGTTCTTTTCCGGTCCTGAAATAAAAGAATGTGTGCACATGTAGTTGTGCACATATGCACATAAAAACAATGTCATAATTCAGAGGAAGACATTCAGAAGATTTTAATAAGTTACCAGAGGGTAAGGGTGTTGGTGGGGTGGGTGAAATGGGTGAAGGGGGTCAACTGTATGGTGATGAAAAGTAACTAGTCTTGTGGTGATCACTTTGTAGTGTATACAGATGTTGAATGCTGTACATCTAAAACTTATATAATTTTAAAAAAAGAAAAAATGTAAAAGACCTAAATATTAAAATAAAATAAAATCAGCACATTTTACATATTTATATAATGAACCATAGCATTTACTGAGCAAATTACTATGTGTTTGACACTGTGAAATGTACTACAAGGCAGCAAGAGTTATACAGTTATTTGCTCCATTTCACAGGTGGGAAAGCAAAAGCTTAAAGGACTTTGCATATCTGAATTCACAGAGCTAATAAATAAAGGAAATAGGTTTTAAACAAAAGCGGTCTTGACTCCAGAACACGGGTTCCTAACCCATACTATATCCTAAGTATTATTAGCATATTATTAGCATACTATTCATTTTAGGGATCCCTAAAATAACCTCTTAACCTACAAACCTCTAATAGAAATACATTTCTTTGTGTTGAGACAGTTTTCTTACAACCATGTCTTTTAAACTTCAAATAATCCTTAAAAAATTTAATGCATTAAACTTCTATTTGCTTGTAAGCACACCTAGTCATGAGAGCAGGAGCTATGTCATATTCCTCTTTAATCCCCAATATCTAACCTAGTACAGCCCAAAGTATGAGATTCAGTGAATGGATGATGTATGTAGAGATCTTAAACAGCTATATGAGGATGCTAGGCAAATGTGAGTGTGAGTCTATGTATGTAAGTACATATGGAAAACAAAGAGAATGAATTATGATATAAAGAGTGTATAAGAAAATGAAAGGATAGTTTTCTATTTCTCATAGGCACAAAAATGCGCTTATACTGATAATTTTTTTAATCTAAAAGTAAAGGGAAGGATATAAATAGAAAATAATCCCTGTTGTAAAATACTTTATCACTATAAATTCAGAGTTGAGTGTATGGATTTATGAGCTATAATAAATTAGTAATAATAGGTAATAAGTGAATTATATATGATGTATTAAATTATGTATAATATATTGGAAGGTGATTTGTATGATTGAAAAAAGAAAACTTAGAGCAAGATAGGAGGCTTGGAAGCATAAGAGGGAGGATCGCAATTTAAATAGGCTGAGCAGTGTAGGCTTTGTGAAGAAGGTAAGATTTGAACAGAGTCTTTAAGTAGTTGAGGGAGGTATTAAAGTAGAGATCTAGGTATCTTCCTTAAACTCTCATTCTAGCCAGAGCAAACTTTAGATCAAACATCTTATTGCAGTAAGGTGTCTATCCTATTCAATAAATAGCAATAGCAGAGAGACTAGTTAGGAGTTTAGGACAATCATCCAAATGAGAGATTATGGTAGATATATTAGTTTTCTAGGGCTGCCATAATAAAGTACTACAAACTGGGAGCCTTATGACAACAGAAATTTATCATCTCACAATTCTGGAGGCCAAAAGTATGCAATCAAAGTGTTGATAGGGCAGTGGTCCCTATGAAACATGTACAGGAAAGATCATTCCTTTGCCTTTTATGGATTCAGGTGGATTGCCCTCAATATTCAGTGTTCCTTGGCTTGTAGATGTATTACCCCAATCCTCCATCTTTACATGATCTTCTTCTCTCCATGTGTGTCTGCCTCTGTCTCGGTCTCCCAATTTCTTTTTGTAAAGACACCAATCATATTGTTTAGGGTCCATTCTAATGACCTCACTTTAAACTTATTACCTCTTTAAAGACTGTGTTTCCAAATAAGGACATATTCTGAGACACTGGAGGTTAAGATGTCAACATATATTTTTGGTGGGACACGATTCAACACATACAATTATAGAGATCAAATTCTACATATATTTTGAAGGTAAAGCAAGTAACATTTCCTGACAGATTAAATTTGGGAGTGAACAAGAATGAAGTGAATTATATCTCCAAGATTTTGGCCTGAGAAACTAAGAGTTGTTGTGATCAAGTGAGATTGGAAAGGCTGTGGGTAGAATAAATTTGGAGGAAAGATCAGTTCAAGTTTGAACATGTTGAGTTTGGAATATCTGTTACCATCCAATTGAAGGTGTAAAGTAGACAGATATATAAGTCATAAAGTGAGACAAAGTGAGAATGGGGAAGGAGATGCTAGAATTTGAAGATAATATATGATACCTTTTTTGAACCTGAGAATAACTTTGAGATTGTTAGAGTAGCTATTATTAATGTCTTCACTTTATAACCCAAGAAAGTGGATCTAGGAAGAGTTTAACCACTCATGTATGTCAAAATAATTAGAATGTGATTTTTTAAAATTTATTTTTGTTGTTATTTTTGTGTGTGTATGATCAAGCCCTGGTTATTTTATATGTATAAATAGTGGAACTGGGAAGGAGTGATGAGAATAGCAAGACCAGATGCAGGCCGTGCTCTATCTGCTTGTGTGATGAAAGCTGACTCAACATCTTTGATCAGCCTCTTCTTATGAAGAGAAGATATGAGGAAAATCTGGGTGGAGGTGAATTATCTATGAGAGTAGGGGTGGGGTAAATTGGCTCTGGGATCCTTTGGACCAGGTGAAAAAGTCCAGAAGTCTCACAATATCATTGGCCAAGAGCACCCCAGTGTAGCTCTGTCTGTGCCTGGCACAAAGCCATATTCGGGAGGGGGAACCATAGTGTTCTCTAGTTGCCAGGAAGGCTCCAGGTAGTCAAGAGCAACATTGTTTTTTCTGAAGCAAATGGAATCATCTTTCCTCTATACCACATAACTCTTAAGAAAAATGCTAAAGATAGATTAAGAGTAATGACAGTAATGATACTATTAATTATGTGGATAATACTCAATACAGAATTTAAATGTAAATTATTTTTAAAACATTCAGTTGTTATGTTCTCAGATATGATGATATATTAACATAGTGATTCAAAAGCATGATCTTTCATCACTTAGGTTATTTTTAATTTATTTCAAGTGGTGTCATGAAATTCCCAGAACCAAACAAATACTTACTTTATTTGAATATTATAAAATCTTTATACTACCTCTAGGAAAGGAGACACTATTACAGAATGAAAGATAGATTGACATAATCTCCAAACATTTAAATGAATCAAAATAAAGTCAAATAATTACTATTAGAAAGATAAGTTCTGTATCAGGTTTTTATGTCTTTCCTGATAGAAATTGTGACTATTTATGACTATTTCTGGGTGATTTGTTCTGTGTGTCTGAGTATTTCTAAAATGTGTATCTAACAGGATAGCAATGGCAAAAAGATTTTGATGATGTCTTAGTTAGACTGGTAAAGGGGAGGCCCAGCATGAGACCTTTTGGTAGAGTACTGAGTGAAATTAGCCGTACATGACAAATTCTGATGATCTGAAGTTCTGACTCTAGTGCCTCAAGCAGAGAAGTACCAGAAAGTAAATGCCCTAAGGCAAGATAGAACTTGACTTGTGGCAGGAACAACTGGCCAGCATGGTTAGGGCACATACGTGAATGAATGAGGAGACGATCAGTTAAAAAATGGGCAAACTATTTGAATAGGCATTTTTCTTCTATATATTTGAATTATCACTTGGTATCATATTCTTGCTCAAATATAACTTCAGTCCCTCCTCCTTTCTTTGTGCTGTTAATATCATATAAATGACATCTATTAAATTTAACAATACAATTTTTTAATAATACAGTTTTATAGATTTTTTTGTAATTAAAAATTGAGAAAATGGAGAACAAAATATGTAATTATAATGGATTTTAAAATTTCTTTTATAATTACATTTACTGGCACTTTTTATTTCATCATGTGGATTTGAATTATCATGTGGAATCAATTCCATTCAGACTGAGTATTTCTTGTAAGGTAGGTCTGCTAGCAACAGATTCTCTCAGTCTTTTGTTTATCTGGTTATACCATTACTTTGCCTTCATTTTTGAAAGATAGTGTGCTGGATTCTTGGTTGACAGTTATTTTTTTTGTTTTGGTTTGTTTCTCTGTCATCATTTCAAATACCATCCTGACCACTGCCTTCTTGCCTCTGTTGTTTCTGATGAGAAGTCATCTGTTAATCTGAATGGGATTCTCTTGAGCATAATGACTTATTTTCTCCTGATGTTTTCATGTGTTTTTTTTTTTGGCCTTATCTTTCAACTGTTTGGCTGTGATGTGTCTAGATGTAGCTCTTTTTATGCTTATCTTTTTGGAGTTTGTTAAGGTTCTTAGGTGTGTAAAGTTTTCATTTAAGTCAGAAACTTTTTAGCAATTATTTCCTTGAACAATTTTTCTGCTCCTTTCTCCCTCTCTTCTCATTTTGGTACTATTATTATACATATGTCAGTTTGCTTAATTGTGTCCCATAGATCTCTGAGGCTCTATTCATTTTATTTCTTTTTCTTTTTGTATCTCAGATTGGAATACCTCTATTGATTTACCTTCAAATTCACTGATTCTTCTTTGTGATCAAATCTACTGTTGAGTCCCTCTCATAAATTTTTTATTTCAATTATTTTGTTTTCAACTCAAGAATTTCTATTTGCTTCTTTTTTCATAATTTCTATCTCCATATCAATATTCTTTATTTGCTAGGTTATTATCATGCCTTCCTTTTATTCTTTAAACATAGCTTCTTTTATTGCTTTGAATATATTTATAAAAACAGATTTGAAGTATTTGTCTACTAAACCCAACACCTGGGTGCCTCCAAAGACATTTTTTATTGCCCACATGTTTTCACTGTATGGTTCATACATACTTTTATGTGCATATTTCATAATTTTTGAGACATTTTACAATTGTAAAATATATAGCAATTCTGAACTGTGATCCTCATCCCCCAGAATTGGTTCTCACTGCTGCTTTATATTTGCTTGTGTAATGACTTATTTTTATAGATTCTGTGAAGTCTCTTTTCTTTATAGTATGCAGCTTCTGATATCATCACTCACATTTTTGTTAAAAAAAGAATACTTAAGTCTGGATTCCTAAATCACTAGAGCTTAGTAGTCAGCCAGTGGTTGGTCAGAAATTGTGCTTAAGCCCCCTGAGGCCATAAGGCTTCCACGCACTGCCAGTGGATCTGTGTGTGTCTTGGGGGTCCTTCAGAAGTTCAGAATGTTTACACATCTGTTGTACATTCAGCCAGGATCTAGGGGCTCACAAATCGTCTCTTCCATTGCTCTTGTGTGGGCATAATTTTGTGTAGGTACTCAGCTTTCCAGTCCACCAGCCATGAGTGTAATCTTATCAGGGTCCTTTTGACTATCTCTGTCTCTGGGTCTCCCTGTTAAATTTCTCTCTGGTCTGCTGTTTTGTTTATTTCTACTCCTACAATAGGGTTGTTAGTCTTCCCTAGATAATGGCCACTATTATCTCTCTTTTGGGTTTTAACAGGTTTTGTGGGGGGTTTTTTGTTTGTTTATTTTTTCATTTTATGCTGCAAGTAAAGTCAGCCCCCTTAGGCAAGGACACTTAGCTGACTATTTCACATAGCCTGCCATGCCTACCCTGGGCAGAACTTCTGCAATACAAAGTTGGAGCTGTCAAGATGATGGGAGTCATTTGTCCTCACAGGCTGCCCTGGGAATGCTGGGAGTGGAACTTGTACGTTCTGAAGTTGGAAAGAGAGTACAGGAGCTGCCCTACCTGTCCAGTATAAAACTTGTGTAACACAGAGCAGGGGTGGTGAGGATATGGCAGCCCTTTCTATAAATACTACAGACTCCTATATTTCTTATTGAAGTTCAACAGATTCTCTTAAATAAATTCTTCCAGTTTTTATACCTTTTTAAAAATCAATTTCCAGAGATTAAAAATGGTTGTTTTTGACAGTTTTGTCGAGTTTCTCATTTTCTATGAAGAGAGGATTTGTCAAGCTCCATACAGCCATTCTGGAACATTTTGATTTAATTTAATACTTTTGATATAAATACTTTGATTTAATTTAATACATTAATTTAATTTAATACATAATTAATACATTTAATACATTAATACATTTAATTTAAGGTATGTAGAAGCAAAATGGCAGAATGGATTTGGTGATCCATAAGGTCCCTTTAAATTCTTACTTGTTTATAATTCTCTGAAGCATAATACACATGGTAGAGTCTTTCACCCCTTACCTCCATGGATTATAACGTCTTTTGCTGATCTCAGTATTTCTTCCATCAAAGAAATTGACCATATACATGAATTAAATTACCTCTGAGTTAGTGATTTACTTAAATTGACCAAAAGTTTAGTTTTATCTTGAAATTTAAATAAATATGAACATGTTAAAATGCTCACCTTCCTTTCCTGTGCCTTTACCCAGATTTTACCCTACCAAAATACTCTACATTATTTGATCATGGAATCACTGTTTCCTTTCATTCTTCCAATGAAACCAACTTCAATCATACAAACAATTCAATTCAAATAGTAAATAGAAAACTATCAAAATTTTGTGTCTCAAAGGCCAAATGGCATCTTTAAGACATGCACCTTAAAGAGGTTTAATTAAAATGGCAGCCATTAAGGAGAAAGTGCTATGGTAGAGCTCAGTTAATTTATAAAAGTTCTCTTTCTTTCTTTTTTTTTATTAAATACTCTTTGTGGAGTACTTTTATTTATTTTTATTTATTATTATTATTTTTTTATTTTTGGCTGCATTGGGTCTTTGTTGCTGTACGTGGGCGTTCTCTAGTTGCGAGGGCTACTGTTCGTTGCGGTGTGCGGGCTTCTCATTGTGGTGGCTTCTCGTTGCGGAGCATGGGCTCTAGGTGTGCGGGCTTCAATAGTTGTGGTTCGTGGGCTCTAGAACACAGGCTCAGTAGTTGTGGTGCAAGGGCTTAGTTGCTCTGCAGCATGTGGGGTCTTCCCGGACCACAGATCAAACCCATGCCCCCTGCATTGGCAAGCAGATTCTTAACCACTGCACCACCAGGGAAGTCCCTATAGCAGCTTTCTTTTACATTAAACTTTTCTTCATTTCTTCCCTCTTCCCTCAACCCTTAACCTCTTCTTTAATCTCAGTGTTTTCCTGTTTCCTATGTATGGTATATCTAACATACCTCTTCTAGGTTTCCATTACTTCTCAGCTGTTACATATTGCTAAGTATGATATAATACGCAAGAAATTCTGTGATAAGACTAATTAACCAGTTTTTAAAATTAAAGGACCCACCAAACACTGGTGTTTTATTATGAATTTTAAAAGGCAATCTAACATAATTCATCAGGAAGAAAATTAACAGGCAAATACTTTCTGAAATTCAGTTTATGGATAAAACTAAAATGTATGAGTTGAAAGTAATAAGGAGAACATATGCTCTCTGATATACAACTCAGTGCTTAGAGTAGTCTCAGTAATGGTGATATGGCTAACCTTAAAAAAAAAAAAACAGCCTCTCATTATTTGGCGGACAGCCAAAGGAATATTGGCATATATAAGTAGTCCCTGAAAAGTATACAAATTGTAGGAATTAATTATCCTAAACTAGTTAATTGTTTCTTTTCACTCAGGGCATGAACCTATTTTTGATAACTGTTATTAATTAATTTCAGGGGAAAAATCCATATTAAAAGGCTCAAGAAATCTTCCTTGAATGCATTGTGGTGAAAAAAAGAAACACTTTCTGCTAGTATTATAAAACATTCCAGAACATTCCAAGTTGTGCCTACCTGGCTTGCTACCACAGAGTCAGAATTTGACATATTGACTATATACAGGTCTTAAAAATATATAGCTGGAGTATTTTTTCAATGTGGTACCCAAATCCATACTATGAAAGAACTATATGTCATTAGCAGTAGAGTTAATTTAAACCTAACATACAGTTTTCTGGAAATAATATCCATTGGGATTCACCAGAGCCTCTCTCTTAGGTTCCTGGAAGACTCTTAGCTTAATTTTGTTGAAAGAATAACTTTTATAATATTGAATCTGGATTTCTCTTTTCGTTGGCCAGTTTATGGATACTCTTCTTGCTCTACACTAACTTATGCCAGAGTGTATATTTCCTTATGTCAGTATCCTTATTACTGATTGCAGATAGTTGGCCTCTGCAGTATTTCAAGTGTAAAATCTTAAATTTGGTCTTTATTCAAGTGCATTTAAAGATGGTCTCTACAGAGCACTTAGTTTTAATTCCTTACTCTCTGTGCTAGGCTGCGGTTCCGCCCCGTCTTCGTGGGAGTTTCACTTGGTTGCCACACTGTATTCTCTATGACCTGTACATTCAGTGTTTCGTAGGATCTGCACTTGATTGTAAAGCTGAGGCATGTTTCTTTTTGTTTTTATTTCTATCTCCATGAATTTTTGGTAGAGCTAATAAATTCTAAATATTATTTTAATTGCATGTAAATCATCTACTAGAGGATTTATATAGAGCTCTGTGTTTTCCTAATCAGCACCTTTGCCTGCAGAGTAAAGGATTTTAATGCCCTATGATTTCATGCCTTGATGTGTGGGCAACAGTTCCTAGAATTCAAATGTGTATCTTATTTAAATTTTATTATGAAAAGAGAGTTCAAAATCAACTAGACAACTTATTTTGGGGGAGTCAAAGAGCCAGAAATATTCCTAATGCTGGTAAAGAATCTGTGACTTACTGAAGTACTTTGAATTTCTTCTTGAAGTATGTTATCAGTAGGATAGAAAATTAGGTTGATTTAAATATACTTCTAATACCTTCACTTCTTTTGCTTATTAAAACAACATGTAAACATTGTGTCCAGTATCTGGCAGAGAATTTAACCTAGAATAATGTCACAAAAATAATTATGTAAATGAATACATCCTAAAACTACACTTACACAGTCAAATGACCATTTCTGTGGCAAAGAGAAAAACTATAAAAGGCACATAATAGATAAACTTTAAGGAGAATTAAGGAATATCAGTGACTCCAGCAGACAGGAACTTAAGTGGGTAATACTTCACTGATCATTGAAACATGGGTCTAAAGGCAAGGGTTTGCTATAAAACTAGGGAAAGAACATATAAGACAGATTGTTTCACAGGTGAAACAAGGGGATATTCAAGACCACTTTTACATTATATTAAATATTCTATTTCTTTCAATGAGATTATATTTTCTTTATTACCAAATTTGCAATTTGAAATGTTGACCAGTTTCTCTTATTCATTGTGCGTATTTAGTAGGACAACAAATTCTGTGTTACTCTGGTTGTTTTATTCTTATTGGTACTAGACTGAACAAAACAGGATCCCTTCTGTGCCTTTTAAAATATTCTCCTTGACTCAACTAACCCATCATTTCTATATGTCATGCAACTGTAGAAGTTCTTTAAAAGTTCTTTTCTTCTAAAAAAATTCACGAATTTAATCTTTCCAAAAACATGAATTACTTTCTGATTAAGTTTAACATTCTCTGTCTAGTTTCAAATGATTAAAAATATCTGAGCACATGCCACCTTTTTAACTATGTCTGCCTAACAGACATTTCTACCTTCATCAGATTATTTTCTTTTCTCTTCCACAAAAAACACTTTTCTATCTCCATGAACTCTATGCTCATTTTTATCCTTGCATGAATATAAAATTTTACCTATTCAGAACTTAAAAATTCAAGTTAAATGAAAAATTTTATTTTCCATGAGAGATTTATTGACTGACCCTTTATTAATAATTCTCTTCTTTGAAAGCCTGTAGTGTTTTTAGTACATCATACAATTTAGTCCTTGACTTTGTATACTGTTTTGTATTGATTCTTTATCACCATGTTTTATTAGTCTTACCACTCAGTTTGGAGGGCCAGCTAAAGGAAATTTTCAGTTATCAGTAGCTAGTTACCTGTCTTAAAGTTTATGGCATCATTAGTGTGGATTTGATTTGTTGAATAGCCATTAATCCTCTATTCAGAGACTGAATTTTTAAAAGTAATTTCAGTCACTTGAGTGTCATAAGAGATCTGTCTAACCAACTTAATATTATATTTTGAGGCTACTAAGTTGTGTTTGGATCTCCATTTCTTATCAAAATTTATTTATTGGTTCTAACAAATAAAAGAGAGGGTTCTTACCTTTATTCTATCGTTTCAAAGAACCTTCTAGTCAACTAGGAAATCCTTAATGAAGAATTATTAAACACAGTTGCTCCCATTTTTACAATACCATCTGATTGAGGAGCTTGAAAGGAAAATTGGGGCTTAATAGACAGGGTAATATTGTGTAAATGTGCGAATGTTATCACACTCTTCGCCATAAGAACACGTTTGATTGATGTGTGATCTGCTTTTCTCCAGTGATGTATGGCTTGATCATTGTATTGGGCAGAGTTAGCTGCCAGACACTGAAACTGGAGAGTCAAGATGAGGCTGTTTATATCTTATTTCCATTTCCTTTTTCAATATATTTTATTTGTTTTTATAGAACAATTAACACAATTATCAGTAATAAACTGGGCTATGCTAAATATGATTTTTTTTTTTTTAAGATTACCTCTTAATGTTAGGAAGTGTTTTATTTATTTATTTATTTATTTATTTATTTATTTATTTATGGCTGTGTTGGGTCTTCGTTTCTGTGCGAGGGCTTTCTCTAGTTGCAGCGAGCGGGGGCCACTCTTCATCGCAGTGCACGGGCCTCTCACTGTCGCGGCCTCTCTTTTTGCAGAGCACGGGCTCCAGACGTGCAGGCTCAGTAGTTGTGGCACACGGGCCTAGTTGCTCTGTGGAATGTGGGATCTTCCCAGACCAGGTCTCAAACCCATGTCCCCTGCATTGGCAGGCAGATTCTCAACCACTGCACCACCAGGGAAGCCCCTAAATATGAATTTTAAACCAATTAATTCCAGAGGTTCTTTTCTAATCCCCTATTTCCCCCCACACAGCCAGAAACAAACAAACAAAAAAACAAAACAAGAGTGAAGGAGCTTCCTCTTTCTTAATTTATCTTTTTCATTATATATTTAACAAGAAAAAAAATTTTTGCAGTGTGAGCTTAATTAAAGTAATGGAGAGTTTAAAAGATTGAAGAATCATGTTTCTTAATTGCATTGTTGATTTAACATATAATGATTCTTTCCAATTCACCCCATATAACACCATCACCATCTATTTTGATACAAGTTCATGAAGGAAAAAAAAATCCTCCTTCACTGTTTATTTCAGAACTAAACCCATAATCTATGGGTGAAAATCACCTGTGTGCTACTCTTTAGGAATTTATTGATCTCTGGTTGTAGCCATATGAGAAGTAATTCAATAAAACCACATTTTTTTCATTTAACTGGAGGTCATCTTTAGCTTACTTCAATCTGGCTCAAAAGATAATTTAAATAAGTTATTTCATAATTAGACACTTGATTTACAATTTTTTTCTAATAGTAAACCGTGTTTAATGGTTGAAATGTTGTAAGAATATAAAAAAGAATGGATAGTGCATGGGAAAACTGTGTCTCAAGATTGAGAAGCTGTGCAAGAGAAAGAATGCAATAAAAAACAAATTTCTCAACATCATTAAGAACAGAACTGAGGGGCTTCCCTGGTGGCACAGTGGTTGAGAGTCCGCCTGCCGATGCAGGGGATACGGGTTCGTGCCCCGGTCCAGGAGGATCCCACATGCCGTGGAGCGGCTGGACCTGTGAGCCATGGCCACTGAGCCTGCGCGTCCAGAGCCTGTGCTCCGCAACGGGAGAGGCCACAACAGTGAGAGGCCCGCCTACCGCAGAAAAAAAAAAAAAAAAAAAAAAAGAACAGAACTGAAAAATAGTTTAATCAAAGTAGAGTTTAATCAACTGAAGTGAATATTCCAAGTAAAATTAAATTCCTCCAACTACTCTGGCATCAGCATTCACTAGCGTTCCTACTTCCTATCTTTACTAAAGACATTTCTTTTTTTTTTTTTTTTTACGTGTATCTATTCTTTTCCAAATTCTTTTTCCATTTTGGTTATTACAGAGTATTGAGCAGAGTTCCCTGTGCCGTATAGTAGGTCCTTGTTGGTTATCTATTTTACATACAGTGTGTGGATGTCAGTCCCAAGCAAAGAACAAAGCTACATCCAGGTTAAATGCTCAGGAAAACTGTTAGAGTGAAACCCATTCTTTCAGCTCTGTTTAGGGGAAGAATCACAGTGACGTTTAAATGCAGTTTGAGTGGAAAATAAAAAGTGTTCTCGTATGAGGTAAGGGCTTAGGTGTGGGAAGGACTGAGTCTACATGCTTTAGAATGTGTTGGGCAAATAAATGTCTGTCCTTTGCCCATGTGGTGTAAAAAAAGCAAAATGTTCCACAAATCTACATTGGGAAAACAAAAGCAACATTACTAACAAAGAAGTCAACATTGCTAACAAAGCCCTAGAAATCATACTGACTATGACAAAATCAGATATTTATTCAATAAATATTATTGTCTGTCATCTTACATAAGGCACTGTGATGATTGGTGATTGGTGAGACCAATAAGTTAAACCAGTGATTATAGTGGATAATGTTGCTTTATATGTCTATATCTATATATCTCAAGAATACTGAAAGGAGCACGGAAGAGAATTTGGGTGAAGAGGAATCTAATCAACTTCATAAGCTAGAGTAATGCCAACTCCAAATTTAACTTTCTGTCTTAAAGTATTTGATTTTTGCATTAAGCACCACCTTTATGCTAATAGGCACATTATTGCATTTCCATATCAATTATAATCTACATGAATTTTAGTGAAAGAATAGTAGTGGGCATATTGGTCTTGTTTTAGGGGGTTATATTGAATTACTTAAATGCTTATGAAAATTAGTAAAGATGTTATAAAAGAGAAGGTAAGAGACATAATCATATTTTTCTACTCTCTAATATTTAGTGGAAATTTATTCAAAGGCTCATATACTATATAGATTTAAGATCACTCTGGGTTATAACTTGCTTTCAAAAAAATAACAGTTCTTTTACAACAATCTAAATTTAAGTTTTCCATAATCACAATAAGCATTCCACTAAACTAATGTTATAATCAGAGTCATTTTATAATTATTTCTGGGAAAGAGTAATTTTGAGTGGTAACTGTTTTTCATGATATTGAAAATGCAGTCAATTTTTAGAATTCAAAAGGCTCATCCACTTGGAGGATGAAGTGCTTTTAACATAGGTTCTAAAACTGTTCATTTTCCCTCCCCCTAACACAATGATGATTTAAAATAAACTAAATTCTTCATCTAAGGCAGAACATATGCACAAAAAAATTATTGCTTCAAAAAATACGAAATCTTAAACCTATTTCCCAAGACGTGATTTGCAGCAGTAGGACTGTTGTTTTGGAATATGAAAGGGAGATATAACTGATGGTTCTGATTAAAGATCATTTTGAATTCTCTCCTTTTTAATGGAGATGAACAAAGCACATTTTGTATGGAGTTTTGTTTTGACTCAGCCTGCCATGAAGCTGTTTAAATCAAGTCTTATACCCACATTATTTCAATTGCCAAAAACATCAAAACAGCAACAAAGAAAAAGCTAACCTTGAATTTTCAGCTTGTATTTCAGCCCTTGTAAACAAGTTACCATGGAGATGATACCCAAGTGAGCTACAGGCTTGACTCAAAACAGCCACTGTGTGTGGACCATCAGCACACTATAACATGGCATTGGCGTTATTCATGATAAAACCTGCATACATCCTGTGATACTTAAAAGTTCTTTTGCAGAATGCCAGGTACAAAAGGCAGCAAAATCAGGGACAAACTGAAAATTATATGTTTGAATATTATACAGTTGGTGACCAATTTAAATTTTTTGAAGATAGTGATTTGAGGTTGTATTTTCTGAGCCTTTTAAAGATGTAGGCCTAGAAGAAATATTGACTATAGCTTTAAATTATTTTCTGGGAGCAACTCATTTCTAGGAAGGCTAAGTTAAGTCTGACAAAAATAGCAAAATATGCTCTGTCATTATGGACCAAGATTTCTGTCTTCCATTCTTTGTATAGGCTGCAGTTGTACGGAAACCCGTAACAAAGTAAAGAACAGACACAGATTTTAAAGGTTTATGTATTATCCTCAAAAAATTTCCAAAGACGTGCAGTTGATATCTACCTCTTCTTTCTCTTTTTTAAAATCAAGGTATATAAAAATGTGTTATAAAAAACTTAATATCTATCAGAAGGTGAATGGCATATCCATCCTATGAAATGCAGTGGAGTAATTCAAAAAGATTCAGTGGTTCAATATATCCTATTATGTTCCAAGATGTAATAGATGTAACTAATTTATATGTACATAAAATCATATCTAATTATAGAAAAAAAATTTATATAATTATATTCCAAAATGTAATTTCAAGTGAAATAGTAAGTTGTATCATGATACAGGCACCATTCTAATATTTAGCTAAATTTTTAAAAATTAAAAAATAAAATTGTGTATAGGTACATGTGTATGTATATAAATGCACAGAATGGAAGACCATAGACCAAACTGATAACATTAAGGAGAAAGAAAAATATTGAAATATGAAGAAGAAAGGACTGGGTTGTGGGTCATAATAAATTATCAAAGAGGGTCTTTGGCCTTATTTATACATTTTTTTTACAATTAGAATTTATTCAGATATTACTGTGTAAATTAAATAATTTTTAAATTAAGAAAAAGAAATTAAAATAATTCTAAATAATTAAATGAAAATGAATGTATGGGAGATATTTGAAAGAACCCTAATCTTCCCCATGAAATTGTTGTATTATTTAAAAAAATTTATATACATGATTTGCCTTTAGAATGGCGCTGTTTTATTCAGTATGTATTAAAAAAAGAACAGTTCCAGTGCCTTGCCATTCAAAGTATGGCCCTCAGTTCTGAACAATAAGCATCATCTGGCCACTTATTAGAAATGCTGAGTATGTGTCCCCAACTTTAGACTGGCTGATTCAGTATCTACATTAAAAAAAAAAAAATCCCAGTTGATTCATTGGCATATAAAGTTTCAGAAACAACATTCTGAAAAACTGGCATGAGATTGGTCTGATACTCAATTCAAAATGGTCATTTGCTCTCCACCTCATGTCATATTTAGTCCTAAAGATGAAGTTAAATATTTTATTTTATTTATTTATTTATTTTTTTTGTGATACGCGGGCCTCTCACTGCTGTGGCCTCTCCCGTTGCGGAGCACAGGCTCCGGACGCGCAGGCTCAGTGGCCATGGCTCACGGGCCCAGCCGCTCCGCGGCATGTGGGATCTTCCCGGACTGGGGCACGAACCTGTGTCCCCTGCATCGGCAGGCGGACTCTCAACCACTGCACCACCAGGGAAGCCCGAAGTTAAACATTTTATTGATCATCTTGGAACATCTACATCAGGGACCTTCTGAAACACCACTTGTTCTTCTTTTGTAGTCTTTCCATTTAAAAAGATATATACTTTATCATACTTGTTTACTCTGGGATGCAATTGATTACACTAACTTGAATTTGAGGTTAGAGGCACACAGAACTCTTATTATATCTCTACCAACCAGTGATCAGTGATTGCTTATTGAGTAGAAGTGACCCTCACAGTAATTCATGTAAAATGTGGTTTGTATTAGTGCAAGGCCACGGATGGTTTTTCCTGACTTGAGATTCAAATGGGCATTTGGGCAAGTTAAAGTGCTTTGAAATCAAACATCAACCAGAAACTTGGTTCACTTACCATTCTGAAAGAATTTATTTATTTCATAGATCAGAGTTTCTCCATCTCAGCACAATTGACATTTGGGGTCAGATAATTCTTTGTTGTGGAGCTGTCCTATGCATTGTAGGATGGTTAGCAGCATCCCTGACCTCTACGCACTAAATGTCAGTAGCACCCTGCACACACACATACTTCAGTTGTAAAAACCAAAAATGTCCCCTGGTAGACAACAATATCCCTTATTGAAATCAACGGCCATAGGTAAATATTATTTTATCTTTTGTCATCATACTGATATCACCAGGCTTTACATGTATAACTTGGAATTGACTTCCTCATTTTAAACAAATAGAACTTGAAAAAGGCGTAATATGTATGTGTGTGTGTGTGTGTGTGTGTGTATATATATATAAACAATGCCTTTCAAATTCTACTCACTAACTGATTTCATAGGATTCATGTTGCATCTAAAATACTTCTGCCATTCATATTCATTCTTTATCTGTTTCCTTACTTTTCCACATACTCTCCCCTCTATTTTAATTTTCCCATTTACCTTTGCCCTCTCACTACATTTCCTGCTCTCCTTTCCTTTCTCTTCTTCGTATGTCCTAATTTACCTTTTGTAATAGTCATAGTAAAAAGTTACATTTAATGGATTTTTATCAATATTATGTAGGTATTATGATTTAGTCTTCCAACTGGCTTTTTTAGAAATAGTAATATCTGCCTCTACTGACTAACAGAACAAAGAATGACAGCCCAGCAACATTGGAGACGGCAGAAGGAGAAGCTGGTACAACTAAACTCCCCTAGAATACAATGAAATAAGCATATCTGAAAAGGATTAGAAATAATAAGTTTCAGAACAATTTCAAATACTGTTTCACACTTTTGAATTAAAGATAATGGAGTGAGAAATGGAATATCTACTCAAGGAGATACCAAATTCTTCTGTTAGACTTGCCACATTTTCTTTTGCAAAATAAAGTGTATAAAGCAAGAATTTTTATAGGTTATCAGTAGCATTAATGTGAAAAGTATAAGCTTTATTTCTAACCATTTGAGATGCAAGGGAGCCCTCTGCCACAGAAATTGGATGACCATGTGGGCTGACAGCTCCCTTGTGTTATAAAATAATGCAAACAATATTTTTTCACCCCAAATAAAATTGGTTAGAATCACATTTTCCCAAGTCATATGGAAATGCACTAATTTGTAACTTTCTAAAGCCAACACATTTATGCTTCAGAGATACATAATTTAGTAACAAACAGCAGCCTGAATTTTGATCAGGTTTTAAAAATGGGTACAATAGCCTTCTCAGACTTCAAATGAGCTCAGAAAACTCTCTTGGTATTCTCTCCCCCATGAAATTGTAAGGGTAACATTCCCTTGAAGTTTGTCAGCAATATGCAGTAAGAAGAAGTGAAAAGGTCTTGCATATTTGTATAATATGTAAAGGCTCCAATGATTAAAACAGCCTTCAGACTAAACAGCAAGCGTTTTACTTTAAAGACAATAATTCTCTAAGAACCTGGAGGAAAACCACATTATTATGCTTTTCTTTTTTGGAATTGATGGCTACATTATATAAGGTAGATAAGGTAAAGCATGATAACAAGCAGTTCTGATAGAAAAACATTAATGGAATTTTTTCTTCTTTATGTTTTTTAAGAAGAAAATACCTGGATTCTCAGCAGTAAGAAACAAGAAGACCATCACTTAATGTGCCAGTCCTCCAACTAACAGGAAATATACACATTGATTTTAATAGCAAAGACAACATTGATAGAGAATTTTTTGTCTTCTTTCTAAATTATTTTATGGGGTACAAACAGATTAACAAGTCAGGGATCAACTATGCCACAAGATATTATTATTAACATGATTCAAACAATCGACAGGAATAAAACAACTACTTGAGAATATTCCTCTGAGTTCTGGGCACCTGTTTTCCTCTATTAATTTTCCTTATAAACTTTGTTTATCTTTTATTGCACTTAATATTGAATAATTAAAGCATATTTTGACAAAATTTATTACTTTAGTTTTTTTCTGCCAGTTAATTTTTTAAAGTTTTATAATGACTCTTCTAGCTGGGGTGGGGGGGGAACTATAGGTCAGAAATTGTAAATTCATATTCTATGGAACCATGTATTTTATATTTAGACTTCATAAGTCTTGGAGTTTTCTTTCCTTAAGTAAAATGAAAAAGGACCAAACTGAGCAAATCCTATAAAATAATTTTTATTTTCATTATTGCTTATGAGACTTGAGCAGGATTTGGACTGTTTCATTTAATTATTAATGGGTGAAGAGCGATTGCAGGGATCCCACATGAATTGTCTTTCATCCTTCCTCCCTGATTCTCATTTCAATTGTGTAGACCTATTTAATGACAGGGTTGCAATATTGGTTAACTGTGATTTTGATTCAGTAATTGTGCAGAAAATCTTATTTGCATATCTTTTCAAAAAGCCAGTTTGAAGTTCTGAGATGCTGACTGAAGTTGACCAGACTCCACATGGGAAAAAAATGTCATGCATAAGGGTATGATGGTCTTCAGACCATTATCTATCCATTACCCATTTGTGTAACCAGCACACCTAAAGCAGCATATTTATTGGGAATAGGCATACTTTGCAATGACTGCCAAAGGAAAAACTGAGAACTTCTTATCATTTGACTTCAGTCATCAGATGTAAACATCATAAAATAATGTGTATGTTTTTCTGTGTATAGCATAGACATAAAATTACATATTTGAGGTATTCAGAATGCTTATTGCATTTATGGTTGGCAAATTGGAAAGCTTTTTGAATGAGATAATTTATTTTCACAATAAGTCTATTAATCAGGTCAGTAACAGAAACTGCCTCAAATGTGGCCTAAGCAAAAAAAAATAAAAAGAGGAGTTTTTGGTTCACCTGAAAAACTCTAAGATAAGTGTTGGCTTTGGGGTTAGCTGTACCCAGATCTGCACATGTCATCAGAAATCCAACCCTCTCCACCACTCAGTGTTTTTTTATTTTGTTTTGTTTTTCTCTTCATTTTGGTTGCATTCTAAGACAGAGACTTACTCCAAGTTTGTCAACAACCAACTCAAAGCTTGGATCTGGTAGACTAAAAAACACTGCTTGCTTGGAAGTCCTCTTATATGTCCTGATTGGTCCCAAATAAGCCCACATGCCAAACCATGACACTGTGAGTTGGTTCTCAAAGTGTGGGGTGGTGGAAAGTGTAGTTTTGGCAATCTCTAGGGACATTCAGTTGCTAAAACGGGGAAGATTGCCACTAGCTTCTGGTTAGTAGAGTTCAGAGATGCTGAAAAATATCCTACAATACACAAAACAGGCCCACACCTCAAAACAAAGAATTATCCAACCCAAAATATCAGTAGTGTCAGGTTGTGAAACTGGAAGTTGCATCACTTCCTGCTGATCCACAATGGGTTGTAGAGAAAAGTAAGAGACACTGACCCTAGAAAACTGTGCTGTAATTAGAAGAATTAAATGCTGTAAATGCTGATCAGTTGCTGTAAATGCAACTCCTGTCAACAAGAGGAAGTATTTTTTGCCTCTAAGCTATGAGCAGGAAAATGCAAAAACATGTGAGAATTGTTGAAAATTTTAACAATGAATTTTTACCGTAAATGTAATTGATAAAGTTGATTTTTCTGGTTTTTTTTTTTAAACTCATAATTTATCCTTGCTCCTGATTGAGTTCCTTGGTGTTAGGTAAATAATTTGCATTTTGGTATTTTGACTTGAGTCAGAAATTCTGTACTATTAGCCCATTAAATGGTACTCTGACTTTTATATTTTGAACCAAATAGAAAGTATTTTTTTTTTTTTTTTTTTTTTTTCCGTATGTGGGCCTCTCACTGTTGTGGCCTCTCCCGTTGCGGAGCACAGGCTCCGGACGCGCAGGCTCAACGGCCATGGCTCACGGGCCCAACCGCTCCGTGGCATGTGGGATCTTCCCAGACCGGGGCACGAACCCGTGTCCCCTGCATCGGCAGGCGGACTCTCAACCACTGCGCCACCAGGGAAGCCCAGAAAGTATTTTTGAATTACTCTGTTTATAGCTATTTTATTGTCAGCTCAGATATTTTAGCTGAAAATAATTTTATAATCAGAGGGAAAATTATTACTCAAGTGATAAAGTCTAGTTACCTTTTTCTCATTTTTTCATCATGTAACTTGAGGATGGCATGCCAATTTATTTTGTTTTTATATTAATTAAATTGAAAGTGTTCTTATGTTCATAAAATAGCTTATTGGAATTAATAAGACATGAGAAAACTTTATAGCATTTCAGATTTATTTGTTTAAAGGGCTTTAGGTGGTTTATTTTGTAATTGTTTTCTGACTTGAAATATTTCTAACCAAATATTTAAAAAAATAATTTTTTTTCTTTCCTCAGGTCCACTAATAATTGTGTAAAATATTTTCTTTAAAAAAAAACACTAATGCTGAAGGTTGTTTGAAATGTTTCTTCTGTGTGTGTGTGTGTGTGTGTGTGTGTGTGTGTGTGTTCCAGAAAATCATTAAGCAGTTTTATATAGCAGGAAAGGTTTGATCCCAAGAGTTAGGAACAAAGCAGAGAGAACACGCCCTCCAAAAGTAAATGCTGAATTACTATATGTTTTATGGTCAGATATATGCTCACATACATGTGTGCGCACATCTGACCATCAATCAGACTCCCAAGCTCACCTCCAGGAAAGTTGAAAGAGTGCATCTCACAGGAGAGGAAAATGCATTTAAAATTAGTGCAGCCATAAAATAAACTGACATAACCCAAAGCAACAAATAATGGAGGGAAAAAAATCCTTCTGGGGCTCTGTCTCTCTTTCAGCAAAGATTTTGACTTTCTGTTTTTATTTCTTGTCAGTGATCCTGGGTGTGTTTAAAATGACATAAAATGCATTCATTATGCCCCCAGATTCCAACTGCTTCAGGCTTTCTTGTACATTTCTCAAGAAAATGAGGACTTCTGGAATAGAGAGCAAATGTAGAAGCAAAATGACAGCCCTTTTGGGATCTTTGGTGGCCTAAAAAAAAGCTCCAAGCAATTTTCTCTATTGCATCATGCCTGAAAAGCAGCTTAATTCCTCTGTTATGATTAAAGTTGATTGACTGAATTGATCTGTGATGTATCCTGTTTCCCTAGTTTACAAAGATGCTCAGGAAGAGTGAGGAAGCTGTCTGAACAGGTTCCAAGTGCTTAATATATGCTGAGGTCCCACTTAACATTTATTATCTGTTATCGAAGGTAGGAAAAAAGCATGTAAATTATATGGATGTCTCTGATTCAAGGAAAGGGAAAGATAAATACTTATGCAGACACTCAATGATTTTCGTCAACCATTTTCTAAAACATACCCCATCTTTTTTTAGATTTATCAGTAACTTTGTAAGGAACTTTTCCATTGCTGGGAAGTTAAGCTGTTTTTACCTTACTGTCGCTTACATTAGTACAGAGATCTGAAAAACTTCAAATCTGGCTCTTAAGGTTGCTTAATAAATATAATTTGCATTAAAATTAAAATTTAGCATGCTCTGGAACCTAGGATACTTAAAAATTTTTGTCTTCATGAGTTTTTTTCCCAAAGGGATGTTAAAAAAATACGAAGAAGAGAATCATTAGCAGATATTTCATCAAATTTTGGGTCGGTGTGAAAATGAGGCAAGGCAATAATCTTCAGTGCCTACTATACATATATGCTTAAATACACCAACATTTTGATAAGTGCACAGTTTTTAATAAGCAGGAAAAAAGTGTTAGATTAAAGCTTAACTATGAATTGGCAAATTACAGCTTAACCTACTTTAAAAAGACATCTTCGCCTTAACCAACTTAGAGATCCATTGCCAATTTTTGGACTAACTTTTTGCAATTATGATATATTATTCATTTGGAGGACTAACAAAAAATAAAATCAGCAATAAACTTGTAAAGGACAGAAATTTTTCAAAATTTCTTTACTGTTAAGAAGCTCTTTAACGAGCTGACTTTGTTGAGTCATATATCTGCATTCTTGCTTTTTCTTGTTTTTACAGAACCCAACACCTTTGTTAAAAAAAACATCCAAACCTCCAGATTTTAGTTTCAGTCAGTCACAGCTATTACACCTACAAACCCGATATAGGTATAATATAGTAATAATACTAATTAAAATAATTATAACAACTACAAAAAGAATATCATATCAATACAACAGCTAACAACTGTGAGCTTTTTATGTGCCAATCAGTGTCTTAAGCCCATTATAACTGTTATCTTATTTAATCTCATAACAACCTATAAGGCCAGTATCATCAACATTTCATTTTATAGATGAGGAAAGTAAAGCACAAAGAGGTTAACTAATTTTCTAATTCGCACAGAGCTGGCTACCATTTTCTTTCTCTGTGTCAGGTTTGAATTGGTACGTTGCTTGACTTTCACATCATGTGGGATATTATGTGACCAAAACAAAACAAAACAAAACAAAAAAACAAAGATTTCATTTTTATTTTACATTGCCTCAGGCCACAACTACAAAGAGAAATGAGTACAGAATATATGTACCTCTTTTTAAGAGTTTAGCCCTTTCCAGTGTCGGGGAGGAAGAAATTTTCTCCTACCCTTTTAGTTTCTTCTGGCTGGTCCAAAAATTAAATAGGCATGAGACAGATTAACAGGAAAAAAATCAAACAGAAGTTTAATATGTATACATGGAATAGACTCAGGAAAACTGAAATGGCTGAAACCCTCACCTTAAATGCCATCTTCAGCTAAAGACAAAAAAAAAGAATATTGGGGATATTGGTTTGGGACCTCCAAGGGGAGGAAGGCAATTGACATGGAGATAGTAGAGCAAATGTTTCATAAAGAAATGTTTGCTGGGCCATACAGAGGTAATGGGACAGAGAGAGGAATTTGAACAAACAGACTTTGCTAGGTTCCATCCTGTCTACACACCAGTTTATATTATAGTTACCTATGGTGATAACTCCTTTCCTGGAACAGATTCTCTATCTACATTCTTGAGGAAGTTAGGGAGAAAGTCAAAGTTGCTTCCTAAGTATTTTGGTCCTTGATTGTTTTCAGCTTGAAATAATACTCATGCCAAAGAGACATTTTGGGGTGGCAAATTTTGTTCCCCTATACCAGGAACTTTCTGCTGCATTTTGTCCTTTCTAACTCAAGTTCGAAAGTTTCAGATTCAGAATTAAAGAATTAAATTAATCTTTAAACAAAAGAGATCACAATTTTTCTGCAACCTGGTACTGTTGCACTGTTAGAGGAAATAACAGGAAAAAAAAATAGAAAAAGCATTTAAGGTTGCCAGTTATAATATAGGACATCCTGTTAAATTTAAATTTCAAAAAAACAATTAAAAAATTTAAAATATGCCCTATGCAGTATTTTGTACATAATTACACTATAATTTTTTATGTATCTGAAATTCAAATTTAATCATCCATCTCATATGTTTAATTGTTACTTAATTGTATTTTAAATGCTAACTGGCAACACTATTTAATAGCATTACAAGTTTCCATTTCAGGGACATATATTTTCATCATCATTGATATACTCTATTTGCATTTCTTTACATCACACTTCTAGAATTGTGTTATTTAAATATGATAGGTAATAGCCTAACCCCATCTAATACATGAACTCTTCTTCCTTTCTTCCTGCCTGTCTGCCTTTATTTCTTCCTCTTTCCCAATTTTAACACATTCCTCTATTCTTCACAATACAGGTTTGCATTCCATCTAAGTTTTTTTTAGGAGTTAAACATTCCCAATTCTCCCCCCTCCAAAAAAATGTAAAATCTATTTAATATTTTACTTTTGTTACATCTGTCTTAAGTTTCCTCAGCTTTCTTAAGTATTACACAGTATTAAAAGTCTCAGTAATTTCTTCCTTAATTTCGAAAGGGAGATTAAGGAAGACTTGACCTACTCTTTTTTTTTTTTAGGGCATAATTGGGAAGGTTTGCCCATCATGAGCATGAAGTCACTGCTTTTACCCTAGACACATGTCTATGTGTCAGTATTATACAAGCATTTTATAGATAAACCAGCTTCTTTGTTAAAAAACTGGATCAGCAAATGTTAATAGATGGTCAGATTCTGCTACTGACACCTATGGAAGTTATCAATGATCAAGTACCATCCTATTTTCCTAAAAGCAACTTTGATATCTTTCTGAGTATGTTGTCTGAAAGTTACTACCATTTAGATGTCTGTACTCAAAATGACATTCTGTTGCTTTCCTCAAATGGGAAAGAGCCTTCAGCAAGTTGAACTTACCAGAATGAAATATCTAGAGATCATTTTGTGATGTAACTACAAGTTAAGACAGTTGATAAGAACCTATCCATTGAGACAAACCACTAAGCAGATGATCATGGACTGATTATGTCCTCACAAACATGTTGAAATAGCATGTTGGAATGCTTTTATCTATAAATAAAAGAAAATCCAGACTCAGTGGGCTTCAAAATGAGAAAATGTATATATAAGAAGAAATTGTAGACTGATTAGTTTAATAGCTCAACCATATCACCAAATATCCATATATACATAGATATATATTTTTTGTAGGAGACAAAGCACACACTGAGCTGTTTTCCCTCCACCATGCTTTTCTCTCTCTCTTCATATATATGTATTTTGTCTCTCCCATGTACAAAATTTCAACTTTAAAGTGAGAAAATATTTTTCAGAAGAGTCCCAGCAAACACCCTTTATTTGTTATAGGTCAGAAATGCTATTGTCTTGCTTAAATTAAACATTTAAGGAAATGGATTAAGTTAACTGGTTTAGATCAGTCAGGACGTGGAAGACGATTATATCTGTGGTGGCTCCTTGAGGGCAGGTACCTGGAAAAACTAGCATTCTCTCATCAAGGAAAAAGGGGGGATGCAATCACAAGTGTTACGGTACAGGGTGCGTGATGATAAAGAGAACATGGTTTGTTTTCTAGAAAAACTTATTGGTAATGCTGAAACAGTCCTCAAAATTGCTTGGTCTTCAGATTGTTTACCTATAGAACACAGAAGGAAAATGCCCTCTGGCTTAACTGTAAAATGGTAGGATTCCTAACAATTTTTTTTTTTTTAAAGAAATGCAGAGGTGGCAGTGCTTCTGTGACATTTTGCTTCTGGCAGAGTAGACTATCACATGGTCAGTGAGTGCCCCATTTATTAGGCAATGTAAAGTATTCTCTGTCTCCAGAAGGTGAACTTATTGCCCAGCCAGCCCAAGGGCTTTGGACTAAATTCCACCACTCTTGTTTTGCACAAACTTAAAATCCTTACTTGGCCACTATTCTATATCAAGATTTTTTTTCTTCTTCTTCCCAAATCAGAGACATTTTATTAACATCAAATAGGAGCTATTGTAAATATTGCAGCTCTTAAAATATTGCAGTACTGAAGCCATTAGATACTGTTGGACTGTCAAAAGTATTTCACTTAAAACAAATGAAACAAGTGTTGTTGGTCATTTAAAATTATTTTTAATGAAAGAATTAGAACTGTCTTAAGATTGATTTTTGCACTTTTGCTATTTCTTCCCTGCCTCGCTGTTTTAACGGTATATAGGAGTTAAACCATTTCTACACTCTATTTTCATTCTTTTAATGTGGTTCTTCAGTGTACACTTGTCTTTAGTGAAATGTGGAATTCTGGATCCCTATATAATTATTGTTCTATTGTCATTATTTCCATCTGTCTCTTGGTGGGTGGGAGGGCTTCTAATGTGACTTTCAAGGCAGTGAATTTGAAACTCTTGTGGAATCCATATTGTAATTTAATAACTCCCTTTAATTCTATAGCACCCTTTTCTTTCATGTTATAATATTTAAGATTTGCATATCTCAGACACAAAAGGTTTGGCTTTTTTTCTTGGTCAGCTTAATTGAGATATAATTCACATACCATACAATTCACCCATTTAAATTGTAAAAATAAATCATTTTTAGTATATTCACAGAGTTGTATAACTATAACCACAATACATTTTAGAACATTTTTATCACCATCAAAAGTAATTCCTTAGTACCCATGAGTAGCCTTGTTCCATTTGTCTCCAGCAGCCCAAGTCCTAGGCAGCTACTATTCTACTTTCTGTCTCTACAGATTATACTAGTCTGGACACTTCATATAATGAAATCATACAAACTATGGTCTTTTGTGACTGCCTTTTTTCATGCAGCATAATGTTTTCAAGATTATTTCATGGTATAACATTTTTCAATACTTCATTCTTTTTATTGTCAAATAATATTCCATTGTATAGACAGGATTTGTCTCTTTTTTACACATGCCTTTTCAAAGTGATTTAATTATACTTGAATATCGCAATGCAAATTTAAAATGAAGATTGGAAATCTTGAAATAATTTGTGCAATCTAGACTGACATCTACCCACTCTACATGTCCCACCTCACTGAATAAAATGAGGCTGGAAAAAGTATGCCGGCAATAGGAAACATATAGATACAACATAATGGTATTATACTTCATCTCATTGAAATTATTGTCAGCCATTTTTTATTCTATTACTTGCTATCTACTGATATATATTTATCACAGCTATTTTTAACAGAATGTATTTCACTCTCAAGTCCCTAAAGTTTCATTCTCATAGAAAATAGTTTATCAGTGCCTTAGTCTTTTGTAGCTATCCAGGCTAATATATCCATAGCGCCATGTCCTTATAACAAATACACTTACTAAAGATATGCTTGAGCAACTGTATCTCGGTTGTTGAAAAGAATTCTGTAGATAATCAAGTAATTAATTTTTCTTTCCACTATCATATATATGTATGTAATATGTGTAGCCATCTACCATCTTCTCTTTATCTCCAAATGTATGAATATATATATATATATATTCTTACGTGCATATCTCTCAATAATTTACATATAATTTTAATATACCTCAATAATCTAAACATACAGAAGTGACATATATATATATACATATATATATGCATGAGTGTGTTTGTATGACTATATCTGAAATTATGTCAGAACATATGGTTGATTTGGAAAGTTTTTCAGCATTTATTTCATCTTTAAATGAAACACTAGTAACTCACTCAACATACTAAAAATATACTGAGAGCATCCTGACCCTCTCTGCATCCTGACCCTCTCTGCATCGGCCAAGACAGAAAGCAGAAGTTAAGAGACATATGTAGTCTTTGGTAAAGTTATAGATTTTATTCTTTGGAAAATGTTTATTCTTAAATTGCAGAGTAGAAGAAAGGTGGAAAGGTGTAAAAGTACAAACTGTGAACTAATAAGGTATTTCAGAGAAGCTCTAAGTAATAGGAATAGGTAGGTAGATAAGATGCATATATACATAGATAAAAAGATTAGAGCAGAGAATTGCCCAAAATTGAGGGAGAAGAATCCTCAGATAATATACAATTTCAGAAATCAAGAAAAATATAAGTAATTGCGTACCTAGAAGCTTTCTAGTAAAAGCTGTTCAACTGTAGTCCATACTGTATTAAATGATAATGCAGAGAAAAGAAACGAAAAATACATAGTAAATATGTTTAAATATAGAAAAAATGTGAAATGACAAAGAAAGTTGCCCAATGCTACTGTAGTAGAGCATGACAATAATTATATCAAGTTTTAGAACAGAAAAATACATATACATTCCTTGTTAAAGTATAAAAATATGGCATCAGGATTATAAACAATAAATTATTAATAGAAGTTACTCCTGGGGAGAAATAAAGGATAATTGGATTATGGAGTAGTTCATAGAGGACTTTAACTTCATCTGTAATACTCTTATTCTTTAAAAAGCGTTAGCAAATTATGAAAGTATGTGAAATCTTGCTGGTTCCGTATAGGGGTCCATCATTCTCTATCATATTCTGTGTTTAAAAATTTCATTAGGAACAAAATTCTAGAAAAAATTGTATGGAGTTTGGAGTGGTCCTTCCAAACTGTGGCTTCTTGGATCAGTTACTTAATCTTTCTGTGGTCCTGGTTCCTTACCTATAAAATGATCATACTAATTGTACATACATGACAAGAGCACTGTGAGGGTTACTGTGTTACAACACATAGTAATAAATATTTAATAAATATTAGTCAGAATCATCCTTCATAAGAATGAAACTATTTATTATGCATGTAACACCAGAGAAGCACAACCAACCAATCAACAAGTAGGAAGCAAGGCTTTCCCTGAAAATCATATAAGGAATCAGATGAGTGGGGCAAGACTTACATGAATATATAGTTAAATAAAAAATGAGACGATAAACAATATTTGTCAAAGCATAACATGATATTGGGTATATTATATGCTATAGGCTGAATGTGTCTGGCCAAAAATTTATATGTTAAATCTGAATCCCTAATACGAGGGTATTAGGAGTGGAGCCTTTGGGAAGTGATTAGATCATGAGGGTAGAGTCCTCTTGAATGTGATTAGTGCCCTTATAATAGAGACCCAGGGAACTCCCTTGCCCCTTCTACTCTGTGAAAACACAGTGAGAGATGGCCATATGAACTGGGAAAGGGAGGCTTACTAGACATTGAATTTGCTGGCTCCTTCATCTTAGATTTCCCAGGTTCCAGAACTGTGAGTGCTATGTTTCTATTGTTAATAAGCCATCTAGTCTATGGTATTCTGTTATAACAGCCTGAATGGACTAAGGCACTATGTGAACAAAATGGATCTCTCTTTTTTCCCTGTTTATTTAAAACCAAACCAAACAAAAACTTTTGTATTTTTCTATGGATTGAGCCCATACATTCTTTTTTCTGATGATTTATGAAATGTGAAGAGAAAAGATATAGGATGCCTATCACATCTATTATATTTATTGCATATGTCTTTTAATCTTAGTTTTTTTGAATCATTGTTCTCACTCCTTGGGACTAATATTTCACAAACGTAGCTTAGAACACGAAATCCTGCAGCATTTGTTCATCATGAACAAATGCCTACTTATGAATTCTTGTCTCAGAAGCTAATTTAATTGGTGAACTCCAACTACTATTGCTTATTTCACACTTCAGTAGGTAAAGATGCATTAATAATCGAAGTTTCAAACTGTAATTAACATTAGCTTTAGGCTCCTGACAATGAAATGATTACATTTTAATATATGGGCTGATAAACAAAGTTAATCTAACATATGAATAAACAGCAAAAATAACTTACATTTACTCTTTCTCTGCAAATTGATACATGCATTTGCATGTTATAAAACATGGGGAATAAGTGAATGTCAAAGAAAAAGTGTAGACTGCCAATACAGCACCTAAACTTAATCAGTTCAGTGCAACACAATGAATTTGAAATATTTCAACAAAAACCTTATTTTTCTAATAAAAACTTAAAAGATATTTTTCACCTGGCTTGATTTCCTTTCACAGTTTTCTGTATTATTTAGTTACAATTTTATCTTACTTTACTCTTGTTCTTAACTGAATTGATTACTTTATAAAGCTCCCTAAATGATGAATTTGTATGCTGACATCTTAGCAGACCGTATTGTCTGAATGCATTTGCCTGGTATTATTATATTACCTTTATGTTGAGAAAAATTCTATTCATGATATAATGTCAACTGAATGAGGAAAACTGTATTCTTGACTTCATCCTTTATTGCATGATATTTTGTGGAATTTTCCATAATATTTAAAAAAAATTACAGTGTCTAGAATGGTGTAAAATATAAATAACTGAGGTTGCTAATTGTGGTACTTTAACATCCTCTAACACTTCACATCTTCAGGTGCATAAGAACAGGGAAACAGCATAACTCCTTTTCCAGGTAGTATTGATTGCTCAGACTCTAGAATGCATCAGTTGTTTTGATATGTCCAAATGTGTACATGTTATAGTTATTAAAGACTGGGATGGTCTGAAACAAACTCACAGAAATAGAATGAGGTAGCCAAAAATATGGATTAAATACCTACTCTGATCTCAGGTGTCAGATTACAGAGCTAAGAAAAGAGGCTTTTTATTTCTCATACCAAATTTTAGTCATTATGAGAACAGGTTCAGAGTTACCTACAGTTTTCAAAATCTGTGTTCTTTGCCGTCTGGCCATGGCTAAAATTCTATATCGAATTGAGACTTAAAGAAGAAACTAGTTAGGCACCTAATAGTTACCAGAAACTTGATGGGGACTTGAGCAAAGGTAATTTTATTTAATCCTAATAATTCATTTGTAAAATAAATAATACCTTGTATTCCAACTAAAAAAACTAAGTTTCAGAGAAGTTAAGTGATTTGCCCCCATTACAGAGGCAGGATCCGAAGGTATTTAATGATTTTAAATCAAGTGTTGGGCTTCCCTGGTGGCGTAGTGGTTGAGAGTCTGCCTGCCGATGCAGGGGACGCGGGTTCGTGCCCCGGTCCGGGAGGATCCCACATGCCGCGGAGCGGCTGGGCCCGTGAGCCATGGCCGCTGAGCCTGCGTGTCCGGAGCCTGTGCTCCACAACGGGAGAGGCGACAACAGTGAGAGGCCTGCGTACTGCAAAAAAAAAAATCAAGTGTTGTTTGTATGCTTAAAGAAATTACATGTGGTATATAAAGATATATATAGTACTATATGCCCAGTACTCTTCTAAATGCATTATGTGGACAATCATATCTTTAAAATGAGGACTGCAAGGTCCAGAGAAGTTAAACTACTCACCCAGGTCTGACAGCTTGAGATCTTGAGTATTTGACTCCAGGTATGTGTTGTTCTAACCACACATCCTTACCTTCTACCTGTAAAGCATATGGAACAGGTACACATCTCACTTTTATTTAAATATATGATTATTGTTATATTTAATGTCATGATTGAGATAATAATAAGGATCTCTTTTCCTCATCCCAAGATGATAGTAAATGTGCACTACAGCTAAGATGGTTTCCGTCTTTTAGGGTTTTTTTTGCATTATTCTAGTTATATTAATTGCATAATATCAGTGTTCCAGCATTACACTCTTTCATAAGTGTCAGATTGATCTCTTTTGTTAACTTTTAAGATAATCTGACCAGCTGGCATTAAGAATACATTAATTAAATTAGGAGTTACAATAAAGATATACAATATTTTTTATCCCCAGGAAAGCTTAACATTTCATTCCCTTTCTTCTATTTGTGTTCAATAATCCCAAATGTCATGAATAATTACATGCAGTTATTTTTAAAAAAATACTCTGTTGAGATAGAAATTCTACCAGATGCTATTATAATCACTGTTTCTTGCAGTTTAAATTTTAGGCAGTTGTTTGGTGACAAATTAAAAGAAAATAGACATTTGTTTTATTGAAGCTACTTGTTATGTGTTATATTTGTGTTCACATATGTGCCAATTGTTTTTCTTCAATCTTCATGCATGTTACCTAGCAATAATTTTAAACAAAATCAATCTTGGTTGTTAGTCTTAATGACTAATGAAAAACGTACGAAGTTTTTGGGCTTCCCTGGCGGCGCAGTGGTTGAGAGTCTGCCTGCCGATGCAGGGGACACAGGTTTATGCCCCGGTCCGGGAAGATGCCACTTGCTGCGAAGCGGCTGGGCCTGTGAGCCATAGCTGCTGAGCCTGTGCGTCCGGAGCCTGTGCTTCACAACGGGAGAGGCCACAACAGTGAGAGACCCGCGTACCGCAAAATAAATAAATAAATAAATTTTAAAAAACATGAAATTTTTGATGAGACTGTGGCTTGAAAAATGCCATGGTCCTGCCACAGTAAAAGTATTCTTTAATAGCTGAAATAATATATTAATTTCACAAACAAAACAGTCAGACTAACGCATCAAGTGACATCCCTACCTTAACCTTTCTTACCGAGGTTTTAAGATTGCCATGATGACAGTTGCCAAGTGCTAATTCTCCAACCTTGCTCCAGAGATCCTTATACTTCAAACATGTAGCAGCTGGCCGAGGAGCAAAAGCATCAGGCCAGGGAGCAGCTCATCATGGAGTGCATGGCCAAGCTGCCACAGATGATTGAGAATCATCAGGCTCACCTGCAGATGGTGTTAAAAAATAAAACCTCACAGACCTCACCCCCAGAGACTCTAAATTAATAGGACCCATAATTTTCAACAAGCACCCCCTTTTCCTGCTCCCAGTGTTTTTTCTAACGCAGGTAATGCATAACTCTTGCTTTGAGAAATACCACATAGGATCATGAGGCAAGCAGTGCCTCAGAATGACACAGGGAATGATTTGAGCATTTGCAGGCCCAAGCACATGAGTACTTTCATAGAATTCCACGTCGGATTTCTGCAGTTTATCTCTGAATGAGAACCACTGATCCACACAATTGAAGTCACTCATGACCATCATCAGAGAGACAAACCCTTTACCCATTCCTTCCCCCTTCTCCTCTCTTTCTACTCTCTGTCTCTCTCTCTCTCTGCCTCTCTGTCTCTCTCCATCTCTTTCTCTTGTTGTCTTTTTTCCTTTTTTTCAGGATCGTCTTGTTTAACAGTGCCTCAATGCTGCTGTTTTTTTGTTTTGTTTAATTTTTGCGTGAGGCCCTGGAGAACACACTAACATCCCCATGTTTATATAAACAGTGACTGATGGTAGAATTGACAGGATTTTGAATGCCACTTCTGTTGTTGTTGTTGCTCTTTTCGGATTTGGCCCAATACTTGTAGAAGACAAGTGGCCTTTATCATCATTCATTCAGAGTATACTCAGTACAGTATTAATATTCTGGATAGTTGATACATGGAGTGGATTTTTCAGGCATCAAAGGTTATAACAAAATTATGAATCCAATCTCCAACTCCTACACGCCCCACTACAATACAAATGGAAATCATATTCTCATTATGATCTTTAGACTGTCATCATCAGGGCTAATTTTAATGTTAGACTATAGATGATGAATAGTTGAAATCCAATTTGAATGCATAATACCGCATTTAATTTACAGTACCACCTGTCAATAAAAAATAGACTGAGGCATATCTTCTGAGATATACATAGGGAATATTCAATTATAATTAACCTTCCTATTTTTGTTAAATCTTTGTCCTGAAATGGATTGTTTGTGCCATTTCTTATTCTTATAACAATCTGTCACTGAAAAGAATTTGAATTTTAATATAATATTCTCTGAGAAATACAATAGAGGATGTTTCTTTTAATCTCCTCCGTACTACTATTGCTTTTCTATTTCATTTATTTTTCATAGGTTAATTATGACTAAGGTTGTAATCTTCGTGCAGGTGTAGGATACTTTGGCAGACTGTGGAAAATGATTTTCCACAAACCATATTGCGTACAATATGTGGCAAATGGGACATTTCATTTTTTCTAACTTAATGAAAAGAAAAAGAATAATTTTAGTTCAAATGATGCAGCTGAGAGCATATGAATTCATGCTTTCCTGTGGATAACTTCATAAAACTACTTTCAAGTAATAATTAATTGTTATACATAACCTAAAAAAATTAAAATAATTTATATGTTACCTTTTAACAATATAAAATTAAGAAGATAGCTTTTGCAGAAAATTAGGCACTAGATATAGGAATGTATCTTTTATTGAGTCAGTTTATTGACAGTTGAAAATGTTACTTATTTTTCTTTGCTCTCTTTTCTATCACAGTTGGTAAAATTAATGAGACTACAGCACTTTCCTAGCCTGAATATTTTAGAGATACCCACAAGTTTATCATGGCTCTTTACTCATGAGGGAACAAGGGCTGAAAGAGCAGAGGCTTTGCTTACATCTTAACAGGCACTCTCTTCATAAGTACAGTGCTGGAGTTGGGTGTCAGTCAATTCTTTGGCTGGGTTTTGCAAGCAGTCAGGTTTTGCAGACACCGGCATGACCGTATCCTTGCTCTGGAACTGTGTACACTTGAGCAAGCTACTAGATATTTCTGAGGCTTAGTTGTGCTGATTTCTTTCCTACTTTCAAAGTAAAGTAGGAATAGTAATACCAAGCAGAGAGAATGGTGTAAAGTTTAAATGTGATTATGGATCTAGCACCAAGGAAACACTCAAAATAGGCAGCTAATATTTTACTTCTATTGCACAAATATTTTAATTCTAATTTTGTAAAATGATTGGATTAGATCTTTTAAGTGTTCTTGAAGGGAAAGAAGAAGAGAAAGAGACATTTGAAATTTTCTCCTCTTCTGATTTTTTTTTTTTTTTTTTTGCGGTACACGGGCCTCTCACTGTTGTGGCCCCTCCCGTTGCGGAGCACAGGCTCCGGACGCGCAGGCTCAAAGGCCATGGCTCACGGGCCCAGCCGCTCCGCGGTATGTGGGATCTTCCCGGACCGGGGCACGAACCCGCGTCCCCCGCACCGGCAGGCGGACTCCCAACCACTGCGCCACCAGGGAAGCCCTCCTCTTCTGATTTTTAGTGAGCCATGCATATTCTTTTTTATTTTTAAAAATCTCATTAAATCCACACAATCTAAAGAGAGAAAGTATAGCTTAAACCTGATTAAGAAGAAATATAGAATTTATTCTATGTCAGGAAGTATAGAATTGACCCCAAAAAATAATTGGTGCTATTTATGTATTTAAAAATAAAACGAGTTATTTTAAAAAATCACTAAAACAGCACCTAGAACATAGTACACAACGAATCAGTGTTAGCTTGATGTGATTATTTTTAAATATACTTTTGATAAGGTGAGTCTTTAAAATTGCAAGTTTAATTCAGTTTAGGGAAAAATATGCCTAACTATAAACAATGAGATAACTGATGATATCTGTTTTCTTCTCAAAAGGAAAGGGAGTATTATCATACTTTTATAGTTATTTGCTTTGAATGTGTACTTATTCAAAGAAGAATTTGAATGATGCAGTACTTTTATAGAAATGCATACATACATACATACATACATGACTTATGATACTCAAATGACAAAGTCTGTTAAGTAAAAATCAAAGTTTTGTAACACTTAAAAAGAGACAGTAGCAGAATGTGTGGTTTCAGTGTGTGATGGGCGCCAGCTGGCTTGGGTTTGCCTGCTGGCTCTGCTTCTTACAGAGGTTAACTCCCTGTGCCTTAGTTTTGTGATCTATAAAATGTGAAAAAACTACTTCTTTATGCATAGGTTTGTTATGAGTTCTTACTTGTAAAACATTTAAAGCAGCAACTGGTACATAATGAATGCTATGTTAGTAACTATTAAATAAAAGAAATATACTTACCTTTATATTGTATTTTCCTTCAACTGAAACAAAGTAATCTTTCCCCCCATGATACAAACCTGTCTCTTGATACTCAAAGTACAAAAATCATCATTTGACTTGTTATTTCAAGAAATAACAAATCACCACTTAGGACCCTATATGTAATTTCTCTTTTAATCTTCATGAAAATTCTATAAGGTATATACTCTTATCCCCATTTTACAGATGAAGAATGACTGATGGTAAGATGTTGTTTTAAACATTTCCTTGTAATCATGGTCAAACATGGTATCATCTTTTGCCCTAAGGCCAAGTTATTATAAGTACAGATAAATTTCTACCCCCAGATTCACAGTCTTGAGGATAAAATTCATAAAAGGGAGCTTCAATTCCATAGAAGTTAATTCACCTGATATGTCTCCTGTAATGGCGTGTGACTTCACCCCGCTACCTGCAACAGCTGTAATGGCCACACAGAATCTTTTTCAATGTTCTTATTACCCTGGAACCTCAAACTACAGTTTCCACATTATAGTCATATAAGAAGTGTGAAATATAAGACAGTTAGATATGTATATTAAATCAATAAAAGGCACATCCATTTTCTGCCAATAACAGTCAAAGGAGATAAAAATGAAAGATGCCTTCTGTTTACTGGGATCTTTTTCAATTACTTGTTAGGACTTGAATTTGATTCTTTTTTTTTTACTCTCAGGAAGAGGTTTGAAGTTTTCCCTTTTTATAGTGAATTTTTGTCACATATCTTAACCTTCCTTCTTCAATCAGAGTGCTTCTTTAAGGAAGCATATGATTTTTCATTTTGAGTATCTCATTTATTTATCAGTATTACCTGTAGATGACTTGTGGCAGAGACAAACTTCACATGGAAGGAAGCAGACCCTTCTGTTCCCAAGGTGATTCATATTTACTGAAGCTAACCTGTTTCAACCTATATTCACTTTCTTAAATCTCCACCCAGCAAAAGAAGACATCCTGCTATTTTCTTTTCACCACTTCTTCCTCTTCCTCTTCCTCGTCCTCTTCTTCTTCTTCTTTCTTCATGATTAGTAGGAATATTTCAACTTCTTCATCAGAAACAAAAACAAATATACTGACAAAGTATGTTTCTTGATAAAGTAAGTTAGCAATATAGGAAAATCAAATATACATTCTACACATAGAATGCAGATTTTAGAACAATTTAATTCAGTCATTCTAAAGCTAATAAGTCAAAATATATTTTAATATTTACTACATAACATGCAATATGCATTTAAAGAATTAATGATTAATAATAATGAAGGATGTAATAACATGTGAATTAAGCTTCATAACAGTTGCATGTTATTAACTTCATTTTCAGGCACTTAATTTTATGTGTTACTATTGGATGAATGCAATGTTTATAAAGATTAAAATTTGGAAATAAATATTGTATATCTATTTAAACTCATTTACACATTGTATATGAAAAGCTCACTTTTTTGAGATTTATAGAATTTATCTGTAATCTCTTAAAGAAGTTCCATCTTTATATTACTTTTCATGCAGTTCATCTTTGCCTGTGAACATAGGTAAAACTTTAACTTTTAAATATTCAATAATTTTAAACAAATATATCTAGTCAGATAAGTTTTTAAAGGAACCTCTTTAAGCACCTTAATTATTAGAAGAATTGATTTTGTCATCTTTTCCTACAATTCAATGGAGGTTCCAAGTGAATATTTGATTTAGAATATCCAGCATAATTTATAAAGTTCTAAAACTGGGAAATCAAAAGGAAAGAATACTGAATTATTGTGTGATAATGGTGCTAGGAAATTACTTCCAACACTACATAATTCAATAAGTTCCTAGTCACCTCTTCAGTATTGCTTCAGGGTAAAAGTTGATCACATGCAGACCTACTAGAGAATGGACTTGAGGATACGGGGAGGGGGAAGGGTAAGCTGGGACAAAGTGAGAGAGTGGCATGGACATATATACACTACCAAACGTAAAATAGATCGCTAGTGGGAAGCAGCCGCATAGCACAGGGAGATCAGCTTGGTGCTTTGTGACCACCTAGAGGGGTGGGATAGGGAGGGTGGGAGGGAGGGAGATGCAGGAGGGAAGAGATATGGGGGCATATGTACATGTATAACTGATTCACTTGGTTATAAAGCAGAAACTAACACACCATTGTAAAGCAATTATCCTCCAATAAAGGTGTTAAAAAAAATGTTGATCACAAACAGAACCAGATTCTATATTGACAGGAATCTTTCCTATAAATCTAATCCATTAATCAGATCACTTCAATTATAAACAATAGGACAGTTCTATTAGAGGGTTATACATGGACTCATAATATTTTAAACCTAATGTGACATTTTGTATACAAAATAGAATGTTAATTCTTAGCCCTCAACTTATCAGACCTGTCTTCTCCCAGCCTTTTCATTGTAGAAAATTGCATCAGTATTTGCCCTTTTGCTTAGGGCAAAAATATAGATTATCCTTGATTTCTCTCACCCTCATACTATCATTATGCTCTACAGATTCTACTTTCAAAATATATGCTAGATCTTACTATCAATACTTCCCACCATATCCACAATAATGCTAGTTCAACCCAACATCTCTTGCAGGCAATATTGCAATAACACCCAAACTTATCTTCCTACTTTTAATCTTAACTCTTAACATCTTTTTTTTCCCCCATAGAACAGCTAGAATGAGCCTTAAAATAATGAAAACAAATCATGTTCTTCCCTACTCAAAACCTACCCTATAAATCTCTATTATAGTTAACAAGGTAGACTCCTTATCATGGCCTACATTATATAACCTCTCCTAGATCTCTGGATATGTTTTACCTTACTCTTTACACTATATCCACATTTTAAGCTATTTCTTTCTTTCTCAGGCCTTCTGCATTCACAGTTCCAGCCTGCCTGTAATGTCCTTCTGCATCATCTTTGCATAGCTTACTTCAGTACCTTCAAGTCTCTGTTCAAAAAGTCATCTCTAGGAAGGGACTTTCCTTGCCTATCATTTCCAAAGGTATGCTGGTAAATTGGCTCTCAGAGAAGGGGTGGGAGCTATGATTTATAGCCCTTGCCGATTTCCATGATATACATGCTCCTCCCCAGCCCTATGGCTGATTTCAAACTACAGATGACTTAAAAACCTACTTGTAAAAGTCCTGAATATTTCACAATAAACTCTCTTGAGCCAATATGAGCTACATCAGAAATAGCCAGCTCCCCTACCTCAAGTAAGTTCATGTGAAAGCTCTTTGTTATACAGATAAAATCACCCTAACTTAAAAAATATATATTTACATTATGGTTGAAACACTGCTAAAAAATCTTGGTGTTCAGATTTGTGTGATATAACCCAGTTTTCATTACTTAAAGTCTATCAGGAGTTCACACTTGCTCACTTAAATCTGATGATGAATAGCTTATTTTGTCCATAATCATCATCTCTGTAATAGTTACATAGAATCTCCTTAACAAAATAAAGGACATTTTGAAATCATTTTCTGCAAAGCCAACCCTAGTTTGACAATAAGTTTTATTGCCTTTGAATACCTTCTCCTGTAATAAAGCCAAATGGATTTTCCATTATTGCAAGCTATGCACATAATAGCAGCAGGGTAAAATGGTGATTCTAAAGAGAGAGTAAATAGTCAGTGACTCAATGTCCCCATTTAAGTTAAGAAGTAAAACAATTATGTTTCCCTGTCTCCCTCCTGAGGCCAGGGAATGATCTATTTGGAATTGCTTGTAGGTAACGAAAAAAATCCTCTGAGTATCTGAGATATCCAGCCTCGTTTCATTAAGCACCTCCTGTTTGAAAGAGTTTTTGGCAATTTACTCTACCTTCGTGGATTGCCAACTTTGAGACCTGAAGAATTCTGTTCTGAAACGTGCTCTTTAGTGACATTAAAACGTTCAGCTATATGTGTTCACCCTGCCTCAAAACCGTGACCTTTCCAGGGGTATTTGAAATTTGGCTTGTTTTTAATTATGCTAGGCATTTTGAAATTGGCAAGGACATTAAACTGTTACCCAGATTCTTTTTCCCTCACTGTCCATAAACAATAAAGTTGGCACAGCATTTTATTCTCAAGAAAATTATCCAACAGTGTTTCCTTAGTCCCAACTTTGCTGTTGCCTTAATAACATTATCACTAAAAGAATTTTCTGGTTGTTCTATAAATACAGAAGAGTAAATCCTTTTTTTGACTACTGAAATTCTGGATTGTTTAGAAAAGTCTGCTGTTGAGTGCTTTTTTTTTCATGAAAAATAACTGATTTGAGCCTCAATTTATACATTTTAGAAAAGAGCATGTCCACCCTCTACCGCAAATATTCTTTGACATGTTAATAGTCACATTTTGGAGCCTATAATGATTCACAGAAAAGGTCACAAGATAAATCTCTTCGCATTTCTATCTGCCAAGAAGAGAGTTCTGTTTATAAGGTCTCATCATGGAAACTCAGGGTAAATCCAGCTTCAAACAGAGGATAATGTTTGCTTCACAACAGGGATTCAGAAGCTGCTACTTCCACATTTACACAAAACAAACTACAGACAAGTCAGAACTGCAGTCCAAGCAGTGACCTCTATCTGAGCCCCCATAAAACAGATAATTCACCTCTGCCCCAAGCAGGCGACTGACTTTGGAGATATGTGATGCTGACTGCATGCAGATATTCTCAGCAAATCTACTCGTAGCTATGACTTTCCTCTCTGGAAAGAGAAATGTTCAGTGGAAATTTAAACATACCCATTTTGGATTTCCTGAAAGATCAGTTTGCTTTATAGAACTTTCTGCTCACATGACAGTTTTTAAATGTTCGTGCTCAAATCAAGGTTTCCTGGCTAGAGATTGAAAGCTGAAATTCATACCTAGGTCTAAAGGTGTTATGGTAGTTTTTTGTTTTTCCTCCTAATGAGTTGAAAACATATTTATGTGTCAAAATATTTCTAATCAATAAATACTGTTTTAATTGTATGATGTACTAGCAGAGATAACTACTTCCAAGCAGCATTTGGATAAGTCAGTAGTGGAATTACGAACAAGATAATGGTTTCTGTATAAAAAGTTGGCATATGACTTCTCCACATATGCATACTCCAGCCACAAAGAAATAGTTATATTTCAGCATTGTACCAATACTTCTCTTTCATAAAAAGTTCTCATATTTACTAAGCAGTCTAAATTACCGCAATCTTTGTGCTTCTTTTATTTATAAATTTAGAGATGCTTGGCTTTTTTTAAGTAAGAAGGCTATAAAATAATTTTGAGTTATAATTTATAGATAGAAGTGAATGCCACTCAAGTTGAATATAAAGGGAGGATTCACTAGACTGTAAATCCTTTGAGGGGAGTAACCATGTCTTTATAACACTTACGAACTGTTTTCCTCTCTGTTCTTCTGCCTACTGGGCACAGTACAAGCAAAAGGCTGTATACTCAATGAATTTTTGAGGGATGAATGGAAGGTTATGGTTTATTGTGACCTGCATCTGAAATTTGATCAACCTTGTAAGTTTGGATTCCACTTAATGGTGCTAGAAATATCCTGCCAACTTGGAAGTCAAATAAAATGAATAAGTATCAGTTGATAAAGTGGATAAGTCCTTCACAGATTAAAGTGGGACTGTTAATAAAGCCAGATGAGTGAACACTGAATACACATATGTATAGCAGAAGCCAACTGGAACTTGAAGTTAAATGTCTTACAACCAGCTTTACCAATGTGGTTAAAACAGACCATCAATCCAAAATGATCAATGCCAGATCCAGTTAGCTTTAAGTGGATCATGCCACTAAGTAATGTGACAAATATCTCACTGGTAAATTTAATTCTACCTAAATTTTATCTACTGCTTCATCAAATTTAAATATTATTTTAAGTAATATAAATACAATTGTGTAAATATAGTGATTATTGATATTTTCCCAGTGACAACATTCACATGGATCTTGTTAAGCTGTAGTGCATAGCTGAAATACTATAGGTCTGAATAATTTTTAGTTCACTATACAAAAGTTTGCAGTGCAATCTCTGGGCCCAATGTAGACATGTCTTAAGGGAAATGTCTGCCCAGAAGTGAAATATTTGATGCACTCCTTTGATAGGGCTTATGTGCTTTATGGGAAATGACTGCTTGTATTTTTGAAGGGGAAAAATATGTTTAGTAGATATTTGAGATTCAAGAAACATTGAGATTTCTTAAAAATAAGTGCACCAATATTTCTGTAAATGTAGATATATATCTAAAATATATATACTTATATATAAATATAGCTACTTATTTAAAATCGAGTAGTTTAGATGACTACCTAAAATTGGAAATAAGAGCAAGGCTTACTTTGAAAAATCCAAGCTAAGGGATAATTGCAAAGTTTGTGATTATGTTTGTCAGATTTGGTCTTGAGAGATTAATATACTCTTTTACAAAACAAAGTGAAGTGAAACATTGGAGCAATTATCAATATATAGATCAATAGTGGGGGAAAAGACAAAACTGGTGGAGGAAGTGCTATATCAGCATTCAAGTCATCTGTAGAACTTTTCCAAAGGATTTATCTCCCTGGGCTTTTCTCCTTCAGATATGACTCAGACAATTTTGGTTGGGCCTGAAGAGAGAGATTGTTAAAAAGTGATTCTGAAATTTTCCTTCTTCTTTCAACTTAAGTAACAATCCCTGATCTAAAGGATGATAATAGGGCTTCCCTGGTGGTGCAGTGGTTGAGAGTCTGCCTGCTAATGCAGGGGACACGGGTTTGTACCCCAGTCCGGGAAGATCCAACATGCCGCGGAGCGGCTGGGCCCGTTGAGCCATGGCCGCTGAGCCTGCGCGTCCGGAGCCTGTGCTCCGCAATGGGAGAGGCGACAACAGTGAGAGGCCCGCATACTGCAAAAAGAAAAATAAATAAAAAATTAAAAGTAAATAAATAACTAAATAAAGGATGATAATAGTAGTTCATATAATAATTTAAAAATGACAACTGATTGATGTAAACTGCTTCTGATTTTGTTTATTCAGATAATTTTTCTATAATAACATTTTCCAAACTAGCTTAACATAAAATAATGTTCCAAGGGATATAAACATAACTATCTCAAAAATAAAGAGAGGGCTTCCCTGGTGGCACAGTGGTTGGGAGTCTGCCTGCCGATGCAGGGGACACGGGTTCGTGCCCCGGTCCAGGAAGATCCCACATGCCGCAGAGCGGCTGGGCCCGTGAGCCATGGCCGCTGGGCCTGCGCGTCCGGAGCCTGTGCTCCGCAGCGGGAGAGGCCGCGGCGGTAAGAGGCCCGCATACCACAAAAAAAAAATAAAATAAAAATAAAGAGAGACATAAAGTACCATATTCAAATCAGTTTTGGTAATATATAATAAACAAAATTAACTAGGTATTTTTGGTACTTCTCAGAACCTTTAATATGCAAATGTGTATTGTGAACCTCTCAAGCAGAAAAATAGTAAACAACATATGCTAAAACTATTTGACCAGAACATATTTTTTATCTACCCTCACCTTCATCATTATTATCTTTCAGAATAATGTAAATTGGGATAGTTTGAACATATGTTCAGCACATTTATTTTATGTATATTGTCTCAGCATGTATAGTTATATCCTGGCATTCAGTCTTTTGCTATCCAGAGTGTGCAAATAAGATTAATGTTTTATTCCTGTGTAGTGCATAGTATTGTAAGCCTTCAAAGGTGGTTGCCTGGTTTGAAGAAAAGGTTCCAATGTTTGAGTGTAAAAGATAGGTGTACTTTTAGAAATCATTTCTTGATTTTAAAGAACGACCAGTCTGGAAAAAAAATAGGACAGCTAGAGGCAAGAAGCAAGGTATTTGATAACTGGAGCAGAAACAAGCAAGTAGTAAAATTATTGCAAATTACGGGTCATTCTTGGAGTTAGCTTCTCTAAAGCTTGTAGCCAAATTGTGTAACCCATCTCTGGCCACAAGGTAAGACTTTTTATTAGACATTTGTTTTACCAATAGACCTCAGCTTTATCTGAATAATTTCATATGTATAATTTAGATAGAGGTGCAGAATCAGAAGAGACTGAGATGGAGGTGCTTGTGAGCTAGGTGGAAAACTAGCATGAGGGGATCTGAGAACGTGAGAGAGTAAAAAATAGAGGAAAGTAACCATTTTCTATAAGAACATGGAGACAGAGGTCACCTGTGACTTGACTAAAATATCTTAATGCACTGGGAGAGACTGAAACCAGATTGGAACAAGAGGAGTGGAAACTGCAATATGACAACTCTTCTTCCTTTTTTTTTTTTTTTTTAAGAATTCTCTTTAAATACTTCTGTGCTTAAACAGTTCAGTGATATTAATTATGTGGGGACTTTAGAGGAAGATAGGAAGGAGCCACCAAAATGTTGAGGACAACTCTTTCAGTATTCTGGTTTACTCAGAGAAATATTTTAAAAGTATAAAGTGGACTTTGGGCAATATTCCATAACTCTTATTCATTAGAAATACATATATTATATAAATAATATATATATATATAAATACTATATATATATTATATATATGTGTGTGTGTGCACACTAAAATATTATGCTCCCCAAATGTATTTTTGACACCTTTGTTGTAATACCACTTTTATGAGAACGGTGATTCTTGTAGAAATGCAGTGAACCATGATTAAGGCAGAAGACAGTGAAGAGGAAAGATAAAGAATATTGTATTAATTGAATCAAGGTGGGCCAGGAACCCTCTGTCACTCAATTTCTTCATCTATCAAATGAGGATAATACTAGTTCCCAATTCATAGGGTTCTTATGACAAGTCTATGTGCTAATACCTGTAAAGTCCTTGGATAGCTTCTGGCTTATAATAAGTGCTCAATAAATCTTAGTTACTATTTAATGCTATTAAATATTATTATTATTGGTGCTTTTCTTATAACTATCTGATATCGGTGACAAACATGTAAACAAATACATAAATAACATAATTTCAGAAAAGGATAAGAATCATTAAAATATACAACTGTAAAGAGATAGAATGGTGACAGCCTACTTTAGTGAAGGTGATGTGATCAGGAAATGATCTCAAATGATTTGTAACAGAATTATTATTTTTTGTTGAAGTATAGTTGATTTACAATATTTTGTTTGTTTCAGGTGTACAGCAAAATGATTTGGTTATATGTATATATATGTATATATCTGTATTCTTTTCTTTTCCACTATAGTTTATTACAAGGACTGGCTATACAGTAGGTCCTTGTTTTTGTCTATTTTATATATTGTAGTGTGCATCTGTTAATCCCATACTCCCAGTTTGTGCCCTCCCCTCCCCCTTTGGTAATCATAAGTTTGTTTTCTATGTCTATAAGTTTGTTTCTGTTTTGTAAATAAGTTCATTTGTACTACTTTTTAGATTCCACATGTAAGTGATATCATATAATATTTGTCTTTTTCTATCTGACTTACTCCACTGAGTATGATAATCTCTAGGTCTATCCATGTTGCTGCAAATGGCATTATTTTATTCTTTTTTATGGCTGAGTAATAGTCCATTGTATATAAGTACCACATCTTCTTTATCCATTCATCTGTCGATGGACACTTAGGTTGCTTCTGTGTCTTGGCTATTGTACATAGTGCTGCTATGAACGTAGGGGTGCATATATCTTTTCAAATTAGAGCTTTTGTTTTTTCCGGATGTATGCCCAGGAGTAGAATTGCTGGATCATATGGTAACACTATTTTCAGTTTTTTAAGGAACCTCCATAATGTTCTCCACAGTGGCTGAACCAGTTTACATTCCCACCAACAGTGTAGGAGGGTTCCCTTTTCTCCACACCCTCTCTAGCCTTTACTATTTGTAGACTTTTTGATAATGGCCGTTCTGACCAGTGTGAGGTGATACCTCATTGTAGTTTTGACTTGCATTTCTCTGATAATTAGTGATGTTGAGCATCTTTTCATGTTCCTGTTGCCATCTGTATGTGTTCTTTAGAGAAATGTCTATTTAGGTCTTCTGCCGATTTTTCAATTGTGTTGTTTGTTTTTTTGTTATTGAGTTGTATGTGCTATTTGTGTATTTTGGAAATTAAACCCTTGTCAGTCGCATTATTTGCAAATATCTTCTCCAATTCTGTAGGTTGTCTTTTCATTTTGTTTATGGTTTCCTTTGCTGTGCAAAAGGTTATAAGTTTGATTAAGTCCCATTTGTTTAATTTTGCTTTTTCTATGTAGCAGACTTATTTTAATACACATGATATCAAGAATTGCCTACTGGACCAAAGTTTAAACAGACTTTAAAGTCTGGACTAAAATTTAAACAGAATTAGAAAATAGGTGTTATTCTCAATGTGTTTACTATTTGTATATTTAAATGGTATTCTAATATGTCCTTGGATATAGTTGGTACAGATATTGAATAGTAATCTCAAGAGGAATTATAATGTTGAAGAGTTTAAAATGAATATGTTAGCTGTCCATAGAAGTGTGGAGACATCAATTTTGTTTCAGTTTTATTATAATATGGATGAAAAGGGAACAGTGAAGCCAGCTATGGGATTAAAGCGTTTAGTGCACTAGTTGTAAAGCCATGGAAGGAGCTCACCATTTTATCATATCATTAGGTACAAATGAACAAGATATTTACTATTTCATAGTCTGGCATGTTTCAGATAGACTAAGCCTAAGTTTGTGTTTACTCAGTAAAAAGTTCAGTTGAATTCCTCACATTCAGATATTTTGGGGCCAAATACACAGCAAATAATATTCATGCTTTTTAAACATTTTGAGGTTTGAATTCACTGGTTTTGTTTTCCGTGTTCATCCCATTAATTATTTTTTAAAAACGAATCTAGCTAACTTAGAGTTAGGGAGATTCATTCTGAATAGTCAATAAGTAACATATAAACCACAACATCTTTTTAATATTTGGGAAATGTGAGTGTGATAATAATGAACATACTTATCTGTAGAATAGTCTAAGAAATCTATTCTACAAAGAGCACGATTCATAATTACTTAGAAATACAATTGTTAAGTTGGAATAAAAATGTCTCAGCAGTTTAATTTGGAAATGCGTATGTATAAGTTCTTTCTTGTTTTTATAAATAACTGACTATTTTGATGGTTTCAAGACACGGTTTCGTAATAATTGCATGTCTATCATGATTGAAAGCATGAGTAAAACAAAATCTATGCAAGAAGGGGCACACCCCAACCCCTCAGAATAATTGCACATTCTGTCACGTCTGATTGCTTAAGTAGTACAAAAAGACAAGAGCAAAAATAGACTCCACAAGTCAGTCAAACTCAGAAAAATTTGAAATTAAATAACTAAGTGAATACTACTAGAATACTCTCATATTTTTCATAGGTTAAAAAGAATAAACAATGCTTGCTTTACTTATTAGCTAGTATTATGACTGATACCTTACTAAAATTCAAAAGAGTTTCCAATCAATAAATCTTAACACTGCAATGTAAATTTTTGCCATGAAGAAATTTAAGAGATAGGCTCTAACTTCAAGGAGTTTATAGTTAATTTAAAATACAATTTTAGTCTTCAGTATTATGTAAATCCTTCTTAAATTAACAGAATGTTACATTAGGCTAATTAAAAAGTAATTATCATGACTGAATGCTTAGAAACTATAGCAACAGGTGTTTCAGAAATGGAAGGGAAAATGTCCATACACATATGTATACGAGCATAAACTTATGTTATTGGAACACTACCGATATTTGGAGTTGAAGTCCAAAGATAAAATAGGGTATTTGGACTGTGTTTGAAACATCTGTCTTCTAATTTGATGATTAGAGAAATGCAGGCATAAAGTATAATCTTGTTTTGTTTTTAAAAGCACATAAAGGAAGAAAATACTGCTAATGCTGTCACCCAAATAAGTTCAGTTTTGTGAAACGACATTGATGTTTTCTAATAAAAAAATTGCCACCCATTGTGTTTTCAGAAGCAGAAACAATATTTATTTGGCTTTATCTTTTCTTATATAAACTTGCCACATGTGAACATATTCTAACTTTATACCCCAGTAGTGGAACTTACATGACAGAGTATTGCAAAAAGAAATGTGCAATATTAAGTGAATAAGAGCAAAATGAAAATCTCCTTCTGTGCTTTCCTTGATCCTTTGCTAAAATAGAGTGTACCATCTATCTCAACTATCAGTAGACTTCTGTCACTTCTGTGTTGGGATGGAGCCAATTCATAGTGTATACCTTGACAAGATAGAGTAATGGGTCTAAAGTGTAGTAGAAGACCCAAATCATAATCTAAAAGAGTCTATAAAATATAACTAGGAAGAAAGAGAGCATTCACTTAAAACTGGAACACCCAAATATCAAGTAAGAAGTGTACCCTAAATGCACTTGGGCCAAGAGAGAACAGGAAGCTGAGTAGAGGTCTTCATAGAAGAGCTTCTAGATATGGCTAGATTTTAGCTGCCTTTTAAAACAGGAAGCCACCTGAGTTCACTGGGATTAAGGTTCCCTAGAATCCAGGCCAAGGAAAAACTGTATTCAAACATATGGATATAGAAGTGAGGCAAGCAGTTTGCATAAAGGATAGCAAGCTAATTAGAGTTGCTGCTAAGGGACATTGTAGAGAAGAGAAATATGAATCCAGAAACGAGAAATGTAAAGCAATTTGAAGAACTCTGAGAATATAAATAATGGTAACAATAGCTCTTTGACATGTGGGAACACGTTCACATGCATTGTCTGATTTCATATACATACAAACTTCTGAGACAGAAACGTGACTACCATTTCACTTTTCAAAGAGCTCTAATGCTCCTTCCTCTTCCATGAAATGGAAATAACATGGTACCTGTCTCTCTGGACTGCTGTAAAAATTAAATGAGATTATACATGTAAACAGCATATCAGGGTGCTTGGTATATTTCAGGTGTTCAATAAATAATTCTGATATTAAAAGGAAAAAAGTAGAAGGAGTTTAAACGTATTTTCCCAGTAGCGCATAGCTAAAAAGTAATAAGACTAAGACTATATTAAAGCCTTTGACTCCACATTGAATTTTTTCTTATATACTGTACTTCTATTTTTATATGAAAGATCCCAGGCTTACAAAATGAGGTTTAGTTGGGCTAATATGAATTTCTCAATTTGTAAATTTTATTAAAAGAAAAGAGAACCTTCTTGCTCTTGTTTTCAAAAAACATCTCAAGTTAATCTCTATTATAAGCAAGATGCAAATCAACCCAAAGGAAAATAGCATCATCTTTGTGAATTTTGGATTATCCAGTTAATTAAGAGTCTTCTCAACCATGATGGGACCCCTCCCTCTCCATTTCTACCTGGTTGAGTCTCAGGTCTAGGAGGCATATCTATTGCCATGGCAACATTGGAAAGAGGTATGAGGTACTTGGTGGTCATTGTTCAGCTGTTTCCTCTGAACTCCTTGTACCGCTATCTGATGAGCAGTCCACAGTGGTGACAGTCATCTCCAGTTAGTGATCCTGGGGATTGTGCTGGACTACAGGTTTTTTTCTCAGCTGCTGCCAAGCACCTCCTAGAGAAGCATGGGAACATCTTAATGCTCTGTTGGAGGCACAGAAAGTCTTTAAAGTATCTTCACATAGGCATGCTTCTACACCATCCATCACACCACTAAGTCACACCACTGTCTCTGTTCACCACTGTAAATCTTTATGCTAATTTTTTAACTGCTGAGTGAAACACGATTTCTCTCTGCGGTTATGTTCCTGAAACTGCCTGTGGTTTCTATTTTTGCCCCATCTCATTGGCTAAGTAAGACAAGGAATAGGTAAAGGCACACAGGGCGCCTTTTAGAGAAGCACAATGGGGTGTCTCATGCTTCTGAAATGAAGCAGAATACAAAGTCCAGAAACAAACCTATAATAAAATGCTCAATTGTTTTTTGAGAAAGATACCAAAACAATTTAATGGTGGAAAATGCAGCCTTTTCAATAAATCATGCTAAAACTAGATATATGTGTGAAACATAAATAACTTCAACCCCTATTTTACTCCATAAACAAAAATTAATTTGAGATATATTATACACCCAAACATAAAAGAAAATATCTTTTCTTTTGAAAACTATTTTTGAGACTGGAAAAGATTTCTTAGATGAACACAAAAAGTACTAACCATTAAAAGATGCCTAAGAATGAATTTTTTTTACCAAAATTTAAATAATTTGCTTATAAAAACAATAAGACAATGAAAAGGCAATTTATATACTGATAAAAAGCATTGGCAATGAATTTATCTGACAAAAAAGGTATTTAGAATATACAGTGAAGTTCATAACTGAATAATAAAAGGCAACAACCCAATTAAACTGGACAAAAGATTTGAAGAGACAATTAGTACAAGAAAGAATGCATACGACAAGATTCTTAACAGCCTTACTCATTGGTGAAATGCAAATTAAAATTACAATGAGACACTGCTACATATATAACAGAATGGATAAAACTGAGGAGACTAATGCCAAATGTATCTGTGGATGTGGAGCAACTGGAATTCTCATACAGTATTGGTGTATGTGTAACAGAGAAAAAAACACTTTGGAAAACAGTTTGCAGGTTTCTTATGTAGTTAAACTTACATCTCTCCTGTGAACCAGTGATTTTTACTTGTGAGAATTTATCCAAGATAAATGAAAATAAATATGCACAAAAACTTTCATGCAAAAATGTTCAAGGAAGGTTTATTCCTAATAGTGAACAACTGTAGTATAGCAAAGGTCCACAAGTAGGAGAATGGATAAGAAAAGTGTTATATATTTATACAATCGAATAGTGCTCAGCAATAAATTATAAATACATATAATAACATGGATGGATCTCAAAAACATTATGCTGAATGGAATAATTCAGAACCTAAATAATATGTAATAACATCATGTAATAACATGATGTTCAAGAGTAGGAAAACTAATATCTACATTGATAGTAATCAGAATAGTATTTTCTCTGAGTATGACAAACATTGACTGTGAAAGGCACTAAGTAACTGAGTTTATAGAAGTGTCCTCTATCTTTATTGGGTATAGGACAAGGATGTATATATTTATAAAAATTATTCAAATTCTACACTTAATATCTGTTCATTTTATTAATTATAACTCAAAAATGATGTAGAATTTAATTTTTGAATTAAAAATGCTTTGGGAAAAATATAAAAAGTTTGTGAGTCTGGGTAGTAAAGTAGCTAAATTTTGAGTAAATTTTGATGATATGCAGTGAGTTATTTATCTATCACACTTTTAATTGAAAACCTATTTATGATACTTTTTCTGTATAGCACAAGGGGTAGAAATAGAGTCAATGGTTGGAAGTAATACAATAGTTGGAGAAAAACAACTTTATTAATTTAAAAAATAGTATTCAAAGCTAAAGTTATTTGGTCTCCAGTGTTCCCTTTTTCTGGAAGGATTCTAGCAAGAAGTAGATGCTTATTTTTCAGAGATGCCCTCAGGAAGGTTCTCACATTGTACAATACATGTAAATAAATCAAAAGAGCACCCAGAAATATAAACGCTTGCATATGAAAAGGTCGTTTGGATATAGTTCTTTGTATTAAAAACCAAGATTTTTTTTTCAATACCATTGGGTGATATGCCATGAAATATAGTCTTAAGAATACTGAAATCACGATGATATTGAGATAGAATATGATTTCAATTTATTAATTAAAAATGGGATTTGTTCAGACTCCTTTAGTTGCAACAACTCAAATACCATACAAAATAAAATAAGATAAAAAGTTGGTTCATACAAATGTAAGTTCCAAGGTCAGAGCTGACTCAGGAAATTTGCGAACTTTAATAATGCTGTTGGCCTAGAGTCTGGCTCTCTTCCTCTTCTCCTTTTTTCTCCCAACCTCTCTCACAATTCACCTTGCTCTTGTTTTTTTTCTTTCCTCTAGTTCTCTCTGTTTGAGTCTTATTTTACTTCCAGAGAGGTTAGAGGAAGGCATTTCATATCTTTAGATTTGATAATCCAAGAGGAAAGAGAAACATCTCTCTCCCCTTAGACAAAACAACAACAACAAAAAAAACAAAACAGAAAAAACCCCAAACTGTAACCACATGAAAGGAAGGCTGGGACTTGGGAGGAGAAGGTGGGACTGAAGTACTATGATTTTTAGTTACTCCAGGACCACAAATGTTGGGGAAAAGGCAGCTCCCCAAGGATGTGAAATAAACATTATCAGAATAACTGAACAAGGGATGCTAGGTGGATCAAAACAATAGACATAGATATAGATATTACTATAGATATAGGTACAGATATAGATATAGGTTGTTCTTGATATATATATCAAGACACTCCTGTATATAATAAGTACTCTATCAGTTAGGTCCAGTAAGGTAACAAACACCATACTAGTAATATGAAGGGGAAATTTACTAGAAAAATTGTTAACTAGTAATAAGGAATTATTTTCTAAGAGGTCTAAAGTCCTAAGAATGCAGGAATAGCAGATGTAGGGAGCAGCTATTACCTCAAATGTTGAGGGAGATCATCTGAGAAAGGAACCAAGCTGGAGGAGGTCCTTATCCTCCCCCAAACTGAGATTCAAACCTTCTTGCAAGAGATGTGGCTGTGGCCCTTCAGCTGGTAGAAATTGTTGCTGAGGTGCTATAGGCCAGTACTGGCAGGAAAAAAAAAATTTAAAAACCCAAAAACTATTAGAGTCAGTCCTTGGGATACTTCTGGCCTGCTGGAAACACTAACAATGAAGACTCCCACCAGGATACTGAAGTTTCCTTGGAAGCATACCTCTGGGCTGCCATTGAAACGTATTGGGAGACTTCCCAACAGTATGCTGGAGAAACTCACTGGAGACTGCACACCACTGGATGTCCTGCTCAACTCCATTTGTTGGAAAGAAAGCAGCACATTAGGTGCAAGAAAGGAAGGGAAGCCCCTTCATTTTGCAGTGCCTCTTCAGTATTATCTATTAGTCTTAACATTGTGCCAGCTACTAAAGGAGAAATGTTTACAGGATCCAACTTCAGTTTCACGGACTTGTGCAAAGAAGAGTAGATGTGGAGCTAAGCTAAGCAGCAATAAGTTGTTAACTGACACATGTCGTTTTTGCTTTACCAGTCTCTTCCCCTCCTGTGGTTAAACAGCATGAAAAGTTGAATCATACCTTAAAAACAATTTACTGATTTGACTTAAGACCTCACTGTTATAGGCCAAAAAATACTCAAATCCCATGAAATACCAGCACCATTACTACTTCTAGTAATAGTAACAACAGCTACTATTTTTAATATATGCCAATCTTTGGACTAAATGCTTTATTAAATATTTAAAACAACTTTATGACCAGCTAAATTTATTAACCCCATATTAATGATTAGTAAACTTAGATGTAAAGGGCTTGAGATCAGGGAATAAAAGAGCTGAGATTCAAATCTAGGGCTGTCCATGTACTGCACATACACGCCCTGTAGACAACTCTCCGTGAGAATCCCTAGATTGCTTTGTGAGCTTGGAGTCAAAAACATGGAACATGATGAACTAAATGTTAAATAGCATTTAATGCAGAAAGCCTAGACAGTTATTTCATCCCATGTGTAATGAATGGTCTTGTACGAAGAGTATGGAACACAACACATCAGGTGTTACAAAGCTAAATGCCTACAAGAGCCAGGACGTGATACTATAATAAATTGTTAGCCGTTCCTGGAGATTGGAGAGTGCATGTCCATATCTGAAAGATCAGTGTCTCCTTAGTCTTATTGAATGACCACACCAGAAAATGAAACCAAGTCATCCTGATTTTTCAGGAGAGGTTTTTTTTTTAAAGTATGTTTATATGAAATAATCTATTTTTTAAATGTTGGTGACTAATTAAAACATTTTTTAAAAAGACCCTATCAGATCAAATAAGTAATGGCCTGTGGTCAACCCGTTAGATGCCTCTGTCCTTTAGGCATCTCAGCATAGAAACCATCTTGTCACTGGGGCAAGAAATATTCAGAATCCAATGTTGAAGACTTCCTGCCATCTTAATAATGCTTGAATGGGCATGACCAGTGTTTGCCTCTGTGACTCCTTTTAACTCTCTGACCTTACATAAGAGTGCCATGTTCTTTATATCTGATAATCCAACCCATCAGCATATAGAGAACTCTGGCTGGCCTGGAAACTATTCAGCCTTCTTCTAGTGAATTTGTAAAACTTCACACTGATTCATTGTATATTGCTCTTTCAGCCTAGCTAGCACCTTTTTTTTATTAAAGTGTTAAAAAAAAAAAAACCTAGATCAACTTCTCTATACTCATTACCTAGACTCAGAATTATCAAGAATTTATCACATTAGCTTCATGTATTATCTTTCCTCACTTTTACTGAAACATTTTAAAATAAATTCCAAATATCATGATATTTAAACCTTATATATTTTAATGTACATCTCTAAAAAGGAGTATATTTTTATAAAATTCATTGTCCCAGTGCCATTAGCCCATCTATCAAAGTTAACAATATTTCATTCATCCCATGTTCTCCTTTTTTCTCTCTGCTTCCTTGTGGTGTTATTTACTGTGTTTTCTTTCCCTTGTATTTCCTGTTAATGGATGTTAGCTCTAGAGACATGGTTGGGTTCCGTGTTTAGTAAGAATACTTCAAGGAGGTGCTGTGTGCAGTTTCGCTTTCTGACAGCAATCTCCTTGCTCTCATCTTTGTGGCACAGCAGTTCAGGGTATCCCCCAATTACCAGCAACCATTTTATATTCTTACAACCCTGAGAGTGTCTTATTTGAAACTACAAGCAAACAAAGCAAATTCACAGTGGGCAGTTTGCATTTGATGTTTCCTTCCTCCTTCACTGTGACCTTTTTTCAGTTTTCTTCTAGGACTTATTCTCATCCTCCCTTCTAAAGGTTTTTGAAGATTGTCTTTCTCCTTTCCCACATAACAGGTGCCTTAGAATTAGATGTAACACAGAAATGCATCTAGAAAGGAATATAATTCTAAAAGACTAAGCTCCTGAAAGTAAATCAGTACCTGTCCATCTGCTTTATCTATAATTACTTATACTCTTTAAATTGCTAGTATCCAGGACAGAAATGTAGTAGGGTCCTTCCTTTTACTTTCATCTAAATGTCCTCTATTGGAGAGAAGATTACAGGAGAAGGATCTGAGTGTTTTAACAGCTGGGTTAATATTCATATGTAGATACTAGCTGATTCTCAGTAGTCTATAGTGAGATTGAATATTGGTACCCATCAATTACCATGGAGGAGTGTTATCCTAGCTATTCCTGCTGGAGACCATCTTATTTCTCTGACTTCATTAGGTTAAAAGAACGTTAGTCTTGCCTTTGCTGTAGGTTGGTTACATTACAATAATATTCTGCTATTGATTGCCAAAGGAGGACCATGCTGCATGTTCTTTTATCCCCTATTCTTAGCCTTCTCCCTAGGTGGAGTTAGTCTTAGCTTACTCCTTCATATCTCTTGTTCAGAAGAACCAAGAAACAAACATAACATTAGGTTCAAGCTAAGAATTATAGTACAACTGCTTTGGAGAATTATTTTAGACCATTATCTCAAATAGATAATTATTATAATTTTTCCTAATTGTTCTCCATTCTCCATCTTTTGATTCCTAAATTACTAATTTGAAAACTATTATAAACTCTGTGTTTAATAAAAGACTTCCTCTCTCTCTGTCATGCCCCTGAGGATATCTGTTCTTTCTGCTAATCTATGTGTAAAGTCTGAGAAAGGTACAGAAGGTGCCCAAGGGATATGAGAAAAGAGATGACACCCTGTATTAGTTTGCTAGGTCTGCCATAACAAAATACTACAGACTAGGTGGCTTAAGCAACATACATTTATTTTCACATTGTTCTGGATGCTGGAAGTCCAAGATCAAGGTGTTAGCCAGTCAGGTTCTCCCTGAGGCCTCTCTCCTTGGTTTGCAGATGGCCACCTTTCTCACTGTGCCCTCACGTGGTCATTTCACTGATGTTTCTTTCTCTTCTTTTAAGGACACCAGTCATTGGATTAGGACCCTATGCTTGCAACCTCATTTCATAAGTACCTTTTGTAGGCCCTATCTCCAAAATACAGTCACATTGGGGGTTAAGTCCTCAACGTATGAGTTTGGAAGAACCCAGTTCAGTTCATAGCATGCCCTGAGAGTACTTATTCTGTTCTATAACTGTTTATATAAAATAAACCATCTAAACTACGTTGGCTCTACATTTCAAGTATGCATGCCAAAGTCTGAATGTATATTTATTAGCAGACTTGGCTCTCTGCCTAATAGTTTGCAACTGAATCATATTTACATGTGATCATAGTTGACTAGGGAAATAATTCAGGTGTTTGTTCTGTTTTGTGTGTGTGTGTGTGTGTGTGTGTGTAGTCATTTAATTATTTCTGGTTTTGATAATTCAATAAAGTCATGCTCTCTACGCTGTTACAGTCACCCCTCACAAAGAATTAGCACAACAGATATGTGGATCTGTCTTTATGTCTGAAAATCCACTCTTTTATTTTTTTTAAACGACACTACTCCTGTGAAGGATAGCACTTTTTTAGCTACTTGTCTTCATGTATAAATTGTAAATCCTTTTCTTAGTGCATGTATGATGAGTTAGAAAAAGTTTTTAGTAGTTTTAATAGTGCCTTGAGATTCAATCCAAGGGGAGTCTCAAATATAAGCAAGGTTGGAGAAAGAAAGAAAGATTGGCAATAACAAATAAATTAGGACTGTGACTTGCATATAAAAGTCTGAATGAAAAATGAGTGAATTGGTGATTGAGTTTTACCAAAATTAGTTCCATCCAATATGGAAGTAATATTCTTAATTGAAAAAGTGGGCTAGAAGACTCTTTTAAAATAATAGTTCTGGAGAATTTTTTTTTTTTTTTAATATTGTAATACAGGCTATGTATAACAAAATTTTCAGTACTGGCTGTGTAAAAAATCACTATGTTTAGGGTCAAAACTGTGTTTTTGAAAAAGTTTTTATTCTTAAAAAAAAACTTTTGCTAAAGAAAGCTCACATTCATAAGTTCTGGTGATTTGTTCCTAGTCTTGCAACTTAAGACAAACTAAATCCTAAACTGTCTCCTGTCTACCACAGGCTAAGACAATTAACAACAATTTAGAGTAATGAAATTAGACACTACTCAGGATAAATGCATGTCTTTGGTTTGCATGATAAGCTGTGGCTCTGTGATGAGTGTGAAAGTTTATGTGCCAGACAGAAGGAATTGTCACCTTGATTTTTTCTTTTCTTTTTTGAAGTCTGTCTCAGACCAGTTCAACTGTTAAATTTCAATTAAACTAAATGTGGAAAGAAAAACAACACACAAAAAAGGTTGGAAATGTAAGTATATTTCTTTTATCTAGCCTGAGCTGTTGGCAAATAAACTGGCTTTTCCATACTTGGCATTTATTAATAATATTTTGAATACCATTGTGCTTTTTAAGCTGAGTGTGGTAGAATTCTCTTGTGGGATTATTAAATGAGTCGATTTGCATTCTAATGAGAACAAATGTTTGGGATTGCATTGTTAAAATGCTAAAACGGTGTGTGTATAATTATTTTGCAGCTTAGATTTGCAGAACTCATTTCCCCAAACTCCTTTTTTTAAATAACTAAAGAGTCAGAGCCTACTGACGGCTGGAGGGGAGGTGATTAGGGTAATTTAAACTGTTCACAAATGACTTTGCCACGGAATGAAAGCATTTCTTTGGCTTTGGCTGGCTCCTTTCATTATCTTTAAGCGGCCGCAGTGTTGAGTCCCATAAGAAGTCTCACCAAGCTCTCTTTCCTTGTACAGTTTCTCATTTGTATTGATTAATCATTTTGTAATTCCATTCTAGGTTGACTTGCTCATCTTTAAGGCATTTGCTGCTTTTTCTTTGCTTGTCTATCCTGTAACGGTTATGTTGTCTGTTCTAATACCTTAGCTTTATCACTGCAAGTCAAGCTTTAAAACATTAATCCCTTCACGCTTTAATTTCATATTCTATTACCAGAATGAATGCAAATACTGTTTCCTTTTTCTCCTTTTTAATCATCTTTACTACAGCTTTTGCCTGTGGGCCAATAGTAAAGTAAGCTTTTATTATTTAGAGTATAACTCTTTTTAAAATAGTTTTTCAACTCTCTTTCATTAGTTTTAAATTCTGTTGACAAAATACACGTTTACCGAAAATATCTGTACCCTTAAAACTTAATTTGTTGTTGCCAATTTTTAATAAACTATACATATTGCAAATTAACAGTCAAGGTTCTAATGGTAACAGTAGAAATGTTTTATTATCACATTTTATAGTATTTTGATTATTAACCTTGACCTGAGGAGTACATTCCGGTGACAAAATTTTTGGAACAACAATGATTTCCAAAATTTTGTAACAACAACTTACATCATGCAGTTTGAAGTTGGGAGATAAACTAAAGAGAATATAGTCTACCCTACTCTTTTTGTAGATAATGATTGAGAATCCAGAAAAGTTAAGTGATTTTCTTACAAACAAGAAATATTTTCATGCATATTTATTTTTTACAGGAATAATAAAACTAAGTCCTGTTTGTAACTTTATATTGTGATGACCAATGCTTTATTAACTAAATGATACTTTATTGCATAAAGTACTTGTTTACATATATATACACATATATACACACAAGTACATTATACACACAAATTGTATATTATATACAAATATAGCTGTGTTGAAAATATTGACAGGGATAATACTTTGAAAAACACAAAAGTGTGAAAATCATTCAGTAAAACATTATTTTATGACAGATGCTAATTAATACAATAGGAAGTCGGTGGCTTCAATTAAAACAAATGTTAAAAATTGATACTATACTAATATTTTTTAAATGTCAGTTAATTAATATGCCGATGGTTATTCTTTGAGACATTAATTAAAAGCTTATGATAATTGATGTCAAGATGTTTTGTAATCTAAAAATTGGCACTTTAGTTCAAAGTCAATTTTTGATTATTTCAAGAACTTAATTTTTAGCATGTGGCATGTTTTAACATAGTACAGTTACAAAGATGGGAAGGTCTACAGTCACCCATAGCCCTAATTTAGCTATTGTTGGAGGCTTCCACTGAGAGATCATTTAAGATTCATTTGTTTACAGCATGTCACCAGAAACACAACCAGACTAATTTATACAGAACAGTGAAATATTTTTAGAGTAAATAGATGAAAATAATAGATGTGGAACTGGCCTCAGCTATGCTAGTGGTCTATGGTCTATGTTAGTGGTCTCATTCCAAGACAACTTCTTTGGATCATATCGTTTTCTAAAGATAATCAGTAGCTTCTGAGAGGGACAGGGAATGGATGCTAGCAAGAAAGCCCCGAAATATCCACTATATGGAATTATCAGTAAATGTTTCTAGATTATAGTATACTATCCAAATTACCAGACTCTGCAGGCTCCACTTTCTCATTTTCTCTGTCTTTGTCTCTGCCTCACTATTTTTTCCACATGTGCTTTCATCATGTGATTCATAGGATGCGTGAAGGAAATGGTACCTGATAGAATGAATTCAAGTGAATGCAAATTATTCCATATTCACTTCATCTTATTTTCATACTTAAGATACATTACAGATACATGCATCACAACAACACCTTCTCTTGTATACAGAAAAATTACAAACTTCGTTCTCTAAAACTTTGAATCCTTTAATCTTCTTGTGGATGAATTGCTCCCTCCTCCTGCCCTCCAAAGCATTAGTCTGTCATGACCTTTCATACCTGTTTTGTCTTTAGAAACAGCTTTGTAAATGTCACAAGCTTAGGATTCTTTTTAGAGGCTTTCGGTTTCAGCTCTATAACCACTGAGTAATCAAATTCAGGTTGGTTGTGGTTCATGATATTTGTTGACTGCTAGTTTGGCTTTAGGACCCTAATGCCATAGGTTGAAGTGCCATATTGTCCTATTATCAAGGAAAAGTCTATGGGTCTTGTTAGTTCTCTTTTTATCTATATATTTTAAACATTTCTACAACCTTAATAATTTTAACTTCATAATTTTTCTTCTGTTGATATGCAAGAAAACCAAAAGAAACACAAGCTATGACCAAGTTGCACCTAGATAATATCATCCAAAGATCGGACTAAGGAATGATGAACAAAACTAGGTCTTCAAATGAAATTGGCAGGAGGAAAATATAGCTAGACATTTATGAAGGCACATGAAAAACTCTTAAATTACAGAGTTCATGAGCAAAGACAAAACTGAAAACTGAAGGACTATTGATTGCAAAAATGCAGTATTATGGATGATGTTGATATTTCAGAATGGCTTAGAAAAATTATCATTCTCAAGAGAGTTAACCTAATTTTTGAAATACAATAAATTAAGATCAAACCTTTAATAGTAGTGATAATCCAGGTAATTGCATAAAGTTTACAAAAAGCCTCATGGTGAGAAATTTTACTCAAGAGAAAGAGCCTGTTCATACCTGGCACAAACCACAATTAGACTGGAGCAAACACTATTGGAGTTGATTAAGCAGCTCACCCATTGTATGAATGCAGTGAAATGTGTTGCCCCCTCCTGTTTTGCTGGTGCTTTCTAATTGAGCAGGTGTGCTGTTTAAAGGGCGTTCATTATGTGGATTTTAGTGTGTATGTGTGTGTGTGTCTGTCTGTATGAATCCTATTTCAGATTTACCAAATGGCTCTCAATATTTTTGTTTAAAAATAAACATAAAACAGATAAACCTTGTAGTATTTAGATGAAAATCTGTTTCTGTTACTTATACACCTGAAAAAATAGAGAAGCTTCTTTGTCTTAAAAAAAATTCATACCCTTATTTTTCCTTTGCTTTGGGACTTTACAATAAATTGTAATTTTTCCAATGCAGTGCTAATTAATTTACCAAAATATTAAAGTGAATTTAGAACTCTGACAATATTGATTTGCAATGAGTGTTAATCTTGGCAAAGCTTATTCCTTTAGCTGTAATAAGTCCAATTACTCAAAAGTACTTTATTGTGCTTTTCTCTTTTTAAAAAAAAAATTATCTTTGCTTCTTTCTACCCAGCATTAAAATGCTTAGTAACACTATAAAGATATTTAGCTAGCTTTAGGAATCTCCTACTAGTCTGTAAGACATGGAAAAATAAAGCTTCAGTGTAGACAAGTAAATTAGTATACTTAAGAAAAATTAATTCCAAGTGGTTTTATAAGTTACTGGACTCAAAACTATAAATTATGAGCTGTGAGGGGATTTTAAAAGCCATTGTGAACCACTGGCATGATGTTCTACTTTAGTCAAAGGCCAAAAGAAATTAGCTTATTGAAAGCAAAACAAAAATAGCGTAACCACATATTCGTTGCACTGTTTTTGTGCTTTACAACTTAGAAAATGCTTTGACATACATTTTAAAATGTGCTCACAAAATCCTTCTCTGGCAGAAAATTTATGAATAGTTATCTTCATTTTACAGATTAAGAAATGCAGGTATAATGAGATTGTTACTACCTGAAATCAAATAGATTATCATCAGTGGATCTAAGACTTGGATATATGTATATTTGTGTTACTTCTGTTATGCTGAACTGTTTCCCAGGTCATAATGATCATGAGAGACCAGGTAATATGCACAGTAGATCTACAGAAAGTTTAGACAATACAATGAAAAGATCGGGAATTAACAAGGGATATAGTAAAAGTCTAGCATCAGATACTAGCCAAGTGATAAATGTGTATTACACACTGAATTATGCATGGTATAGGGAAATAAATGAATAAGTAAATAAGGACATAGGCTTGCCTTAAGATAATACATATATAATCGAAAAAAATATATGCATGCACAAGAGAAAAATCATTCAAGATGTTTGGGTATAAAATTTTGGAGGTAGGACCTTGAAGAAGAGAAACTGATTTGTATAACATTGAGTCAAGGTATCCAACACAGTAGTAACTAATCACACATGGTCACTGAACACTTGAAATGTGGCTAATGCAAATTGAGATGTACTGTTAAGTGTTAAATGTAGAGAGGATTTTGAAGATTTAGTATGAAAAAATGTAAAATATTTTATTAAAACTTTATATTGATTAAAGAATAATATTTTGATGCATTGGGTTAAATAAAATATATTATTAAAATCATTTTCACCCCCTTTTCAGAGTTTTTTAACACGGCTACTAGAAAATTTTAAATTGCATATATGGCTCATGTTTTAATATTATTGGAGCGGGACTGATATAGAGAGATGATGAGATGAGGAGCAGATATGCAAAGAGGAGAAAGACAGAGTTGGTGGAATAGTAAGAGACTTTTGGTGACACCTTCCATTGCCCTAAATCTTCAATCCAGACTACAAATTCTAAACTTTTCTTGTAAACTTTTCTTATGAAAAGGCCCAGTTATGCATGCAAGACAAAGGAAGGTAACTTTTCACTGTTACCTAAAGACATAGGGACAGGGACTTATGATTGAGGGGTATAGGAGAGTGTAACTTTATCCCTACTCACATCTTGAATTAATTGAGCTAGTAGAAAAGCTGTGGACTTCATCAGACTGTAAAATCAAACCTTACTTAGCTTTCCCAAAGATGAGAGAACCATTCTGTAGCCTCTGGGTTAAAAATACATTCTTAAGAAATATAAATAGCACTCTAAATACTAGATTAATCAATCCATTCAGTAATATTTAGTGTATTCTTACCAAGTATTTTGTGCAATAGTGAAAACAGAAATGAACCCTACATCAGTGTCATGGCAGCTGAATGAATATCTACACTAAGTAAATGAGCAGAAATTGATAATGAAATAAAGAAAATCAGACTCACAGAAAATCAGACTCACATCTATTACTGTAACATAAGGAGAAAGTAGTCAGTGTTATGAGGGCTTCATGGAGAAAGAAAGAATTTCCATCTGGGGATATGATACAACTTCATAGAGAAGATGGCATTAAAACTGATTCTTAAGGAAGGATTTAGACATAGGTATGTATAAATTTTTGAGGAGTTCATTCTGTCTATAATTAACAAAGTTAATGTTGAAGAGAAAGCTTAATAGGAATGGATAGTTCAAGCTGATTAGAGTGAAGAGATTTTATGTTAGTGTACAACATGGAAAAATAAATTGGGACATATCTTGAAAAGCCTACAATAGTGAGGCCATGAGTTTCAATGAGGGAGATAATATCGTATAGCAGCAATGTTAAAATAATAATAATAGTAATATAATAATATTAGTAACAGTAATGATAATAATGGTTTATTATGTGTAAAAATAAGTCAACAATGTGAACTTGTTCTGTGATTGCTAGACTAACTTAATAAAAGTGACAATAATAGCAAAATAACAACAACAAATATAAGTTAACCTGCTAATGCTTCATCTAGTTTTAGGTAATTCCACAAGAATTACATTTATGAATGTGGCCTTTGCCAGTGGTTTCTCAGATTTCCTTGTCCATATTAATTGGTCTAATCCATGCAGAATCATTCCTACACTTTTGTACTCAGTTGAAATATTATATAACAAGTCCTAAGATCTGACTTCTTATGCAGCCACTGGGGAGCTAGGTGAAACAACCTGGAAATGGAAAGGCCAGTGAGAGACAGGAGACTGAAGGAATACAAACAGGTACATTTTCCTTTTCTTCCCTCTGTCTGCAATTTCTAGGTTCTCCCTGCAGTGAACCTTCCACTGAATTCCCACATGACAAGCAAACTCATTTGCTCTGTGACTTTTGGTTTCTCTTTGCAGGTCATGGGGAAGCAGTAGACATAACAGTAACACAATTCATGCTTCTCCTTGCCTCAGTCACCTCACTTGAGGCTTATATCTTTCAAATAAATTATCACACTTTAATTTTTGCCTGTCAATTTTTGTTTTTGTTTTTGTTTTTTTAAGAAGACGCAGGCTAAGAAAGGGATATTGACAAATGTAATTAAGTCAAAAGGAGGGCAGAAACACTAACATTTTTAAAGTGTTTTTATGTTTCAGAAATTCTTTTTTTGGTACTTTCACAAATTATCTCTGATAGTACTTCACAGCAACTCCATTATTTCCATGTACAGATGAGGAAGTAGGGGTTCAGGAATGGAAAATGTATTACTCAAGGTTAAACAGATAGTAGGGGATAGAACAAAGGCTCAGAGAGTTTGGATAAATTGCTTGTGGTCTTAGATGTGGCAGAAGAAGTAAAGGCTCAGAGAGGTGAAATAACCTGTTTGATCCACACATAAGTCAATGGGGGTAGAGAAGAATTTCACAGTCTGACATGACTAACTCTATGAATTGAGATACCAACTTCTTTGTCTCACTCCCTGTCCCAGAGCAAGAAGGAAGATGAGGAAATCTTACAAAAGATTAAAATGATTAAGATGCCTACGCAGAAGAAAAGATAACTTCAAGGGACAAAGGAATTTTAGAATATGTGAAGTGTTTTCTTCTGAAAAAGACATTTTAGACTTTGTCTATATAACTCCAATAGCAAAAGAGAGAAATAGCAGAAGAGCCCATTTTGGCTCATAACAGGAACAAAACTTTCTGCAAATTGAAACTACTTAAAAATGCTAAAGGCTTGTGATTTTTCCCATCATTGATAGGGAGTGGGGGGGATCAAACTGGGTCTGAAAAATTTTAGAAAGACCATGCTGTGGAGAAAGTGTTGGACTAAATTATCTTTATAGTAATTCTTTCTAATGCAGAGATTACATGATTTTGAAATCTTTTACTTTGACTAATGTTTGAATGCACTGAAATTTTAAAAGCAAGACATTATAAATAGTTACTATGAATAGATACTATGACCATTTGACCCCAAATTTCAGCTAGGCAAAGATTTCCTTTTAATCATGCAAATGAATACCGGAAAATAGGCATCTCATTCACAGTGTCATGAGTTTTTAACCTTAAACTAATACAGTGCCCACATCATTGTATGACTATTTTGGAAAGCATTAATTCTTCATTTCATAAGAATAATTGTATAAAGGTCAAAGTAAGGTTTTCATGCTTGATAAAGAATGTGTTGGTGTCAACTTTAACCCAATAATTGCCCTCTGTTATCAAGAGTTATTATACATAAAACTTCAGTGACAAGTGGAACATATATCAGCTTTGAGTAGGTGTTAAACATACCCAGGGAGCAAATGTAGCTTTTGAGATATAGGTTATATGAAAATATCTCATTATTTCAAACATGATCTTTAAAACTAGATTTTTAATCTATTTTATTATGAAACTTAACTTATAATAATAAAGAATTCATGATTATCATTAATATCAACAAATCTTTTATATACCCCCTGAATAAATTAAAGTCTGTTCAATGATAATTATTTCACATGTCATGTAAAAACATGAAATTTTGTAAAGTTAGCTATTCTTAGAGAAGCAGAATTCTTACAAAGAGTTGTCCCAAGAAGTTTACCCAGTAGGAGAAAAGGAGTCTGAATTGGAAATAGCTTCTCACTACAAATAAAGAAACTGATTTGGTTGAACATTTATCATAAGCTTTGAGCAAAGAACAAATGCATTTATTTAAGTTGTGAATTTTCCTTAGCATATTAGAATATCTTAGGAAGCATGGCCTTCCAAACTCAGAAAGAAGAATGTCTTACAGACTGCCTGATGCATATAATTTAAACTTTCAATGTAATCATCTTTCTTTGATAACTCTGGAGAAGCAATAAAGACAACTGTAGCCTCACCTAAAGGTTGCACAGGTCTCCCCTGCTTTTTAAACCAAGTCTCATGTATATAATGAAAGGGTCACAGTTTTTTTTTTCTCCCTCCAAAGGGGTTACACTAAATGAATTTTTACTGTTTCTTTTCAACCCCTCCCCTCCAAACATCTACTATTGATTAATACTTGCTCAAGCTGGAATGCTTTTCCTCAAACCTTCACTTTCAGTTAATAGTGCATCATATTCTACCACCTTCTCTTCCTTTCCCATGGATATGATTCCCAGAATGATATCCTGGTCTTAAGGTTTCCTCCTTGAGTTTCTCAAAGTATATGGTTGCAGCAGCTGCTTTACTATCTACCTATCTATCTATCTATTATTTTGTCATAGCAAAATAATTTCAGTGGTTGGATCTTATTTTGGAATGTGTCAGACTTGCTGTGTAAGCCAGGTTATGATTGTGAGTTACTGAAGGAAGTTTCTGAGTAGTTTTTGCTCTCTCTTGGAGATTTCTCTGTTTAGAGATGGTATCCCCATGAAATGTAATAGAGAAAGCTATAGGCTGATGAACTCGATTCTACAGTGAGTTATCTTGTTGTACTGTCAAATTTTATAAAATGTATATAGGCCTTCAGGTAATAAATGTTTCTATAGTGCAAGTCTTTGAATTCAGTAGGATACAGATCACAGAGAAATTCTTTCACCCTGATTTTGTCCCTAGAAATCAATAAGTAAGACATGACCCTTCTCATGGTGACATCACAGTCTATTTGAAATAGATTTAAGATTTTATTATTCAAGGATTGTAAGAATGGATATTCTTATGTGGTTCCAGAGCACGTGTTTAATATTGTAGGGGAGAACAGAAGTGAACAGAAATGGGTTTGTTGGACTAGGTGACCTGAGCGTAATATAATACTGATAAAACTGAAATTTTGGAAACTCAGAAAATAAAATTTATTTTACTTAACTTAGGAAAGTTAGAACTTTTCCTTTTGAGTAATTGACAATATTATGGGAAAAAAAGATGATAACTTAAAGATAAGAGTATAATACTCCCTATGGTAGATAGGATTGTGGTTTAGAGATGATAACTTAAAGATAAGAGTATAATACTCCCTAGGTAGATAGGATGGTTTTCTCCCTTGCCCCCATCCCTACCCCTCACATTACTTCAGTGTTACCCTTTATGGCAAAAGGACTTTGCAGACCATATAAATGTTATGCACCTTAATATAGGGAGGCTGTCCTAGATTATCCAGGACAAGTCATTGTTAGCGCAAGTTCGTGTTCCCAACGCACAGGCCAAACAAACCGAAACGTTGGAGTTTGGAGCAGAGAAAGGTTTATTGCAGGGCCATGCAAGGAGACGGGTGGCTCCTGCTCTAAAAAATCCTCAAGCTCCCCAAACGCTTTCTTGAGGCAAAGCACTTTTAAAAGCCATCTGGGGGTGGGGGGGTCGCAGGGTATGTGAACAGCTTGTGCACAATTCTTTGGCTGATGGTGAGGTAACAGGGCGGTGTCACAGGGGTCAACACTATCAGTCCTTAGGCTCCAGGAGGCCTGGGGTTATGTGCTCATGGTCATCAATAGTTAACATCTTGCATTTGATGGGGGGTTTTCACATCTGTAAAACAACTCAAGAAATGTGCATCAAATAATGTTATGTAGGTACTTCAGAGAGGAGCTGAAGCAGAGGATGCAGGGGAAGGGCCTGTCCCTGGAAGGCCCCATAAGGGCCTGCTCGGTTACATAATCACATGGACCTCTAAGAGAGTAAGAGGGAGGCAGAAGTGTCAGAATGAGAAATGAGTGTGCTGGAGAAATGTGCCATGAGGAAGAGTCAGCCTGCTGTTACTGGCTTTGGAGATGGAGAAAGGAGGCCATGAGCCAAGGAATGTGGGAGGCCTCTAAAACTGGGAATGGCCCTCGGCTGACAGCCAGCAAGGAACTGGGACCTACAGCTGCATGAAACGGAATTCCACCAACAACCTAAATGAAGACGGACATGGATTCTCTCCTGGAGCCTCCAGAAAGGAACACAGCCCTGCAGACACCTTGATTTCTGCTTTTAGACTCTAAAGAGACACGCTGCTGAGCCAAACTTCTGACCTACAACAACTATGAGATAATAATGGGTGTTGTTTTAAGCTGCTAAATTTGTGATTATTTGTTAAGATAACAGCAGAAAACAAATACACTTCCCTCCAGTTTTAGGCAGCCCCATTACTGCTTCTATATTTAAACTCGTGTGTGTGTGTGTGTGTGTGTGTGTGTGTGTGTGTGTGTTAGAATTTCAGTGCACTCAGATGTTGTGGTCCCATTTCTTCAGTGTGCACCTGGGACTGGAGAAATAATTTCTCTGACTTCCTTTACAATTTATAATACAACTGGCAACTTATTCTCCTGCTTAAAATTTTTTGTGAGACTATTTTAGAGATGGAAAAGAACAATAATATTATCTACTTCATTGTGGCCTGATGTCACAGTTCATGATTTTTCAAAAATTAAGCAGATGCATCTAAATTGCCAATATTTTATTTCATATTAGCAGGACAATAACAAGGCACGGGACAAAATAATGTTCTTATTTCCTTTTATCCAGACTTGTTGCTCACACATTTACTCAGTCATTATTTTGGAGGTTTGGGTGTAGTGTCATGAAATTATTAGCCATGCATAAAAAGTTATAGATCTTGTTAGAATTTGCTGAGATTTTCACTATTAGCCAACCAATGTGGAAGAAAATTATCTTAAGAATATTAGTATTGGGCTTCCCTCGTGGCGCAGTGGTTGAGAGTCCGCCTGCCGATGCAGGGGACATGGGTTCGTGCCCCAGTCCGGGAAGATCCCACATGCCGCGGAGCGGCTGGGCCATGAGACATGGCCGCTGAGCCTGCGCATCCGGAGCCTGTGCTCCACAACGGGAGAGACCACAGCAGTGGGAGGCCCGCGTACCGCAAAAAGAAAAAAAAAAAAGAATATTAGTATTGTTAATGCAAAGTGCTGTGTCTATCTTTGCCAAAAATTTGTATGTGTCTTTTACATAAATTTCCCACTGGAGGTCTGTAGATTTAAAAACAGCAGGAAAATCATATATGTTATGAAGCTGCACTTTGTTTAGCTCTAGTGCTATGAGCCAGGAATCTCGTGCTATCTTTTTTACATATTCTCAGCCTGTTTCCTGAGAATTTCTTATTACCCTTAAGGAGAGAAAGGTATTTCTTTCTCATCTATTGGGAGATTCTGGGAGTCTTTCTCAAGGTCTCGTTTTGCACGGCTTGATGCCCCTGCCCACACTGATAACTCACCAAGGGCTCCAGATTTTATAATTCAGTCTGATTAGGCTGTAGTGTACCACATCATTACGTAAAATAGTGTTATAACAGTACACATTCAAGTAAAACACTAACACAATTAAGATTAAAGAACGGGTTAAGTAGAAATGGGGGAAAAACACATTTTTCTTCCCCTGCTCTGTAAATAGCAGGTTGACTTAGACATCTTCCTCATTTAGTAAGCTACCTAAAAACAATAGGCTATAATGAGGTAAGTTGTCAGCTTCACATTACAGCATAGCTTGGGGGGGGGTGTTCTTTTGGTAAAGGAGCGTATTTTTGTAGAAAAAAAAAAAGTAAGTGTATCAGTGTATCAAGTTAAAGTCTCAGTGACAAACCAGTGCTAACTAGCACATGTCTGCATGTCACCAGAGGTGGCTGTGCCTGACATTTCCTGGAGGACAGCCTATAGTTAAGTGGTATTGAAAGGCACCACAGGCATTATAGCAAATGTATAGGGGACAATGAACAACAATGGGGTAAAATCAAGCTATTTGAGCTAATGGCTGAAGCTGTGTTCAGTGTATTATACTGGTGCCATTCACTATGGCTAAGGTTATGTCAGGGTTTTCATAATAGAGCTACTATTTTAGAGGTTTATAACCTGGCAATAAAAATTGGCTTCTGGCAAAAACTTGACGTACAAGACAAGACCTCAGCAAGAAAGTGATTTTTGAGAAATCATATTTTGTTGCGGGGAGAGGGTATGGAATATGTTTTGTTGTTTTAGATGTCCATTTGAGTTTCTGAAACTCAAAATACAGGTCAGATTTGGAAAATGGCATTTTGTAAGTTATTCAGCTACAAGGAGGAATCAAATTTGCGAAAGCCTGGTCAAACAATACTTATTGTTACAGGCTTGGCTGAAAACATTTTTATCTTTCAAAATGTTCTTTCCAGACTTTTCAAAGTGGGCGTATGTGTGATGACTCACAGTCTTTTATTTTGATATATAGAAAGGCATGGTTGTGTGAAGATCAAGCAGTTAAAAGCGGTTTTATTTTCAGAAGGTAATATATTATGATATGTTGCTTGTTTTTTGAAGTTAAACTCCTTAATGACACCTAATTCATTAATCCTATTATTAAATGTCATAGATTCATTGCATCTAAATATTGGGAAAAAATCCAACTTCCAAAAGAACTGGAAGATATATCTCTGTTATCATTACGATTATCATCCACTATTCATTGTATCTTGAGTCTGTGCCCAGTAGTGCACTGGTGACTTGGATACACTGATGTAACATCCAGTATTTGACCTCATGGATCTTTGATTCACATGTTGTCATAGAGAGAGATATACACAAAGAAGGAATAAGGTAAAAAGGAACAAAGTGTACACATATATATGCTGTTGCACACTAAAAATATTGATAGTTTTCAGAATAGAAATTTTAAAACCTTTACTTTAAACATTTGCAGTAGGCATGGGGCTTATCGGGTTATAAGAACTGAGTTGCAGAGAAGGAGAGAAGAGAAAGTTGAGAGATTTGGAGAAGGAATAATGCCAAAAGGGTGGAGGGGAGGACATTAGCAGAGCAGCGATTCCTGGCTACAGAAGATGTAAATGGTGATTTTAATGTTGATATTATTAATAACTATTAATATATTGTTAACAATAAATAGTATTAATATTATTAGTAGCTATTTTTGCTGATGACCAATTTGTATTAGGCATTAAGCTGCTTCACAAGCATGACAGGACAGCAGTTTTCTTACAAACAATATTATTTATATTTCTCCTTAGACAATGTCTGTCATGCTTCAGAGTACAGAATAGCAATAGATCTTAAAAGCAATTAAGTTAAAGGTGCATATCCATGCTTTTGAACTACCTATGAATTTTCCAAAGGAAATGAAGAAACTGGAGTGGCCTTCAGAAAGCCAGACCCTCTGACTTTTTAGTTGACTAATGGATGTTGTCTTATAGTCCTCATAAAGCACATATTCTCTGTAGTATGGCAGGATGTCATTGTCGACACCTTGGCTCAATTGGTTTAAATAATGGACATTTATTATTCCAGCTTATGTTAACATAAAATGGAAAAAAATAATAAAATCTTTCAAATGCAGGATTGAAGAATTGAGATAGAACTGAAAAAAAATTAATTTGACCCCCTTTCATATTTATCCAGAGTTGTAACAAAGACTTGACTAAATTAGAGAAAGCCCATTTGTAAATTATTTTCATGAAAGAGACAGAATCATCTCTGAGGTTATAGAATTTTTTCTCTTAGTTAATGAGAGCCATGTCTTGCCTTACTTTAAACTTTTCTACTTGTGTAAGTCTTTCAGTGTGACTCTTTGTTTAACACTGTATCTCACATCAGAGACTTGACAAGTTGAGAGGTGAGTTATCTGGAGCAAAAATATTAAGCTTGTCAGAAGCAGTCCTCCCACACAGAATTAAGATAAGATCTCAAATTCTTAAGTTCTCAAGATAATAGTTCTAAGGAGATATTTTTATCCATACCACCAATACTAAGTAGATTGAAGGAAAAATAGTTTTTCTTTCCCATGTTTGAAAGTCACTGTTTCTACAGAGATTCTGGGTTTTTTTTTGTTGTTGTTGAATTTGTCCCAAAGAGAGATATATACTGGTGAGATTCACAGTTACTGGAAAGTAGGAGGCTGTGGAAAACACATATTTTTTAATTTTTTAACCATCACTTAGTAGTACCCAAGAAGTAAAATGATGTATATATTATAACAGGAATTGAGAGGAGCATAGGAGATTTATTTAAAATGTATTGAGTTGCACGTGGCAAGGTGCAATTCAAGAGGTAAGAAAAAACAGTGAAAGGTAATCTCCAAATGCCAGAAATGAGAAGGAAACACAAACCCATAGTAGTAAACAAGAATTGAAGCTGAAAGAGCAAGAATCAGTCACTGATTTAAAAACTGGGCCTCAATACCCACTTGGAAACCTGAGCAGAGAAAATAGTCAGTGTGCATAGCAAAAGCTGGAACAAGGCTTCCTGCATAAAGGCTGTCGCCCTATAGGAGTTGTCCTTTCTGTGAAACAAGAAGTAAAAAAATTCCAGCACTATCAGTGGGACTGGACACAAAAGCAAGTCACCGATCCTGGGTCTTTGGTAGTGCTGAAATGGCCTATGAGGTTTTAGTAAACCTCAAGCCTTCCAGTGTGAACATTACAAATGATAACTGACCATGTACTAGTAAAACCCTAGATAGCCCAACCATGGCAAAAATGAAACTACTCCAACAAAGTAGCCTCTACAATCCATGGCAAAGAAGGGAAAATGTTAGGGTGCATGGAAATCCAGTAACCATAGTGTATATTAAAAAGTATATGAAAGACTCTCAGGTGAGCAATTAATCTGTATCATATATCCTTCTTTTCTATTCCCAGAATTCAATTTTAAAGACCAAGAGTATAAATAGGAATAATGCCAGCATCAACTCTGGTTATGAGGAAAAGCTGTCATGTATGTGCTGGAGATTTTGATGAAGAACTGCCATATAAAGGCAGTATAAGATTAAGTGAAATACTAACTTCTTTAAAAGTCATAAACTACCAAATATCACTAAACAAGAAATAGATAACCTGAATAGTTCTACAACCATAAGTGTATTGAAGCTTTAGTTAAAAACATTAAGCCTGTATACACACAAATAAACAAACAAACAAATTAAAAAAATATATATTACAGGCCCAGATGGATTCACTGGTGCATTCTCCCAAACATTTAAAGGAGAAATAAACACACTCTAGCAAAACTCTTCCAAAAAAAATTAAAGAATAGGATATCTTCCCTAAATCATTCTGTAAGGCCTAAATTACACTGGCACCAAACACAAACAAGAATATCACAGGAAAACTACAGAGAAGTTATCTGTACAAGCATAGATGCAAAAATCTAAACAAAATTTTACAAAATAAATTCTAACAAAAAATGCAAAGGATAATACATCATGACCAAATCAAATATAGAAAATGAATGCAAAGCTGGTTTAACACTGGAAAAACAATCAATGTAATTCTGAATAAAATGAAAAAAGAAAATATCTATGTGATCTCTATGTGATCTTCTGAGTATATGCAGAGAAAGCATTTGAAAAAAAATCAAATATTCTTAATTAAGAAAAGTCTAATAAAAATTCTCAGCATACAAGAAAGAAAAGGGAAATTAGTCAACCTGAAAAAAGAGCATCTAAGAAAAACCTACAGCTAAAATCATAATAATTGAAAACCAGACAGTTTCCCTTTAAAATCAGTAGCAAGGGAAAGATGTCTGTTCTCATCACTTCTATTCAACTTTACACATTCTATCCAGTGAAATAAAGCAACAAAGATCATTAAAGATAATAAGGCAATAGAGATCTACAAAAAATACCCAGATTAGAAAAGAAGAATAAACTTTTATTGACGATGACTTGATCATCTATGCCAGTAGATCCTACAAAATGTAGCAAAAAACTACTATCACTATTAAGTGAGTTTAATAAAGTTGTAGGATACAAGATCATTATTAAAAAAAACAGTTGAATTTCTATATACTAGACAAAAACAGTTGGAAATTAAAATTTTAAGTAGAATTAAATATATGAAATACAGATAGTAATAAAAATGATGTGTAAAATCTGTACTCTTAAAACTATACAACTGATGAAGAAATTAAAGAAAAACTAAATAAAAAGAAAGATGCATTATAATTATGGATCAGAAGACTCACTGTTATTGAGATGTCAACTCTCTCTCTAAATACATCTGTAGATTTACTCCTGGTCAAAATTTCCAAAGTTTTCTTTTTTTTTTTGGCAGAAATTGACAAGCTGATTCTGAAATGTTTATTGAAACACAAAAGACTTTCCCAGAACACTGAAAAAGAAAAATAGTGGAGGACTTAACCTCATTTTAAGTCTTATTATAAACCTACAGTAATCAAGATGGTGTACTATTGATATATAGGTAGACAAATAGATGTTGAGAACAGAATAGATCCACACATATATGGTTAATGAATTTCAGCAGAAATACAAAGTAATTCAAGGGGAAAGAATAAGCTTTGTAACAAATGATGCTGAAAATTTAATATCCATATGTAAAAATAAAAAGAACAAAGAGAAACAAAAAAACTCAACTCATGCATATGCAGACTTAACTCCCAGTGGATCATATACCTGTGCATTAAACCAAACCTAATATACACCTAAATGTAGTATACACACAAAAAATATACATACATATGTAACTCCTATCTAATAAGAAATAATGGAAATAATTGGAAAAATTATAAACTGAAATATAAATTTTACATATATTTCAAACAAATGTTTGATAATATAAAGTTTCTATTTTTTACTTTAAGATAAAACACAATACTACTAGTAGACTAAAGGACAAAGTAAATTATAAATGGCTAAGAAGTCAATGAAAACAAGTTCAGTCTCTTTTCAGCCATAGTTCACTCCTAGATATTTATTTTTTTTAAAACAGGCATGTGCATAAAGATTCGTGAGAATGGAAGTTATCATAACGTAATGGTGAAAAGTTAGATACAAATTAAACATCTAATCTTATAAGATTGGTTAAACAAATTATAGAGCTTCTATTCTCCAATGGTCTTGGGTTACTTTTTTAATAAAAAGTAAAAGAAAAGTAAATATGGGGAATAGAAACAAAATACTTTAGAAGTTAACAAGTGCCAGCTTATGATATTTCTTTGATTCTGTAAGCAATGGAGAATAATAGAAAGGAACAAAGAAGAAAATTGTTTTTTCATAACTCATTGTCTAATTCTATATGTGACCTTATATGCTGCATATATGTGACTCTTTTCAGGATAATAATGAGGTCTTTAAGCATTGAGGATTTCTCATATACCCACAGAAAGTTATATAGAGTCAATGGCCAGTATGTACAACAATTTCCATATTAAAAAATCAAGAATTTTGAGGAAAATGACCATATATCTGCATTTTGCAGGTATTGTCCAGTCTATTACTTGAAACAATTTGTAATTGACTTACCAGAAGGGTAAATTTGAAAGGATATTATGAAACTAATGAGGCTATAATTTTTGGTTATATTACATTGCGATGATTATAATATTTTTCTAATTAGTAAGGATTTTTTATCTATATTGGCAATTCAAAATGGATATATGATCATGAAGCATGTGGCAAGAGATGTGTAATACTGGGGATAATTGGGTGGAAAGTTCAGTGACAAAACAAAATGAAATAAAACCTGAAAGGGCATGAGACCAAACTAAAAAAGGTACAGTAGATGACATCTAGGAAAACTGTGAAATTTTTCACAACAGTAAGTTGAAAGCATTTGGATGAATGTAGAGGGTAGGAGGAGAAGGAGAGGGATATACAATATACTAGAAAAGAATCTGTCTCTCTGAGTAGAATATTCTGAGAACTTTCTAGAGATTAATTTTCCCAAGGAAGTCAAATATTATAATCTTGGGCTTCCAACCAAGCATAGAATATTCTTGTGGTTTATCTCACCACATCATATGCATTAGGTTTAAAATGCACAATCTCAACAAATCATCAAGTCTTTCTCACCACTCCTGTGTAGTCAGGTGACTGAAGTTAAATGTGTGGGAGATAACAAGATGCTACAGTGTAGCATATTCATTAGTAACTTATAAGGATCTTCAGAGGAAGCAGAAAGTACTGAAGTTAATTTGCAAAAGTTATTTGTTTTATAGACAAAAATGTGGCAAATACGTGTAATTATCTTAAACATAGGAAAGGTGACTTATAAAAATATTGAGTTATTTACACATAAAGTACAAATAAAATGATTATTCATATGTAATCTTTTCTCAAATTTTGGTTTTACTCAAAATTAGAAATAAGTACCGTGAATACTAAGATATCACATGGTATTTAATAATATTAATAGATAGCATTCTCTACTCTTTTATAATACCTGATGCCTGTTCTTTAATTCAGCAGACATTTATTATGCAGTGATGGCATACTCAGCATTTTATTAGGTGCTGTGGAAAATGTAAATAGCAGACAATACAAGATTTGTCTTAAGTCAGGTTTCTGAGAAGCAAAGCCTAAAAGTGATTTGAGTGTGGGAGTGTTTCTTAGGGAAACCCTAGAAGCAGGGGAGTGAAACCAGATTGGGTAGGAAAGGGGAACTGAGCAAGGATGTGGTCTCAGGTAAAGTGTAGCTTTGGTCTGATCCATAGATGAAAACCATAGAACGTGCACCGTACTTCAGAATTGTTCCCTCCTGGAGGCAAAAGGGCTGATTCTCTGTTTCCTGTATGAGAGTCGATTACTGGCTATGAGGAGGCCTCGGGAGGGCTCACCTTCTGAGTGAGGTGATTCCATCTAACCTAGGGATATTCTTCAAGGAGGAGGCAGCTCCGAGCCATGTGGAGCTGGGAGAGAGAGCACCCAGCCTGCCAGAGGGACAAGGCATGAAGTAACTAGTGCAAGACTTTTCCTTCTTCTTGCCCTTGGCTGTTTACTTCTTAGTCTCTTATTTCCCCGATAATCCCAACAGACACGTTTTTAAAAACCATGTCATCATTTCCATGTTTCTCACCTACATTTTAATATTGCTCCGTGAACTCTAGTGGTACCTTCAACTTTCTTCACTGCATTTATGACACTTAGGCTAATGTGATTGTTGAATGGAGTCAGGGTCACTCAGAGTAGTTAACTTCACTAACCAAAACCTTCCAATGACCTCCCGGATCCTTGAGCATGGCCTATCGTACCCTAAAATTCTGGATATCTAATACTTTACTGATACTCTTTCCTGTCACCCACTACTGTGCCCAATACACCCATTCAACTCTAGTCACCTTAGCCTCTTGCTGATTCTCAAACATGTTAAACACACTCCTGCTCAAGGTCATTGCAATTGCTGGTCACCCTACCTGGAACATTGTCCTTGTCCAGTAAGTTTACTCACTTACTGCCTGTAGGTCCCTGATCAAATGTCATTTTGCCAGTTGGACTTTTCTGATCACACAATCTAAAATAGCTCTCCACTTAAATACATTCATCACTACCTGAAATATTATATACTTTTTGATTGGCCGATTGGTTGTCTGTCTAATCAAACTAGAATATTAAGCATATGCATAAGAGTAAGAACACTGTTCCATTCACCACTGGTTCCCTTACACCTAGAACAATGTCAAGACCATAGCAGATACTCAGTGAATATCTGGTTAATGAATAAATAGGTGTTCATAGCAGATGCTCAGTGAATATCTGATTAATGAATAAATAGGTATTCAAGGAGCAAAAGAGAGAAAATACTCTGCAATTGTCACAGAAAGCCATGCTGAAATGACTTTTGTGCTGAGACTTTACAGGTAAGTACAAGATTTACAGGTAGGAAAGTAGATGAGAACTTTCCAAGCAGAGAAGGGAGCCAATGCCTCTGAAGCAAGAAAGCACAAATGTCTCTGCAATTCTTTGCTCATGCTCACCACTTTGGAGAGTCCATCAGAAATCTCAGCAGTGTTCTCCATGAGGATACCTCTCAGATCTATATTCTACTTTCCGTTACAAGGCAGCCTGCTGGATGTTTGCAGTTACATGGTCTTTTGTCATCTTAAAATAACACTTTCTAGATTTATTCCTATCTTTGTGGCTAAGGTATTAAAATGATCAGAGACACCTCATTGTCCCTCGTCCTCTTGTCCTATCAGTTAATAACTTCTATTGATTTTTTTCCTTATAATATCCTTTATTCTCTTCACACCTACTGCCATATCCATATCCTAATATGTCATGCTATCGACTGGTTTCTCTGACTCTAGACTCTTCCTTTTTAATTCATCCTGCCCAATAGTGCAATATGAACAACTCTAAATTATACTTTCAGCCTGTCACACAATAAACTCCTGGGGTTATCTACAGTGTTTACTTCCAAAGTCATAGCCTAATAGTCAAGGCCATCTAGGACTTGGCACCGACCAACTTCCTACTTTGTCCTCTTTCTTCTTCTTTCTTTGACGTCTCAATTTTTTTCACATACACTTATGTACTGTTGTGCTTTTGCCCAGTTTCCCATCATCCTGGAATGCTATCCCATTCCTACAGTATAAATTTAACCTATTCTTTCTTTGAAACCTGGATCAATCTTCCCCCTACACACAAGTGCCCTGACCAATCCATTGAAAAGGATCTTCTGTGTATTTTGAACATCTAAAAATTTCATCTCCATAATTCATTTGGAAAGTAATCACGTATTTCCATGGAATATATTTCCTTTCTTTTATAGTAAAGCATTATTTAAGTTTATTATCTTCATTTGTCATTTTGCCTTTTAATTTTCTGTTTCTGCAAGAAGATTTTAAGTTCCCTTTGGGTCAGGGATTAAATCAAGGTGCAGGATGGAACCTACTGCCTAGTCTCAGCTGGTCCAGGTCATCTTGTACAATATTGTGAAATTAACCTCCCTAAATAGGTTTTACCACCCACAGGATCATAAGATTTAACTTCAGTAAATATTTATACGTTACCCTTTCAGACTAAAAGTTTATTTACTACTGTTTTACATACAAAATTCCCACTTAGCCTTTAAAGATTCACTCAAGAACAGAATCATTTCAAGTAAGGTGTAACTAACCTTTCTGTGTTAACCTCTGCTTCTACTTCTGTTGGCTCAGCACCAGGAGGTTACTTTTGTTACAGCTATGACTTTATGTATGAACAAAGATTTTGAATTGCAGGAATTAAGAACATAGGCTTCAGAGTTAGACCCGGATTCAAACTTGACTCTGCCTCTGTATTGCCTTTATGACCCAAAACAATTAGATGTGATCATGTGTTGTGCTCACTTCAGTTCCTAAAAATAACTTTGTGGGTGAATGAAACCAAAATGTCTTGTTTTTGTCATCCTGTAGCTTCACAAAAGCAAAGTGGATAGATCCTTTGGTGTTCTCTTTAAGTTTAAAGGGTGTATGTAGCCATATACAAACTAAGAAGGAAATGGATGGAGAGGGTGTTGCAGATTGGGATAGCTACTCTAATTCTTCAGGGAAAACACTCTCACTTTTGTTTTACATAATTTTGATCTGCTTAATTTGCATAGCTCTTCTCTTGTCTTTCACTTGCTTATCTGATAGCAGTGTGTGGTTGTTTTCTTTGCCTTTTGAGAGCTCTGGATGATATCTCCTTTCATTACAAAACTTTCTTAACAAAAATAATATCAAAATACGTACTCATATTTAATGTTAGAAGAACAAAAACTGGAATAGTGTTACTCACCTGGCAGTTATCTTGCACTTACACATTTATTCTCCTAGAATATGTCAAGATAATGTTATTACATTTTATTTTTTGTCATATGATTTCTTTATCTTTTGAGGAATAAACTGCCAGCTTTTATTATCCTAGGTAATACCCGTTTCTTCTAACGGTGTACAGCTCTAAAAATATTTAACAATGCAATAAATATTATTAACTGAAAAAAGGAGTACTTCATTCAGCAAATTTAGTTTGAAAGACTTTATTATATTTGTCATTTAGAATGATTCTGCCTTTCAATAACAAAATCCCTGACTCAAAATGACAAATGACAAGAAAACAGTATTGTCACTGTAATAGGAAGTCTTGATTCATGATGAGTGTCAGGCTTGGTTGATTTTTTTTGGCACAACAATATGATCAACTCTACCAGTTCTTTTTATATCTGGTCTCTGCCGTCATAAACATTTGCTTCCTTCAGGACGGATGCAACATTTCCAGCCATCAAATCCAGAAGGAATAACAAAAGGAATCAAAGAGATCATTTATTCCTTCATTCTCTCCTAAGAAATAGGAAAATTGCCAGAAACCACTGACCAAACTATTTCTCCCCCCCCCACCCCCACCCCATGCCTCATTGGTGAGATTTTGGCCTCGTAACCATTGCTGGGCCAATCACGTTCACTCCTTGGAATGCAATGGGCCAAATTTCCAAGGCCAATCTCGTAGTCATGCAGTCTATGCAGTAGCACAAGAACCTGGGCTTGGAAGAGTTCCATTCTTAGTTTAGTATACTGCTAGTATCATCTTGAAAGCCTTAATAATTTTTAAGCAAGGGACCTGCGTTTTCGTTTTACACTGGACCTCAAAACATTATATGGCTGATTGTCCATATTCCCCTGAGGTAATTAGCTATATGAGGCAGGGATGGCTAGTACTTGTAAGTCTCCAAGAAAAGAGAATGGGGGGGTGTGGTTTGCTGGGTAGACAACCAGCAGGTTTTAACTCCACTCATTATTTGACTTTAGAATGGTTTTAGTCCATTCTAAATCACCAAGAGAAACAACAGTGAAATGACCAGTGCTACACATACTAGAAAATTAATTCCTCAGGTTAAAGAAGCCACTGAGTACAAACTAGAAATTGGTGTTGTAGTGGAGGATTTAAAGGGAAGTGATTAAGAGTTAAGCCATGTCTTCTTACATTGTTGCTCCTGATATCACCCCAAAATCGTAACTGACCCGATGAAACTGATTCTCCTCCATCGATGCCTACTTCCCAAACTTAACACATTACCTTCTTTGTCCTCGTGCACACACAAACACACACATTAAAAATTTTCAATGCCTCTTATTACAAAAGAAAAGCAGAAAATCCTTAACCAATATTACAAGGGCCAATATGATTTTGCTCTCTACCTTTCCTACATCATGTAGCACTTCTTGCTACTTCAGACTCTCAGCTCTGGCCAGCTGGGCTTTTCAATTTCCTTTGAGCTCCATGTTGTCTGCAACTTAGGAATCTTTGTCATGCTATTTTGCCTGCTTCCACTTCCCTCCTGTCCTGTTTATCACAACAAACTTTTATTCATACTTAAGATCAAATTTGGAGTCATTTCCTCAGAAAACTTTCACTGCACCCAATTCCAGATCCAGTTATTTTGTTATGGAGCCTATAGAATTATATTGCTTTCTTTCAAAACTGGTATCTCAGTTCATATGCACACTTTTTATCAGTATCTGCAATTTGTAGATTAATAGCAAGAAAGCTTAAGCCCAGGAGATCAAGGATAGCAATAAAAAACAGTTTCATGAAGCTTTTTCAAAACTTGACTCAAATCCTCTGAGAACCACTGATGGGTAATATGCAAAGATAGAATTGTGTCACATGCCTAACTAGAGATTTTGTTTGTTGAGGATGTGAGTTCGTTAACTAAGCTTCATAATTACATTTAATTGGTGTGTCTGTTATTCACTCAAACATACAGCTTTTAAGTCACTTATTTTTTTATTTGAACCTATATAATTGCCTGTTTTGATTTAAACAGGAAAGCAACAAAAATATTTGAATACCCTGATTCAGTGACAGATCTATATTCTTTTGTTTAAATGATTTCTAAGGTACCTTGAGGATTCTTTTAAACTCTAACCTTTAACCTGACTCTTTCATTAAGTGCTTTCCAGTCATTTCATTGTTCTTTGAATCTTCTTGCATTGCTTCCCAAACTTAAACACTGAAGTACTTATGAATCTGATGGTCTTGAGATGCTTCCTAATGAAGTCTGGAGGACAGACTTTTATTCCTCTCGTGACTTTTTGTCCTTCATTAAAGACAACTTTGAATTTATATTTTCATTAGGCCTCTTTTCAAGTGTTATCAATTGGTTGGTGATCTGATTACTAATTAAAGATCTGGAGTTCACAATAGAGCTGCAGATTTTAAAATGTAGTGTGTGTGTGAGTGTGTGTCTGTATCTGTGTCTATCTATATAATATATACATAAACACACACATTGGTGACTACATTGTTTTTTAGGACTCAATGTTTGTATCAAATCCATCCATCCATCCATTCATTCATTCACTAAATATTTATTGAGTATCTGCTGTGAGCCCAGGTACTCATTTAAACCAGCAGTCCCCAACCGTTTTTGGCACTAGGGACCAATTTCATGGAAGACAATTTTTCCACGGACTGGGATGGGGATGGTTCAGGCGGTAATGCGAGCGATGGGGAGTGGCAGATGAATCTTTACTCGCGCGCTCACTCGCCACTCACCTCCTACACAGTTTCAATCCCCTCTTTTCTTTGACGTTCCTCAGTCTTGAGGAGGAATGGGTGTGGAACAAGAAAGGGAATAAAGTTTTAGATTGAGAGGTTAATCATAAACTTGACAGAGGAACTCAGTTTTAGTTCTGTTTCTGTTTCAGTAACACTGTCATTTAACTTACATTCTAGTAATGGAGACAGATAATGACAAGAAAATAAATAAAATATGTTCTCATACAGTATATGTATAAGTGTGTAACAGATAATGTATAAGATATGTATAACAGATAATGTATAAGTGTGATAGTTATACAACAGAGAATGATTGAGATAAGGAAGAGAGTTGCTACTTTATGTAGGAGGTCAGGGAAAATCTATCAGAAAATGTGATATTTGAATCAGACAAAGACATTAAAGAAGTTATTATAACTATTTCCCATATGTTCAAAAGGTTGAATAAAGGCAAAGAAGATATAAAAAGACTCAAATTGAACTCTAGTATTAAACTACAATTTTTGAGGTGAAAAAATAATCAGATTAGGCAGCTTAGATTTTGCAGAAGGAAAGATTAGTTAACTTGAAGACATCACAATACAAACTATCTGAAATAAAACACATCAATAAAAAAGAAATTTAAAAAATAAGCAGGGCTTCCCTGGTGGTGCAGTGGTTGAGAGTCCACCTGCCAATGCAGGGGACACGGGTTCATGTTCCAGTCCGGGAGGATCCCATATGCTGTGGCTGAGCCTGTGCGTCCGGAGCCTGTGCTCCACAACGGGAGAGGCCACAACAGTGAGGGGCCCACATACCGCAAAAATAAAATAAAATAAAATAAAATAAAATAAATAAATAAAAAGCAAAGTTCATCAGTAAGCTGTGAGACAACTTCAAACAGCCTAATAGATGTGTAGTTGAAGGCACTAAATGGAGAAAGGGGAAAAATTTTAAAAAAAGAAAATATGGTATTTGAGCTGTGACCAAAATAATTAGAAGGAATGAGCAAGATGACAATTTCAGAAAAAAAATTAGCTCAAAGTAAACTTAATTTAGCCTTGAGGTAGGAATTGAATCCACCTTTATATAGATAGAAACTTTAATTGGTTGGGAAATATTTTCTAAATCCAAAAATCCTGGGCTTGTTCTATTTTTATTTCCTGCTTTCTGATTGCATGAAAGGGCAACACCTGGCTATTACTCATGAAGTCAAGGACTCTTCATACTTCTCAGATGAAATTTTTGTCCTGCTTGCCTCTGATTGACTATGCCATCTTGTTCAAATTACTTAACTTCTTGGATGCTGTTTTAAAAATTACTTAAAAGCTTTTTTGTTTTTTGTTTTTTGTTTTTTTTTTTAAGAGAACAATTATTCTTGTCCTGTTATCTTGCCAGAGGGTAAATTTGTAAGAGAAACTGTGCAGAGTCATATTTAAGGAGAAGATTTGGGAACTGGATTTGCAAAACTGGATTTGCTTGTGAAAACTTAAGCAAATTACTTAGCATTTCTGAATCTCAGTTTCTGATCTGTAAATTATGGGATAATGGAATCCACATCAGAGCTATTGTGAGAATTAAAGGAGATAATTTATGGAAAGTATCTGGCACATAGGAAGTACTCTCAATAAATCTTAGGTATTATTACTATTATTTTAATCAGAAAAAGTAGTGACCGTGAAAGTTCTTTGCAACTGAAAGAAACTCTATAAACAGAGGCTATAATTATGTGTTTGGTAAGTAGTCACACAGTAATTATTGGGTAGTGGCTTTAAGCATTTTGCTAAAGAATAGTCTTTATTTTTTTCTTAATTTGTGACACATTTTGAGTAGCGAATTGGGCTGTTTTAGAACCATTATAATCTACCATAATTCACCACTGTTTTTCAAAATTTTCTGTCCAGAAATAGCTTTTTCACTTGAGATATTAGACATGTAATGAGTCACCATATTTGTTATCTCCAGGGAGGTAAGTATTCCTTATCCTCTTATGGAGGGATGAATGTTTTCATCTGGCACTCTAGTCTTAAAGAGACAAAGAAGTATTCCTTTCCTTAAGCACTATGTACAAGGTGAATGAAGATAAATAGCAAGGCCACAGTGAATAATTATATACTAAATGAAATGTGCAATTATTAATGGTACTGTCTTACTTTTAGCAATTTAATTGTCTACCAGAAGACCATCCAAAGATACTACATTATATTCTCTGGTTTTTTACTTCTTTGCCTACTGAAGCTTTTATAATAATTTACATTAGTAATGGCCTTTCTGCTGTTCACTTAATTTAATCATCCTCAGTTTATTCTTCCTTTGATGGAAAGCAATTAAAGAGAGTGTAGAGCTCCCCCAAATGAGAGCCGTCACCTCAGTAGACCCAGGTGTATGATAGTATATACTTCTCAGCTGTGCAGTTGCTCTAGAAGTTCTGTCCATAAGGTAGGAACCATAGATTATAGCCCTACCTTAAGGCAGGAAAACAATCTTGTTTTGCAACAATAAGAAAACTAATGCAATAACAGTAATAACAGACATTTCTCGGACACTCACTATGTGCCACATACTCTGCTAATCTATGTGGATTTCCTCACTTAATCCTTATTTCCAAACTATGAGAAAGGAATGTGTATGGTCCTTTTTATATAAATGGGGAAACAGGCCCAGAGAGCTAAGGCAACTTGCCATGACCATGTAGCCAGGGTGTGTTGGCACATATCCAAACTCAGGAGTCTAGTCTGACCTTAGAAGCTGTGCTCTTAACCACCACTGATCAATATAAGCCAAGTGATGTTATTCTCCCATGCACAACTCTCTGGAACTTTCTCTTCAGACTTCACAACTACTGGCCTCAATGTCTGAAACCCTCTTTTTCCGAGGTATTCATATATTTTACTTCCTCATTTCATTCAGGTCTGTGCTCAACATGCCATCTAAAAAAAGCAGCCCCTGCCACTCTGTCTTTCAGCCTGCCTTTTTTTTCCTTCATAGGTCTTTTCATTACTCGACACCATATATTATCTGTTTAGTTAATATTCTTTCACTGCACCATCAGGATCTTGAAGACAGAGAATTTTTTGTGCTAAAACACTGTAGGAGCTCAGTAAATATTTGTTGAATGGAGAAATGTATGAACAGATATTAAATAATAAGCTGATGAGTAACAATATTAAGCACAGTGTCTGGCACAAAGAAAGCATTCGGTAGAGGTTGGTTCATTTTTTATAATAAAAAATACAGTAATAATTATCATTATCAAAAGTGATGAGATGAAATAGAGTATAAAGAAAAACCCACTATTTTGAAATCCTCTGAAGAGACCTAAACAGCTGAGGTAGAGCCAGTGATAAAGATAATTTTGCTAAAGAAAAGAAATACCTCCTTATTTTCCTGGAAAAGGGAGAAAAAATATTCCAAATTGAATCTATTTTTTAAAAATTATCAATAATTAACAGTCACTTCCAAATTCACATCATAAACTCTAGGCACAGAAGGAAACTTAACACATATAACATGTTTTTCCCGGGAGTGGAATTTTAAAATTTGAAGTATATCAGCCCTAGTTAAAAAATATATTACACACTTTATTTTGAAGCAAGTATACATCCATGTCATATGGTTAGATAAGATAAAATAATGTAAACTAGAATTCAGCATTATTTATATGTATTTGTTATATATTTTCTTGAACAGAGAGCAGAATTATTCTCAATATTCCTATATTCTTGAAGAACGGGTTATTCAACTTATAATAAACACAGAGAAAGGCAGCTAACTTATTGAATTACTAAAAATGATGTTCACATTCTATAGTTTATGATAACCACACTAAGTTTACTTCATGCATTACTTTTTAAGGATCTTTTGCTAAACACAATGCCAATTGGTTGTGCAGCATTATTTTCCATAGCTCTCCTAAAGTGAACCGTGGATATTAGGTCATCACAATTCTCTAAATGATTCATATAAAACTAATAGATTTTCTTAATCACAGAAATGTCACTTTCTATTTCCTCAGTTTAGAAATAAAGATGCATTATCTAGAGAAGTTGACTGGAATGTCTCTGACAATACTGTGAATTGTGAGAAACAATTATATAACTAACTTCTAGACTCTTGAGATGTAGTGGTAAACAATGCCAACATAGTCCTTCCAGTTGTGTACTATTCATTATTTATAGTAGACATGAATGAATGTGGCTGCCTGGCTGATAATTCGATGGGAACAGAGAAAGTTTCCAGTTGCCAAATTTCTGCTATATTATTCTTAATTCTCTCATAACTGATACTTCTAGAAATGGATTCTGAGAGTCAATCCCTGTAATTTTTTATTATGTTTTTTAAAATCTGAGACTAAGTTAGAGTCCTCCCTCCGTCCTCGTTGATGGTAATAGCTAAGGCATGTGAAGCTTGTTAGCTGTTGACAGCTACATTTCCTTCTATACAGATAAAGCAAGGCCATAGTGTGAGAGAATAAAGTCAAGGTACCTACAAAATGAGCAGTGAAGGCAACCCAGACTTATGGATGCCCTGTGTCCAGTTAAACTTGAAGCCCAGATGAACTCTGTATTTCTAGTGGTTTAATTATATGAGATAATCTAGTATATTTTAAATCAATATCCTTCTTTCTGCCTAAACTAATTTGAGTTATGTTTTTATCACTTACAACCAAATTAGTTGTAACTAATATTATTAGACCTACTATTTACCTGCTCACATCCAAATGCACAGTTATAAGCATCATCAAGAAAGGAATTTGAAGTGAAAAGAAAGAAAACCAGTTTTCCTCTGAATTTATCAAGAGAAAGCTTCTCATTTTAGTCATGTTTTAAATCTTTATTGTCTAGTGCATAGTAGGTATTTAAAATATTATTGCATGTGTGAATTAAATATATGAGTGGGCAAAAATTGTGAATACTAAATACAGTGAAATGAAATGAAAACGATTATTGACATTTTGGGCATGAGAACTGAGAGAATGGTTGGGGGTAGTAGATAATATAAATATCATGTTGGAAAATATTCAGTTTGAGATGCAATAGGAAATCTAGCCTAGAAAATTTAGCCCAGAATCATTTGTCCTCTCTCCCCTGTGGTTCAGTTGCATCATGAAATAATTGGTCTCTGTAATTTTATTTGTGTGATTCATTCACCTGGAATAACCCTACTTTTTCATCTTTTTTTTCTTTTTTCCTCAAAGTCCTATTTGTCCTTCAAGACCCTATTCAGATTCCATATCCTTCCAAACCCAATCCCAGTTCCACCCAATGGCATGCATTTCTCCCTCATCTGGACCACTTTATATTTCAGATAGGTCTTTATGGTAGCACTTAACACAGTCTACCCTGTATTATGTTTACATATACATGTTCTATCTTCTTCAGTACGTTTTGAGTCCTTGAAAAGCAGGTATAAGTTTTTAATTCTATTTAAAATTTCTAGACTGTTTCAAACAAGGGATGTATGCCATATATGTATATGTATAGCATGCAATATACTATCCTAATGGTGGCTAGAAATTTAAGACTAGAGAGTACGTAAAAGCTCAGCAATGTAGGCACATTAAACACTATATTTATGTACCAGATATATTAGAATAATAGATACAGTAGATAAATATGTGTGGGGATATTCAGTTTTGGAAAGTGGCCTAAGTGTCCAAACAAAATTAGTAACTATGTTGGAAGGATCTAAACTGGTAATACAGGTAATATAACTTTTAAACTATATCCATTTAAAAAAAAATAAATTTATTTATTTATTTATTTTGGGCTGCGTTGGGTCTTCGTTGATGCATGCAGGCTTTCTCTAGTTGTGGTGAACAGGGGCTGCTCTTCATTGTGGTGTGCGGGCTCCTCATTGCGGTGACTTCTCTTGTTGCGGAACATGGGCTCAGTAGTTGTGGAAGCGTGGGCTTCAGTAGTTGTGGCGCGTGGGCTCAGTAGCTCTGTGGCATGTGGGATCTTCCCGGACCAGGCCTCGAACCCGTGTCCCCTGCATTGGCAGGCAGATTCTTAACCACTGCACCACCAGGGAAGTCCTAAACTATATCCATTTTTAAGGTATACAGAGTCAAACTTATTTTCTTCTCTTTAGCTCGGGACTTAATTCTGTACGTGTATGTGCTGCTGACCAGGATCTCCGAGAAATATAATGTTTGAAAATGTCGTGCATTCATGTGGTTTGCATAAATTACTTTATAGTTTTTTGTTTTGGGCTTTTTGTTTTGTTTTTTTTCCCAAATGGTTTATCAAGCTTGGGAGAAAATATTATGCATAATTACTACACCTTAGATTGCAATATACTATACCAAACTAATCATAGATATTTATAGCCTGCATAAACTCTGTTTGCCCATCCATGGCAAGCATTTAATAAAGCTAGTTCATCTGGAAAGGAAGTTAAATTAAATAATCCAAAATGAATGTGATGCATATTCACAAAATTGTGGTGTTTAGATTGAGCTAACAAAAAGGAAGTCAGGCCCCAGCAAAGACAAACAAGCTAGAATTCAGTCTTTCTCTCTATATGATACATAAAGCCTTCACCATACCTTTTGTGACCAGTCATTTTAGACATTGTACCTTGGTCCATTTTTATTAAATCCTCTAAAATCCAATACATCTCTATTATATATTGCATAAATATAATTAAAAAGTCATCCTCCAACTGCTGTATACAAATCCAAAAGCTATATAAGACTATTCAAATGAAATTTTCAAGGTAGATTTTACTTTCCTAACATGAGGGGAAAATTAATTTAAGTGTAAATGTAAAGCTAAAGGAAAGATGGTGAAGTAAATTCTGGTATTTTCAATCTTGAGGAATGATCACACTGTTGAAATCATCTATAAAAAAGAAAAGCCCTGGAACATTTAACTGAAGATCATTTTCCACCACCATGCAAACTAAAGAGGCACCTAATAGCAGCAAATAGCAATGGTAGGCAAAGCTATTTTGTCTCATGAACAGGCTATCAGACCATGATGTAGTCTACAATCTCTTATGTGCAATTCTAAAATCCAAATAGCCCTAAATATTAAAAATATTTTTAAAAAAATCGTTTGGTATCAAAACCTCTCTTGATCTGATAGAAATAATGCATAGTCTTTTTTTGTGTGTGTGAATAGTCATACATTAAAGACATATTAATGGTGGTGTTATATATGGTGATTTTTTTCTAAATCAAAAACTTTTTGAATTCTGAAACACATATGCCCCACTGACTCCAGATAAGGGATTTTAATTAATTAATTTATTTTTGACTGCGTTGGGTCTTCGTTGCTGAGCACGGGCTTTCTCTAGTTGCAGTGAGCGTGGGCTACTCTTCATTGCAATGTGCGGGCTTCTCATTGCGGTGGCTTCTCTTGTTGCAGAGCACTGGCTCTAGGTGTGCGGACTCCAGTAGTTGTGGCACACGGGCTCAGTAGTTGTGGTGCATGGGCTTAGTTGCTCCATGGCATGTGGGATCTTCCCGGACCAGGGCTCAAACCTGTGTCCCCTGCATTGGCAGGTGGATTCTTAACCACTGCGCCACCAGGGAAGTCCCTGATAAGGGATTTTAGATGAGGTGCAATCAGTTTCCCCTCTCAAGCCTGAAGCATCATCTCCCTCTTCACTCCAGACCACAAACATAGACTCAAGTTTCTATTTGCATATAATGATTTGAGAAGAGTTTTATTTAGGGACAGGATTTTGAGAAGGAAAAGGAATTAGACATTAAAACCATATTTTTGCCTCTTTTTCTACTCTGCTCAAATGAGATTTGACCTTGTATGTTTAGAAGGGTATTAACCAGAAGTTGACTGAGTTATTGAGAATTTGGGCCAAAGCAGATCCCTTTCATGATCCCTGTGATATAGTGAGGTATAGATCTGAGGAGAAGGCAAATATCCTCATCACTTCTGACTGGCACCATGAAAGCTGCAGTATTGGAAGCATAAGGAAACAAGACTCCTGACACGACCACTGGTGTTTACTTCATAAGATCCATGAGCAGTTTTAGCCATTGATTTGGAAGTGATTTGCCTTCAAATGACTTAAAGGCATTAGAAGTTAATAAATGAATTCTAGAGCAGGCAAAGAATATCATGGGCATAAATTGGTGACTCTGACACTGAATTATGTGTCACGTGCAGATATGTCTTTGGGGAATCCAAGAAATAAGTGAGGAACATTTTTAGGGAGCTAAGTTCTTGAAAATGCATGGAATTCAGAGCCATTCTAATAGGGACATAAATGTAAAAGAGGCATTGATAAGGTTAGGTAACATTTGGGTTTGGTAGTTTGGGGTTTCGTTTGTTTATTTTTACTATCAATAAGCAGCTGATAAAACTATGATATGGGCAACATGCTAAGATCACCAGTACTCCTCAAAATACCACAAAACTCTCATTATCCTTATTAACATTATTTTCTACATTCTTCAATTAAAATTTCCAAACCTCAACATTAATTATTTGATTGTAAAAATTGGTATCTTTGCCTCTAAAGGAACACTGGTACTCGCTTCCAAATGCATTGGACATAACCCAGTAATGTCTTCTTGATTTGACTATCATGCCTACATTAATTTCCATTGCCATATTTCAGGCGTTTATTAGCGCATACCTAATCTATGGCAATAACCTCCTAACCAATGTCTGTATTTCCACTCTTTCATCCCTCCAACTCCTTCTTCTAATGTCCAAGTTTTGTTATTAAAGTCAGGTTTAATTAGTTAACTGCATTTTTAAAACTCTCTCACTGGTTTTCTTTGGGAGGAGAAATATCTCAAATTCTCATCCTAGAGACTGTGGTCCTCATAATCTGATCCAATACATATTCCCAACTTTATTCTTCTTAAATCTTATCTTTCACCCTATGACACTAAACAGATTACTCCTACTCACCATTACTTAGATTTGCTATTTATTCCCCAGTGCCCATTGCTGTTTCCCCTGGAATGCATGTCCCAATTTCTAGCCTCCCAGTAGAACAAGCCCAGACCAACCAGTTCATCCAGTTTACATGGATTTATTTTCTCTTTTAGGATTTTTATAAAATCAAAAGGAACTATCCCAACATAAATTCCCTTAAACAAAATGGTCCTTTGTTCTTCTTAGTAAGAAGGAAGTCATTTCATTTTGTACTTATATTACAGATATCAGCAGAGATGGGTCTCAGTTTGACTATTAATCACCACTTGTTCCACTCTTTTTCTTGACAAGTGCTGAATAAACTTTGATGGGTTCGGCATCTGGAATGCAGTTAAATTTTGGAACGCAGTCAGAAATGGGTGTTCAGAGCCTGGGGCTCTGATGGTTAGATGTTATATGGATATTACTCTGGTGACTCCAACACTTTCTTTTTGGTCAAATTTATAACTTCTGCAAAACTGGAAGGACATTACTCACAATGATACTGGGCCACTTATAAGTTGTGCAATTTAAACAAGTGAATCAATTGCCTCTTCATTTGCTAGCAAGCAAGGAGGGAGTGAAGAAGTCATTTATTAAATGTATTTCAGGTAACAGTGAAGGTCTGGAATTGGATGTTCTCTTGAAAATATTGCTTGTTGACAGATGGAGGTATGAGGAGCATGGGGCTAAGGGTATCAAAAACATTGTTCGTTTGTTTTTATAAGAGGAGACATATATCCCAGATGTTTAACTTCTGGCAGATATGTCCAACACTATGTCTTGGATGTGAGAATGAGAGCCCATTTGCAGATTACAGAGGCAGTGTGTCCATGCCATTATAGGCATTCAGAGGCACTTAGAATGACAGATGCCAAGCTCTTCTTTTGTGGGGGGTGTGTGTGTGTGTGTGTGTGTGTGTGTGTGTGTGTGTAGCATTTCTGTGTAAATATTAAATATTTGAAATAGGTTTTATGAATAATTTTCAATAACCTTCCCATTTATCTACTTTCTATTAAGTCTGTAAATCACGCCATGTTCTATAGCCTTTTTCTACCAGTCATATACCTCCTTTCTTTTTCCTTGGCATCTTTATGTAGCTCAGTATGGTATGTGTGTGGTGAGCAGGATCATGTTATTCTTCTCTCAGTTTGCCTTTCTCTTTACAGAGTTAAACTTTTACTCTTTCAGAAGTGTTGGGAAACTAGCTTCTGTTCTTATTTTTATGCTGTGCTATTCATTCCTTCCCCAGAGAAAAGAGGTAGACTTTAACTGGTGACTTTGGGGAAGGGACAAATATGCGTAACTTATCCATTCCCAAGCTCTTGCTTACCTGACAGTTTCGCTCTTCTCTTCTATTTTCTGTGTGATAAGCAAATGTTGGTTAGAGCTAAGGGCCTGTCTTCTAGCTTAAAACCTGGGGGATCATATCTCTATCCCTGCTGTTGAGACTCCTGCAACTGGTTAACTACCTACTTTGAAGACCTATCTCAGCAAATGTGGATCCTGAGATCAAGAGGTAGGGGAAGAATTTGAATCAGCTGCTCTTGCAGTCCCGAACTGTTCTCCAAATCTTCTGTGCCAACAATAAAGTTAATTTTTATACTTAGATATATTATCATAGAGATCTAAAAAAGAGTGAACATTATATGTATTTTCTAAGTTCTTTTATTTCGTTTCTAACTCCATTCAGTGTTTTTTTTTCACATCTAAGACTGAATATTTTCAAAAATGAAAAAAGTAAATTATTAAAATACTTTTTACCTAAGTTTATTGGTTCAATGCCTGATTCTTTGCCAGAATGTTTGGTTTATTGCTAGAAAGTACTAAACTGGTACCATTTTGAGTGACTTATTATCTCCTTAAACCTTCCCCTTTTAAAATAACTTGTGATATCATATTCATTAATACATTTGTAAATGTTTAATTATATGTAGTATATTATTTGCATTTACTAAATCAGAGGGACACTTATTTTGAATCCACACATAGCCATTTCAACTTCAGTAATTACCAAGACATGGACATGTTTTTTTTTTTTTTTTTTCATCTACATCTGCTTCCTCTCTTCTCCTATTATTTTGAAGTAAATCCCAGAGAGCATATTTTTTTCATCCATAAATGAGTATGTATCTTTAAAGTGTAATTATTTTTAAAAATTAACCATAGTAACATTCTTGTACTTTAAAAGGATAATTTTTCAAATACTGTGAAATATTTAGTAGTGTTGAAATTACCGATCCTCTCATAAATGTTATTTATCTTTTTTTATATGTTATTTACTTGGTCAGTATCCCAAAAAGGTTCACATGTCATACTTCATTGATACATCACTTATGTTCCATTAGTCTATAGGAATCTTTCTCCCCCCACCTCTCCCCAGCCCTGTTATATCTGAGGAGATTCCCATAGTTTAAATTTCGCTGATTACATTCCTATGGTAACTTTTCATATTTTCTTCTATCCTATTTTCCCCTAAATCACTCTCCGATATGGTAACCATTAGATACATGTGGCTATTTAAAATTAATTTAAACATTCCCATAACGGTAAAAAGTTCTACTGAAGAGTGCTGATCTAGAGGATTTATCAGATTCAGCTTCGATTTTTTGACAGTATTTCTTCAGAGTGGAGCTGTGTTCTTTCACCAGGAGCAATTTAATACTTCCTCTCTGTGATGTTAGCAGCCATCACAGATCAATGTCCAGTTCCATCATTCATTAGGGGTTGCAAAATGATTATATTCTAATTCTATCATTTCTCCAATTATGGACTGAATCTGTTATATAGAAAGAAACTCATGCATATCTACTCTATAACCAGTGATAGCAGTTCATATAGAAACCGTGGAATCAATGCTTGATTTTTCTCTTCATTGGCTAGTTTCCAAAATCATGGATTGGTTACTAGCTTACTCCAGTTGCATATTTTTGAGGGGAGAGGGGAATATTAATATCAATTTGTGAATTTTAAAATGTTTGACATGATTCAATTCATTGAATTTTTTATTCATATTAATGTTCCAAATGTCCACTTTGGCAACTCTTCAACTTGGCACCTGAGCCTTTTTTTTTTTTTTTTTTGCATGATCTTACAGTTCTTCATAGCTTCTTATTTTCTGGTGTGACAAAATGTCGCAGTTTATCAAGCACATTCCAGATCTAGACATGGGCCCAACTAATTTCTTCAAGGAGCTCTGTCTATTTTTATCCAGAAGTAGTTTTGTTAGACTTTAATCTCAGTAGTAGGTACTCATTGCTACCAGGTTTGACATTGTTTCTAGGCCTTTTCGGTGGACAGACTCAGGATTTTTTTTTTAAGAGAAAGTACATTATGTACTCTTTAAAGACAAAATACATAAGCCCATTCTTCCATTTCCAATTGAATTCAGAACTACAAGGATTTTATCGAACCTGTACTACCTTATATCTGTATTTCCTTTTCTCCAGGCCCAGAAACCTGGTTGGCAAAGTTGTCAATAACAGAAATTATAGAATACAGTTAGTTACTCAATTGCTTTGTCCTGTGATACAACAAAACAGCTTCAAAAATCCATCTTCAAAATTATGGCCAACATTATTACTACGAAAAAGGTTTTAAGATTTTTTTTTTGTCCTTAGAGTATATACTTTAAAGGCTGCTACAATCTACAGTCAAATTATTGTGTTTTAAAGTCACTTGGAATAATGAGCAATAGAAAAGTAGAAGATAGTGGCCATTGTTCATCGAATGCTTACTACTAGCTACATACTTCTCTGAGTGCTTTATAACACGGGTCCCCGGCCCCCGGGCCGTGGACTGGTACCTGTCCACGGCCTGTTAGGAACCGGGCCACATAGCAGGAGGTGAACGGCGGGTGAGCGAGCAAAGCTTCATCTGCCGCTCCCCATCACTCCCCTTACTGCCTGGACCATCCCTCACATTACCGTCTGAACCATCCCCCCACGCCTGTCCATGGAAAAATTGTCTTCCACGAAACCGGTCCCTGGTGCCAAAAAGGTTGGGGACCTCTGATTTATAAGGAATAATTCATAGTTTGGAAAATAAATCTGTGAGGTCAGTGCTATTTTAGATATGATGGAACTGAGGCAAAAATTGGTTTAATAACTTACTGAAGATTATAGGGACAGAAAGTGGCTGAATAGGAGTTTGAATTCCAGGAGTCTAACTCTAGAGCTCATGCACTTAACCACTTGATACCATCTAGGATTTATTAGAGGTGGTGGAACATGAAGCCCTGTAGAGAAGGAGAAACTATTGAGTTCCTAGCAACAGTTATTTTAGATCCTGTAAGGTCTACATAAAATTTTGTTTCTGAGACTATGAGGGTTTTTGATGTTGTTTTTTTTGGTTTGCTTGTTTGTTTGTTTTTTTGTTTTTTTAATATAAGCTAACTATTTCCTTACAACCAAATGATCTTAAACTGAGACAAGTTAATGGAGTAATTTATATTGTGACTGAGAGAGGCCTAGATTGTATCCTAATCTTGATATAGCTAGAGTACAGCTAAGCACATTTTTTTTCCCCAAAGAACTCCTGTTTAAAAATGAGACTCCTGTCCTGTCTGAAGTGAGCATTACAATATTTATATCTGTTTTTGATTTTCAAAAAAACTACAAATTTTATAAATATGATCCAGTCAATTTTTACATATAAAACATGATACACTAATAACTATGTAGTGGTGAATATAAGTTTTTGGGCTACATGAAAACACAAGTCTCTCCTCTTTTGAAAGTCAAGAAAGGTTGTGTTTATTTGCTCTTTTGGGTAAACATCTAGAATGGGATGTCTTTGCCTAATATAATACATAGCATTATAGTTTACTTTCAAAATATGTAAAAGCATCTATACCAGTGATCAAGATAAATTTATTGAACTCCAGGTTGTACACTGATAATTTTAAAATTAAGGCTTTTTCAAAATTAGAATATATTCTCATAGGAAGTGAAGGCAAAGGAAAGGAGAAAAGAACTAAGATATAAAAAACAGAAAATAAAACAAAAAAATCCTTAATGTTTGAAAAAAGTAGCTTCCTGAAAAAAAATCAAATACTACATGCTTATAGTATAACAACTATGTTCAGTTGTTTTGTAGGTTACTTTATATTAAGGTAGAGGCAAGAGAAACTTTGAAGAAGAATTTCAAAGAGAAAAATACACATGTAGCAGAATGGTCTAATGGAAAGACTAGGCTCTATTATACCTCTATTTTATCTAGCGTGGGAATGAAGCAAATGCTGTGTAGCTCCTCTTTCATTCCTCAGAGGCCTCTCAGAGTTGGGTTTTACTTGGTGTGATTTCTCAGCGACTGATAGCTCTCTGTGAGCAGTGAATTCTCCAAGGGGACTTACTTATACTCATTGCAATATAGTAATCAGAGCAGGGGCTCTCTTGCTTAAAGAAAACTGGGAGTTGGGGGAGGGGGGTGTCTAAAGTCAAAATCCTATAAATCAAAGGCTTAAAAACAAACAAAAAAATATTCTCAACCTACATTTCTCCTTTCAGGAAGCTTTAAAAAGATAACCCACTGTGTATTACTTTACCCAAAGGCCAAAGGAAAAGTTTACTGGTTCAAAATCCCAACAAACTGTATTTCCTTCATATAAAATTTATGAAAAACACCTATAAAATTGCATAACTCCAAGTGGGGATAAGTATTCTTTTGTGAAAAGGGCAAATATTCCTTTAACAAATACTTCCATTGGCATATTGTTAATGGGGTTATCACGAAGGGCTTATGTGATGATCCAAGAGACAATTGAGAAATTTGGGATGCTTGTTCCTCTCTGTCAATCTGGTTTATGTTATTTCTGAGCCAAACTGTTGACCTTTTCTTACTTCTTTTGTTAAGCTGTGGCACCAAAAGGATTGCTTATCCAAACAATTTTAGAGAACCTTTACACTGTGAGAATAGTAAGGGGGTTACATTTATTGAATACTGCTGCATTTAACCTATTTAATTGGAACACATTAATTAGATCTAATTACAAAGTTGTTTTAATTGGAAAATCAAGCATTGCACTGATATTGGTGTGCATGATTAAACAAAGTAACTGAGGTCACCAGTAGATCGTGTAAGATTCATGCCTGTGATTGATTAAGTATGAAAGTTAATCAATTTAATTTATGTGATTGATGTTGACTCTTTCCTTTTGAAATTGCCTGTTCGTATCTTATTTTATCAAGATACTCTGCATGGAATGTCAACTAAACTACAGTAGCTCTTCAATTTGTTTATTTTGGTATAGTGATGTGTTTATTTCTGATCTAAGTAATTTTAACATGGCTTTTGTGTCACTAATTAAGATTTTCAAGTTACTTGAGATAAAATTAGATTTTCTATTAAGAAAATTTAATTTTCCTGGGGAAATAATTCAAGCAACATGGGAAACTTAACCTATTAGTTCCATTAGTAGTGGAGTTGATAGTTTATTGCCTTAAAACATATGCCACACAGCTCAGGAACAAAGATGTTCCTTTTTTAATCATCTCAGTGTCAATGTGCTTTGTGTTTCCCGATGACTATGATGATAATTGTAATAATAATGAGAAGATGAAGAACATTTATATAGTACTTATTATGTGCCAGGCATTGTTTTAATTTCATTAAATATAATAACCCATTTAATAGCACATTATGTAAATGCATTTCCTTCTGTGAATTTTCTTTTATCAAAGTCACAGTGGTAATATCTTCTTATATATTGGATGCTGTCTCCTGCACAGTGGCAAACATACATTGTTAAGTCATAACAAGGTAACATTATTGGCCTAGGTAACATAATTAGTAGTCACTTGATAAATTTTCATATATAACATTGCAAAAAATGAACCTATTCATGTGATTGAATCTATACCTCGAATTAGTCAGGGTTCTCTAGGGAAACAGAACCAAAAGGAGATATCTATATCTATATATCTTATCTTTCCATATCTCTATCAATCTGCCTATCTATCTATCTATCTATCTATAGAGAGAATTCTTTTAAGAATTAGCTCCTGAGATTTGAGTGGAGAGCTGGCAAGTCTGAAATTTGTAGGGCAGGCTGGCAGGCTGAACACTCGGGCAGGAGATGATGCTGTAGTTCTGAGCCTGAAATCGTGGGTTAGGCCACCAGGCTGGAAACTCAGGCAAGAGTTGATGCTGCAGTCTTGGAAAATTTCTTCTTCTCCAGGAAAACTTAAGTTTTGTTCTTAAGGACTTTAACTGATTAGATGAAGCCCACCCACAATATTGAGAGTAATCTACTTTACTTAAAGGCAACTGTTTCTAGATGCTGACCACATCTACAAAATACCTTTACAGAAAGACCTAGATAAGTGTTTGATTAAATAACTGGGTACTATAGCCTAGCTGAGTTGATACATAAAGTTCACCATCACATACTTTGAATTTATATGAATGGTGTATAAAGATGAGCAGGAGTCTTGGGAATAAATATATAATTAAATATAGTGAAACATCAATGTACTATTGTTCCACAGCTAGATAACAGTACTAATAACTTGTGACAAACATTGAAGTTTGGTTCACTGAACAACTTTTCTAAACTATTTTCTTCCTTTCCTTTTAATTTCCCAAACTCCCTCGTAGACTGGGGGCCATTGAAATCAGTTTTGTTGCAAAAGACATAAGTACAGGTCTGCTAAGGGAGGGATATTGTCATGTGGAAATTTTATTTTATTTTTTCTAAATAAAACAAATACTGCTGCATAGATTTTCCTTTTCCCTTTCTTCTCACCCAAGCTACAGAAATAAAGCCTACTAGAGCAGCAATGACTGGCAGCCACGAGGACAAAAGCCAACACGCTAAAGATGACCAACCTTTGAGATAGGAAGAACCAGCTTCCTGGAGGATAGTGCTGAGTTCTTACTCTAGGCTAATAGTCTCTGTCACTGGCTTTCTTGTTACATAGGAAAAAAAGAAAAAAAAAAAAAAGAAAGAAAGAAAGAAAACACTCCTCTTTAAGCTATTGCAAGATGTGTTCCTTGGAATTGTTTGCTTGTTTGTTTGTTTTTGTTTTTTGTTGGTCTCTGGACACAATCCTAACTGAAAGTTTTTCCTATTTTTATTAGTAAAGGGAGAATTAGTTTTTATCTATTGGTTATACAGAACAAACCATGACATAAAATTGAATAGTCATCTTTCACAACCACTGTCTCTTTATCAGGAGAGACAACTCTAAAAGAATCTTGAAGCATTACAGATTTTATAAAACAAAATTAAGGGTTCCTACAAGAATATGCAACGTTGACTACAAGGGTTTATGAAATCATCTACATATTGTTCTTTTCTGAGCTGTGTTACTCTCCTTATTCCTTGGTCACTGATGTTACTTAATGTCTAATGTAAAGGATAATAGGGCCTATTTTTCTATGGATTCTTGGAGGGGAACACTCTAAGAAAGGAAAAGAAGGGAAATATAGGCAAATGTAAGTGTGAGAGTTATGTAAGAATCTTTAGAATTAATCTATACTTTTTTTCAACTGTGTATGAGATTAGCTTCTCCCCTCCCCAGGGATGAGAGGAAATGGTAGTGGTACCAAAAATATAGTTTTACCTCTGTTTTGTTCTCATATAACATTTAGTATCTGGTACACATTCATGAAGAAATATATATTGGGTCAATGAATAAAGGACAAGCAAACTAATTAAATGTCCAACTACCAGAGATATTCATGTCAGAAGTACTTAAAGAAGAACAGACAAAAATAACAAGAGCTTAGGCTGAGAAGGAAATTTCAAGAGGATGACTTCTGTGAAATCTTGAAGTATATAAACAGGAGGAATATCAATTTACTTAGTAAAACCAAGACTATAAGAGTAAGGGACACTTCTTGTAATTTTAAGTTAAAAGTATTTTATAGGGATATCTTTTGCAGTTTAAAAATTTTAATACATACATGCATGTATGTGTGTTTGTATATATATGTGTGTGTATATATATATGTGATGTAAAATAAGGAGTCTATTCCAAGGGTTTTAACAATCTTGAAGCATAAATACAGGCAGATCTTGGCGTTTCCATGTGTTACTTTCTGTTTGTTTACAGTAGCTTCCTCCCTTGTTCAGAAGACCATGACTTCAGTGTCAGGCAAGTGGCATGTAAACAGCCACTTCCATGTGTAGTGGAAAAGTTGCTTACCAACAGTAGTCAACACGTATAAATTTGGTGATTTTGCATAAGATTTCCTATTTCTCAGTTCTCTTGAATATTAGGGAAAACGTGACAGCACTGAATCTGCTTTTCAAGACGGCATCCAAGATGGCTGGTGACAACAAATGCATATCCTAATAGATTAAGGCATACAATCAGAATTCATTCCAGGTCCCAGTATTCCCTATTTTCTCCCCAACAATGAGACATTTATTCAGGTATTATTAATCAAGAAACCTGAATTACTGTTTGGGTATAGAAAAATACAGAAATATATATTTATAACAATATATTTATCTAAAAGGGAAGACAAAATACAGGCCAGAAGGGCTTCTTGATTCAAGGAAAATGTGATAATGCATATTTCAATTAGAGATTAAAGAATATTACCCGTTTAATAGTAAATTTAGGGCTTCCCTAGTGGCGCAGTGGTTGAGAGTCCGCCTGCCGATGCAGGGGACACGGGTTTGTGCCCCGGTCCGGGAAGATCCCACATGCCGCGGAGCGGCTAGGCCCGTGAGCCATGGCCGCTGAGCCTGCGCGTCCGGAGCCTGTGCTCCGCAATGGGAGAGGCCACAAAGTGAGAGGCCCGCGTACCGCAAAGAAAAAAAAAAAAAAAAGTAAATTGACGGTATATCTATAACTATACTGCCCATTGTGGTAGCAACTAGCCTTTTGCAGCTATTGAACTCTTCAAATGTAGCTAGTCCAAATCAAATATGAGGTATAAGTTGAAATATACACTGAGTTTTGGAAACTTAGTGAAAAAGAATTTATAACATTTCTTTAACAACTTTTTAATTGATTATATGTTGAAATAAAATATTTTGATATAATGAATTATATAAATTATACTATTAAAATTAATTTCATTTGTTTTGTTTTTATTTTATTAATATGATTACTATACAATTAAAAATTCTATGAATGGTTTGCAAATGCCACTTGACTTATAAAATATTATACTTTTATTGGACTGTGCTATCCAGAGGATACATCTAGCCTATCTATCCAGCTTCACTCAGTTTTGTTACCTGTCTGGCACCTATAAACATATAAGATTTTAGCCCCTTGTATAGGATTAAAATTTGCAGCATTTCTATTTCATATAAAATATTTCATATCCATATGGAAAGCAAATATTTCAGTTCTACATAAATGAGAATTTTTGAGATATTTAAAAGCACTGTAAATAAGTAAATCCAACAAACTGTTCCACTGTACTTCATTGTCATGATTTAGAAGACTGGTTTTACTCTTATAGAGTAAGGATGTCTTTGAGATAGTATTAAACAGTTATACACTATTTATAATATAAATCAGGATATCAATTTATGTACAAGTATTTTAAGCTGTGTAGACACAGTGTTAAGATGATACATTACAGATTCACAAATCATTAAGTGCATTGGATTTCAGAAATTATGTATTTTTATAAAGGTTATTACATTTCTATACATTATTATATGTTATATCCACAGCAAAATCTAGAGTAGCACTCTGTAGCAAAAATCATTACTATATCTCCTGTGAAATGTATGAACAATCACAGTGAATGTGTTTAATAAAATTGATAAATCATATCTCATTGGTTCAAGTTTAGAATTTGTGAAAAGTTAAGTTCATGTCAGGACAGGTTTTGCCACCAAATGAGACATGAAAAAAACTTTTGTTGAGCACCACAAAAGTGCCCACTGGGATTATTTGGATTCATGATGCTATAAGACTAAGAATCAAAGAATACTTATATAACTAACAGGATTAGTACTTTAGGTACTTGAAGACTTACCTGTTAATTTTATTATTTCATCTTTTCTGTCACTCAAATAGACTTAGTTCTTCAAGGTCTTTAAATAGCATTGTTTCTGGAACTTAGAAAAGGTGGAAAGAAATAAAATAGTGATAGAAGTCTGCAACTTACACTTAAACAACAGAAAAGCTTTTCAGTAGGAATTATCCATTTTCATATTACGGTTTTAAAATGTCAGAAATTATATCTTTTGTTTCCTAAATTTAAGAACCAAACTTTTTTTTTTAATCTCCTGAAAATCATTGAGTTGTTTTATTACTTGCAGAAAGTGATGCAGAAAAATAATGTTGAATTATCCTGTATCTCTTCTTTAGCACTTAAATACTTGCTTTGCATTTCCATCCCTCTCTTCATGGTCCTAATTCAATCTTCTGGCAAAATTATTGCTTTAGCCTCTTTTCAAATACCATACCTCCATATTTTTCCCATTTGGAACCTACTAGACTCTATACTGCCTTTAGGCTTATGCTTCTTACCAGACCCCTGGTTAGGCAGTTTAGATCTGTTTTTTCTCATTGAATTCTTAAAACAAAATTTGGATTATAAAATGGCATTAGGTAGCTCAGATTTTAAGAAACTTGTCCAAATTGAGGAATCTGGTAAGAGTTACAGTTAGGATTATAATTGTAGCTTGAAGAAATAATTTTTGAATTTGTTTCCTCAATGTCATTCTCTTTCAGGAGAAATCATCACAGGTTAACTAAATCATTTTCTATATCTTCTAGAGAATGCTCTAGAGAATTCACCATGAATTCAAACATATTTCAATATAATAATTTATATAATCATGCTACAGGCTTTAAAACTACAAAAGCAATACAGCTGTTGTTGTTTTTTTGTTGTTGGTTGTTTTTAATTATCAGCACTAATAAATTAGTATCCAATTTGCATGCCTTTTTTTTTTTCTTGCTTAATTTATCTGGCTAGAACCCCCGGTTCATGTTGAATATTAAATAGAAGCCATGAAGTAGATATCTTTACCTTATTTCTTACCTGACAGGAAAAACTTACAGTGTTTCAGCATTAGGTATGATGTCAGCTGTAGGTTTTCTATAGATGACCTTTATCAGGTTGAAACAATTCCCTTCTGTTCCTGGTTTGTTGAGAATTTTTATCAGGAATGGACAGTGGATTTTCTCAAAGGCTTTTTCTATATTTATTGAAATGATCATATGTTTTCCTTTTTTCAGTTTGTTAATATGGTGATTTATATTACTTTTTGAATGTTAAAACCAGCCTTGCATTCCTAGGATAAACCCCATTTGGTCATCATTTGTATTCCTGTTTATATATTGCTAGACTTGCTAAAATTATGTTAAATTTTCTTTTTTGCACTTATGTTTAAGAGGAATATTGGTGCATAGTTTACTTTCTTTATATATTTTTTATCAGATTTTGTATTGAGATAATGCTAGCCTTAAAGAATGAGTTAGGAAGTATTCCCTTCCTTACAGTATTCAAGAAAAGTTTGTGTAGAAGTGGATTTTTTCCCTTTTAAATGCTTCATGGAAATCACCTGTGAAGACATTGAGACTTAGTGTTGTCTTTGTGGAAAGGTTATTAACTACAACTTTCATTTATTTAATAGATGTAGGATTATTCAGATTCTGTATTTCTTCTTGAGTGGACTTCGTGTCTTTTAAAGATTTTTTCCTTTCCATCTAAGCATGGACTTTATTGGCATAACGTTTTTCCTAGTACTCCTTGTTATGTTTTTAATTTCTTGTAAAATCTGTAGTAATGCCACTTTTCTCATTCTTGAGATTGCTAATTTGTGTCAGCTCACCCTTTTTTCCTGGTTGGTCTGGGGAAAGGGTGGATAATTTTATTAATCTTCTCAAATAATCAGCTTTTGGTTTCTTTGTTTTTTTAGTTTTTCAGTATTTTATATAATCAATGTCTGCTCTAAGTTGGGTTTCATTTCCTATTATTTTTCTAGTTTCTTATGGTGGATGCTGAGGTCATTGATTTGACTTTCTTTTCTAACATAGGTGTTTAACACTATAAATTTTCCCCTAAGTTTTGCTTTGTCAACATCCGACAAAGCAAAGTTTAATAAGTTATATTTATTTTAATAAATAATAAGTTTAATTTAATAAACTTGTTTAATAAGTTATATTTTTAATAAGTTATATTTTCATTTTTATTCATTATAAAATACTACTTTTCCTTTTGAATTATTTTTTGGCTCATGGATTATTTAAGGGTGTGTTACCTACTTTCCAAATGTTCGAACTTCTTTCCAGAGATCTTTCTGTTTTTAGTTTCTAATTTCACGTCATTATGGTCAGAGAACAAACTCTGTATACCTAAAATCATTTTAAATTTAATGAGACTGGTTTTATGGCCCCAAATATGGTTATATTGGTAAATGTTTGGTGTGTACTTCAGAAGAATGTGTATTCTGCTGTTGTTGGGCAGAGTGTTCTATAATGTCAATTATAAAATGTGCCCAAAAGAATCAATAGATAATGCAGTCCTGCAAGTGATGGCAGTTGCAGTTGTGGGTCTTACTGCTCCTCCCTTACCCTAGAGTATCTTCTCTTTTTCTCCCTTTCTGCCATTCCAGCAAGCTGCAAAACTTCTGAAAAAAATGTCTCTGCATCTCTAGCTCTTGTGAAGGTTGATGTCTTCACAGGAGTCTCCTATTGCAGGGAGACCTTCAAGATGGCAGAGGCATAAGACATAGAGATCACTTTCCTCTCCACAAATACATCAAAAATACATCTACATGTGGACCAACTCCTATAGAACACCTACTGAATGCTGGCAGAAGACCTCAGACTTACCAAAAGGCAAGAAAATACACACATACCTGGCCGTGTGGCTGACAGGGTCTTGGTGCTTCAGCCTGATGTCAGGCCTGAGCCTCCGAGGAGGGAGAGCAGAGTTCAGGACATTGGGCCACAAGAGACCTCGAGGTCCCATGTAATATCAATCGGCAATGGCTCTCCCAGAGATCTCTGTCTCAGTGCTAAGACCCAGCTCCACCCAATGCCAGGAAGCTCTGGTCCTGGACGCCCCATGCCAAACAACTAGCAAGACAGTAACACAACACCACCAATTAGCAGAGAGGCTGCCTAAAATCATAATAAGTTCACAGACACCCCACAACACACCACCAGATGTGGCCCTGCCCACCAGAAAGACAAGATCCAGCCCTACCCACAAGAACACAGGTACCAGTCCCCTGCACCAGGAACCCTACACAACCCACTGAACCAACCTAACCCACTGGGGGCAGACACCAAAAACAATGGGAACTACAAACCTGCAGGCTGCGAAAAGGAGACCCAAAATACAGTATGTTAAGCAAAATGAGAAGACAGAGAAATATGCAGAAGTTGAAGGAGCAAGGCAAAAACCCACCAGACAAACAAATGAAGAGGAAATAGGCAGTCTACCTGAAAAAGAATTTGGAGTAATGATAGTAAAGATGATCCAAAATCTTGGAAATAGAATGAAGAAAATACAAGAAACTTTAACAAGGACCTAGAAGAACTAAAGAGCAAAAAACAATGATGAACAACACAATAAATGAAATTAAAAATTCAGAAGGAATCAATAGCAGAAAAATTGAGACAGAGGAACAGATAAGTGACCTGGAAGATAAAAGAGTGGGAATAATGACCACAGAGCAGAGTAAAGAAGAAAGAATGAAAAGAATTGAGGAACGTTTCAGAGACCTCTGGGACAACATTAAATGCACCAACATTCAAATTATAGGCGTCCCAGAAGATGAAGAGAAAAAGAAAGGGACTGAGAAAATAATTGAAGAGATTATAGTTGAAAACTTCCCTAACATGGGAAAGGAAATAGTCAAGTCCAGGAAGTGCAGAGAATCCCATACAGGATAAATCCAAAGAAAACACGCTAAGACACATATTAATCAAACTATCAAAAATTAAATGCAAGCAAAAAAAATTAAAAGCTGCAAGGGAAAACAACAAATAACATACAAGGGAATCCTTATAAGGTTAACAGCTGATCTTTCAACACAAACTCTGTAAGCCAGAAGGGAGTGGCAGGACATATTTAAAGTGATGAAAGGGAGAAACCTACAACCAAGATTACTCTACCCAGGAGGATCTCATTCAGATTCGATGGAGAAATTAAAAACTTTACAGACAAGCAAAAGTTAAGAGAATTCAGCACCACCAAACCAGCTTTACAACAAATGCTAAAGGAGCTTCTCTAGGCAGGAAACACAAGAGAAGGAAAAGGCCTACAATAACAAACCTGAAACAATTAAGAAAATGATAATAGGAACATACATATTGATGATTACCTTAAATGCAAGTGGATTAAATGCCCCAACCTACAGACATAGACTGGCTGAATGGATACAAAAACACCACCTGTATATATGCTGTCTACAAGAGACCCACTTCAGACCTAGGGACACATACAAACTGAAAGTGAGGGGATGGAAAAAGATATTCCATGCAAAAGGAAGACAAAAGAAAACTGGAGTAGCAATTCTCATATCAAACAAAATAGGCTTTAAAATAATGACTATTACAAGAGACAAAGAAGGACACTAAATAATGATCAAGGGATCAATCCAAGAAGATATAACAACTGTAAATATTTATGCACCCAACATAGGAGCACCTCAATACATAAGGCAAATGCTAATAGCCATAAAGGGGAAATCGACAGTAACACAATCCTAGTAGGGGACTTTAACACCCCACTTTCACCAATGGACAGATCATCCAAAATGAAAGTAAGTAAGGAAACACAAACTTTAAATGACACATTAGACAAGATGGACTTAATTGATATTTATGGGACATTTCATCCAAAAACAACAGAATACACTTTCTTCTCAAGTGCTCATGGAACACTCGCCAGGATAGATCATATCTTGGGTCACAAATCAAGCCTTGGTAAATTTAAGAAAATTGAAATCGTATCAAGTATCTTTTCCAACCACAATGCTATGAGACTAGATATCAATTACAGGAAAAATAAAATTGTAAAAATTACAAACACATGGAGCCTAAACAATACTCTACTAAATAACCAAGAGATCACTGAAGAAATCAAAGAGGAAATGAAAAAATACCTAGAAACAAATGACAATGAAAACATGATGACCCAAAACCTATGGGATGCAGCAAAAGCAGTTCTAAAAGGGAAGTTTATAGCAATAAAATCCTACCTCAAGAAACAAGAAAAATCTCAAAATACCTAACCTTACAACTAAAGCAGTCAGAAAAAAAAACAAAAACAACCCCAAAGTTAGCAGAAGGGAAGAAATTATAAAGATCAGATCAGAAATCAATGAAAAAGAAATAAAGGAAACAGTAGTAAAGATCAATAAAATTAAAAGCTGGTTCTTGGAGAAGATAAACAAAATTAATAAACCATTAGCCAGACTCATCAAGAAAAAAAGGGAGAAGACTCAAATCAACAGAATGAGAAATGAAAAAGGAGACTAACCACTGACACTGAAGGAACACAAAGGATCATGAGAGATTACTGCAAGCAACTGTATGCCAATAAAATGGACAACCTGGAAGAAATGGACAAATTCTTAGAAAAGCACAGCCTTCCAAGACTGAACCAGGAAGAAATAGAAAATATAAACAGACCAATCACAAGCACTGAAATTGAAACTGTGATTAAAAATCTTCCAACAAACAAAAGCCCCAGACCAGATGGCTTCACAGGGGAATTCTATCAAATATTTAGAGAAAAGCTAAAACCTATCCTTCTCAAACTCTTCCAAAATATAGCAGAGGGAGGAACACACCCAAGCTCATTCTATGAGACCACCATCACCCTGATACCAAAACCAGACAAACATGTCACTAAAAAAAGTACAGGCCAATATCACTAATGAACATAGATGCAAAAATTGTCAACAAAATACTAGCAAACAGAAACCAACAGCACATTAAAAGGATCATACACCATGATGAAATGGGATTTATCCCAGGGATGCAAGGATTCTTCAATATACGCATATCAGTGTGATACACCATATTAACAAATTGAAGAATAAAAACACATGATCATATGAATAGATGCAGAAAAAGGTTTTGACAGAATTTAACACCCATTTATGATAAAAACTCTCCAGAAAATAGGCAGAGAGGGAACCTACCTCAATATAATAAAGGCCATATATGACAAACCCACAGCCAACATCGTTCTCAATGGTGAAAAGCTGAATCCATTTCCAGTAAGAGTAGGAACAAGACAAGGATGCCCACTCTCACCACTATTATTCAACATAGTTTGGGAAGTTTTAGCCACAGCAATCAGAGACGAAAAAGAAATAAAAGGAATCCAAATTGGAAAAGAAGTAAAACTGTCACTTTTTACAGATGACATGTTACGATACATAGAGAATCCTAAAGATGCTACCAGAAAACTACTAGAACTAATCAATGAATTTGGTAAAGTAGCAGGATACAAAATTAATGCACAGAAATCTCTTGCATTCCTATACAGTAATGACGAAAAATCTGAAAGAGAAATTAAGGAAACATTCCCATTTACCATTGTTACAAAAAGAATAAAATACCTAGGAATAAACCCACCTAAGGAGACTAAAAACCTGTATGCAGATGACTATAAGACAGTGAGTGATAAAACAAATTAAAATGATACTGATGGAGAGATAAACCATGTTCTTGGATTGGAAGAAACAACATTGTGAAAATCACTGTAATACCCAAAACAATCTACAGATTCAATGCAATCCCTATCAAACTACCACTGGCATTTTTTCACAGAACTAGAACAAAAAATTTCACTGTTGGTATGGAAACTCAAAAGACCCTAAATAGCCAAAGCAATCTTGAGAAAGAAAAACGGAGCTGGAGGAATCAGGCTCCCTGACTTCAGACTATACTACAAAGCTACAGTAATCAAGACAGTATGGTACTAGCACAGAAACAGAAATATAGATCAATGGAACAGGATAGAAAGCCCAGAGATAAACCCACTACCTATGGTCACCTAATCTATGACAAAGGAGGCAAGAATATACAATGGAGAAAAGACAGCTTTTTCAATAAGTGGTGCTAGGAAAATTGGACAGCTACATGTTAAAGAATGAAATTAGAATACTTCCTAATACCATATAGAAAAATAAACTCAGAATGGATTAAAGACCTAAATTTAAGGCCAGATACTATAAAACTCCTAGAGGAAAACATAGGCAGAACACTCTATGACATAAATCACAGCAAGATCCTTTTGACCCACCTCCTTCAGAAATGAAATAAAAACAAAAGTAAACAAATGGGACCTAATGAAAATGAAACGTAAAAGCTTTTGCACAGCAAGGGAAGCTATAAACAAGTTGCAAAGATAACCCTCAGAATGGGAGAAAATATTTGCAAATGAAGCAACTGACAAAGGATTAATCTCCAACATATACAAGCAGCTTATGCAGCTCAATATCAAAAAAACAAACAACCCAATCCAAAAATGGGCAGAAGACCTAAATAGACATTTCTCCAAAGAAGATATACAGATTGCCAACAAACACATGAAAGGATGCTCAACATCACTAATCATGAGAGAAGTGCAAATCAAAACTACAATGAGGGCTTCTCTGGTGGCGCAGTGGTTGAGAGTCCGCTTGCCGATGCAGGGGACATGGGTTCGTGCCCCGGTCCAGGAGGATCCCACATGCCATGGAGCGGCTGGGCCCATGAGCCATGGCCGCTGAGCCTGCACGTCCGGAGCCTGTGCTCCACAATGGGAGAGGCCACAACAGTGAGAGGCCTACATACCGAAAAAAAAAAAAAAAAAAAAAACCTACAATGAGCTATCTCCTCACACCAGTCAGAATAGCCATCATGAAAACCCTACAAACAATAAATGCTGGAAAGGGTGTGGAGAAAAGGGAACCCTCTTGCACTGTTGGTGGGAATGTAAATTGATACAGCCACTCTGGAAAACAGTATGGAGGTTCCTTACAAAACTAAAAATAGAACTACCATATGACCCAGCAATCCCACTGTGCATAGACCCTGAGAAAACCATAATTCAAAAAGAGACATGTACCACAATGTTCTTTGCAGCACTATTTACAATAGCCAGGACATGGAAGCAACCTAAGTGTCCATTGACAGATGAATGGATAAAGAAGATGTGACACGTATATACAATGGAATATTACTCAGCCATAAAAAGAAACGAAATTGAGTTATTTGTAGTGAGGTAGATGGACCTAGAATCTGTCATACAGAGTGAAGTCAGTCAGAAAGAGAAAAACAAATACCGTATCCTAACACATATATATGGAATCTAAAAAAAAAAAAAAAAATGGTAATGAAGAACCTAGGGGCAGTACAGGAATAAAGACACAGACATAGATAATGGACTTGAGGACACGGGGAGGGAGAAGGGTAAGCTGGGATGAAATGAGACAGTGGCATGGACATATATACACTACCAAACGTAAAATAGACAGTGGGAAGCAGCTGCATAGCACAGGGAGATCAGCTCGGTGCTTTGTGACCACCTAGACGGGTGGGATGGGGAAGGTGGGAGGGAGACGCAAGAGGGAGGGGATATGGGGATATATGTATACGTATAGATGATTCACTTTGTTATACAGCAGAAACTAACACAACATTGTAAAGCAATTATACTCCAATAAAGATGTTTAAAAAAAAAAGAATAGATAAATTATTTAATCAGGGTTACTAAATTTAAAGCCATTCTTAAATGATATTTTTATTCACCAGTAATCAGTACTTCAAAAAGTGTTCTTTTACATTGCATATTTATGTTGCACATGTAACTATTTATGGAGGGAGCATCTAAGATCGATGGTTGATTATTTCTAATAGGTTTACTTACTTTGTTCATTCCTAGTTTTGTCTGTAAATTTATGTGCCCTAAATTGCATACATCTATAAGAACTAACTTGTGAGTTTAGTAAATACCGCAAGGCAAACTATCTGCTTACTTAGTTCTGTGTTCCTGTCATCACTCAGTCCCTCACTTGTGTATACCTTACATTGTTGCCAATGAATCTTGTTACAGATTCACTTTATTAATTTAAGAATAATTTATTCAGTAATGTTAGTTGTTTTTAACAGGAGGATTTGTCCTATTTCCCTCTGCCATATTGCCAGAAATGTTTAACCTGTATAATTTTCATAATTCATACTATGTAATTCTCTCAGTGATGCCATGAGGCTGTTCCTTTACTGTATTTCTGTACATTTATTGATATATACATTTAACTTAAGCTTTTGTTAGAATTGTCATTAGGTCAATTTTAACCTAATTCATAAACAAAAATCTGTTGAGTACCTGCCATGTGCTTGCCTCTGGTAAGTAGACAAGTTATTAAGACACAGTCTGTCTCTTGGGTTGTACATGATGGAAAACTTAACTCACTCTGCCTTAAAAATAAAGGTAATTAATTGATGTCTGTAGCTGACAAGTGAAAAAGTGCAGTAAGCTGAGATCTGGCTTCTCTCTGCTCTGACCACACTGGTGTTGGCTTCTCCACCACACTCTACACTGTGCACCATCAGCCCTGCTTGTCTAGGCTTTCCCTCTCATAGAAGACTCCAGGTTTCACATTCTCACCTTGTATCTTGCATGAAAAAAGAAGAAATTTCTTCTGATAATAGAAAGTTACAAAAGAGAAAGTGAAAAGTTTTCCTCGTAGAAAACCTCAACAGATATATAGTCATGTCTCATTGCATCAGCCTATTTAGAATATTTGTCTGTACATGAACTAGTTACTGTCTAGATAACAGGATATGCTGACTGGCATGAGCCTGGAACTGAGGGTGGTTTCAACTCTATCTAAACCATAGTAATGGTTGATAGTAATGGTTGAGGGAGGAGGGGTTTTGCAAAGATAAATCAAAAGACAACAATAAAGGAGGTGAATGGAGACTGGAGAAGTGAGGGGGTGTGGAATAACTACTTCTGGCCTCCATTCCATCTTCTAATAATTTATGAACCAGGAACTTTAAAATTCATCCTTAAAATTGTTAAGTCATTGAGTATAGTCAAGTTAAATCGTAAACTGATGTTAGGCTAGACTTCTCTGACTGTACTTTCTTGTGATATATTTGTCTCTGCTTTTTAAACATAATCATAAGGTTTAGAGTTATTCCTATAAATTTTTATCCTATTGATTTTTCACCATCATTCTTACTTGTTGGGCTGTTTCAGCATCTTGATTCTGTCAACTGTCATATTAACTTACCCTTCCAGACTGAGGTCACCTGAAATTGTGATAAGCATAGTTCCTTTATCTCTATCCGAAGTGTAGATAAAAGTGTTTCATGGCACAAGGCCAAATACAGTGGTTAAACTTTTTTATTTGTTTTTTGGATTGTGCATGAAAATTTGAATAAGTAGCCACTAGCACATAATAAAATTATGATAAAAATATTCAATCTTTTTATTAGTATCCATGACAGCTTGCATTAATAATGTCAATAGTAAGCATTCACAGTTATATATGATTATAGTCAGGGCTGGGTAAGGATAAGAAGATAAAGGTTAGGTTTATCTGTTGTACAGATTTCACGGTTAAAAAAAAAAGAAGATAATGATTTTACATTTTACTGCATCCATTTTGATCATGGCAAAACAGACAGAGGAATTCAGGATTACTGTGTTAAAATGTCCACATAAATGCTGTGTATCTATTGATTCTTATTTTGTAAAAGTACTTACAGTGAGAGTTACTGGCCATCTGTTAACAATTCACTCCACCTTCCCAACTGGCCTGGCACTGTGATAGTGTAGTTTCTGAGTTCAAACTCACCGATTTGACCTTTTATATGGCCTTTATTAGCCCTGCCTGTTCTCTTTTCTCCCTGTTTAATCATTCAGTATGCTATGTGATCCCTTATTTGGTGGGATATGTTGTGTGAATCATGTAGTTCATTTATAGATAGTGCATTCTCTAGATTAGAAAAAGCTACTAACTCAGAAAAAAAAAAAAAAAGAAATGCAAGTGAAGAATTGTAACAGCAAACCTTGCCAGTAAAGGCTTAACAGAGAATTTGATGGGGAAATCCTTCTTTTTCCACCCAAAGCCAAGGTCAAGGCAGGAAATTTCCCTTAGTGCCTTCTTTGGCTAGCACAGTCGTTGTTGTTTTACTGTTTTTGTTTTTGTTGGAGACCACAACACGTCCTCACCTAGACCAAGGCCCCTGTCTCTTGTCCTTGAATGACCATTAAAACTCAAGGCTCTAGGTTAGTTAGGTATTGCCGAATACATCAGGACAGCTGTAGCAGCAGCTCTCTACTCTGCTGTTCAGCTATCTTTCTTCATTTTGGCTTCTTTCACTGAAATACTCCTATTTCCTTTCAACATTCTTCATTTGTTTTCTTCACCATCTTTATTATCACAGCTGAGAACCTTCTAAGATTAAAATATGAAACTAAGACCTAATTAACTACTCTAAGTTTAGGTTGACTACATTAATATATATATCCTTCTTCTAAATTTTTATTATTTTTATTATGCATTTTTCTAAGTGTTCATACACATTATCTCAATTTTATCATTCTGTTCTACTCAACATAAGATATTCTCCTTTTCAAAAGTCACCTAAAATTCATATTTGAGGTTCATATTTTGGGAGCAGAGCCCACTGTTAGTTCACCAAAAAAAAAAAAAAAAAAAAAAAGAATCTGCCTTTGTTCCTTTTGAATTCTATCTTAACATTATATCATCATACATATTAATATGTTATATCTAAAAGAGTACACTTGTATATGTTAGGGCATTTTGGGACACAATTCATTATGCTTAGTATTCCTTGCTTAGATTTGGAATCTCTAAAACAGTATGGTTAAGTTTATTTATAATATTTATAATATATAATTAATATATTTATGAATTTCTGTGAATTTGTGTTTGTTATGTGTTTCCAGAGAGTATGAAGTATGTAGAATATTCACAGCCACATTCTTTTGCAAACATCTTTATATACTTCCATGGCTGACATCAGGAATTCAGAGACAAAAGATATAGTAAAGGAAATTAAGTTTATAGTCCCTGATTTTTAAAAATACTTTTTACTGGATGACTTGCTATACTCTCTTGTTTGGGCTATAACTCTTTAGACGAGAGACAGAGACAGAGACAGAGAGAGGGACAGAGAGAGAGATGAGTATTTTGGTCTATATTCATCAAAATGGAAATCTCTTATTAAAGTGCTTTGTGACCACCTAGAGGGGTGGGATAGAGAGGGTGGGAGGCAGACGCAAGAGGGAGGGGATATGGGGATATATGTATACATATAGCTGATTCACTTTGCTATACAGCAGAAACTAACACAACATTGTAAAGCAATTATACTCCAATAAAAATGTAAAAAAATAAAAGTGCACTTCTGATGATTTGCATGTCTTTATTTTTCCTTTTTGAAAATTTGATAATAGATTTAGAGCTCAAAAAAGAGTGACCCAAATAATTTTTTCTCAAAATAAGAACACTTTTGGCAGGCATTGGGACAATATCAACTTAACTCCTTCACACAATACTGTTTTCACAATTCAACTTGACCTTGAATGTGATTGCTTTTCTAGCTGCAAGTGCTGCTCTTAAATATATGATGCCTACCGTGTTGTTAGATGAGTAGCAGATCTGAAATATGCAAAATTTGAATGAGAGGTACAGCCAGGTGCATGGAGTTTGTGAAGGCCAGATTCAGTCCTGATGCGATGCAGTGTTAACTTGAAAGGATTGTGAGCCATAAAAAAGTAGCCCACTATGTACTCAGCTACACCTGAATTCAGCTGGTTAATGCAGGCTCCATTTCTTTGCTTGAGGTGAAATTCACATGAACTATAAATGCTTGATCAAGAGTATTTCTCTGACTTTGCCTGGCCAGGGAGGCCCATGGAGAGAAAAGCCCTGGGCCAGGAGCATCCTGCTGGCCAATTGTTTCCAGTCTACCGCTCAGAAATGAGGAAAGAAATAGGGTATCATTAGGCTGCATGGAGAATTTAGGCTTTTTGACATTTCACTTCCCAACCTCTCAATAATGTTGGTTATTGTCCATTCACTTCCTGCTCTAAAACAAAACAAAAAAACTTCCAACCTGGAGATAGAGATCTTCTTTTTCTGTTTTCCATTTGAAACCACTAATGTTAAGTCCCAGGAAATGCTGAAATTGGTCTGATTATTTGCAGTGCCAGGACCAAAGGCATCAGCCTCTTCTTATAAGAAGGGTTACAGTCTGGGTTCGAACTGGAACTGTAGAAGAATAATTAAGGATAGACTTAAGAAAGAGCTAGAGACCTGGGTCTGGATAAGTGGAAGTAGAAGAGGATGGTGTACTTGTACAAAGACAGAACCAACCAGTGAAACTAAACATGGCATTTTGGAAAGACTTTAAAATTAGAGAAGTGGAGAATTTCCCTCAAGATCACATACCAATGAGACATCACTAAATACAAAGGCTGATGGCTTTTTCTGCCTTTCTTCATAAAATGGGAGATAAAGCCTAAAAGATTACAGGTCAAGCAAAAGAGAAGGATGGTTCAGAACAAGACAAATATGGTGACAGTGGTGTACTGGATGGGTAGCTTAGAATGTTTTAGTCCTTCAACAAGTATTTATCGAACCACTATTTTTTGATCCAGGCACCATGAAAAGAGCTTGGGGTAGTATAGTGTATAAAACCAGGCCCAATCTCTAGAATCTTCACTGCAGTAGAAAAAGAATGACACACGTAAATTTAAAATTATGTTAAAACTGCGTTATTGCTGGAAAGGAGAGTGACGTGCTGGAGATTATGATAAGGAAACCACACTAATGTACAGATTGTTCTTCCTTGAGAAAGTGAGTTTTGAACTGAGATAGGAGGAGAACAATAGCAGTTTGTCAAATGAAGAAGAGTGGGTGGGGAGGAAGGTCTGGGCAGAGAAAACTGCATGCTAAAGACCCGTTGGCTGGAGTGTATTTGTTGTGAGTGATTAAAAATACAGAGCCAGAGAATGAAAACGAGCGTAGAAAAATGAGGACCCCAGATCTGATTATTCAGGGTCTTGTAAGCCATGTAAAGAAAACTTGTCTCTATCTTAAGAGAACTGGAAGCCAAACTTCAGTGTGAACAAGGGACTTGCAATCAGTAAGAGCAGATGTAGGCTGAGTGATAAGGAGGCTACTTTTAGGAATGGAGAGGAGTGATGATGACAGATTGGTCCAGGGTGCTAATGGAAAGGATTAAGAGAAGGGAAAAATATGAGATATATTTGGGGGAAGAATTCAGTATGCAGTAACAACCAGCAAATGCAGGTAATACCCTCCATCCCCAAACAGCAACATTTGTCAGAGCCTGTGCACCGTGCTAGGGCCAGTACGTCTACAGGATGAATGCCACCCTCTGGGTCAGGTTCACAACTTTTAAATGGTTCTTATCGTGATAAGAATAAATCTTAGCATAGAAAGTGTTGGTGCAAACAGGTAATTGAAAGTACTTGAGTAAAGAAAAACATGTGCCTGTGGGCAGGGGAGGGCAAAAGCTTTAGAAGAAAATTATACTTCTTTCCTTAATATTTTTTCCTTAAGTGCATATAAGTAACATTCCCTGCCCAAGCTTTATGTGATATGGAGATCGAGAATGAAGGACCATGTAGAATGGAGGGGAAAAAATGTAGAAAACTAACACATCCTAGAATCCTGCCGTTCATGTTGTCTCCTCTTTCAGGAGGCTTATAAGAAATGCAGAATCTCAGATTGAAACTCAATTCTACTAGATCAGAATCTGCATTTTAACAGATCGCTGGGTGATCTGGATGCACTCTCAAGTTTGAGAATCGCTATTTTTAAAAAAATATACAATAAGCATCTCAGAGACGGGGTGGGGCACTGTGCCTAGTACACATTAGTTGCAAATTGCCGCCCTTTTGCTACTCAGCTTCCTTCAGCATACAGTCACACAGCATGACGTGAAGTTTATTTTTGTATGTTGTACGTATGCTCAAACATTGCATTAGCCATAGGTCTATCTAATGCTATTCAGAACTGAAATAAAAGAAAAGCACACCAACTTTTGAAAATGACAGTGAATGGAAGTAAAGTCGATAGCAATGACAGATGAGAAAGAAAAGCCTAAGTCAGAGCTCACATTTAATAAAAAGCAAGTTCCACCTGAGAACTTGAGAAAGATTGTATTGCTAACAACAAAATTGTCAGAAGATCAAAGTTCTTCTTGCAAGCTGTCTGCCTATGGATTTCTTACCATTTTCCCTCTTTTCTTTCAAAAACAAACTGCCTACTGTTGCATAACAAATCACCCCAATATTTACTGGCTTAAGACAACAATGTATTATTACCTCTCATGGATTTGCAAATTGAGCAGGCTCATCTGAGTGGTTCTAGTTTAAGGTCTTTTTAGTCAAATGGAGTCTGAGTTTGGGGACATTTGAAGGCTTGATTGCATCCTGTGTCTAAGGTTGTTCATTATGTGACCGACAGCTAGGGCCAGCTGTCCCCTGGTAGCTGAGCTGGTATGTTTATTTGAATGGCTATACATGGTTTCTCCATGTCCTTGCCTTCTCATTGCAGAGAGAGACAGACAGAGGAGAAAAGAAGAGAGGAGAGGAAGAGGAGAGGAGAGGAGAGGGGAAAAGAGAGGAGGGAAAGAGAGAGGAAAAGAAATATTTTTAAAGAACACTAGACAAACGAGCAGAATTTGCACAGGTAGGACAGAATATATAATCACTACAAATTAGATGCTGTTTTCACCCCTCCCTAAATATAGATTTCATTTGCATCATCATCTCATCTACTAAATGTCATTTTAAAATGTGAATTTTTAAATGTCAGCTAACAAGGAAGTTTGACTACTCAATCTCTCTTGTTATTCTGACTCCACCAGTCTATTATTAGGGACATTTTAGCAGTTGATTGCTGATATTCCTAATTAAGTATTGCTTGGTGTAAATTGATTGAAGGGGACATAATTTTAAAAAATCATGTGGTATAGAATCTGCTGGATAGTTATAGTTTAGTTGCATATCCCTTTCTTGGCCAAAATGCATCAAGTAGATTTGCACAAAGATATATAAAATTGTAATATAATTGTTAAAACTCCCACTGAGCCACAAATTACATGCTCTTAAAGTCCACTACTCAGGAGTTTCATTGAAGACATTTCTGCTTCAGATGGAAGAAGGGAAAAGAAGCCTACACAAACTAGAAAACCTTTAAAATCTTTTTCACTTGATAACCCTATAATTCATGTGTCCCTTCTACATTTAACTTGGGTACATCATAGTGGGCTTTCTCCTCAACTCAAGCCCCTTAGATGCTTTCTAAAAGAGACTCAATTAATTGCTGCTGCCATTGTCACAATGAAATTACCTATCCTGTGAAAAACCTGACTCTAATTAATGTTGTAGCATATGTGCATTAATCCGTCTGCTCCTCCAGTTCTCTAATGAGACACAAACTCACTACAAGATCTTTCTTAAAAAATAATAAACTGATTGACTTGGCATGACACCATCACCTAATTAATAAAATGGTGACAATTTTGAAATCCCTGTACTGTGATTTTCTTTAAAGAAAACTGTTTTGCAGATTTGTACAGGGACACAAGAAAGGATGTAAATTTAGCAGTTAACAACCTTTGACTAAAGAAACAAGGGCTTAGATGGAATCAATATTGCCAGAAAGAATTTCCCCCAAACAGTCCAAGAAACCTGGAAATGCAAGAAAATAAATCTGCATCAGAGAAAATGGTCTGTTTATAGTGACATCTAGTGGTATTCGTTTTCATGCTCGCCCATTCCTAAATGAATTCCCAAGGAAGATGACAAATACAGAGAACTTACTATTTATTTTTTTTATCAGTACAAATATGTAATTGATGTAACATATAATTGGAGTAACAAAAATTAGTGTTTCACAAAACTTCATGAATTAGTATCATCAGGTGATTTGAAGAAACTGTTTTTGAAAGTGGTGTGGGTAAATGGATTATGATGGGGATGATGACCACAAGAAGGGGAGTAATGTCTGCTTTTATGTGTAAATAGGTATATTTCTTGATTTTGAAACATGTGACCCGTATTTTATTTTCATATCTTTATTTCGGGTGAATGAAACCAACCAATCAGGAGATTCATGGTGTAAATACCTTTGTGAAAAATGAATTATCTTGTGGCAAATCTATCTTAAACTAAGATTACTAAAAGGATTACATTTCCAAAGGGTTTCTGATAATTTACACAAGTACAGTTTGACTCACTGTACTAAAAATACCTGTGTGCAGGGGCTGGGCAGGGGGCAGAGTGAGATGTGGAAGCAGAACATAATCCTAAATTTTCCTGACAATTATGTTAGACCTTTTGTTTAGAACACATCTTTTAAATGTTGGAGATTAAAAGAAGAGTAAAGTGTTGAAATAAAACAAATGACAGTACTTCAAAATAGTAAGAAACAGCTATAAAAGTTGTAGGCTTGTTACAGTTAAGGGGCTTATGAAGTTGCTAAATTTGCTTCAGCTACTTCAGAAGAGAAGAAATTTTGACAAGCAACACTTTTTCAGAGGAAGTTTTTTCTTTGCACCAGTTCTGACACTTGTCCTTCTGGGAGAGCCCACAGAGAAATCCATCTTATGCATTACTGTTATCATACCTTCTGGATCATTTTAGGGCAGACCTTATCCATTATGGACAGATACCTTAACTCAACACTTCATTCAACTAATATTAATGGCCACCCATGTATCAAACTGTGAATGAGTCTGAACCAGTACAAGCTCTTAATCCTTGAAAGTCCATGTCTTCACTTTACTGAAAAGAAGCTTCCCTGGTGTGACACAATTTTTATCTCTAGCACTGTCCCATTTTCAGCAGTTTTCATCAATATTCTATGATATTAAAGTTTCAGAGTGTCCTTGAAGTTTATGTCTGTCCACTTGTACCCTCTGTACTTCAAGGCACATAGAAACTGCTTTGACCTTTGAGACCATCTTTTCTCTTCGCAAGATGAATCCCACACAGCTTGACACAGTAAGCATTACTTCAAAAGCATACCATTCTACTTTATTCTCCCATGTGATAACCATTTTGCCTGCAAGTGTCATGGGTGTATATTTTGAAAGACCAAATGTGACAATAATACCTCCAAGTTCTACTCAGAGCATTTTGTAAAACACCTTCTCCTTAGAATATATAATAAAGTTAAATAACTTGACTTTTTCATGAATTAAAATTTATCATTTAGGCATAAGTTAGTTATACAGTGGCATGATTTAAATACCATTTCTTACCCACAGAAGGGAATTACGGTAAACAGATTCATAGAATTTCTAGCCTAAAAATTTGTCTGGGTGTTCTAGGGCATAGCCACAGGCAGATTTCAGAAGCTTTTTAAACATGGGAATTGAAAATGCTTCATACGTGTACCTAAGGATAAGGAGAAAAAATTTTACTTTTAACATCTATCCACAGGCTTGAATTTGACTGACCAAATCTTCCTAAAGGGACATATTAAGATTCAACAGAAATATTTAGTGATGCAACATGTCAAGCACTCAGTGTACATTTGCAACTTTAAGAATATACAATACCTTTCCATCACCTTTGGTTTTACTATGTGCTGAAAAATGTAGCCACTGCCTGGCAAAGTGTCATCTGTCCTGGTGTAAGACAAAATATCGATGAAGTTTTGTTATTTTGACAGTGGCCAGAATCTCTGCAAAATTTGCAAAAGGCATTTTGATGGTAGCATACAGTCAATAGCCCCTAGAGGTGTATACATGTACATATTGAAATTTATCAGTGATAATTTAAAATAAGTAATGCGATATTAATCTTAACTATCATGCCACCAGATGTGTTACATATTCTTCCATTAGCGATTGTAATAAATATCACAAGTGTTTTATTGCTTTACTCAGAGAATAATCAGCCATATGTAACTCTCCTATCTCTCCTTTTTCTGTCTTACTGTGCTTTTATTTCGTCTGGCTGGGTGCCTCACGACTCATAAGTTCAATCTAAACTTCAGTCGGTTGATACTCATCTTTGTAGGGCTGACCCAGCTTTCAAGTTCAGAGTGAATTCCATCTTCTACAAGAATGAGTCTTTGGTTACTCTGGCCTGGCAACTCTCAGATCAGCTTACTTATTAGAATCACCAGGGAATGAAAAAAAATACACACACACACACACACACACGCACACACACATACATATACACGTAAAAATCAGACCCCCAACTCAGATATTCTGTACTATGGTTTAATAATGAGCATATATATATATATAGATAGATAGATAGATAGATAGATATATGTAAAATCAGGCCCCAACCCGGATATTCTGTACTATGGCTTACTGTCCTTGTGATTTTAATTGTATAGCCATGGTTGATAATTCTGGTATCTGGTTTCTGCTCCACCACTAATTCTCATTTTTATTTTTTTGGTGAGAGGGGGAGAGAGGATGGGTGATATAAGCCAATGATACAAAATTCAAAAGATAGAAAACATATATATATAAAAAAAAAAACCCTCCATTTACTCTAATTCTCAGCCACTCAGCTGTCTTCCCCAGAGGCAACTACTATTATAGCTCATATCTCCTTTAGAAATAATATATTCACAAATAGACATGATTTTTCCTTCAACAACTTCTCTCTACTTCCCCCTTGCTATACAAAAGATAAGATACTACACTAACTTATATGAATATTGCTTTTTAAAATACTTGACAGTGCATATTAAAACCTTTCTGTATCAGAACATGTAATTTTGTTTCCTTCTCTTTAACAACAGCACAATATTTCATTCTGTGAAGACGGCATACTTCATGTAACTGGTCCCCTTTGTAATGTTTCAGTCTATGTATTTGCCTGTTCACCACTATGTCCACATGTGTGAGAATATCTGTAGAGTAAATATTTGGAGTCGATGTGCTAAATCCAAGATATAGTACATCTCTCATTTCGATAGTTAATACCAGGTCACCCTCCAGAGCGAGGATGACTTGATACTCTCACGGACAATATGCAATTCCTTTTTTTCTCTCTTGCCAACACAGCATATTAGCAACATTTTAATAACTATCAATGTTAACAGGTGAAAAAAAAAAGTATTACATTGTGGTACTAAATGTCCATCTTTCCTGAGGGATGAGGTTGAATACCTTTTCTTATGCTTAAGAGCCATTTGTATTTCATCTGTTGTGTACTGTTTGCTCCTGTTCTTTACGCACTTCCCTATTTGGTTGTTAGTTTTAACCTATTGGTTTCAAAGTTTGTTTTATATATTAGCAAAATCATTCTTTCATTTTGAGTTCCATATGGTGTTTTTTCCCTATGTAGAAATTTTTTTATTCTTCTATGAGATAATTTCTTAATTTGCTTTTTTAAAAATAATTCTTTTCCATTATGGTTTATTACAGGATATTGGATATAGTTCCCTGTGCTATACAGTAGGACTTTATTGTTTATCCACTCTACTTATAATAGTTTGCATCTGCTAATCCCAAACTCCCAATCCAACCCTCCTGCATTCCCCTCCCCCTTGACAACCGTAAGTCTGTTCTCTATGTCTGTGAGTCTGTTTCTGTTTCATAGATAAGTTCATTTGTGACATATTTTAGATTCCACATATAAATGATATCATATGGTAATTGTCTTCCTCTTTCTGACTTACTTTGCTTACTATGATAATCTCTTGGTCCATGCATACTCCTGGAAATGGCATTATTTCATTATTTTTTAAGGCTGACAATATTCCATTGTATATATATACCGCATCTTCTTTATCCATTCATCTGTCAATGGACATTTAGGTTGTTTCTGTGTCTTGGCTATTGTGAATAGTGTACTATGAACATAAGGATGCATGTATCAAATTATAGTTTTGTCTGGATATATGCCCAAGAGTGGGATTGCTGGATCATATGGCAACTCTATTTTTAGTTTTTTGAGGGACCTCCATACTGTTCTCCATAGTGGCTGTACCAATTTATATTCCCACCAACAGTATACTGGGGTTCCCTTTTCTCCACACCCTCTCCAGCATTTGTTATTTATAGACTTTTTAATGATGGCCCTTAATTTCCTTTTAATTTTTGTGACACAGTAGAAAGGATCTCTGCACTCTGAAACTTTTTATTTTTTTTATTTTTTTTTATTTTTTTTTATTTTTTATTTTATTAGTTTTTTTTTTTGCGGTAGGCGGGCCTCTCACAGTTGTGGCCTCTCCCCTTGCGGAGCACAGGCTCCGGACGCGCAGGCTCAGCGCCATGGCTCACGGGCCCAGCCGCTCTGCGGTATGTGGGATCTTCCCAGACCGGGGCACGAACCCATGTCCCCTGCATCGGCAGGCGGACTCTTAACCACTGCGCCACCAGGGAAGCCCCCTGAAACTTTTTAAATATCATAAAAGCTTCTTGTATTTTTTTTTTTTTTTTTTTTTTTTTTTTTTTTTTTAAAGAAGATGTTGTTGGTAGGAGTTTATTAATTAATTTATTTATTTTTGCTGTGTTGGGTCTTCGTTTCTGTGCGAGGGCTTTCTCTAGTTGTGGCAAGTGGGGGCCACTCTTCATCACGGTGCGCAGGCCTCTCACTATTGCGGCCTCTCTTGTTGCGGAGCACAGGCTCCAGACGCGCAGGCTCAGTAGTTGTGGCTCACAGGCCCAGTTGCTCCGCGGCATGTGGGATCCTCCCAGACCAGGGCTCGAACCCGTGTCCCCTGCATTAGCAGGCAGATTCTCAACCACTGCGCCACCAGGGAAGCCCAGCTTCTTGTATTTTTATAGTTTCACTTTTATATCTAAATATTTGATCAATCTAAACTTTATTATAAATGTATAGTGTTCATTAGTATTTAATTTTTTATATTTTAATATTTATTAGATATAAGTTGACATACAAATATTAATATGATATAATACATGAAATAAGTTTAAAAATAATGAAAACAATGAAGAAAAAAATTGGTCCAAGTAAAGCAGGGATGTATGTGAGTTTAATATATAAATTACATGTAGTGAAGAAAAATATTCCATTTAATAATGGACCACAGGGCTTCCCTGGTGGCGCAGTGGTTGAGAGTCCACCTGCCGATGAAGGGGACATGGGTTCGTGCCCCGGTCCGGGAAGATCCCACATGCCGCGGAGCGGCTGGGCCTGTGAGCCATGGCCACTGAGCCTGCGCGTCCGGAGCCTGTGCTCCGCAACGGGAGAGGCCACAACAGTGAGAGGCCCGCGTACTGCAAAAAAATAAATAAAAACAATGGACCACAAATTTGGCCATAAGCTGTCTGATAGACAGTGTGAGAAGGAAATATGTGATAATATAATCAGTTGTTAACTTTATAAGATCATTAAAATTAACATACCCATGCACACACACACAAATACACACATACCCCTTATTTATCAAGACAATCAAAATATCTCCTAACACTAAAAATAAAAATAATTTTCTTCCCTGTATTTTCAGGAAAATATCCTTAAACAATGAGCAGACTCCATTAACCTGTTTATAGTACAAGGCTGGCAGCATCAAAGCAACCACAGTTTAGTAAACCAGTGCTAGATATATGGGTCCCCAGAATGATTTGATTGAGGCATAATATATGTTTGATATGTGTCAAGGAAATTTTTTTTTTAATTTAGAGAAATGATGGACAACATATCTTTCAGATATTCTCTAAAAAGTTAGTTTCTTCAACTGAGCTTTAAAAAGTACGTTGTAGGGCTTCCCTGGTGGCGCAGTGGTTGAGAGTCCGCCTGCCGATGCAGGGGACATGGGTTTGTGCCCCGGTCCGGGAAGATCCCACATGCCGCGGAGAAGCTGGGCCCGTGAGCCATGGCCGCTGAGCCTGCGCGTCCGGAGCCTGTGCTCCGCAACGGGAGAGGCCACAACAATGAGAGGCCCGCATACCGCAAAAAAAAAAAAAAAAAAAAAAGTACATTGTAGACTCAGATTTCAAAAATATACTTTTTGAAAGTATACCTATTCTAATTTTCCAATTAAAAGTAGTACACAGTCATTAATGTTTACTCTCTGACTTACCTTATAAGTGATTCTTTACATTATGAGATCTCAAAGGCAGAAGATTATTTATGATTATATTTATACTTATACATTTATACTTAAATCTGCATAATATATAACTTTAGGAAGTTGATTGGTTCTCAGTAAAATCTGATTGAGTCACATGAAAATGGTTCTGTTTTCATGAAAGTGTTTAGAGATAGGAAGGGATACAATTTTTTAAAAACCAAAATAGCACAGGGAATTCTACTCAAAACTCTGTAATGGCCTATATGGGAAAAGAAGCTAAAAAAGAGTGGAGATATATATATATATATATATATATATATATAAAACTCATTTGCTTTGCTGTATACCTGAAACTAACACAACATTGTAAATCAACTATATTCCAATAAAAAAATTTTAAAAATTAAAAAACCAAAATTGTAATATTTTGCTAATACACAATTATCTTAACCTTATGCTTAACCAAAAAGTAAGTTTTGGTTTATTTTAGTTTGATTTGTACAAGTGTGTTTTCTGATAAGCAGACTAAGAGCAAATAATAAACTTTTGTTATTATAGATAATAATTGACATCAGATTTCATTTGTATCACCTTTGTAGGTTCTGTCAGTTGAAGGAGCTTGTCTGTCTTGTTCACCCTTGTACTTCCAGCATGGAGAACAGTGCCTACAATATTAAGCATTTCTCGAATTAATGAATGAATAAGAACTTATGTTAGTTTTTGACATGAAGTAACTTAATAGGCCAGAGACACATGATTATACATCCCTCAAAAAGAATAAAGTATACATAAAGTATATACTTTAAAGTATAAAGTTCTAATATGAATAACCGTGTGGTAGCTAGAGTTTTCTAGAAAGTGGCAGAATACTATTACTGTAAGCTAATTGCTAATCGTATTTTATAAAATTGCTTAGTCTCGCTGATTCTTTGGTAAATAGAAGTAAAAAAATATTTGGTTGTGTTAGCATTATATTTCTGTGTGACAGAAAATACCTTTCCTCTTAAATTTTTCATGTGGTCTTGTCCCAATATCTTATACTGATTGAATTCAGAACACTTACTTGACTGTCCGTTATTTAAACTTTAGCTGTTTATAAATGTATTGCCTCTTCTCCCAGGTAAATTATAATACTAATATAATTACTATTTATAACTATAGTTTATTTTTCTATCTTATTGCATATTTCAGTACATTACACTTTCTGATTTTTTTCTTTTCTGCTTTTACTGGATTTGTCATCTGTTGATTTAGAAGTTACAGACACTGTGATTGTTCTCCCGATGGTTGTCCTGTACATCTATTTCCACATATATTTTCTTCTATCGATTTGTTAGCTGTATCAAATCTATAAAGTGCTTTTCTCCAATACTTTAAAAATGTTTATTCCTTTTTTTCTGTATCTAGTGCTAATAATGAAAATTCTAATGCCAATTAGATGGTCTTATCTTTCTGTATGAGGGTTTTTAGAGTTATTCTGTCTTTGATATTCTTTATTGTCACTAAAATGTGTCTATATATGGGTTTTATATTCTCTCTCCTAATTAGTTCTCTGTCAGTGGTTTTTGTCTGAGATCTGTAATCATTCTATTATACTAGTGTATTAATCAGCTCGGGCTGCTCAAGCAAAATACCACAGACTGGGTGACTTAAAGAACAGACAATTTTTTTACTGTTCTGGAGGCTAGAAGTCTAAGGTGAAGGTCTGGCTGACTCAGCTTCTGATGAGAGCTGTCTTCCAGGTCTGTTGAGGATCACTTTTCACCCTGCCCTCACATTGCCTTTTTTGCATTGTGTGATTCTGATACTGCAAGTCTAGAGATTACATATTGTGAATCATGGCCTTAAATATGTCATTTCACCCAGGCTCCAGTCTTCCCCATCTTCACCCAAAACACACACATTCTCTTTCACAATGGTTTTCTTTCCACCTAGTGATATTTATTTACTTTTGTTCATTTTAATTTTTAATTACTTTTATATTGTTTTGGTTATTAATTCCTATGATCCATGCTTTTCTCTTACTTTTGTAGATTTCTTAGGGTTGACTTTTGAGGAGGGGACCTGGTCCCCATCTTATTTGCACTCTTAATAAAAACAAGAAACCCCTTCATGGTTCCGTATTATAATTTTAAATGTTGTTATGCTTTTCTGAATATATATATTATAGAAAATATATATAATAGAAAAATTCGAAAAACAAATTTATCTGTAATTCCTCAAAACTAAAATAACAGTCCTTAACTTTTTGGTCTAAATTCTTCTAGTCTCTTTTTAAAAAAAAATTACATAGATAAATCGTTGGTGATTTATATTGTGGATTAGTTTTGGCCTGGTTGTACATAGGTGACTTTTTATTTCCTGTATCAAGTGTTAAAATTAAATGCTGAATGGAGATATTCTTTTTGGAGCTAAATGTTCCCTTGATATCTTTGACTGTTGTAATGTAAATTTTCACAGTCTCCACATCTTTTACTTGAACTTACCCTTTTAAATTATAGGAGTGCTCACATCTTCATTCCTTAGGTGGGAAAAAAATTGTAAGATGTATGCTTGAAGAGTACTTGTTACTGTCATGATTATTGGTAGTAATAATAATGCCATACTCCTGAAATACTTATCAGAATCCACTCTGCTTATATTGCTAGTAAGTGATCACTGAAAGCATAGAGATAGCATAACTACATAGAACATAACTACATAGCTACATAGCTTGAAGCAGTAGAAAGAATATTATTTAATGATTTTGTTTACCTTTCCCCTTTGCCATCTGTCTTTCATAGTGTAGCAACCTTCGGCATAAACACCACATGGAAGTTATAGCTAAGGCCAGGAACCCACCAATAGATTAACTCATGGCTTATGTCAAAAGACAGAGACTTACTTTAAAAAACACAAGGTACACTGTTCTGGATGCTAAATAATAATGACAGTGTCAACTGGTAACACTTATGAAACAGTGCTCTACTAGGATCACTGCAGTGTGTGCTTTCTTTGGTTTTTCTCGTTTAATTCTTACAACATAATAAGGTATGCCTGTTACTAAGGTGTAAAGGTCATGTGTTTGAGCCCATTATTTGTTTATTCAACAATTATTTATTTAGAGCCTATAGTTTGCTAGGCAATGTGTGTGGAGCTGAGGATCTAGGAGCCTATATACCAGAAAAAATACAGAACCAAACAAAAAACAAAAACAAAACCCCTGCTAATGCAAAGTGCTTTGAAGAAAATAAATAGGGTGATATGAATATGATCGGATGACTAGGGAGGGGCGGTTAGGGAGGACTTCTTCTAAGAGATGATACTTGGTGAGACAGTCACATGCTCACCAGTGTTCCAGATAAGCCACCATGTTTAAAGGCCTTGAAATGAGAATGATCATTCTAACTGTCCATCTTTTTCCCTGGTAGTCTTCCTTGCTTTGAAGTCTACATTGTCTAATATTAGTATATAGTTACTCCAGCTGTCTTTTGATTAGTGGTCACATAGCATTATTTTTGCAATCCCTTTACCTTTACCACATTTATATAATTACATATGAAATAGGATTGTTGTGGATACATAAATATTTTTTTAATCCATTCTGACAAATTCCATCTTTTAATTGGTGAGTTTAAATCACTACATTTAATAAAATTATTGATATGTTTGGATTTAGGTCTGCTGTTTTACTATTTGTTTTCTGAATTTTCCCTCTAATTTTCATTCTTCTGTTTCCCCTTTCTTGCTTCCTTTTGAATTATTGAGTTTTTGATGGTATCTCTTTGTATAGTTTTTTAGTGGTTTTTTGGGGGGTGATTATGGCACATATACTTTTTTTTTTTTTCATTTTACAGAGACTTAGTATTTTCCATTTCAGATGGTAGGCAGAAACCTTACCACAGTGTAGGTCCTTTTCCTCTCCTTGTAGTTCTCAGATATTACAACTACATATATTGAATAACCCATTAGAGAGTGTCATAATTTTTATTTTCAATCATCATGCATATTTTAAAGAACTGAAAAGGAAAATAGTCTGTTTTGGTTTTCCAGATGTTTACCATTTCTGTTACTCTTCCTTTATTCCTTATGTTATAGGTTTCTTACTAGTGATGAATCCTCTTAGTTTTGTTTCATCTGAGAATATCTTTATTTCACCTTCATTTCTAAAGAATATTTTCACTGGTTATAGAATTCTAATATAGAATTTTTCTGCAGCACTTTAAAAATATTGTTTCACTTCCTTCTGACTGTCATGGTTTCTGATATCAAATATAGTCATTTGAGTTACTATCTCCATATGTAATGAGTCCTGGGCTGCAGTCAAGATTTTTGTATGTGTCTTTAATTTCAGAAGTTTGATTATGATGTCTCTGCATGTGAGTGTCTTGCGTTTATTGCGCTTGGAATTTCCTGAGCCTCCCTCTTGCATCTGTAAGTTTGTCCCTTTCACCAAATTAGAGAAGTTTTCAGTTATTTTTCTTCAAGCACGTTTTTCTCTATCACATACTCTTTTTCTCTTTCTGTGACTCAGATGACACCAGTGTTAGACCTTTTGATATTGTCCCACAGGATATTGAGGCCGTTTTTATTATTATTATTTTAATCTCTTTTCCTCTCTCTTTTTAAGAATGCTTAATTTCTCATGATCCACCTTGAAGTTATCTGCTTCTTTACCATTATCCTATTTAGGCCATCTAGTGAATTTTCTATTTTGATTATTAGATTAGTCAGCCAAACAATTCCATTTCATTTATCGTTGTATATTCTAACTCTTTGCTGAGACTTTGGATCTTACTATTCATGACATGAGTGTTTGCATTTGCCTATTAAAACATGGTTATAATAGCTGTTCTACTGTCTTTATCTGATAAGTATAACAACTCTGTTATCTTGGTTTTGCTATCTGTTGATTGTTTTTTCTTTAAGTGTTAAGATTTCCTTGATTCTTCACATGCCAAGCAATTTTGGATTGTATCCTGAACATTTTGAGTATTGTGTTACGAGACTCTCTTGTTTAAATCATAAGAAGATGGTTCTTCTTTCAGGTTTAAGCTAAAAGCTCTGATCTACTTTTTTAGATTGTGGTTTCAATGTCTGTGCAGTTTTTAAAGTGTTTGCAGTGCTATTTGGATCACTTGGTGTGTTCACTTTCTAGCAGCCATTCTGTGCCTGGTCTATATTGTAGTCAGTTTTAAAGCCTTTGATATCCTATTTAGGGTCAGATTCCCACATGTTCAGTTCAGAGGTGAGCACAGGAGTTCATACACAATTTTATGGGATTGATCTCTCTCTCTTGAGCTCCCTCCTCTCTGAAAACTCCCTGATACTTCCCAGTCCCCTGCAGCTTCCTTTCCAGATCCTCTGGTTAGAGAGCTTGGGCTTTAGTTAACCTGCTTTTCCATGCACTTCCTACAACTGGGTCTGAATTTGGAAGAAAGTGGTAAAAATAGAACAAGAAAAAGAGGCAACAAGCCACAGATACATCCCCCTGCTCTTGAGATCATGGCTCCTCTGTTAAGAAAGTTTCCCTCTCTCAGAGTTTTAGGTGCCTGCTCAACCACCAGGGCTGCAGCTTCAGCTCTAGAGTTTCCCAGGGGCTAGAGAGTGCAAGAGACAATGGAAAAGAGAAAGAAAAATAACCACGGGGAATTCTCGCACTTTCCCTGCATTTCAGGAGTCCTCTTTACAGTACTTTGGAACTCCTGAGGCTCTTTCTGTCTTCAGTATGCAGTTTTGTGCTCCCTTTGAGTCGGGGCCAGCCCAGGCAATACAGGAAAGGGGGAGAAATAGTAAATTCACTACCTGTTTAGTGGTACGTTGAATTCTGCTCTCATTTTCCAGTCCACCTGCTACCATTTGTTTTTGAGTCCTCAGATATTTGTATTCCTTCCAAGATGTAAACTTGCATTCAGTGGGAGAGACCTCTGTAACTAGAACCTCCCTGTCTTGGCTGTTTATATATATAATCTGATTTACACTTCAAACAGAATACTTAGGTAGCTATATGGAAAATGAATTGTGGGAATTTAAGATATTTGTTAATACATTAAACAATATCTGTTGCATACAGAAAAAAACATTTTCAATTTAGGATCAAAATGATTTAGAAGATAGGGAAATGTGAAAACAAAGGGATAAGGATGCTGGTATTTTTGGCTTGAACAATTGGGTAAGTGACACTGACATTTACTGAGATTTGAAAGACTGTGGAAAACAAGGCTTGAGGCTAAATATTGATATAAGATATAAGAGGGTTTTTTGTTTGTTTTTTCTCTCCTTTGGTCATGCCACATTTGGCATGTCTGTTAAATATCCAAGCAGAGTTGCAAACTACTGGATACACTCTAGTCCATTGTCACAGATCCTACTAATGGTGAACCATCCTGGATATATATGACATAGGTCCTTAAAAAAACTCCTTTAAGAGTACTCGTAAAATACTCAAGAATATTTCTCATAAATACAATGTCCCAGTAATGCTACGTTACTATATGCGAAACTCATTTTCTATTTACCTTAAAACTTTTCAGGAATGCATTTGGTGGCTTGATTGGAGGTCATTGTGTAATAAGCCCAAAGTGGTTATATTTCATTATATTTTTATCATATTACAAATGTAAACAAGTACTTGTTTCTTTGATCTCTTTTATAATCAGAGTGCAATATATTGCACTACATTTCCCAATGTCTGAGTTATTCAATCTGGAATTCTGGAATAACATCTTGCAAGGTCTTTATTTTATAGCTTACAGTGTTCTTTTCTCATTCCAAGTCACTTTGATGTCTCTCTGACTATATGTAATGTCATTTGCTCTTCTGGTCTCTAGTGAACAGCTAATGTTCAGAACACCCACTTAATGAAAACCGTTCAGTGCCTTCTGGATCTTTTTATCATCTGAAATTTAAAACTTGAAGACAACCTGGGTTTCTACTTTCTAACAAATCATGATAGTCTTTCAACAACTCATTTCATCAGAATTTTTATCCTGAAAACAGCACACATCAGGAATGATGAACACATACATACACACATATACTGTTCACATACATACACTGTACATACACAAACAAATATCGTTCACATACATACACTGTAAACATGCATATTTTTACATATACACAGACTGTGTTCACACACACACATACACAGCAATGTTGGAGTGACCTATGTTTTCTACATCCTATCTGTAGCATTCTCTCCAGAGATGGAAAGTAACAGGAGCTGTGTTTCTCCAGAAAATAAGAGACAGAAGCAAAGTGGTATCTAATTAAAATGTTTACAACATTTCCCATGAGATATAAGCTACTGACATTTTCTGGACTGTAAGCCAAGAAACGCTTAGAATTATACAGATGTACTTTGCAAACTACAATTGCCATGCAGTGAAAACATAGCTTAGACACAGTTCAGGAAATATGGATTGGATAACCTTTCTTTAAAACTCAGAAATTAACAGTTAGGTCCTATGAGAACTTATAGTAAGTTGAGCAGTTCATCTCTTCTCAAAGTAAATCAAAAATCCATTTCCTCTGCTTCATAGGCCTTCCTCCTCTAGAATGGTTTCCAACATCTGTATCTGAGTCTGCCACAATCAGTGTTGCTTTGTTGTACCTTCTTCTCCCAACTGCTTTTACCTCTACCGGAACACTGTTCTTTCCCCTAGTTGTCACACTCTTGTCCTCCAGCATTATAATATTTCTAAGATGTGAATGATGATACTGACCTCAGCTCCTCTTAATTGCCCTGTTCCTTAATTCCTCATAGTATAACTTATTCATACATTCACATGACATATGTTTATTGAGCAACTACTTTGTTCAAGCACCCTTAGAGGGAAGAGGATGTATCAACAATCAGTGTAGACAGAACTCCTGTTCTCAAAAAGCTCATATTTTAGTTCAGGGAGAGGACAAACAATGAACGAGAAATAAGCAAGCAATAGTTCTTTTTTTTTTTTTTTTTTGTATAGTGATGAATACCTTAAAGAAAATAAAACAAACAAAAGGAAAAGATAATGGTAATGGGGAGGGTCATTTGTGCTTTTGCATTCAATCCCTCAGAATGCAAATCTTCACTTCTTTCCTTCAAGGATTTGTATTGCCCTAGAGTTGTTTTTTTCACCCACACAGGCATTTATGAGGCCACCAAATATTCATTTTATTTCCTGTAGTTCATTTTTATTAGTCTAAAATAACTATTTTTAGGAGAATAATGCAAAGTGCACTTTTTCGCTTCAAGCTTAATTTCCTGTTAGTGATAGATATAGGTCTTTGCATTATTATGTAGAACATCATCAGTTCCTCTTTTCTCACTCTCCTACCTCCAGACTATGCCCAGAGGTTCTTTTCTAATAGAAATATCTATCTAATTTTTTCTACTAATAATTTTTTCCAAAAAAATAAACACGCAGAATCTTTGTGAGGAAAGAAAATATTCCTAAACGATTGAGCCAGAATTGATTCTTATGCAAACTTCTTTCTTTAAATAATCACTATGTGTGAAAAAGTGACAGCACACAAATATTCTTCCCTTGAACAAAGCAATGGATTACAGTGGAATGGGGGAGGGAGAAATTTAATTATTTCAATAACATCACTTAGGAGAGTATCTTAGTGCTTTGGAACTAAGGAAAGCATTCCAAATTAAGATTTCTACTAAACCAAATTTTACCTAGAAAACCTGCAGACACATTCAGGAGCTAAGCATGAAGTTGGGTAAAGAATGAGTATAACAAACCATTTTTACCTATTAATGAACCTGTATGAATTAACAACTATACCAAAAGCTATATGCTAACAATGACTCCTGAGTGACTACTACTTTTTGTTTTCTACTACTTTTATAAGGAATATTTTCTAGCACTCTTAAACTTTGTATTCTTACATCCTCTTCAAAAGGATTCTTTGAGCAAAAGTTCCGTTTTCTTTACTTACTGATAATCACTACTTACCTAATGCACAGTATCCACTTTGGTGGACTTTCCACATGTCCTTTGCATAGCAATAAATATGCATAAAAAGCAGAATGTAACTGAAATCATCTTGACATGCATGCTTTTAATAGATCTAAGCAGAAAGTTGTATACAACATACTGCTTCTTAAGTATCAGTTATAGGGTGAATATATGGAGTTGCTTTTTTTTGGGGGGGGTAAGGAGGGCAGCATGATTGGTCTTATGTCTGTTACTAAAAAGTAGGTTCTTGTTCCATTGCAGAAAGAATTCAGAGACACAGAGACCGAAAGAGCAAAACTGTGATTTATTAAGCAACAGTACACTCTCGGGAGGGCGAGCAGGCAGGCTCAGGTGAGCAGCTGCCCTGAGTTTTTTTGGCAAGCTGGTGATATGGAGTGCGAAAATGATTGGGTGGGATATTCATTGCAGAGGGAGGGGTCTTGGGTTGTATTTCCTGATTTTTATCCCATCTCCACCTTCCCAAGGGGAGGAGGGATTTTTATCCTTATTTAGTTAGTCTTGATCAGAAGTATCATGGCGTTGGTGCATGATGAGCACTTCTTATCAGCAAGACTAATTTTATTGTAATGAGGCCATAATGAGCAAAAGGTTACATTCAGAAGCTGGAGATTCCCACCTTTTCCTACCTTGCTTTGTCTGCCTCTAGGACCCCTGTCGGCCCGAGATGTATGGTTTCCTGCCATGTGACCCATGCCTTCCTTCTCTGCTTGTATCTGGCTAACTGCCTGCTCTAACATGTCCAATGGAATATATTAGCCAAATGGCAAAAAATGGTCACATATACAATCTGAATTCAAGAATACCAAAAGATAATAAGTTTGCAAACTATTTCAGAACAATGGAATTCCATTAATTTTATTTTTCTCTAAAAATTAACATGTTTATTGATAGAAATTAGAAATTGTAAATAAATAATTTAAAAATACCTAGCACTGGGCTTCCCTGGTGGCGCAGTGGTTGAGAGTCCGCCTGCCAATGCAGGGGACACAGGTTCGTGCCCCAGTCCGGGAAGATCCCACATGCTGCGGAGCGGCTGGGCCCGTGAGCCATGGCCGTTGAGCCTGCGCGTCCGGAGCCTGTGCTCCGCAATGGGAGAGGCCACAACAGTGAGAGGCCCACATACTGCAAAAAAAAACCTAGCACTGTTTAAACCTTAGGAAATTTTCTTTCAAAATTTTTAAAACAGAAAATGGGATATTTTATATTATCTTTGGTAATCTGATCCCTTTTCCTTTATACCAGGTACTGTGCTAGGTTTAATAGTGAGCACATCAGATAAAGTTTCTGCTCTCACAGTCTACTGCATAAAGTATCTTGCCATGTTGATAAATATTCACTATCATATAAATGCCTAAATCTGTATTCTATATATTATTTAACCTTGCTCTATAACGAGACATTTAGTTTGTTCTCTACCTTTTTCTGTTATTCACAGTAACTCACCACCTGTGGAAGCTCTGAGATCAAATATCTCCTCCTTCCCACCCAGTTGAACTTGATCTCCCATCCTCTCTCGTCTAGTTCAGAGCAAGCTGTTGATCTGATTGGATTAAAGTCATTCACACTACTGTAAAGAATACTTTCCATGCAGAAAAGTTTAATCCAAAGTATTTAGTGGCTTTTGGCACTATTAAATGCAGCCAACATCAATTTGCTAAAAGCCCATTCAGTGAAAATCAACTTGCCAATTATTGAATTTATGGAATGACTAATTTTAGATACCTAGCATTTCCTCATTTCTGAACATTTTCCAAGAATGAGTGAACTTTTCTATGAACACAACTTTTCCTCTTTAGTTTTGAGAACACCCAGGCCACTTCACCTTTCTCTGCCCCTAACTCTGTCCTCCTATCCCTTTGCCCTTGCATTTACACTCACATGTCCTCCTGCCTCCTACCTGTCTTTGCCCCTGCTCATGCCCCTGGCAATAAACAGCTATAAGACATTAACTTGGATTGGATTTAACATATTTTTTGATAGTTTTATGAGATTTGGTCATTTTTGACAATTTGTTAAATAGTCAAATTGTTTACCTTCCTCCACCTCAATGAACCATTGCTGAAAACATGGCTTTTACTTGGGGCTTTCAGAAGGTAATAATATTTGCTTATTGACAGTCAAACCACCTTCATTATCTATCCTATCCTTTCTCATCAGGTCAAGGGGTGTTATGATAGTTTGAAGAAAGTGAATGATACATATAAATATTTCTCATTTTATATACATGAATAAAGAGGATTTGCTAGGTTTGATTTATAAGTGATTATACCTGACATCTTTAGCCTATGTTATTTTTCAAAAAGATGAATTTTGCCTGCAAAGCATGGATACAACAAGCTGAGTCATCATCTCTAATTTTTCATAAAACCTTCATAGGCTGAATTCAAGCACAGATACTGGAAATCGGTTTTAGAAAGTTTTCCCTCATCCTAATATACTTGAAAATCCACAGTCACAGCTGGACTTCAGGTGGTTACAGACCCACACATCTGCTTGGTGAGCCTCATGACTCTGCCTTGGTAAATAGGAGTTCCTTGAAACTGTGAAAATCCAGAAATGAAATCCTCATTTCACATAATAGGAATATAAATCAGAATCTCTTGTGTGCATTGCATTTGCGTGAAGGTTGATGCTAAATTTTGGTCTTCTTCTATCATTTCATCCTTTTATCTATTCACTCTCCAGCACGTGGAAGCTACAGAGGTTGAGAATAAGAGGAACAAAACAGAGTTCAAGGAAGTAAATACATTGCACTTTATAGAATTTAAAGTAAACGTTATATAAAGAGGACATGATTCATCCTTTGTTTTCGTACTTGATAAGATAAATCATATAGCAAACCATAACATAAGATATAGTACTTAGCATACATTTAGTGTAATGGCTTAAGCACATTTTCACTGTAGGAAGTATTCCTATGATAATAGGACAATATGAAAAATTGCCTGTGATAAAAATAAAACATGACCACAAAAGATAGCTCAGCACCTATGATACCCCAAATACAATATCATAACAAATTTACATCTATTTATATATTTATACACACTGTGAAATCTTATTAAGTAAATATCAGTATGTAATTCCATATAGCTCCTAGGATAATTTTCTAAAATATTAAACGCAACATTCAGTAAATTCAAAAAGTTTTACCCCACTCTAGTAGTGTCTCAGGTTTTATATTGAAAAGACTTTACATTTTATAATGCCAACATACAAATAAGTACTAGCCTAGCCATTAAAACACATTAATCAAGTGTTTCTTTTATCTGAACTCATCTAGGTCATGCAGATGTTAACTCTTTTCTGACTATATGTGAAATTGTGGCAAAGGAAGTTTATATTAACCAAAATGTTCAGTTAAGAAACTATCTAGACTCTTTTATGACTATACTTAATATGGCAGACACCACTATTTGCACACCCCAGATCTATTTGTTTTTTCTACCTTACTTAGAATACCTTGTTGTGGCTTACGGTGGATAATAGATGATGATTGATACTACTCACCTGTAAGAATTATGTTTCTTGCTTTGACATTCTACCTTGCAAGTAAAGGTGGTCTTGAAGGTCACTTAAAGTTAATGAGCCTAAAGGGGAAGTCTTTTGGGGGAAGTGGAATGTGTTTTTTTTTTTTTTTGGTAAATCAGTGCAGACATAGGTGCCCCTCTATCCCATTGTCCACTTCCTGCTGTGAACATGGCCATGGTATTTGGATTTGCAGGAGGAGGCAATTATGAGAAAGAATGCAATCATGCAACAAACACAAATAAATAAAAAGTAAAATCCATTCCTAACCTACAGTTAGCTTGGTTTACTTGAAAGCGTAAGGGCTTTCTGACTGACAAGGACATTTCCTGGTACCTGTTCCCGAACTAAATTCGATGTCTTTAAACTACACAAGAGACTTCCTTAGCAAAACAAAATTTTTAGGGAAAAACTACTATGATTCAGACCTCCATATCTATATTTCAGGAATAAAAATGATAAACTCTTAATCTATCCCAAGTTTTCATTATGTTAGAGCTGTGCACTTAGTTTTGTCACTCTTTTTATTTTTCTGTCCCAATTTTTTCTCTCTCTTATTCTCCCCCGAATAGAAGCTAAAAATACCAAAGTCTATGGCCCAGAGACCTTGAAAATATTAGGAGAAGACTAAAGGGAAATCCAGTTTTCAGGATATTTTAGTAATTCCAGCATAACTGATTCAATATCTGTAACAATTACTTTGCAGTTGTGGCAAAGTAGACATCGACACGATGTACTGTAACACGAGACAATAAACACAATAGTTCTTGCACTAATTAGAAATTACCTTCAAACATCTGATCACTAATGCCACTCTTGTTAGCCAGCTGACCTACTGGACTGAAGTCCTTAGACAGTTCCCAGACTACGATATTGTACAGATATTGTAAGATGCTTTTGACTAAAGATACTAGAATACACAACAGAAAGTGGCTAATGTAATGGGTTACTTTTAAGCTCACATAAGTCCAGAGACTACTGATTCCAGAGTTTGCGCAGTGGCTTATGCAAGTACCCAAGTTCATTCTACGTCTTACCACATGGTTACAAGACATTTGCAATACTCCACAGACAATTTCTGTAGCAGAAGGGAAGCAGGTGGAGAAAAACACATCTTTTCTTATTGTACCTGTCAGTCTGTTTTCTTAGGAGGAAAACCCATTTCCAGAAGACTCTTAGCAGATTCCCCCTGTGAGTCATTGGCCAGAGTTGGATCACATTGGCTTTTTTAGATCAGTGAGGGGCAACTTAGAATAGGATTACCATGACTAGACTGAAAGAGAGACCCAACCTCCTTGTATCTAAAGTCATCCAAATTATATCTAAACAAAATTAAGTTGCAGCAAGTAATGACTGTCAGGTTCTCTAATTTTTAAGCTCTTTTATTTCTTTCTTGAAGATTTTGGAGTAACTGGCTATTTTAGTTTCCTAGGACTGAGATAACAAAGTATCACAAACTGGGTGGCTTTAAAACAACAGAAACTTATTCTCTCTTATTTCTGGAGGCTACACCTCTGAAATCTAGGTGTCTAAGTCTCTAGGGGAGAATCTATTCTAAGCCCCTTTCTTAGCTTCCGATGTTGCAGGCAGTTGTTGGCTTGTAGGCCCATCACTCCAATTTCTGCTTCTGTCATCATAAGGCTTATTGCCTGTGGATTTGTCTCTGTGTCTCTTCTCCTATTCTTATAATGACAATAGTCCTATTGGATTAGGGCCCACCTTAATGACCTCCATCTTAATTTGATCACATCTGCAAAGATCCTTTTTCCAAATAAGGTCACATTCACAGGTACTGTGAATTAGGACTTCAACATATATTTTTGGAGCTCACAAGTCAACTGGTAACACTGACACAATTGATGGAGTACCTGGGGGTGTGGCGTAAGGGAAATGACCCTCAGGAAGTACGAAAACAGCTACACTTAAGAATGCAGATGATAAAAACTAATACATAATATTGTCAGTGTTGCCAGTGAGACAAACTGTTTAGTTACTTAATTATTTATTAATTTATGTTTAGCTTTTCTGTTTCTTTGCTCAAGATTCCAATTTCTAAGAGTGACAACTAGTTAGGTTATGTTTCAACAGCATGCCTACGCATTGGCAGGGCACTAGGAAAGTCGACAGAGCACTTTGATTGTAGTCCTACCTATCACCCAGTGTCAGAGGGGGAGTTCCCTAGATGAAAACTAGGTGTGTTTATTAGAAGAGAAGAAAGTGCTATGCAAGTAAAAGTAAAAAACATGTACCACATGATTTAGTCAATCCTGCCCTGTCTGCCCTGGTGGTTGGCAACTGTCCCCTTGACTGCCACACTGACCATGAGAAATAGAATAGTCTTGTTTCCCCTTGGACACCCTGATCAGGGGGCTCTGTATGAGACATGGGGGTGCTTGCTATAGAAAATGATATGGCACACACATTGGACAATAAGAATCGAAAGCATATATAAACAGTCTGTTCATATCAGCATGCACTGGAAGAGCATCAGCTCTGAATATAGATACAAATAAAATGTAATATTGACTGCTATATTTGTGAATATTTTATAAACAGATTATGTGACACCCTTAGCATTGGAAAGGAGTTATAGCAGGGAGAATTTGAAGCAGAAGAAAAGGAGAAGTAAGAAAAATATGAATATAAATGTCAGTTGTCACTAACAAGATGTATAACAAACTAATTTGACTCATTGTATAGTTTAACATTCTGGATTCAGCCCAGAGTTTTGGAAGACAAAAAAGGATAGAAATTAAAGAGACCAAGCTTCAGATAGATCTGGATTGAAATCTCTGTTCTGATCACTGTTGTGTTTATAAGCCTAGTGCAAGTAAGGCATATGGTGATTGTTTTATTTATGTGTGCTTAGCAATAGGTGTTTGTTAAGTGAATGAATAAATCAACTGTGAGTCATTTAACTTGATAGTAGCTCATGATGACTCCCAATATGTTTCTAAACAAAATATTGGGACAAGAAATACACATACACAACTAAAACTCCTTTTCACCTGTAAAGTAAACAACACTATACATAAAATATGAAACAAGAATCATCCTTGACTATAACTATGGTGATACACTGTGCGTAATCTCATATACTCATTCAGCACCTCTCTGGGTAAGGCGCTGGGCTTGGTATTTGGAACTGAAGTCACAAAGCCTTTGCCCTTGAAAAATAAGACAGATAGAAATTAGTCAATAGAGGTTTGAATAGTCCAGTGAGAGAAAACAGAGAAACACTTGATTTGTCTGACTGGTAAGGCCAAGAAAGTCTCTGCCATTAACATAAAATTTGAAATTGTGTACTGAAACTATTAGCAAGATATGGTTGTTGTTGTTTTATTTTTTTTTCTGGTAAAACGAGATATTAGGAGAATAAAATGCTATATGTTACTAGTCAATAGGAATTGGAAGTCAAACAGCTTTGGGTCCTTGCCTAAGTGATTTTTTTTTTTCTTATACATTGGATTTACCTCACCGTTGACTCACACACTCCCTAAAGCTGACTAAGATTCTTTTCACTTTTTAAAGAGTTGCTGCTTAACTATCTAAGAAGATATTATGAGGAATTAAAAAAAAAAGTGAAGTCTAAAGCTGTTATAAAGCATCATGTAAATAAACAGCCTCAACTCAAATGTTGGCGAGGAAAGCATGGATATTGTTTGTGGTAGCTCCTGAGATAGGTTAGCTTTGCAAGGACAAGTAGGGGCAGTTTTGCTGTGGCTATCTATTGCATTGGATTCATTTGTACCTTTGCACCATGTCCCCTTACTTAGCTCTGATCCTCCGTCTTTCATTTAGATAAGGATGAGCAATCTGTATGTGGGATTGGAGGGGATTAGTTTAGCATACTTAACCACTTACTTCCCTGAACCATTTGTCAACACGTATTCCAGAAAAATGGTAAAGTAAAAACTGAAGGGCAAGGAAAAATAACACTTTTAAAAAGCGTAAATGAGTTTGTGTTGAAGGGTACTTAGGCTGATATATGGCAGTTTTCTGAAAAATAAATAGATATGTTACTTCAGTACAATACCCACAGCCTTCTACTTACCAATTCCCTTGTGTTTAGTTAGGAGTTCAGATATTTTTGAAGGCATTCCAGTATAAATTAGAATAGTCTCCAGATGTTTTGGCACTGTAAATGGCCAGGCTAAAATTTACTTTTAATGAACCGTATTTTAATGTCAGTCTCTCCTGTCTTCATAAATGACAAAGAACTCATCTGACTTTGTAATGAATGCTCAACTGTTCCATTACCAATTCTGCCATTTATTGCAGGTATTTTCCTGTGAATTCATGGTGATTTTAAGTGTGTCTAGTAAGAGAAAGGTTAAGATTAAGGAAGAGAGTAAACCTAGACTCAGTAGGATATGGACTCTCTGGGTAGAATACAAAAACCTAGCTGTGACAATTTCCTTACTGAAAACTGAAGGTTTGGAGGCCAGAGAAAACATAAATAAATATAGAGGATGTTGAATAGAATAAGCAACCTGAGACTGCAAGCTCAGAATCTATGACTTTGAGTCAACTGTAATCCCTGTGTCACTTTCTTGATGTTTAAAACCTAAGGTTTGAGGAGAATTGTATCCAGAGATTTCATAGAACTCAGCTTCAGGATTATTTGGATCAGAGTATTTGGAATTGCTTTTCCTTTGTAAACTTACATATGTATGATGTTTTTCTCTATTGTTCTACAAATTACAACTCTTGACATTATGACTAGATGGAGTGGAAGGTTATATAACTTTCTATATAAGTTTCTCCTTTCACGCTTACATGGAACTTTAGTGCTAAAACTGGGAAAGTCTTAGGCAAATCATGGAGTTGGTCACTTTAAATGCCTGGAAGACCCCCTATCAAAGAAAGAAAGAAAACATTCCAAGATTGTTATCAATAAAATGGATGCATAAATAAAGTGTAATTTATTGCATATTTTCTTCCAGGTAATAAAAAGTGACGTGATTTTAGAAAAATCAATGTATAGAACTATATGTTGACATCATCAAATTTACAAATAAGCAAAATCATACATAGAGTGGTATGACTCACAGAGTTTTTCTGTTACTTATGGACTCTAGGCCCTGTGATGAATATTATAGGAATAATTTGTCAAACTAATTTGACAAGTATAATCACCAAGTAAGTAAATTCAAAAAAGAATGATTTTATTGAATCATATTATTTTTCCAGTTCCACAGTAGGAAAGGAGATATTTTAGATTAAAAATGCATGTTAGAATTCAGAGTAGGGGAGACAGATGTACGCTTTTATTAAAAAAATAAGTCTTTACTTATGATATGTTAAGCATTTAACGAACTTGACATATTTCCTCATGAACATACTTTTCAGCCCTGTTCCCTGAAGCTCACTGTTAAAGTGGATAAAGCTGCCACTCTGTAGTCGTAAACTACCCAAGAATATTATGCTGAAAGATGATACCTTTAAGACAGCTTTTATTTCTTTCATTAATTCTATTATTTAATTTGAATTTATGAATATCAAAAGAAGGTTTGAAAACAGACTGGAAAAGCTTCAAATCAGTGGGCTCTTTGAAATACACTTGGTTTTACTGTATTGCTACTTCATTTGCTTCCTACATTATACCACTATTTTGTTAAATTTTGCATTTGAAATGTAATTGCCTATTCAGTAATTCCTAGCATTAGTCAGATTTCTTGGATGACATAAATATTGATTTACTTTGACTGATAAAAAGAATCACTATCACTGAAGCATGTAAAAAAAAAAACAAACCTCAGTTGAGAAGTCTATTCAAAATGCTTTCATTTGAGCAATCTGTGTTTATAATTTTTTAATATGTCAACTTTATTACAAAAGAAAAATCAACTTGAATCGCTTGAGTAAAATTTGGAAAGATTGTCTTTGTGGATCTTTGGTTGTCAGTCCTAGAGGCACTATAAGGAGTGTGGCTATCAGTATCACCACGAAGAAGATAATAATAAGAGTCAGTTCGGGGACTTCTCTGGTGGCACAGTGGTTAAGAATCCGGCTGCCAGTGCAGGCGACGTGGGTTCGAGCCCTGGTCCTGGAAGATCCCACATGCCGAGGAGCAGCTAAGCCCGTGTGCCACAACTATTGAACCTGTGCTCTAGAGCCTACAAGCCACACAACTACTAAGCCTGCGTGCCACAACTACTGAAGCCCGCGCGCCTAGAGCCTGTGCTCCACAGCAAGAGTAGCCACCGCAATGAGAAACGTGTGCACCGCAATGAAGAGTAACCCCCGCTTGCCACAACTAGAGAAAGCCCGGGTGCAACAGCGGAGACCCAAAGCAGCCAAAAATAAAATAAATAAATTTAAAAAAAAATAGAACTTCATTAAAAAAAAAAGTCAACTGGAGTCTTTTTATATTTGATTATAATGAGTACCTATTAAATTATACCCTATGTTAGTTAGGAATTTGATTTAATATTCTAGTATATTCATTTTATGCATAAGGTTGCAAGATGCCAGGTCTCTAAAACCATAAGGGTGGAGCAGGATGTGACCAAATAATCTGCAGAGATTCTGTAATTCTATACTGTAGTCTAATTAGATCTCTTTCACATTCAAGGCAATGCATGTGAAGAGATGGATTCTCTTCAGTCCATTTATTTCCTGGGTATAAACCAGGGTTTCTCAACCTTGGCACTATTGACATTTTGGGCTGGATAATTCTTTGTTGGCGGGGGTGGGGATAGGGCCTGTCTTGTACAGTGTAGAATATTTAGCAGCATCCTTGGCCTCTACCCACTAGAAGCCAGTAGCACCTCCCTGGTTGTGACAATAAAAAATGTTTTCAGACATTGCCAACTGTCCTCTAGGGGTCAACATTTCCCCAGTTTTGAACTACTGGTGTCAACTGTAGTGTCTTCTTCCAACACTTAAGCATATCATTTTTCAAATTCGGGTTACCTATGAAAATAAATTGTAGTTATACAACTGGTTTAGCTTCTGCAAGAGGAAGAAAGATATATAGGAAAGAATCAAAAAGAAAGTTAAGGAAAGGTTAGGTCAGACACTTTGTCCTTTAACTCCGAGAATGGTAGGAGGTATGTCACCGTTATACATGACATCTGCCCGTTACTATCACCTACTGTACTTTATTTGCACGTATTCAGCCAACAGCTAAGGACTTCATGAACTCGGCTCACTGAAGGGTCAGACTATCATGCCTGTGAATTGTTCTTAAACAAATTCTCCATTGCATTAGTCACGAATAAGCTTTTCTTTAATGTCAGGTATGCCTATCATCTTATTCCTCTTCATTTTCTTCTCAAATATGTGTGGACACTGAAAAGGCAATTCTGCCTTATGGATTTGGTTCCTGTAATGCACCTTCTGTATACTAGATTCAATACCTCTTTCACATAGTTGGGTTTTGTTGGGTTTTTTTTAAGGTTAGAGTACCTGTGCAGTGTTTATATTAACTGATAAAATGATCTTAAAACTAAATTTTACAACAGTGTTTAAAGCAGTGGTTCCTAAACTGTAGTCTGATTAGTAGCATCATCCTCACCTGGGAACTTGTTTAAAATGCAAATTGTCGAATGCCAGCCTAGACTTCCTGAGTCAGAAGCTTTGGGGGTGCTTTAACACACCCTCCAGATGATTCTAACATACACTAAAGTTTGGGATCCACTGGTTTATAGGTCTCATTTTGGGGGAAGTTACAGTTTATCCACAAACTGGTTTGTGAACACCAAATGGCCTTTAATATTTCTTCTTCAGCTGTCAGTGGGATAGCAGATCTTTATAAGGCAGAGCTTTAGAAAATTAACTAATGGCAAAGCAAAATATGCATACTGATAGCATCTCCTAAACTCATATTCACTCCACTTTTTTTCTTTCTTTTCTTTCTCTCTTCTAAGAGGCGATAAAGTTTATTCCCTTAGCCCTGTAAATTGTCAGTAATTGACAGCCTGACTGAGAGTTGGGCTATAATTCCAAGTTTGAAAGAGCCAAGGACACGAACTCTTGCTTCACCTCTTAAGATGGATGTTAGGTCAGGAGCAAGGAGCAATGGGGCAAAGGGTTCCCTAGGAGCCTGGACTCAAGGCTATTGCCTGCAGCCTTTGCTTTTAGTACCTTGAGTTCAGCATGAGGGTTGCCAACTGTATATACCTCTCACCAGCACTGCAGTCATTTTTCTTTTTAACCTACACCTACATCTGAATGGCCTAGAAAGGGTTATATCCAATGACAAATTTATCCATGCTGGCTGAAAAACTCCAAGGGTTCCATCACCCTGAAGAAAACAGTGTAAGAGACTCTAAGCCATGCTGGTGTTCCATTTAGCAAATGGCAAATAATAACATCATCCTGACAATTACAAGCTGTTTCATGCTACTGACATGTCAACATTGAATGTACAATTGAATATACATTGAATGTATAAAACTTCTAAAACTATCAGGTCTCAATCTACACTTCATTCTGTCAACAAATGCCTCTTGAGCATCTATTTTGTCCAGGAACAGTCTATGGAAAATTAAGTATCATAATCCATGGCATCCAGGTGATCACAGTCTCATCAAGAAAATCATAAACTTATAGATATTTAAGAGCTAAATGCTACGATCAGGCATGTGCTAAGTGCTAAATAAATTTATAACTGAGTTTTTAAAGACAGTATGATATCTCATGTTTAATCCTCATGACCTCTTGCTTAATGTTTTACTTCTCAAGTCATGTATATTTCCCAATTTTTGGCCCAGAGGATATGTAAAATAAAGTGTCTATGGATTTCATTTTAAGTCTGAATTTCCACCAATTCTTGTATAGTCTTTTCATAGCAAACTATTTGCTGAAATACATGAAGGAACATGGACATTTTTTGGTAAGCAGAAGAGAGTCATTTTGTTTACAAGTACAGGAGTAATCCAAGCACTTGCATGTTTTAGGACATCCAGCAAATTTTGTAGGAGTGGCCGAAGTGGTGAGAAATTACCGAGGAAAGAGGAAAAAGTTACCCTTAATGGTATTTGGGCAGGAATCTAACTGGAGGCTGAAGAATAGTGAAATTTAAAGCAAAGGGTATGAATCATTCCTTCATTGAGAAAAGTGTCATAGCTGTCTTTAATAGGGGTTATATTAAAACAATAGAACAATGGGTTGTTGCAGAAACATGCTATTTAGATCCCTAAAGATATTAATAATAAATTAGAGAGCAATGTCTATAAAATCATTTAAAGATACTTATCCAATAAAAAGAGTTCTTTTTTTAACATCTTTATTGGAGTATAATTGCTTTACAGTGTTGTGTTAGCTTCTGCTGTATAACAAAGTGAAGCAGTTATATGTATACATATACCCCCATATCCCCTCCCTCTTGCATCTCCCTACCACCCTCCTTATCCCACCCCTCTAGGTGGACACAAAGCCCGGAGCTGATCTCCCTGTGCTATGTGGCTGCTTCCCACTAGCTATCTATTTTACATTTGGTAGTGTATATATGTCAATGTTACTCTCTTACTTCGTCCCAGCTTACCCTTCTCCCTCCCCATGTCCTCAAGTCCATTCTCTACATCTGTGTCTTTATTCCTGTCCTTTCCCTAGGTTCATCAGAACCTTTTTTTTTTTTTAGATTCCATATATACATGTTAGCATACGGTATTTGTTTTTCTCTTTCCGACTTACTTCACTCTGTATGACAGACTATAAATCCATCCACCTCACTACAAATAACTCAATTTCATTTCTTTTTATGGCTGAGTAATATTCCATTGTACATATGTGCCACATCTTCTTTATCCATTCATCTGTCAGCGGACACTTAGGTTGCTTCCATGTCCTGGCTATTGTAAATAGTGCTGCAATGAACATTGTGGTACATGACTCTTTTTGAATTATGGTTTTCTCAGGGTATGTGTCCAGTAGTGGGATTGCTGGGTCATATGGGAGTTCTATTTTCAGTTCTTTAAGGACCCTCCATACTGTTCTCCATAGTGGCTGTATCAATTTACATTTCCACCAACAGTGCAAGAGGGTTCCCTTTTCTCCACAGCCTCTCCAGCATTTATTGTTTGTAGATTTTTTGGTGATGGCCATTCTGACCGGTGTGAGATGATACCTCATTGTAGTTTTGATTTGCATTTCTCTAGTGATACGTGAAGTTGAGCATCCTTTCATGTGTTTGTTGGCAATCTGTATATCTTCTTTGGAGAAATGTCTATTAAGATCTTCTGCCCATTTTTGGATTGGGTTGTTTGTTTTTTTGATATTGAGCTGCATGAGCTGCTTGTATGTTTTGGAGATTAATCCTTTGTCCGTTGCTTCATTTGCAAATATTTTCTCCCATTCTGAGGGTTGTCTTTTCGTCTTGTTTATGGTTTCCTTTGTTGTGCAAAAGCTTTTCAGTTTCATTAGGTCCCATTTGTTTATTTTTGTTTTTATTTCCATTTCTCTAAGACAGTTCTTTTTTAAAAATATCTGAGCATTTATCAAAATGGCCCTCCCATAATATTCTAGGGTATTCCAGAATATTGGGGTATTCTGCTAGACTCTCAGACTTGAAAAGTATAGATATTCATAAAAATAAAGCAAAGAAATGAAATTCATGCTCCAGGGAACAATAGAAGGAAAGTCAAAAAGTTTGCTTTTGATTAACTCTCTTACCAACACTATCACCACTCCCAAAATACGTTCCTTTTCTGTATAGTTTTTTTTCTGTTTGTGGAAACGTCATCTCCTCTATTGCTTAATCCAGAAACCTGAGAATCTTCCTTAACTTCTTTCTCATACTTTTCATTTACAACCAGGTTCTGTGAATTCTACCACTAAAATCATAACTCTACTGATACACCATCCTAGTCAGAGACACCACCACTCAGCCCCTGAACGTGCTACAAACTGGAAATTTCTTTTCTCATCTCCACTTTTGCCTCAGAAGTCAGACAGTCCTTTAAAAGGGTAAGTAGAAATTCTCCTTCTTAAAACACTTTAGTGGTTTCCCATTGCTCTAAGAATGAAACTCAAACAACAGCGCTATAAGGCAGCTATTACTATTATGCCTAGGTTGCAGGTGAGGGAACCAAAGCTTTTAAAACTTAATTTTATTGAGAACACATGATTGGCAAGTGGCTCCGCCCAGCCAGTCTAAATCCAAAGAACTGATCTGCTGCAAATTTGCTGCCCTCTGATGTGCTAGGTTTATAGTATTACTGAATAGACATGACAAGATGCATAAAAGCAAATTGTGAGACAATCATGCCAAGAGCTGTCAGATTAAAGTACTAATAATGATAATCATAAAATCAACAACTAAGATTTTTCAAGCACACACTCTGAAAACCCATAAACTTGAGGCTCTGTGCAATGTTATATTTGTGCCTAACAACAAAGCACATTAATTTATAAATTTAATAATAGTAAAATTCAATTAATTTACTCTGAACAGCAATGCAGCCTTTTGAACATAAATGAGCAGGATATGGAATTAAATATCTTGTATCCAAAGTGTCCTGTCATTTACTTGTTATGTGATTTGGAAGAAAATAAATGATTCTAAGCCTCAGTTTCCTCAATCTGTAAAATAACCTTACTAATAATAATTTCAAATAATTGTGTTAAGCACAGGAAAGGAGATATTACTATGAAATATGTGCTATTAAAACAGTGACAGCATTATTAGAAATATATTTACATATGATTATATGTTTAGATATTTTTGCTAATCTGGCTTAAGTTAGTTCAAGTCACTGATAAATTCAATCATGCTTTTCAAATAAGTAGATCTGTATTGACAAAGTGAGACATTGTAGAGGTAGTGAAATGTAATCATGCTGGCCAAATAATACATACTTTTGTTTTCTTTAATATTACCAGTTTCATAGGAATATTTCATGAGGGCACTTTAATTACAATTTATTTATAGTCTATTTGTATCAGTCAGAGTTCAATCAGAGAAGCAGAACCACTAGAGATAGATGGATGGATTGATAGATGATAGATGGATGGATTGATAGATGATAGATAGATAGATAGGAACAGATAGATATATATAGGTATATATATATATATATTACAAGGATTTGACCATATGCAGCTGTGGGAGTTGGTAAAGCAGTTTCTGCATAGCTGTGATCTTTGCTTCTAATGCTGGAACTAGAAGTCCACAGGGAAGACAGTTGGGACAGAAGATGGATACAGAGTGGGGGAGATTTAAAACAACCTAGACAACAAGCTAGAGCCCTAGGAGGAGGAACTGAAATGTATACCATTTCTTGTTTGCTCTGACCTTGGTGATGTGAAAGCCCTGCAGAAGGTGGGATCATTTACCACAGAGCTAAATAAAAGCACTTGGCCTAAGAGTGCATCCAACCAAAATTTGCAGATACATATAAAATAGTGTAGTATTTGCATTGTGAGTAGATTTCCTCAAACACTCTCGTATACTTTAAATCATCTCTAGATTACTTATAATACTTAATACAATGTAAATGCTGGATAAATAGCCACCAGTACATGGAAAATTCAAGCTATGCTTTTTTGAACTTTCTGGGAAAACTTTTTTCTTTATGAATATTTTTGGCTTGTGGTTGGTTGAATTTGTGGGTATGATGTGGAACCGGAGGATATAGAGGGCTGACTGTATACAGGAAAAGGGATTCTGGGAAATGTAGTTCAGCATAGTCAAGTCAACATGTTGTAGAGCCCATAATACATTCCTTATCAACTTGGCACCTGTAAACATCTTAAATCATACTTTGCCTCCAAGTAAAGATAATGACAACGTTAAACTTCCATCCAACATGATATATCTATCCTAAATATAACTGAAAATAAGCTCACTTCTTCCTCCTAAGAGGATAGAAGTCCTTCTTTTGTCTTTGGATGATTTTCATTCTTCTCCTAATTCATACTTCAAGTTGAATATCTTGTACTTTAAATACTCACTTATAAATTTAACTACTATTATCGTATCTTATATTTGATAAGGAGATGAGTGAGAGGAAGAAAAGAAAAATTGGGGGTTGATAAACAAACATGGTCATATCAAAATAATGAATAAATATTCCTAACTATCGCAGTCCTTCTTTTTACAACTGGCCGTATGGTCATAGCTGGTATTTATAGCTATTTCTTCTACTCATTTCCTACCCCCTTTTCCTCAGTTAGCATCTCAGCTGGTATTAGTTTCTTGCCCATGACAGTCTTTCTTCCTGAAGGTTCTGGGTCCTGAGTAGTCCTGCCCGACTTGAGTCGTTTTAGTTTTCCGTCAACTTTAATCACAGAACATAGGAGTACTAAGGAACACTTGGAGGATCTTCTGCATTACAGACGTGTTCCTCTTACCTCATTGTGCAGTAGCAACCCAGCTTCTCCTTGATGGTCAAGATCAGTAATCCCAGTTAGTCCAGTAACTATCTTTTTTGGCTGTTGATTTAGATTACTTCAGTAATCCCAAAGTGGCCAGGTAGCAGCCTCAATTTATAGTTTAATGGAATCATTTTGTGTTTCCTGAAGTTAGTCTGCGGTTCAGCAACATTTGTGAGATACAAAAAGGTTGATGTTTCACTTCCTTTCTCTAAATCTCATAGAAGAACTTCCTTGTGGTCCACTCTAACCAGAAACATAGACGAAAGGGATTTCTGGAAAACGTAGTTCAAACTAGCCAATAAATAAGTAATCAAGCTACTTTAAAATTGTGAGAATTTTTAATTCCCTTGAGATTGAAATCTCCATATATTTTTGGTTTGGGGAACTTTGTTTATGTGGAAGCATTCTTCCTTTGGAACTAAGAGCTCTAGACCAGCAGAACCTAAAGTTATATAGACAGAAAGTAAACATTCTGGTCATGGAATACTAGGAGTAATATTGTGAGGAGCTACTCTTATTTGTATCCTTTGATTCCTGGTTAGCAGACAACAGCATCATATACCAGATCATGCATATACTTTATGCTGGAGGATTGTGCAGCAGCCCTGCAAGCCCTTCAGCATATAGAGAACATGATAAGACTAGTATGGATAAGATATCCAGTAAATCTATGGACAATACTTTGGGAGATGCACTGCAAGCAGAGAGGGCAGATCTATATCCAGGATATTGTCTGTTCCAATAAGAACAAAGTACTGTGCCTACCATGTTGGAAGAGGTCCAATATAATCAACCTGGCACCAGCCAGCTGACTGATTTTTTCAGGAAATGGTGCCATAATGGGGGTACAGTGTTGGTTTCTGCTGTTGGCAAAAGGGGCATCCAGAAGTGGCTATAGCAAGATTGTCCTGGGTTAGTGTGGAAACCCAGGTTGCTGACCCTGTGAAAAACTTCCATCCACATTGCAATGGCCACTCTATTCATGAACGTATTGTATAATGACAGGAGTGGCTGGGAAGACAATTGCCAATGGAAGATAAAGTAAAAAGATTAAGCTAGAACCTCATGAGAACAAGATAAAAAACTGTGACAGTTCTTAATGCTTCTGAAATTTTTGGCATGGGAACTGTACAGAAACCAGTGTTTTTTTGGCATAACTAAACACACACACCTGGACTAGGAGTCAGAGAAGCTGAAGGAGGATCCAAGGAAGTGTAGTGCAGTTGCAGACCCAGTTATAGATTCACAGTAATGAGGTTAGCAAACCGATCAGTGACAATGTATGTGAACTACAAAACACTTGCCTTCTTACTTCCCTTCTCAAAGTCTCATAGAAGAATCTCCTTGTAGCCCACCTTAATCAGAAACACACAAGAAAGGAATTTTGAAAAATGTAGTTCAGTCTCACCAAGATGAATATTACAAAGCTGCTTTAAAATTGTAAGAAATTTTAGATCCCTAGGTGATTCAAATCACCACATGTTTTGGTTTGGGGAACTTTATCATAGACATAGTAGAAGAGTTCAGAATTAGGATTCTGGGGACTGGGAGTTTCTGTCATGGTTCCATCATTACCTGGACACGAAAACTTGGTTAGTCATTTATTCCCACCTGGCCTTCATTTCTTCAACTCTGAAATAAAGGGAATACACTACATGATCTTTTGGAGGCCTTTTTGCATAATGGATAAAATGATTTATTTTCAGGCTGCTGTGAATCAAATTCTAGTCAATTGTATGATATTGTGCAGGATCCTGGAATCCTGTAATTCAGTCTCTTTATCTGTAAATAAAGATAATACTGAATCAGGGGTGTTGTGAGAATTGAATGAGTTAAAATATCTAAAGCTCTTAAACCATGAGGGGCATGTAGTGAGCACACATTAAGTGTTAGCTAGTAGTAGCAATTTGCCTGTGAATTTTATGATTGCTTGTTTATTGTAGAGGTTTAAAAACCATATTGATTGCTTCAGAAATGCGTGCTGTGGCTTAGAGAATTAAAAGGAAATTACTACAGGTCTTTGTAAGTCTGTTTTACCATTTGTAAATCATGATTTTTTTCCTCTTTGTTAATAACAAAGCTATTAATAAGGGTGCATTAAATATCCATAATGAGGTGGACATTGTATAAATATGCAAATGAAGCAGTTATTTAGTAGCCTTAATGAAGGGTGAGTATAATTGTTGGAGGGTTATTACTTGTATAAAAATGCTGACAAAGGAGCTTTTGCTCTTTAATGATAACAGTGACCAAAGAAGTGGGCTTAAAATTTAAATTCTGGTGTGCATTTTCCAGATTTGGAGAACTACAAACAAGTTTATTTTCTAGACCCAAAGTCTGATTCTAGTAGAATTCTTGCTTTTATTTCTCACCAATCTCCTAATTTACTTCAGTAATTCCAAACATTATGTAAGTATGTGTTGAGAAACCCACTCACCCCATCTTTCCTAAATATCTACTGCTTTTGTACTTGTGAGCTAATTCAACTCATTTTCTGCCCTCACTCCCTGTTCTTATTGAGAGTATATGAGGGAGACCAGGCTGAAACAGAATCGCTATATACACGTCACTCTTTTGATTGTAAGAGACAGGAATTCAACTAAAATCAGCTTAATGAAACAAAACAAAGCAAGAAGGATGGAAAGGAAAGGAAAGGAAAGGAGAAAGGAAAGGAGAAAGGAAAGGAAAGGAAAAAGGAAAGGGGATTTATTATTTCACATCACTAAGAAATCCGTGGTATCACTGGCTTCTGACATTATTGGATCCAGAATTTCAAACAGCGAATCAACTCTTTGTCTCTGTCCCTGTCTCTCTGTCTCTATTCCCTCTCTCCTCCCCAGTCTCTGTGTTGCCATCACTCAATTTTGATGTATGTATTAGCAGGCTTTTTATAACACTGTATCAGGTATAGAGGCTTCTAGAAGCTCCAAGATTTTGTCCTTAGAGCTAGTGATCCCAGAAAAAGAGAACTGCCATGTCTCCCTCGATATCCACGCACTGTAATACGGTCTACCTGGAGTGCAGTAGACATGTCCGTGTGTATCTGTCTGTTTGGCTTTGATAACAGAATACCTAGATGAGGTGGCTTAAACAATAGAATTTATTTTTCTTACAGCTCTGGGGACTTGAATCCCCAAATCAAGGCATCAGTAGTGTTAGTTTTTGATGAGACCTTTCTTCCTGGTTTACACATGGCCACCTTTTCACTCTGTGCTTGTATTGGTTTGGCCCTTTGTGTGAGCAGAGAGAGAGCTAGAAAGCTCTGGTATCTCCTCCTCTTCTTATAAGGACACCAGTGCTCTCAGATTAGGGCCCTACCCTTATGACCTCATTTAACTTGCATTACCTTCTTAAAGGCCCTATTCCAAATACAGTCACATTGGGAGTTAAGCCTTCAATAAATGAATTTGGGGGGAACACAATTTAGTCCTCAGTAACACATATGAACAAATCACTGTGCCTAGGTTGATACCTAATTGGCTGATTGAAAGACATTTGATTGGTAGCAAGGTCCATACAATTGTCATCCCTACCATAATCACGTAGGCAAGGGCAGTGGCCAATAGGAAAAAATACGGGGCAAAGAAACATGATATCAAATGGATACTACAATAATATACATATTAAGATGCTCTTGCTCAGGTGATGTCATCAAAGTGATGACATAGGTCATTCCTGACTTCGGTCTCCCTCATAAGAAGACAAACTAGCAACATTTATGGAGAAGACATCACTGTGAAAATCCCAAATTCCAGAGGTGAGGCTTAAGCGCCCCTCTGGACCACAGAGACGAGAAGAATCAACATCAGAAAGCTAAGAGGAGCAACTACATTCTGACTGCATTGCCCCTCGCCCAGGGCAGGGGCAGCACTGCACCAAGAGTGCCCCTTTGGACCTATGATTTCTCCAGTGTGAAAAGGAAAGCACAAGGTGGATATCCAGCTCCCTCAGAAGGCCCTTCCTGGGAGGTCCACCTGTGTCTTGTCCCACACAGTTCACTAGGGGAATCTGCAGGACTTGACCACTGGAGATCAGGTAGAAACAGAGATGTTGAGTGGGGAGCTTACAGCAACCAACACTCATATCTTGGCTAACCGTATTTCTCCTTGCAGCTGCAACTGAGCAGAGATCTCAGCCACGGGCTCTGCCCATCTGCAGAACTAAATCCGTAAGCCTTATCTGGCCAAGGAGCTCTGTTGAGTACAAGCTATGCTGGCCATGGAGCCTGTTCTATGATCCCACCCTGGCAGGGAAAAGAAAAAAATTGATGTTGTGCCCAACTCTGGATTATAGCTTGTAGACCCTCCAGGCCAGAGAAGCCAGGCAGCTGCTGATTCCATCCTATAGACAATCTTAGGCAGGAAGCCAAGCCAACAATCCTGCCCAATTACTGAGTATAGCCTCTAGCCTGACATAACCAGGGAGCCTGAACAGTGACCTTGGACAGCCTCAGAACTCAGCCTGCAGTCCCACCCAGCTAGGGAGCTAGGACATCAACCCTGCCCTACCCTGGAGCACAGTCCTAGCCTCATGGAACTCTGAGATACAGATCCTCCCAACCAAAAAGCCCCACTACAGACTTTGCTGAACAGCCAAGCACAGTTAGTGGCCTACCTGATCTCAAATCCCAGCCGTCAACTTCGGAACACAGTTTGCTTCCCCACCTGATTGAAGAGCACAGGCTGAGGTCTTGTCCAACAAACTGGATAACTTAGAAGAAATTAATAAATTCCTAGAAACATACAAACTACCAAGACTGAATTATGAAGAAATCGAAAATAACAACAGACCAATAACAAGTAAAGAGATTGAATCAGTCATTAAAAACCTCCCAACAAAATCCAGAACCAGATGGTTTCACTGGTGAACTGTTTCTTGTTTTGTTTTGTTTTTGTTTTTTGTTGTTTTTAGTTTAAATAATTTGAATAAATTTTTTAAAAATAAATCAATAGAAGTAAAAATAAACAGAACCTTGGTTATCATTTAAGGTCTACTTAAAAAATTTCCAGCATGTTTTTCCTAACCATATTAGAACCACAAAAGTTATATAGGAGATTGCTCCAACTGATTACTATTATATAGAACACCAGTGTCATTCATTTATCATTTGTACATGTTCTATTCTCCTGAGTTCTACATTAGCTTTCTTTCCCCAGTATGGAAGCATCAAAAAGACATGGTCTAGCAATCTGTTCATTATTTTTTTTTTTTTTTTTTTTTTTTTTTGGTGGTACGCGGGCCTCTCACTGCTGTGGCCACCCCCGTTACAGAGCACAGGCTCCGGACGCCCAGGCTCAGCAGCCATGGCTCACGGGCCCAGCCGCTCCGCGGCACGTGGGATCCTCCCAGACCGGGGCACGAACCCGCGTCCCCCGCATCGGCAGGCGGACTCTCAACCACTGCGCCACCAGGGAAGCCCCTGTTCATTATTAATAGCATTGATTACCAAACATATTCTGCTATAGGTAAAACACAAAATCCCTGACTAAAAAGCTAAACTATAAAGACATCAAACGTTTGCTTGCATTTTCTCTTATTCTGAATTTTGCTTTCTCATTTGATTTTTTAAAGAAGGTTTCTACTGTGTCAACTATGGTGAGAAAGTCCACATGAAAAATTTTGTATCTCACACAAAAAAGAAAGCAGTTTTCCAAGTGATTGGCATTCTATGGATAATAAAGTTATTACATTATTCTATACTTGGGATATGGGGAGGTTTAAAAAATGAGGAATTAATCTAAAATTACAGTGTTTACAAAACAGATTTCTCATTAACATACTTTTTTGTGAACAAATCCTGCAGTAATATACAAGCAGCAATATAGGAACAAAAAGAAATTAAAAATTTAAAGCCATTGCATAACAATTTAACTATTGTGAGAAATCTGTGAAATTTGAATCAGATTATTGGCATTATATAAAATTAGCACAAGCCTAGGTTAAAAAAAAAGGAAGAAAAAATATGAGGCTGTAAATGCTTTTAGTGATAGATCATAATTCATAATTTAATCACTTTTATATCATTAGGGATAAGCAGAGTATTTGGTGCAAAACAGAATGTTAACATAGGAATACTTTAAAATCTCCTATTCTTTTTTCTACATATTTTTTAAAATGATCACCATTTCTATGTAGTGTTTGTTTTATCTACACTAAATAGAACTGTACTAGTGATAATATTTTATAAAGTAACATTTCAGCAGATTTTCAAATTCATATTGGTGAGATTGAAAGGCATTGGGGTAGTCAAAAGAAAAGTCTAGACACTAACAGGCAGATATTTATAAACAACAGCAATATCTACAAATGTTATTTATTGTCAATAATAGCCTTTAACAGAGATAGATAAATTGGTCAAGATAGATTTCTTCTGATGGTGGCTGACCATGATTCATACTGTTATTAATAAGAATATATATCTTTTTAAGAACAAAGAAGAATTAACACCAATCCTTCTCAGCCTCTTTCAAAAAATTGAACAAGAAGGAACGCTTCCAGACTTATTTTATGAGGCCAGCATTACCTTGATACCAAAGCTAGAAAAGCACACTACAAGATAAGAAAACTATAGGCCAATATCCCTGATGGATATAGATGCAAATTTCTCAACACAAAAAAATTAGCAAGCCACATTTAACATCATACTAAAGAAGAAAACTTAGGGGAAAAATTCTTTGACATTGGTCTTGACAATGATTTTATGGATTTGATGCCAAAACACAAGCAACAAAAGCAAAAATAAAGTAGAGCTACATCAAACCAAAAAGTTTCTGCTCAGCAAAATAAATAGTGAAAAAATGAGAAGGTAACCTATGGAATGAGAGAAAATATTTGGAAACCACAAGTCTGTTAAGGACTTTATGTCTAAAAATACATGAGGAACTCATACAACTCAATCCAATTAAAAAATGGGCAAAGGACCTGAATAAACATTCTTCCAAAGAAAATCTTCAAATGGCCGACAGGTACATTAAAAGGTACTAATCATAGGGGAAATGCAAATCAAAACCACAGTGAGATATCGCCTCACAGCTGTTAGAATGGCTGTCGTCAAAAACACAGTGGTTGAGAGTCCGCCTGCCGATGCAGGGGACACGGGTTCGTGCCCCGGTCCGGGAGCATCCCACATACTGCAGAGCGGCTGGGCCCGTGGGCCATGGCTGCTGAGTCTGTGCGTCCGGAGCCTGTGCTCTGCAGTGGGGGAGGCCACAACAGTGAGAGGCCCGTGTACCGCAAAACCAACCAACCAACCAACCAAACAAACAAAAAACACAAGAAAACAAGTGCTGGCAAGGATTTGGAGAAAACGGAACCCTTGTGCACTGTTGATGGAAATGTAAATTAACATAGCCAGTAAGGAAAATAGTGTGGAAGTTCCTCAAAAAGTAAACAGTAGAACTGCCATACAATCCAGCATCTCACGTCTGAGTATATATCTGAAGGCAATGAAATCACTATCTCAAAGATATATCTGCACTCTCATGTTCATTCCAGCAATATTTACAATAGTCAAGACATGGAAACAACCTAAGTGTCCATCAACAGGTGAATGGATAAAGAAAATGTGGTGTGTATATACCACATTATGGAGGAAGGGTACCTGGAAAAAATGAAGTCACTGTTCCCCATTTTGAAACAAAACTGAAATTTGAAATTTAAAATGTTCAGTAAAAATGGGAGAGAATTCCAATGTCCCTATCCACAAGGGAGCAGTTCTACTGAGACGTGAACAGTGGGGACTAAAAATTTTGAAAATATTTGGGGAGAGGGAAAATTGGCTTTCTGTTAATTGACAAATGTTCCAGTAGGGCTCTATTTTTGTTGGAATGTGTAATATTGTTAGATTACACACATATATTGACCAGAGTCTCTGCTGAGTTTATAAAATTCAGGAAAGATGACTGGTAAAATTTTGGTTTTTATTAATTTATCTCAGTAAAAGCCCACTGCAACTCTAAAAACAAATAAACAACTTCAGACAGTCATAATGACTGAAGAAACATTAACCTAAAGACTGATAGAGAGCATTAAATATATAATTTTAAGATTAAATTTAGTCATTTAAGATTAAATGAAGATTAAAAGGGTAAGACTATAATATATAATGGCTTTATAATCTGACAATGTGAAAATACTACAATCACAAAAAATAGGCTATAATAGGAATAGCACATGCAAAAATATGTTTTCAGTTCTTTTTAAATAGACTATTTCATGGTGGTAGTATTGCAATTCTGAGATTGTTGTATGTGATATGTATAATAAAGCAAATAAGTAATTATGATCTGTTCTAGTTCTATCAGATCCTATATTCTTGAGAACCTGAATTCTCAGTGTAGAAGAAAGGAAATACTGATATAGAAGTGGTAAATTAACACTGTATTCCTGAATTTAAACTGGAAATATAAGCATGAACTCTCAAGATATTTTGGCTTTGTCCACTGAGAAGGTCTAAAAACAATGATTCGTCTAGTAACAGTAAGCATTCCTAGTACCAAGATTCTTATCTTAAAATACTATTTTCCATTAGAAGGAACCAGGTATCTTTAGAGAAATGGCTTATTCCAGGTCTTGGGCAGGAAACGTAAAAGATGGGCCTGAAATATCTTTCATGCCAGATAGCAACAAATCTACCAAAAATTGCTAAGTTCATGTCAAAAAATTCAGGAGCCAATGTTAAGAGGTTCCCACTGGCCAGAGATAGGACAAACTAAGCTCCAATATGGATAAAAATTGCAACTGATATAAATCCATTGAATATGTTTAAATCTGTGGGTTTATAATATATAAAAAGAGCTCTTGAATTGGTCATCTTCAGAGGATGGCAGGGAACCAGCTGATTATTTTGAAAACTGAATAAATAAAAGGCACAAATTAAAATTTTACTTATCTTATTTTTCCTATATGAATGACACCAATATGAATCAAATAGTATAAAAAGGGAAGTATCTCCTGGTAAAATTATTTCAGCTAATATATAAAAACAAAATGAGAGGGCTTCCCTGGTGGTGCAGTGGTTGAGATGCAGGGGACACGGGTTCGTGCCCCAGTCTGGGAAGATCCCACATGCCGTGGAGTGGCTAGGCCCGTGAGCCATGGCCACTGAGCCTGCATGTCCGGAGCCTGTGCTCCTCAATGGGAGAGGCCACAACAGTGAGAGGCCCGCATACCGCAAAAAAAACTAAAAATAAGAGAGAATTAAAACATCCCTTTTTTTCACCTCAATGAGCCATTGAGAATCAAAGGCTGCTAACTTTGCTAAGAGAGACAGAAAGTAGAGAGAGAGAGAGAGAGAGAGAATATGAATGAGAGAGATGCCTCTTGATGGAAGAGCATATCATCCACAGTTGTACCAGAGTGAACCAGCCTGAGTCTGATCAAGCCCCTGGCTCCAGTTACCAATTTGAAGGACAAAGAAACATATCAAATATATAATAAACAAGATTTATAGCCAGAAACTCTAGATGCCAATTGGTGTAGGTCCTTCAACAACAACAACAACAAAAAAAAATTGTGAGGCAAAGAAATGGATTGAGTGGGAACCTGTAGGTTAAAAGATAATTAAAGCACATAGCAAGTTAAAAAGTCATGCAAAATTAAGTTAGAATATCTTGAGATGGAAATTTGGATGACAAAGCCATAAAGAAACATAAAGAATTGTATACTTAAAATACAAAATATAAAATTCAGTGTGGTGGTTACTTTTGGAGGAAGTGAGAAGGGGGGCTATGATTGTGGTGGGGTTTTTGAGGTGTCTGATCTAGTTCTATTTCTTGGTCTGGGTGTGGCTGCTAGGGGTTTTGCCTTATTCACATATTTTTGCTTTATGTGTTTTCAGTACCTGTATTTACCTTACAATAAAAAGGTGAAACAATGACTGAGTCACCTGATGGCTAGTTTCTAATCTGAAACCACAGGTATGCATTCTCACTTCATTAACTAAAGCTAGCCAAATGGCCAAGGCTGAGGTTAGTATCATGGGAACTATAATTATCTTACAAGAAAGGCAAATAATAAATGGGAATAAAAATCGGAAAAATTTATTGGGCTTCTCTGGTGGCACAGTGGTTAAGAATCCACCTGTCAATGCAGGGGACACAGATTCGAGCCCTGGTCCGGGAAGATCCCACATGCCGCGGAGCAACTAAGCCCTTGCGCCACAACTACTGAGCCTGCGCTGTAGAGCCTGTGAAACACAACTACTGAGCCCACGTGCCACAACTACTGAAGCCCACACACCTAGAGCCCATGCTCCACAACAAGAGAAGCCACCGCAATGAGAAGCCCGCACACCACAATGAAGAATAGCCCCTGCTCGCTGCAAGTAGAGAAAACCCGTGCACAGCAATGAAGACCCAATGCAGCCAAAAATTTAAAAAAAAATTTTTAATGAATAAAATCTATCTTAAAAAAATCAATTTACCACAAATAGAATGATGTAATACTAACAAAAAGTGTTGGTCACTCAAACTATGAGAATTGTAATGGGTTTGGTGAGTAGCTGGCCTCTAGGTATATTGAACAGGTGAGATCTAAGGTGAAATGACAATTAATTCTATGTAGGTGGTGGAGTAAAAGGAAGAGTGAGAATTATTATCTAGTGTTCTGAATTGAAACACAATGTCAATAGTGATACTACTCAATGATAGGGAACAATTGAATATGTAAAACAAACTGATAAAGTTTGAGTAGGGAGGAAGATTATAAGCTTGGACAAATTTCACTTGAGACACAAGTGATATGTTAAGAAAAACACTCAAGCAGCCTAATCCACAATTCAAGGAGAAATCTCAGCTAGAAATAGATATTTGGGAATCATTAGCATGTGGATCATTATGTACTTAAGCTATTCCCTGGATAGTGTGTAGGGTAAGAAAGAAAAAAAAAAAGTAGATTTCTGAAGATTAGCAACATTTAAAGGCTAGGTTGAGAAATAAGAGACCAAAAGGGGCGAAAAAAGATTCTGAGAAGGAGAAAACAGAATGGTATAAGAATAATTCAAAATAATTTTTTTGACAGAAAAGGTAAATGAAATATAGTTAAATATCCAGAGAGTTCAATAAGATAAATTCTGAGAAATACGTTTTTGTCTGAAACAGGAAGTTTCTCATTGGTATGTCCATGTGTTTTGATAGAGGAAGTAGGCAAAAGTCATTAGTGTTGAGGGGATGGTGAAATTGAAGTTTGGGGGTGAAATTGAAGTTTGGAGGTTGCTTGGCCTTTGCATCAATTCAACCATGATGATGGTTGAACATCAGGTAAAGAAAAGATCTCTCAGCCGAGACCAGAATACTCAGTGCATAGAGGGAAGGTAGTAGATGGTAGAAGAAAAATATCCCTGGTTTCTTGGCTTCCTCCTACTTCTACAGCTCTCACCTTAAGCACCACTTCTTTAGGGAATTCTCACTTGAACCTCACAAACCCTAACAACTTAGGTGTCACCTAACAGTCCCTGTAGAGTAATTTAATTAGCTCATTATAGCCCTTAACAACTCTGTAAGAAAATTGAACAGTTGGTTTTCTCTTTATGAGACTATTTGCTCCAACAACTGATTTAAAGGCTCTGCCTGTTACTTCTCATCTGTTTAGCACTCTACTTGGCACCTAAAAGACTCTTCAAAAGTATTTATTGATAGAAGGAGTAAATGAAAAGATAAATAAACAAGAGGAGTAGGGGGAGATTTCAAGAAAGCAGTGGGGTCTACCCAAGACTAGAGGAGTACTGAGGAAAGACTGCAAATTCTGCCCTCCCCCCTGTAAAAAGTTTAGCAGTACTAGGATTACTGTTGCTTCTAGAAATACTCTAGCCTAGAATTCTGAACTTCAGTGATTTCTGTGCACAGTAAATCCAGTAAAACTTCAAGTCTACAAAAAAGGTTGGTATCACTGGGAAATTCAGGATTACACATTTTTTTTCAGGAAATATAAAATTTTCAACTCATTGACTTTTAATATTCCAAATTTTATATGTAAAACAAGCTATCATAAATAAAACAAATAAGGGAAAAATATTATTTGACACCTTAGGGAAAGGGCTTAGATTGAGGAAAGGTGGGAGAAAGTAGAAAAGGGGAAAATAATAAAGGAAAATAGAAACTAAGAAAGAAAGGGTATTGTTTAGTTAGTGCAATGAAATCAGATATAGCAATATTTAATGATGTTCTATACTATACTATGTATTACATTCTATACTTATCCTGGGGAAAAAATGGTTTCTTTATTTCTCATGGCAATCCTGCAAAGTAGGCATTGTTATGGAGGAAGGAAGGATCCAGAGTATGTAATTTGTTCAAGGTCAAACAGCTAATAAATATGTGAAACAGGGATTCATATCCAGAGGACCCTACCTTGGTTTTCAGTACCTGGGTGTTACAGTGAATCTTTACTCTCAAGAATTTGAAATGAAGGGCACTGTCTGAAAATTAAACTTTACGATGACAGACTGTATATATATAAACTCACTGTAACCACAAAGATGGATTTTCTGGTCAGCAAAAATCTCACTAGATGTTGTATGTTGATACCTGTACTGAGCAGGTTTAGGATTACTATAAACAAAAGAGTTGCCCCGGCCAAGTTGGTAGCACCATTTTCAGAATTTTGTCAGGATGAAATAAATTATCACAGTAGTGGGATTGTATTTTCAGGGGCTACTCTGGAATTTTTAAAAAGGTCATAATATAATTTTAGGATATAATCTCATTATGGGCAATATTTAATCCTCTTATTTATGGAAAAAGTGTGTAAGATTTCTTTCCTTTTTCCATGCTGCGTATGTTAAGTGGTAATATTTTGAGGCCAATGAATTGCACTAATTTTTTATTTTTTAATAGTAGCTTTTAGGATAGGTAGAAATTTCAAACTTAAATTTGAATGTACTTTGAAAGTATCCTTTTTAGGATGTATAACTTTTTAGAGTAAAGATGTGTTGTTTTAGCAACTACTTGTGTAAGGAATAAAGGAGATAGGTTTAACCAATATAAAATTAAATATATAACCAAGCAGAATCTTAATTTTATTATGTAGGCTATTCACTTACATCTTATTTTTAAATTTGGAATAACATTTTCATTATTTAAAGTGATAATTTTGAATGCAAATTAAATTAACCTCTAGGTATAAACTGCTTAACAGTTTTGGAGGTTCTTGGTGTCCTGGGGTCATTTACTGTGTGGAGATTTCCCCTTTGATATTTAAAGATAAGCGAGTTGACTCACTAACAGGATTGCTGGTTCTGATTTTCCATCGTGGTTTTGGAGGTCATGAGGTTACAGAATTTGATTTCCTTGATGTCATTCTCGGTCAATCAGTCCGCACATGGGCTAACTCCTAGTTATGTTCTTCTTCTTTTTTTCTACCTTTTACTTTCTGGGAAAGAAGAAGAGATAAGCTACTCTTAAGTATGTTGGCTTAGTGAATATTTTATATGTTGGGAATCACGTAGCAATAACTATAATGTTTGTAAAAGAATAGAAGTAAATACTAAAGCATTACAGATTTTATAAGTATTATCCTATGTCATAATATTTAAACATTTATTTCAGTGTGTTTTTTTTGTTGTTTTTTGCGGTACGCGGGCCTCTCACTGTCGTGGCCTCTCCCGTTGCGGAGCACAGGCTCCGGACGCGCAGGCTCAGCGGCCATAGCTCATGGGCCCAGCCGCTCCGCGGCATGTGGGATCCTCCCAGACCGGGGCACAGCCCGTGTCCCCTGCATCGGCAGGCGGACTCTCAACCACTGTGCCACCTGGGAAGCCCTTATTTCAGTTTTGAATAATTTTCTTTCCATAATTAATTACATTAAGTCATAAGAATACATTAATAATATTTCTTCGCAGATTTACTCCTTAACTTTAACTGACTTTTGCCTACAGTATTAAAAATATTTTATAATCATCTATTATACGTAATATACTGTGTCTAAGTGCAGTTTGGAAATCAAGCAATATGAGCCAGGTGCATAGGATCAATTAATTCCAGTTTAGGAATCATGGAGTGAAGGAGAAAACAGATCCCCTCTTAAAGATTTAGAGGGTTTTGAAATTTAAAGAATAGGCATAGGGGACAGCAGGAGGCTATACACAGATTAGTGAACAATGTCTTGGAGATTTTTCCAGAGTCTGATGTGATTGGAATATGAAGGCAATGGGCTGGAGACAAGGATGGAAATACAGTGGAGATCATAGAAGAAAGGGCTAAAGGCTGAGACTAAAATTGGACACATTTGTTACTGGTGAACATGTCATCTCTGCCTTGTCCCTGAATGCAACTAAATGGCAGATAACAGTCATTGATATATTCATTTAACAAACATTTACAGAGTCTGTATGTATAAGGTATTGAGCTGATTGATTAAAGAGTAAATGTAGCAAAGCAGCATATATGCATCTCAAGAGAACTGTATTTTAAACACCTTTTAAAAGATCTCTGTTGACAACTATCTTCTTTGGATCTCTACATGGAATTTTTTTTGAGGGGGGGTTTGTTTTAATTTTTAGTTTTTAATTCTATAACAAATATGAAGGTCAACTTTTTTTTTTCCTTACCAGGTATTGAGAAATATTGACTTGGTGATTTCAGATATTATTGGTTTGGGAAGGCCCATTCTAAACTGTAAAAATATATATAATGTTTTGCTGACACAGTTAAGTAGTTACAGTCATTGCCTCAAATTCTTTTTATTCTTCTTCTGTCCTCCCATCTCTGAAGTCAGGTAGCTGATTGTGTGATTGAAATCAGGGAAACCTCAGGTAATATATATTTGAAGGCAGGTGTTTTATTTAACCCTGGATGATTCAATCTTATATGAGTTGGTTAGATGACAGTCACTGAACCATGAAATTTCATGTAACTCTGTAGTTATTGTTTTATAAATAAAATCATTGAGGAGAGTTTCATTATAGTAAGAGCCACTATGTGAGATGTATCAAAAAAATAAGTTGGTGAACCATAGACAGGCAAACTTTATATTTAAAAAAACCTCATTTATATTTATTCTAATTTTGTTGAAGTTTCTGTCATCATGTTATAATTTAATTTTATAGAAACAAAAATTAGAACCAAATAGTCCTTTATACCACAAGCATAAATTTAAAGATATATGCAATATTTATCTCATTAGTATTGTGCCATGCAGCTAAACTAATAAGCTCACCTTTACTACAGGACCCTTTGTTTTTAAATCTTTTGACAACAGAGGTGAAACAATAATAATTCAAAGTGATGGGCATTGGGAAAGACTGAGGAAATGTTTTAGATGGCTGTGGCTTAAAAGGGAACTAAAGGTGGAAAGACAAATTAATCTGTCATGATGTGCTAGCTAAGAAATTAAATGGAATATTGATTTTGGAAAATGTGACAATGCTCTTTTAATGAGAGATGAAAGAAAGCCTGAAAAAAAGAAAGGAAGGAAGGAAGGAAGGAGGGGAGGGAGGGAGGGAGGCAAGGGAAAAAAGGAAGGAAGAGAGAAAGAAAGAAGGGAAGGAAGGAAGGAAGAAAGAAAAAAAGAAAGAGGAAAGGAAGAAAGAAAAAAAGAAAGAGGAAAGGAAGAAAAGAAGGAAGAAAATAATAAAAGAACTGATTACCTAGCGGACAGTAAGATGTAGACATCTTTACTTTTTTTTTTTAGTGCATAATAATGGAAAAAAATAAAGCAAAAATGTGTCAGAGTTGATTGGCATTATATACAGCAATACCAGAAGACTGTATAATGAGGCTGAGAACATGAACTAATGAAGAAGTATTACAACAAGAAAGAAAAAGGAAGATTGGTGTGGGAAACCAGAGATGAAGAATAGCCAGTGAGGAGATCAGACAATTTCTCTAACCCTCTAGGAACTAAACACACAAAGGAGCCCAATTAGAAATAAACTAGCTAAAAGAAATATTTCTTAATAAATTGGGGATTATCAGTTTGCCTAAAGGGAATGAAATCAGAGCATTTGAGCATCCTTGTTTCAGAACCACATGCTTTATTTTTTCAATTTTGATACAAATATTCTTGCTTTTCAAATAATAAATTAAAAAAAAATCATGTGTGAAACAAGTTAACAACTAACCAAACTTTCTGATTTTTGAGAGAAGAATCATTTTCAACTGAATTATGGATACAAGGCAATTTCAGAAGTATTTGTCCAGGTCTTTTTTTGTCAACGCCAGGTTACTGTGATGTATTCTCTGGGTTTTCACAAGTTTCCTGGGGACTTTTCATCTGTTAATTTAACCTAACAGCTTCTCCAGATATGGGCACCATATATCTAGCATATAGAATCCTGATGCTTGGCTTTAATTTGACAGGATATAGATGAACAATTCAAGGTCATTTCTGGCTGCTTATATATGTTAATTGGAAACAACACAACAAAAAATGTTTTAAACAGAAAAATGGGCAATACTTAGGGCCACAATGCTTCTTTTCCAGGATCTTTTATCATATCAGTTCTGGCTGCTGGTCAGTCACTAAGTAAACCTAGGGGAAAACAAAGAATACCATCAGTGTGCAGTAACTTAGAAATTTTTATTATCCCTGTGAAATAAGTGACTCCATGAATAAGGGCAGTGTGGTTTCTTATTCTCCTCTTAAAGATATATATATATTTTTGTTTGTTTGTTTGTTTATATATATGTTATATTTATGTTTTTATATATATATATATATATATATATATATATATATATTTGTTTCTTTCTAACAACATATTGCAGTAGAGGAAGTTTTTGATGACCCTCTATTCTGAAGTCAGTGGTTCTCTGCAGTACCCATGGCACACAAAATGTTTAGGCCTTTCATGGCTACTTCAGATTTCCTTGAGGTAAGACTGGCATCTTACTTTTAAAGATCCCAGATTGTCTACTCTTTACACACCAGGGGGCGACCTAGACGGGATTTGAAGAATTAGCTGCCATCTCTTAAAACCATTAACTGGACATATTTATTCATTCATTCCACAAATATTTATTGAGCATCTGGTATTTGGCTGGGTGCTTAGGGACGAAACCTCATATGTAATACATTCTCCAGCGTCAAGGAAATCACAAGTAAGCAAATATTTACAGTAGAGTGTGATAAAGGCAAGATGAATGAACCATGAGGGAGAGACTAGTGAGTAGTTTGGAGGGAAAGGAGGAAATCAGAGCAGGATTCCTAGAAAAGTAAGAGACTTTGGAACTGAGTCTTAGAAAACAAATAGAAAATTGAAATTAACCACTTGAAGGTGAGTTTTGGGGGGAGTGGGGTAAGAATTAGTGTTTAAAGTTGAATTCCTGGAGGAGTATGTTTCATTCACTGTTTCATTTAGCAAATATGTATTGAGCAATTATTATGTTGCTTGGCTGAACCCTGGGGAATAACAGTAAACAGGATGAAAAATGTTTGATCTTGCATGAAGCTTTCATTCTTGAGGGTAGACAGGCAAAATGCAAATTATTACAATAATAGCTAACACTAGTAAAGTGCAAACTATGTGCCAGATACTGTTCCCTGACCACTGATTTCAAGCTTTGAACAACGTGTTGAGAAAGTTTCTATTATTATGGAGTAAATTGGGGAATAGTCATACATAATTAGTACAGGGATGGGCTGGGTCTTAAAGCTAGGCAGCTTGGATTTGGGGTTTATTCTTTCAAGTTCTGTAATAAAATCCCTATCAAAATAAATAAAGAATATATAACATCACCTTGGGAAGTGGTAAGAAATATGATGAAAAAGAAAACTGTGTAAGCAGAGAGATTGGTGGAGGGGAAGATGCAGTTTTAGATAGCAGAGCAGACGTTGTCAGTATCTTGCACACACCTATTGGTCTTTCAGTAGGACCAGGCCAACCGCCAATTACTATCCAACTACTATCCAACTACTAGTAGTACCCGCATGTATTTGTCTGGGGGCTTTTTGTGAAGTCAAAGGAAGGCTACTCTGGTCTGAAGCAGGGCAGAACTGAAGTGGAGGAGAATTAACACTCCCAGAAGAGCTATCAAGGAATAATTTTCAGGAATTGATCTACAACCATCCTCAGCCCTCATGAAGGATAACTTGGATGTGCTTTGGGCATTCTAGGATATTTTCCAGAGTTTTTTCTGCAGGACTGAGCACCATTGCCCCACAATGGTGCCTGGCCAAATCACACACTCTTTATTGGTTCCGTCCTTTGCCTGTCTCACTTGCTCACTCTCATAGCCGTGTTTCCCTTTACCTCCCAAATGAACATTTGTACTTGAATCCCTGTCTTGGAGTCTGCCTTTGGGAAAGCCTAAACTAAGATAGATTGGCTGGTCAGGAAATGCATCTCTGAGGGAAATTTGGGTGAAGAACATACTAGATAGAGGGAACTATACATGCCAAGAACATGAGAAAGGCAGTAGCAAGGCCACTGTGATTGTCTGGAGTGGAGTGAGAACAGGGAGTAAGTGAAAAATGCGCTTGAGGAGCAGGTAGGGACCAGATAGCAAAGGTCTCTTTAGGCTATGGAGAGTCATTTGGAAAGTGAATGTAATAGCGTACTGTTCTATATGAGACAGGAAAAATAAATAACTAGTAGAGTATTGTCTCTAAAAGCAGACTTCAGAGAAGATATAACTCTTTCGGGCTTCCCTGGTGGCGCAGTGGTTGAGAGTCCGCCTGCCGATGCAGGAGACGCGGGTTCGTGCCCCGGTCCGGGAAGATCCCACATGCCGCGGAGCGGCTGGGCCCGTGAGACATGGCTGCTGAGCCTGCGCGTCCGGAGCCTGTGCTCCACAACGGGAGAGGCCACAACAGTGAGAGGCTTGCATACCGCAAAAAAAAAAAAAAAAGGATATAACTCTTTCTTTTTATAAATGAGCAAAGTGAGGTCCAGGTCGCCTTGCTAGAAACAGGATGACACAGGTCTTCTACCCAAGTATGAATCCCAAATTTGTCTGATTCCTAATCTGCATTTAAGAGAGTTGTGTTCATCTTAGAAGCTTACCATGAGAGTAAGCCCAACAAATCAAAGAGAAATGAATAAAAGACAGTAATATCGAGTGCCTTCTCAGAATGAATAAGCAGTAACTGTTTTTTGTTTTTGCTTTTGTTCTTGTTTTTCACTACTGCTTCTCCAAGTTCCGTACTTCTAACTCCCACAGTGTAAGACAGAACAGCTCTTTCCACTCTCTCAAGTGAGGGGTGAGTGGCCTGAGAGGCAGGTGCTAGCTATCCTATGGAATCCCACATGGGTGTAGTGAAGGCAGGTCTGGAAGACAGGCCAAGTTGCACATGGGCATCTGAATACAAGAATTTCTGCTCTGTGGGCTCCCCATCTCGAACCCTGTCATTAATGTGAATTCTAACACCTGCCAGTAAATGGGTACTTGATGTCACCGGTAACTCAATCATCAGCTAAAGTACTCCATCCAAATAATGAGATTGGTGGATTGAATCTCTGTGCAACTTTGTTTTCCAGAACTAAGCAAATGCATGGTGAATTTATTTGGTATGTTTGCTGTTTACTGCATGAGATGAGATGAATTCTAGTAATGTCAAAGAAAGGGACTGAATCATTTATTAAGTACAGTCTTGGACAGGTGTCTCAAATGTCAATTCTAGGATTTAATGTAAACTCATCTTCAGAAAAGTTAGATTTCATGGAAATAAGAACCCAGAGGAATTCAAAGTGCAGGTAGCTGGATGCTTAAATCTCAAACACCTCTATTTATGACAATCTTTTAAATAAACTCTCTTATTTCTCTATTATCCTTCTGTGTTCTGAGGTAGAAAGTGTTTGAAAAACTGATATTGGCTCATGTGTAGGAAGGATTTATACAAATCAAATTGTTTATTCTTTATTCCTAACACTGGCATATAGTCAGTTATTTGCAAATAAAGCCACAAAGTCAAATCTGATATCAGCCCACAGAGCTTTTGGCCTCTATAGGTGTCCCTGCAGAGTTATTACATATAGGGTGTACTTACAATCTGCTATGCTAGGTCATGTTTCCTGATCACAAAATATGATACCAGAAGATGGAGTTTGAAATTGATAAGGAAAACCTGCCTAAATGGCCACCACATATCATATCTAAATATCGACAGGTCAAAAGGAACGTGGGTTAACTATCACTGAATGCAATTTGTAAAATGTATTGGCAAGGCCAAATCTGGAAACTAAGCCCTTGTACCTGTCCCGTCTTCAAGGCACTGTATCTCCTACCAAACAACAAAAATATTTCAATTGCGGCTTCATATATATATACATATATATATATATATATTTGCTAATTTAAAAACCTTGGCTTTGAAAGCACAGAATTAAATTAAAAATTGTGCAACCAATGCTGGAAAAGTAGAAGGGATTCATGATATATTTTGTGAATGTATTAATCTAAATTAATTTCCCAGAGGCGGTATTTGGGAGCTCTTGCTGGTAGCTCTTATAACACTGGAAATGTCTTAATGGCATATTTACTTATCAATATTAAAGAGAAAAGACCTGACACAAAAACAATTGCTAATGACCTGTTCAGTGATATAAAATCTAAAGATTACTTAAAGAACTAATCATTGCCAAGAAATTTAAGTAGAAACAGCATTGCTGAAGTAAATAAAGAAAGAGCACAGCTCAGAACAAGGGAAATGGGCTGAGGAGAAAGAACATGAAATAAATCAGTGAAGTCTATGATGTTACCAGATAAAGTTTCCTAGGCTCTGCAGAAGTTAACAGAGACTTTTTCTTTCTTTCCTTTTCCTTCTTTTTTTTCCCCCTGCCTCCCTCCCTCCCTCCTTCCTCTTCCTTCCTTCCTTCTTTCCCTCCTTTCCTTCTTCCTTCCCTTCCCCTCCCTTACCTCCCCTGCCCTTCCCCTGCCCTTCCCTCCATTCCCTTCCCTTCCCTTCTTTCTTTCTTTCTTTCTTTCTTTCTTTCTTTCTTTCTTTCTTTCTTTCTTTCTTTCTTCTTTCTCTTTCTTTCACTTTTTTCTTATATATACATTCTGATTAAATATTTTACCTTCTAGAATTGAGGTTAATGAACTTTTTCTATAAATAACCAGATAGTAAATGTTTTCAACTTTTCAAATATGATAATCTCGGTTGTAGCTCTTCATCTCTGCCATTGTATTCTGAAAGCAGCCATAGACAATAGTAAATGAGTGGGTGTGGCTGTGTTTCAGTACAGCTTTATATACAAAACCAGGTAGCAGGTGAGATTGACCTGAGGGCTGCTGTTGGCCAGTCCTTGTTCTAAAAAGTGATCTTTTATAGATATTTACCCCCAATACTACTCTTTTCCATGAAAAAGAGAAGTATCAGTAATATTTTCTGGTGTAATACTTGAAGAATGGACCTATTTATTATGCTCATTATGAGTGTTTAAATATGAAATGGAATTCATTATTAATGAATATTTAGTATCTTCTAGGTGCTTTTTGCAGTGTTTCGTGTATATGATCTCATCTAATACTGAGGACTGTAAAATTATCCCCATTTTAGAGAAATGCAGCAATGTTAAGAAATTTGGATGAATCTGTTTAAATTTTAAGTGTCAGTTTTGGAATTTAAAGCCTTTGCCTTTTCCAAATACTTGTACATGCTTATGTGTATAAAATCTCTACACATTTTTTGTGATGAAAATATGAGTATACCTCAAAGACCTCATAACAGTTAGAATATAAATAAGCATGCCATGAAATATACTGTGAGAATTGTTAAACCTTGATCTCAAACATTCTATGATATTCCACCTCAAGAAGAATTTATTAGTTTCTAAGTTGGTGCTTCTTCCTTCAGAATGTACCAGAATTCAAGTTTGAAAATATCCAGTGCCAGTGGTTCTTAACTGTGGACCATGTAACTACCCAGGGAATATTTGGAAAAGTGTGGGTTTGGGGTTGTAGCAATGATTGCAAAGAGGTAATGACACTAGCACATGGCGGGTGAGCGTCAAGAATGCTAAAGATCCTGCATTAAGAATGACAGTCCCATGCAGTGAATTGTCACACCCATCATGCCAAAAGTTCGCCACCCCTCTACACTCATTAAAAAACAAAAAAACAGGGCTTCCCTGGTGGCGCAGTGGTTGAGAGTCCGCCTGCTGATGCAGGGGACACGGGTTCGTGTCCCGGTCCGGGAAGATCCCACATGCCGCGGAGCGGCTGGGCCCGTGAGCCATGGCCGCTGAGCCTGCGCGTCTGGAGCCTGTGCTCCGCAACGGGAGAGGCCACAACAGTGAGAGGCCCACGTACCGCAAAAAAAACACAAAAAACAAAAACAGAGGTGTTGGCTTGTGGCAGATCTTGTTGATTACCTAGCCAATAGCCACTTCTTGCTTCTTCCTTGCTAACGTAACTTTTATTTTATTCAGGTAACACTTAGATTCCAGTGAGCCTCTGGGAATGCTGACCCCTCCCCAGTTGCAGAGGATGAGCCATGTTTTAAATCCAATCACAGTAACCCTCATCCCACTCTGCCAGTGATTGGGTTTAGACAGGGGCACCTGACTCTTTCCTTGCCTAATAGATGTAAGAGAAAGCCTACTTAACAGCTCCTTGGAAAGGTTTCCCTCCATGGTAAAAAGAGAAAGTTGAACAGGGAAACATCTTTCCTCACCCCTTTCTTCTTGATTCGGATGTTATCATGTGAGAATTTCATGCTTGGAACAGTTGCAGATATTTCTCAACTGTGAGAGAAAAACCAAGAGAATCCCAGAGAAATTGAACCAGTGCCTGACATTACTGAGGCCCTCAATTAATCTGAGGACTGCCTATCTTAGAGATTCTGTTATATGAGATTATCCTTAGAATGCAGACCACTTTTTAGTTAAGCATGCTTTTAGTTTCATAAAAAAACATCCGAATTGCTACATGGGAACTATGATTTACCTTTGCCCAGGACCAAATAAACTATATATATGGAGCATAGCCCAGATATAGATTTCTCACACTTGGCTAAAAAAATTTTAAACAGGGCTTGAGAGACTCTCTAATCCCCCACATCCAAGTTCAAATACAAAACAAAGTATATATCCGTCACTCCAATTTTGGGAAGAAATTAATTTTCTTGTTGAAGTGATTCAATAACCTTATGACTAGGAAAACATAACGTACAAAATACATTACATTACTTGCTTTAGAAAGCAAGGTCTCACTTTAGAAGGTAATGCTCTAATGTTAAGAAAACTGCATCCGTTCCAGGCAAGTTAGTAAAAAGTTATTTCTGTAATTTTAATGAAAAGCAACTCTGAAGGAATATAGTATAAAATGATAAAGTTTCTTTCTAAAAATTGTTAAACTTCTACTTGTTATACTAAAATAATTAAAATTACTAAAATACAATTTTTATAGCTAATAATTATCTGGAAATAAAATAATAAGTAATTGGAAGGCTTATAAATTTAGGTTCATGGAACCTTGTGGGGGGCAAGCAGATAGAGGGTAGAGACGGGGGATACCATTTGCTATAAAAAGATTGAAAAGGAAATTTGATTAGGACTAAAAATGATTCTGTTCCATGCGTTTCCACCAAAATGAATAGTCTCCTTCTTTATAGAGGGTGACATATTAATTTTGGACCTTTTTAATCCAATGATCTCTTCTATAGATTATATCTATAGAAGAAACCTAAAAAATCTATAATAAATCCATCAATCCAATAAAGGAAAGTTAATAAAATACAGGAGAGTTTGAGGGGAAAAATGAATACAGCTAGGTTGATTATGGAGATTATCAATACCTCATCTTATTACCAAACCAAGTTTTGTATCTTCTTTAGTCCTTTTTGAATGTCAGTCCTTTCGATGGTATATGGCATCACATATTTTCTTAATGCCGTTAGAGCTTTTTGGGGCATGTGGGTGTGGGAGGGACAATAAGCATTTGCAACAGAATCTTCATCTCAGTGACTTTTCCAGTACCATCTGGATTCCTGCATATTCTCTATATGTCTATTCAGAAGGAGAATTAGATAAAAAATAGATCAAAGGATGTAAGCATGCAAAGGAAAAGGAAGTGCTCTCTTGTTCAACCCTCCCAGTTGAGCTGCTTCCTGGTTAAAATACTAATACATGGCAATTGGCCTGTGAAGTTCATGCCCCGAGGCATGAGGAGTTTGGCATGATCAAATGAGTGTATCATTTCCGCCTCCTTCTGTCCGCAGTAATAAGCAATCCAGCCTGGTGATTGGAAGAGCACATTTTCTTTGTCCTGAACATGCTGTATTTATCCTTCACGAATATCCACAAAACTCAGCAGGGATTTGGTTGAGAGAGTAGTATCGCTCCTTGCAGACAAACTGGTAATAAATTTGGGAGGCATTGTACAAGATCTGAAAGCTGCCTTCAGAATTTGCCTGAGGCGGTGTGTATAGACAGGAGTTAAGGAGATTATGTAAACTACAGAGAAGAATGAGGCGAGTGGGTGAGGCAAAGCCCAAGTCAGAATACCCTCTGAATATTCTCTCAGCAAGAGGAAGTTAGAGGTTCAAACTATGGTCTGGGTATATAACCTTTTCCTTCTACTACTGGGAGTTAACTAGTAACTCTGGTTTGCATGCTCTGTTTTCCTTGAAATATGTAGACATTTAAAGGAAATTTTCTATCTCTGTCTTGGATAGCATGCTTTAAAGATCCGTTTCAACTTTGTACTTCTACCTTAAGAATTGCTCCATTCTTCAGTGTTCTCTAAATCTTTTTTTTTTTTTTTTTCTCCCAATAATTTGGAAAATATGCTTTGGAAATGGGTTCTGGGAATGAGATTTCAGGGTGCTCAGAGGAATACCTTTGTTTGCATTCACCTGGAATGCTTATTTTAAAATGTTAGAATCTGGTTACCACCCCTTCCCCTCATGAACAGAGAATTTGGTGTGGGGCACTGAAATCTGCTCTTTCAACAGATTCTCCAGTGATTCTGATAAACACGAATGCTGGGACCTCGCTGTTTTAGAAAGTTGTAGGAGGATAGACTGAGAAAGAGAAAACAAGGTGACAAACTGTGAAAATAAACCAGGGGGATTTTTTTCACCCATTGTTTTGGCATGGCATGAACCTCACTAAATACATAACAGGTTTGCTTTAGAATGCCACTTTACCCATAATATATATTCATGAGGATTTTTCTTAACAAACATCAATTTCATAAATAGGAATGAAAAGTTTCTAAATCTAATTTCACTGAGTCTGGAAAACAGAACATGAAATCACATAGGGAACATCTTTCTGTATAACCTTACAAAGAGAATCATTGTTTTCTATTTACTTTCGTCTTTATGAAATGCCTCTTCTAATATTGCATTCTTGTAAAGCATAGATCAAGAAACTGAACCATGCCCTCGGGGAGAGAGGGAAGCTAGGCCTAGACGTTCTCAAATAAAATATATTAATATAATGATTATAAAAGTGTTTTGATGAGGAGAAATACATCAGGGAGTATTTGGTTGGTAGGCCTCAATAACTTTTATTAAGTTATTTGAGGGAATATTTACCAGTAACTATAATGTTTACTCTTAAGCACACATTTCTCTCCATGGATTTCCCATGAACCATACCAACTTCATCAGACTTTTTAATCTCTTCTCATGAAACACACATTTTCAGCTATAATAAACATGGAAGTGAATACAATAGTATCTACAAGATTGGGATCTTGGCAAATTTGGAAACATTTCTCCACTTAAATTTTAACGTAAAAAATAAGATTCCCACTATGGATGTGGACCTCAGTCTACCAGAAATGAGGCTTCTGATAAATTTCCATTATTCATTAGCTGATTGAATTGAAAACCAAGATTTCTCTTTTGGAGAGTCTCAAGTATAGCAATGTTTCAGTTGGAAAATGATAGGGGAAATATATTATTAGATTAATTAGATAATTAGAAAAAGTCACAGCTGCACCCTTTGACAGCACATTTAGTGTCTCTGTGTTAATGAGGCAGACCATACATAAACTCTCCAAAAATGAAATTTACAGAAGCATTTATTTATCTGATATTTATTGTGAAAGCTGATTTTAAAAAGGCCTTGTATTCTAAGAAACTAGGCTCTTATAGATAGTAATCAGGGCCTGTTTCTATAGTCTTGATTTCATTTTTTTTTGTTCATAATCATACACAAAAATATATTGTATATTTGTACTTTTATGTGCATATCTTTAGTTCAGTTGTAAGATATTTGTTACCGGTTTTCATAATTGAACCACTAATGAGGTGGTAGAATTGTAGCCTTGTGTCTCCACCAGGCAAAATACAATTCAAAAATCTTGTTACTCTCAAAGGGAGTTGTTATTTCCTCTTTTTTTTTTTCTTCTTTTTTCTTTATTAGGCCATGCGAGATTATTTTCTAAGAGACTAGATATTATTTTCAGCCATTTAAATATTCTTTCCAATATCTTCCTAATAAAGAAGGGAGTATTTGCTCCTGTTGTCAAGAAAACACAGCTGAGTTTTTCTAATTGCTCAATTAATCTAATGATACACTTTTCCTCTCATTATCAAACTAATATGTTTCAGCACCCAAGCTGTATTCTTCACTGGAGCTGTCTTGTTTGTTTTTGATAATACTGACTTGTGAAATTGTGTACATGCTTATTATAATTAGCTAATATAAGCTCCATATTTTATATTATAAATGAACTGGCTTTTGAACCTGGAAAAATGTTGCTTTATGCAAAACATCTCAACCAATAGTAACTTTAGCATTTTCACCTTTGTTTGAATTTCAGCTACTGCTTTCTTGGAATAAACTATAGTCTAAATTTTTTTTTAAAATAAGTCTAAAAGAAATGTTATCATCGTAATAGTGAGCAATAAGCAAAAGAACAAATGGGTATAGAAACCTTTCTTCTAATTTAATAAATTATTCCAAACATTCATACGAAGTATACTTATTTTCTAATGTAAAATAATTTGTGTCAGAAAACAAGTGTTTTCGTAATTGATTTTCATACATTTCTTTTTCTTTTTTTTTTTTTTTTTTTTTTTTTGTGGTACGCGGGCCTCTCACTGTTGTGGCCTCTCCCGTTGCGGAGCACAGGCTCCGGATGCACAGGCTCAGCAGCCATGGCTCACGGGCCCAGCCGCTCCGCGGCATATGGGATCCTCCCAGACCGGGGCACGAACCCGTATCCCCTGCATCGGCAGGCGGACTCTCAACCACTGCGCCACCAGGGAGGCCCTCTTTTTCTTTTTATGAGAGTTTAGAGGAAATGGCACGTAGGCCTCCCTATCAGATTAACAAAACTGCTTCAGAAATGGAATTGTTTCATGAATTGCCTTTTAATATTATTATATATTTTTCCTGTTTCAAATGCTCATTTTGGTGAAACAGTTGCTTCTTTGCTCTTGCTCAGAGATTGTCCACATGACCCTTACAGTCACTGTTCTCTTCATTGACATCAGTTCTCACCTTAATTACCTTAATTAAGCTCTTACAACAGGAAAGGGGCACTGTTGGGCCTTGTGCATGCATCATCTTACTGGAACTCTCCTCTTGACCCTGTAGCATTGTTGTTGTTTGCCTTTCACAGGCAAGAGGACTGTACTTGGGGTAAGGAACTTGAAAGGACACAGAATTAGTAAATAACAAGACCAAGGTGCCAACCTATTCTTGTTCCAGAGCCAGTGTAGTTCATTTCTGTGCTATATTGCCAAGGATCATATTTGGATTTATTACCTGCAATGTTGAACTTCTGACTGATTCAATCTGTGCTCTAAAATGAACCACAGCTCTCTGTCTCTTAGTCCTAGGGAACTCTAAGCCTTATTAAAGTGATATTTTTGATCAGCTTGTTGATTTTCCTTTGAAATTCGTTCAGAGTTGCTCTCTTGGTTCCCATGATGTCATTACAATTTGGTAAGTTTGGACCATTTTCTCCTTATAAAGATGTGTCTTTGAGCAATTCTTCTCAGAAGATCCCATGTCTTTCTTCTATCCCCTGCATTAATAAGTAGTAAATAAGTAAATAAGCTTCTATATACCATGCTTGATTTCTACAATTGGACGTTTGAGTATAGAAGAAAAATACTTAGACTTGTCATGCCATTTTAGTGGCATGTTGGTCAATATTAAATATCCAAAACAACTAATTAAAAAATAAATATACATTTTCTCCATTATTTAAAAAAATATTAAAGAAAAAAACACTTTAAAATGCCTTTCTGAAAAAAAAATTGTTTAAAATGCCTTTCTGCCAATATCCTCTATTATTAGAATTAGTGATTAACCTATCTTGAGTTTTTGCTTTTGTTTTCTGCTTTGTTTTAACATTGAAAATAATATTTTTAGGATGAAAAGTTTACTGGAAATATTCATTTAGTCTTTAAACCATTTTATAATTTATCCATTCATATACCTCTCATTATTTTTATTATTTCTATTTTGATCTTTATAGTATACCTAGAAGAGTAAACAATATTCCATTATTCATGTATTCATGAATTATATATATATGTATACACACACACACATACATTACACACACACAGTTAAATACTTGAAAGAGATAGAAGAGATGAACATTAAAACAAAAAATTTCATAACTTGATCCCCTGCTTCATGTCAGTGTTTGTGCAAAGTGTCTGGAGAGCAAAAGGAGTATCCTGTTGAACAATATATCAGTTGTAGTTTTAGAAATCATAATCAGACTGCAGTGTATTTTATGGACATTTTTAATATTGCACTCAATAGGGCAATATACCTTCAGTCTCTGATTTCAGTTGTCAAAAAAAAACCCTATTTTGCTGTATTATAGAATCATTGTTTGAAAAGAGAAATCAAAGCTAACTCAGCCAAGAAATATTAAAACTAAATGTTTCTGCATGACACATAGGCGCTTATAAAAAAAATATCTATTCCTTCAACTGCTTTGGGTGACATGATAGTTAAAAGCCCATCAACCTGAACTTGAAGTTATGTCTTGACCACTGTCAGTAGTTTGAGGAGGATATTATTCACATGCCATTCAAGACCTAAACATATTTTTATCATCACTGCCAACAGTCATAAATAACAAATGTCATCTGTCAAACTCTTGGTTTATATAAGAAGAATACCAATACACAAAAAAAGAATAAAAGTACAGTCTAGTTTAGTTGATTTCAGAGTCTTAGACTTGGCCTGACTATTAGTAGTCTGGGTCTCTCTCGAGAAACAAAATTTTGCTTGTGTCTCAGTTTCCCAACTGAAAAATGAAGGCTTTTGGCCAAATAATATTTTGAGATTCTCAAGCTTTAAAATCCTGTCATTTCCTACTTGAAGCTTTAGCTGTTGTGTGTGAAAACTATTTCAAAAATTACCTCTGTCCTCCAAAATGATGATTTTTTTTTCTAAACACAAATAGTAGACATGGCTCATACCAAGCTTTCTTTCTTCACATTATGTTCTGATGCAAGAAATGTTATCTTGAAAAGGCACTGCTCTGCATTCTGCATATTTGTTTTGTAGCTCATGCTCTTGCTCTTATTCAACAAAATAAACAAACATTCCAATGGGGTTAAGGATTAATGGCAAGGAATTGCATGACTGTACAGCATGTAACCTTGAGGGAAGAGATCAAGGGAAATGTCAGTCAAACACCTGCCCTTAGCGCAGTTGCTAATTAATTCGTGAACATTGACTCGGGTTGCAGATTTGCTAGTGTACAAGGGAATCAAGTCCCATCCTATAAATACTGCCTTGATTTAATGAGGCTTTAATAGGATTAAATGGTTTTAACTTTATGACTTCATGTTTTTGATTATGGTTGTGTAGCGCTTTTTGATATGGAGAGATATGGATTTCACTGGGTTTTAACAGTAGACTCTAAATGAAAGGTAAGGGGAATAAAAAGGGGAGAATGTGTCATTAACTCAGTAACTTAATTTTCTAGAATCTTAAAATAATATTAAAGGTTAAATTAGTCTCAGGCTACCTAGAAGTAAACATGATATATTACTCAGATTCTCCATCTAAAGTAATTACCATTTAGTTAAATAGACTGTTTTTTTTATTACTCTGAATCAGAGCTATTTTGCTATATCAAAGTCTCAAATGTATGCAGAGCTTGATTCTAAATCATTTTTTAAAAATTATATTTCACTAGCTTTTGTATTTGAAGATAAACTGATGGTAACTTGTCATTCTATAAATCTTTTGGTATAAAATAAGAATATCATTGTGAATTTGTAATTGGTTGCTGCAGTTTTCTATTATTAAAATTTCACTTTGACCTCTCAGAAAAACTGAAAAGTGATTTTGTCATGCTGCCATTTTAGGTGTTGGGATGATACTGTAAAATAATCAAACCAGTAAGTTTCAAGGCTCAGCTCAGACTGTTATTATTATTATTATTATTATTATTATCATCATTGCTATCATCGTTATTATTTTAGTCAAGATTACTTGAAATCTACTACATAAAATATATTTATAGGCATAGACTGAGATGTTTTTAAGTTAATATCTACTAGGACATGTGGTAATTGGGCAAATCAAATTATATCATTCCCCAGTTATAAAGCAATTCAAACATTTCATATTTATCTTAGAATAAAGACCAAAAGTATTAATTATGGTCTATGTTCTTGATCTAGCCCATCTTTCCAAGCACTGTAGTTACCTCAATAAAGAAAGCAGAGGGCTTCCCTCGTGGCACAGTGGTTGAGAGTCCGCCTGCCAATGCAGGGGACACGGGTTCGTGCCCCGGTCCGGGAAGATCCCACATGCCGCGGAGCGGCTGGGCCTGTGAGCCATGGCCGCTGAGCCTGCGCGTCCGGAGCCTGGAGAGGCCACAACAGTGAGAGGCCCGTGTACCGCAAAAAAAAAAAAAAAAAAGAAAAAAAAGAAAGCAGACCACATCCTTGCTCTTGAAGATAAAGCTTATAGTATAATAGGGAAGACAGACAATAAATGAGTAAACCAAGGTAGATATATTGATAGGTAGTCATAGGTATCATGAAGGAAATATTAACACAGCTACTTCAGAGAGAGTGACTAAAGCAGGAACGATCAGTTTAGAGCCAGTGGCCAGAAAATGCCTCTCCAGGTACCTACTATTTGACCTGATAACTGACAACAAAAAGAAGACAGCCTTGCAGGTTCTGGAAGCAGAATATCCCAGACAGGGAGAACAGCTAATGCATTAGGCTCCAAGGAAGGAACAGGCTTGACAGTTTTAAGGGATGGATTGGAGCAGAATCAGGTAAGGGGAGAGAAGCACCATAAGGCGATCCAGAGCAGATCCTGTCATGTTTCCAATGTACTGAGATGGAATTGCCCCCTACTATCCAGTTTCCTTGCCCTGTTTTCAGTTTCTGAAGTGGACCATGTACCCCTCAGGACCCAAAGCATAAAGTTTCTTTCTTTTTACTATGACCATCGTATCCCCAGCTTCTAGCAGAATGCGTAACCCATAGTAAGTGCTTAATAAATACTTATAACATGAATGAAAGAAATGTTTTCACTAATTTGTATCTCTATTGCTTAATGAGAATAGAGCAGTATTCTCATGCTCCCACCCTCTTACTCCTTGGGATAGATGCTTTTAATTAGTTCCCAAATATTAGGTCCAATCTTCTTTTTTCTCTTCCCCCCTTTTAACTAAAGGGCTTGAAAAAGCAATATATTTACTTTGCCTGCTTTTCCTGCAGCTGAAGGTGTCAGGAGAGCCAGTTATGATCAACAAGAGCAGAAACCAAGGAAGAGATATTTTCCTTCTCTATGAAAGGGGGGATATATAATTTTATTTCCCTGGCTACCCTTGCTTCCTGTCTTTGGACATGACTGTGAGGATAGTGTGCCTGAATGTTGAAACCACTGATATTTGAGGTTTCTATAGCTTACTGCCCAATAATATCTCCCCACCTCATTGTTCTATACATATTTTTCCAAGGACATTTCTTATTCTCACAAAGAAATCAGTTCTGACATCAGACTGGAACAATAAAAGAAGTTCCTCTTATAAAAATTGTTGTTTTTTTAGTTCTGTATCAAATTCTATATCTACAGATGGCAAGCTTATTACACAGTATCTTTCCTGATGTTGGCCATTTATCCTTTTAATTATATTTTACTTCCTGGCTTCTTTTGCCCAACTGTCTTACTCCTTATTGCTTTTGCACACACAGCAAAGAGGTATGATTTCTGTTGTGGACCCTTTCTTGCTGCATATTGGATAATTAATTAGGTAGCTAATTTATTTGTATGTTCAGTGCAAGACAGTTTACCTCTTAGATAAGGAAAGGACTCCATGTTTCTAGCTTTTCCCAAATAAAGAGAAGATATATGTCATTTTTATACTTTTCTCTAATATTTTTACAATTTAGCTTCTTTAACCGAATTTGACTATTTGTATTTGAGTATATACTGTAATTCCCTAGAATGTCAGTGTTATGTGAAAAAAATTAAACATCTGCTTCAGTTTCTTGTTTATAGAGTTTTAAAAAACTTTTCAATGCCCCCCCAGAATCACTGATTCTTTGTTCTATCTCAAACATAACTCAGAGGATTAATATTTTTTCCAGTTAAGGATTTCACTTTACAATATCTTCTCCAATCCCCTGCCAATTCAGAGCTTTGTCCCATTGTCATTACCAGGTTATAATAGTTAAGTTTATTAGTAACAATAGTAAAATAACAACTTTATAATTTTTTATTGAAGTATAGTTGACTTACAATATTATATTAGCTTCAGGTCATTTGAAGTTTTTATAGAATATACTCCATACAAAGTTATTATAAAATTTGACTATATTCCTTGTGCTGTACACTATATCCTTGTAACTTATTTATTTTATACCTAGTAGTTTTTACCTCGTAATTCCCTTTACCTATTTTGCTTCTCCCCTCACCCCTCTCCCCTCTGGTAACAACTAGATTGTTTTCTGTATCTGTCAATCTGTTTCTGTTTTGTTAAATTTGTTCATTTATTTCTTAGAGTCTACATATGAGTGAAATCATACACTATTTGTCTTTCTCTGTCTGACTTATTTCTCTAAGCATAATACCCTCCAGGTCCATTCATGTTGTCTCAAATGACAAAATTTCATTCTTTTCTATGGCTGATTAGTATTCCATTGTAGATATATACCGCATCTTCTTTTAACCTTATGGTATTTGTCTTTTGAGTTATGCCACTCAAAGTTTATCCTCTTATAGGATGATGTTGGTCTTTCTATGATTCTTCTGTGAACCATACACATTGTGTGTGTGTGTGTGTGTGTGGTGTGTTCTTATTAAAGTTCTTGCCACATTGTCCTGCTCTTAATTATTTCCATTTGTCTTCTTCACAAGAGCATGGACTCCTCGAGGGCAGGTATCTCATTCCATTCTTCATAGTGTCTTCAATTCATAGAATAGAGCCTGGTGCTGAGCAAGAAAATAATAAATATTTTGTACGTCATTCATTTAATAAAGGAGTGGGTGAATGAATGAATGTGTAAGTATTACGTCCTACATCTCATACACAGGGTGACTTTATATTTCTGTGTAGCTAGGGGTCCATTTGACGAGTCTCTGAAAATCACTGACAAACTATAGCCTCTGGCATAGTTTATGACAATTTTTAATGTGATTTAGCAGTTTTGTAACTCAGTTTCCACATGAAAAGTAACAGATATCTTCTCTTATTAAAATCAAATTGAATTTATTTTATACAGTATTCTTATGCAAACCAGAATGTAACCAATGTAGCTCTAGCCTTCTGTGGCCACAAATGCTGTTGATGGATGTTGGACGAGCTCCAGGTGATTTTTTTAGAAGAATCTGTATTATACCGGAATTTCTTTGGCAAATTGACAGAATAAAGATTTTGACTAAGCTTTACGAATCATGATTACAATATATTATTTCCTTTTCTATCCATTTCTCCCTTCTCAGTTGTGCTGGGTAGAAAATGAAAAGGATTTATCCAATTAAAAACTAGAGAGACTATGTCCTATCAAAACATTTCTTCCGAAGTGTTTTAAAAGAAAAATCTAATGGGAGAAGTTACCAGATAGAGAGGCAGCAAATAGAAGTGATCAGGGGGAGTTTTGAGACACCATAGGGTCCTCCTTTCTGGGGCACATCTCCTCTCCTCCCTTTAACTTCAACAAAAGGGATACAGACTAGAGCCTATTTTGTGGCTCTTTTCAATTACATATTACCAGATAGAGTAACCTGAATTCACAGGGGAACATGAATTTACAGGCTAAAATAACCAGATACCTAAGAAGTACAAAGAGTATTAAAAAAATTAAAAAAGGTATCAAAGTGAACAACATCAGAGGCATAATTATTAAAACAGATGACTGAGAATATAATATTATATGATAAGCACATAAAGATGATAAGGTTAGATAATAGCAATATGAATCAAGAACAATAAATCATAAAAGGAGCCAGTAGTAAATGAACACAATTGATGAGCTATATAGCTAGAAGGATAAATCTGAAAAGTGAATTAGTGTGTTGAAAGATCAAATTGAGGAACTTTTCCATAAGGCAACAGTTAAGAAAAAAGAGATTAGTTTTAAATCAGCAGAAACACTGTCCATATAAAGAAGTTAATCTCTTCAATTAAAGGACTTAGAGTAGATGAAAATAAATAAATAAAAACAAGATCTAACAACATATTTTCTACAAAAACATATTTAAAATAAAAAAGCACAGAAAGGTAGACAAAGATATACTAAGTAAGTATATGCCTATGGAAAACAGTAGTAAACAACTAACATGACAAAATATGATTCCATAAAATTAACTCAAAATGTCAGAGAAGGATATTTAATTCTTTAAAAAGACTAAAAGAAAAAAAAAAGGTATAATCAGCATAAACTTGTATGTAACCAGCAATATCACCTCAAAATATATAAAGCTTTAACTGTCAGAACTGAAGAGAGGTATAGATAAACTTATAAGTCTAGTTCAAGATTTTAGCACCTTATTCACAGAAAGTAATAGCTGAAACAGACAAAAATAAATAGAAATATTGAAGGCCTGAACAATAGGATTCAAATATTTATTTTATAGGTATTTTTTAGTGTAAAAGAAGATAAATAGATAAATGTTTGAGATTTGAACTATGTTTATGTGTGTGTATGTTTGTGTATGAGACAGACAGAAAGACACCTATACCCAAATTCAAATAATATCATTATTATTATTATTATTATTTATGTATTTATTTTTAAAGAAGATGTTGGGGGTAGGAGTTTATTAATTATTTATTTTTGCTGTGTTGGGTCTTCGTTTCTGTGCGAGGGCTTTCTCTAGTTGTGGCAAGCGGGGTCCACTCTTCATCGTGGTGCGTGGGCCTCTCACTATCGTGGCCTCTCTTGTTATGGAGCACAGGCTCCAGACGCACAGGCTGAGTAGTTGTGGCTCACGGGCCTAGTTGCTCCGCGGCATGTGGGATCCTCCCAGACCAGGGCTCGAACCTGTGTTGCCTGCATTAGCAGGCAGATTCTCAACCACTGCGCCACCAGGGAAGCCCTAATATATTATTTTTGAACATATATACAACATTTACAAAGTAGACCATATGTTTGACTGAAAAGATAGCCTAATAAAGAGGATTTATGCAATCCTAGCAATTTATGCAGTCCCATTTTGGAATCTTCATCACCTTAAGACTGGCATATTCTTTTTTACACACCAAAATTATGTTAGTATACAGTGATACTGGGGAAATTAAGTCACCTAAAATGGGAGTGAAGTTAAAGAAGAGAAGGCATTCACCATCCTACAACCCTACACACAAACATATAGCTACTTTCTGTAGTTCTTCAGTCTTGTCTGATAATCATATTTTATGGCACTTTAAAAAATATACCATATTGCTTTAATAGTAGTAATTTATGAAGCATTACTTACATGGCACATATAGTGTTAACAGTTATGTTTCAATACCTCAGTAAAAGCTTCATGAAATAGGTAATAGTATGCAAATGTAATGAATGAAGAAACTGGAGCCTAAATAAATTAACTTTTCAGCAACTGAACAGAGCTAGAATGTGCCAGAACAGCTTGGTTCCAGATTCTGAGACTTCCCCAGAGACAAGAGTGTTACTTGAGAATAGGGCTAACTAGGCTCCTAAGAAGCATCCAGTAAATGCCTGTTAAATTAAATTAAATTCTCTTCACTGTAATGAAATTCTGACCACAAAAACAGAGGTGGATATTGATACCACTTTGGGTACATAGTTGATACAAAATAATTTAAAATAGAGCAAAGTAAATCTCAATGCCAGAATGCATGCAACTGTGTAGAGAACCACTGTCTCAGCAATGAGATCCATGTATCCTTGCGATGCACTGTTTCATGAGTGCATGTGGTAATTACAGCCATAAGATTTGAGTAAATCAATTCCTTAATGTAGTAATGGCATTGCAAGAGTAGTAATGGTAATATTAATAACAATAACCATAATCCTGTGAAAGTTTGGAAACATTAAGTCTCCTGGAGACTATGCAGCTATTTGCTAAATGACTTTTTAAAAGGAGAAATAATTTATTTTTATTGGCTTTGACCCAGCAAAATATTAATATCTTTACATCATTTCTATCTTGCTAATAAAGGAGTTCAGAATTTTTAACATATTCTTGCTAGGCAGTGATCCAAATCATGCCCTCTAGTTGGTATTACAGTATCAGTAATTGGTGTCTCATGTTAACATTTATTTAAATCTGCTGATTTAACATTTAAAAATTCTGGGGTTAATGGATCTGTATTCACAGATCCATTAACCTCAATAAAAATGAACGGAACCTCTTGTGAACTAAAATCAGTTCAGATCATGGATTTGCTTTCTCTAATACTCACATTTAGGTGGTCCTGATAAAATGTCAGGTCATGAAAAGGTCTACCAGTAATAGTAATATTCAAGGTGATTTTTCAGTGCTTTACCATTGTTATTGTCCTATGCAACAGAAGCAAAGCTTCCCTATAATATATGGTCTATATATAAACTATCCTCCGCACGTACATTTGCTGAAGCTTATGGATTCTTACAACACTCTAGAATTGTCTTCTCTCAAATTTCTGCGACTTAATAAAGCCCATTGGGTTTCCTCAGTACTTATCATAGATCCCTAAATCCCAGGGACTTCAAAATCTGGTTCTCTCTTCTGAGAAAATATAGTAAAGTAATATGACAGAAACTTTCATGTTATAGAAACTACTGGACTCTAAACAAATGTTAAGAACTGGAGAGAAGGCACTAGAACAATTTTTACTACTTTCTAGCAATGTGAGTGTGGGCAAGTCACTGAAACTCTCTAAGTTCAAATTACTTTATAGTAATATTCAAGTACAGGAATGCTTTTATGTGTTTTTTTGTTTGTTTTTTGGTTTTGTTGTTTGTTTTAGGATTTTGAGGCTTGAAAACAGTTTTTTTTCCTTTCTAAATTAATCAGGTGTAATATACAGAATAATTCACACACAGTAAATGTACAACTCAAATGAAGAAATAGAACATTCTCAACATCCTGAAAGTTCCCTAATGTTTTTTCCCAGTGAATATTCCATACTATAAAGGAAAACATTATTCTGACTTCTAACATGACTGAATGCAATCATTCAGAATGTAGTGTTTTGTATGTAACTTCCTTTAATCATTGCTATGTCTGTGAAATTCATTCATGTTCCTAAGTGTAGCAACAGTTGGTTCTTTTCATTGCTGTGCAATATTAGATTGTATCGGTATACCACATTTTACTTATCCATTCTCCTGTTTTGAATATTTGGGCTATTTCCAATTTTTGACCTTTAAGAAGGATGCCTTTTTCAACTAAAAGCTTCCCGTGATTGTGGTTTGAAAGAGAAACACAAGGCTTTGCTGAATAATCTTCATACTTTAAAAGATGTTTTAGTTATCTATGGCTATATAGCAATCACCTCAGAACATTGCAGCTTAAAACATCATAAAAAATTTTTATAAGAAGTTTTTGGATCAGAACTTGGTCATGGATAGGATAGCAGTTCTTGTGCTCCACAGGGTGTTGACTGGGGTCACTCATGCAACTGATTTTAGCTAGTATCAATAGTTGAGCTGGGTTGGAAGATCCAAGATTGCATGTGCACGTCTAATACCTCATTTCTCCTCTCAGTGGCTTTTTCACGTGGCTAGCTTAGAATTTCTCACAGAATTGTGGACTCAGGATTATTGCTTCTACAGAATAAAAATGGAAGCTGCTGGGTTTCTTAAAGTCTAAGCTCGGAACTGAGATAGAGTCATTTCCACTGCATTTTCTTGGTCATAAGACCAGTCTGTTTCAAGGGATATAGTCTCTACCTCTTCATGGTCAGAGGCAGGATCATACACACAGACATGAAAAATATTGATTGTATACAACTTTGAATATTATTGCTCACAACAATTCATATCCCTGCTACATGCAAAATAGTCTCACCCCACCTCTAAAATTCTCACCCCATTGTCACATAACCTCAAAGTTGTCTAAATAAGGTTCACACATGGATGAGGCTTCTTGGCACAATTCTTGAGGTGCAGCTCCTCTGGTGCAATTCTTTGAGTACAGAGACTTATGAATTAAAAGACAAGTTACTTGCCATGCCATATACCCAACATAAAATGGTGAGAGAGAGAAAGCATAACCACAATAAAAACTGTTCAAATAGGTCGTGGGGAGCCATAATCATATAGCAGTAACTGATCCATAGAAATCCTTAAATCCACCTGCTCTCAGTTTACTTGCTCTGGGGAGATGGAATGTTCCTTGTAGGGGGCCCAGTTCTTCTCCCTGGGCCCAGTTCTTCTTTTTATTACAAAATTGTGTTTATAGCTGAATATCTTTGCCTGATTCTTATCTGTGCAAGGTTGGGGGTCCAGTGTTCTTATTCATTGTGAATTGTCTTTTTCCCTTTTAGTCCATGCCATTGGTGCTTTCGTCAGTACATTGCTCTTAAAAGGGTGGGTTTCCTGTGAATATTATAGCAGTTCACACCATTAGGCAAAAACCACCTTTACATGTATCTTTGTGACAAGTCCTTCTCTACTTTGGGCTGAGAGTGAGGGTGCTGTGACCCAATTCCCTTGAGATTCTGAGATATCTGTTTGTCTAGCTGACTCATGGTATGAATCTTTCAGAGTTTTTAGTAAAGCATCTTACAACCACAATCTTTATTTGCTCTTTATCATGAGACTTGATCTTTCTTTTAGAATCCTTTGCTTTCTGAGTAGCCTCAAATAAAATTTTACTTGAAAACTGAGCTTTTACTTATTTAGTTCATGAAAGAAGTCAGTTCACATCCAATTACCTACATCTTCAATCTTATGAACATTTTTTATCTTATATGTTACCTCAAGTGACCGTCTCACCAAATTCCCCACCATATATAATGCAGGTTCCCTCTTCTGCAGTCTCCAACATCACACTACACTTCCAGCCTCCACTTGCTGTCCCCTCACAGTCTTTAGCCTTCCACCCACTGCTCAGTCCCAAAGTCAGTTCCACATGTTCTGTTGTATCAGTGCCTCACTTATAGGTACTAGTTTCTGTTTCAGTTATACATAAGCCATCCCAACACTTTTTTATAATACTGATTTATTCTTTCTCACAATTCTAGGGGTCAGACAGGGTTCATTGGTGTAGTTTTTCTGCTCCATGGGGCATTAGCAGTTGTCATTCACGTGTCAGCATCCCAACTGGGCTGGAAGCTATGGGAAGGCTCCTCTCTGTGTAAGGTTCCATATAGAATTTTTTACAGGCTTTTATCACAGCATTATGGTCTCAGGATAGTTGGTCTTAAGTTAGTTAATTTCCCCATCAAGCTGCCATATGTATTTAAGCTTAAGTGGCACAAGCCACTCTTGCTACATTCTATTAATAAAGGGAAGTCCTGGAACTAGCACAGATTCAAGAAGAGGGAGATAGGTCCTACTTTTAGATGGTAGTGGGCACACACATTCAGGGATGGAAGAAATTGATGGTGGCCATCTTTGGAGACTGCATATCACAAAAAACAGATTTGTATTTTTATAATCACAGCTCTGCAATTTATATAATGTTTGCTGGCTCCACTAGATTATATTCAACTTCTAAGTATATAATGTGTTATCATTAGTCCTTTATCAATGCAGTTTCCCTGACTTGAATCTTTTCTTCTTTTCCTTCCTCTCATCTTTAACAAGAATACCTCCTAGTTATGCTGTAGGACTTTTTTCAGGAAATGTATCTTTTCTCATAAGGCTTAGTTAGGTGCCCTTATTTATGTTCTTATACCAAACCATGCTTATTTTTATCATAGCATTTATCATGATCTCATTAAACTATAAGCTCCCTGGGACCAAAACTGTCTTATTCCCTGTTATACCTGTAAGCTTTTACACTGTGCCAGGCACACAGTGCATTCACATTAAATATTTCTTGAATAAATACTCTGTCATCAAACATATTTGAATAATTGGACATATATGTGAGAAGAATGTATCCATTCTATATATAGTAATGACAGCACCTAAAATTGAGTGCACATTTACTATACACTAGATCATACATGTGCTAATTTTATATACCTGGTGTGAATTCATCCACACAAAGCCATCATTATCTTCCTTTCAGATATAAGAAAACTAAAGTTTACAGAGGTGAGACCCTTCCCCAGCATGCCTCAACTTTTAAGTGACGAAGTCTAGATGTAAATCTGACTCTACTTGACTGAGCCTATGCTCCGCATTACTAGATTACTCTGCCTACGTACAGAGAAACAGTTGTTCTTGTATTTATAGGATTTGTATTTCTAGGATTTTAAAAAGTAATTCTGAAGGTCCCCAGGAGGCTCCATTACACAGATTTGGACTATGGGCATAAATCATATTCATATTATAGTCACCATACTCACTTTACATAGTGGATTCAAGACATAGCTACCATATGTCTGCAGCCTGAGCACCAATTATTAATTCATTTAGGCTGTTTAATAACACATTTTGTCATGGTACATTTGTGTAGATTGTTACAAGGTCATAGGAGGCCATATTTTTCCTAAATGAGATCATGTCAATTTCTTGTTCAAAATCCTTTGAAGGGTTACTTATGATTATACCTCAACTCCAAATCCTGGCACAGTAATGTCGTAGCAGTCTCCAAAACATGCCAGGTTCTTTTCTACCACAGAGGTTTTGCACTTGTTGCTACTGCTGCCTGGATTCTCTTCTCCCACACCCTAGCATCACTCATCCCAACCTTGTGATATATGCTCAAATGTCAGTTTCTCAGAGTAGACTTCCCTGGCCTCTCCATTTAAAATAGTCTGCTTGTCAGGCTTCATTCCCTTTGCCAAGATCAAAGAATATTTGATCTTGATTCCTTATTCAAAATTATAATATATATTTATTTGCTTAATATGTCATATCTGTCTTCTTCAATATAGCATCATCTTCATGAGGGAAAGTAAGTGGTTTCTTTTTTTCTACTATCGTGTATCTAAAAATAGATCAATTACTAATACTCAGGAGGAGGTGGTTATCCCATTGTAGCGGAATGCATGAATGACGAGCTGGTCATATTTTCTGAGAAAATCTCCACCATGTGACCCACTGCTTAAGCCTGTTCTTTTGTTTAGTTAGTGCACCACATTATGCTCCCCCAGTACCTTGAGCATATCTTTATTGTTACCCTTGCCTCATGTCCTATCAGTGTTGCTTTACTAGTCTATCTCTTCTAGAAGACTGAGATCAGAGTTCTTGTCTTACTCATGCGTCTATCCCAGTATCTTACACATTGCATGATATATTGTAGGTTATCAATAAATGTTTGCTGGATGATCATAGAATAACCTCTTCTTCCACTAAAGAAGAAGTTATACCACTTAGTTTAATCTACTGTTGACACAACACAATAGTTCAACATCAAATTGTCATTTTATTTATAAAACATGCTATAATTACCAAGAAGATTGTATGTTGGAGAGTCTGGCTGAAAATGACATTGTATCTTGAATCCATGTAATTTAATGAGCAAGATATGTTACTCTAATTAAAGTTCTAAAGAGTTTCTACTATTTTAGTGCCTTGTTTATAATTTGGAGAAAATATAGCCTTCAATTTGGAGAGCCATTTGTGAGGCACAGTCCCCACATAAGAACTTGTGATAAGTAATCCACAGCTCAGCTGAAATTTCTTGGGTGACCTAAGAAGGTGAGTTATACATTTTCAGTTTAAATGACCCAATCTGTAAAATAGAGGTGATGTGTGTGATGGGTCAGTGGCTGAATAATGGTGGGTTTTTGAGAGTAAAATGTCCTGAGTAGTAGTATAGTATCTACACACCTAAGGGACTTTGGTTGTCCTTTTCATCATGACTTTACATATGACAAATGGATGAATGGAATCAGAGGTTCACATGCCCCCTCCAGGCTTCAGGCAAAATAAATCAGTTCTTGAGGAAAAAGGCAGAAATATTTAAATGTTGAAATCTTTATCTACCTTTCCTTTGACCCAATTTTGTCTCCTTCAATGAAAAGATGAGCTTAAAGACTGATACAAGGCCCCATCCTGCCCTTTAAGCATATTTTACAAAGCAGCTTTTTGTGTAGGTTTTTTAAATTTCCTTTCTAATTTCTCCCCCTCAAAGGAATACATGAACTAATTTGCCAGTGCAAGAATCCTATGAATTCAATGTTTTTTCTACCTCCCAGGAAATCACTGGTCAGTTTATTAGTGTCTTTTTCTGTATTTAATTTTTTTAAACTGGAAAATAAGAATTTCATATGGAAACAAAAATTTCCAAGAATAGTCTGCCACAGTGCAAAATTAATATATATCAGCAAAAGAGATTTTAAAAATAGTAAACCTGAAAATTTAATACTTAACACTAAATCAAACTGCTAAAGATTTATGATAACATTTAATGATTGAAATTATACGTGATAGTATATTCCCAGAAAAGGTTTCCATTACCAGTAAGGCAGTTGCTCATGGTAAACAATAAATTGGCTTCCAGAAGCTTGAAAAATGTGACCATAATTAGGCTTTCAAACATGTTCCAGAAAATCAGATGAGCAACAGACGCTGACTCTTATTAAATAGCTTTAATTACTATGAAAATAGTTGAAGACTTCAAAATCAGACTATTATATTATATTTTAAGTAGTATAGGCCTATTATCGTAATGTACAGTTTGGTAAATAAGGCATAGCCAAGCTTAGAAAATAGTGAAAAAATATTTAAAGTATTTCTCTATTTAGCAAAATAGACATTGTCAGTTTTCTGGTGCTGTGAGTTTGTTTCAACTCTACTTAGCATCAGCTAGATTGGATTCTCATGTTGGACACTAGAATGCATCACTGTGTGAATTGAAATGCATTACTCTGTGAATTGGAATGAATTAGGCACACTCTATTGCACTTCTCTCCTGTCATATTTCTGCTGTTCTAAAAATGATTTCTATAGGAGTTTACAATCAAATCCAGGACAACACTTTATAAACAAAATCTAATGGAAGCTTTCATCTGTTAAATATCATTACAACTCACATTAGCTCTTTTTACGTCATAAACATGCTTATTCTCTAAGTTACACCTGTATTGCCCACAATTATGTAGGCAATGCAATGGTTTAAGTACCTCAGGATGGAAGGAGGAGAAAGATTTTTTTTTTTGCATTAAATACTTATCACCCTCAATGCCTTTAAAATTAAAATCAAGTCAAAGGGTAATTTTTTTCTTTTTTAAACGTGATAGTTGATTCCATTTTGGAGAAAAATTTCAGTTTTATCAGAATAATAATAATCCCAAAGCACCATTGGACTAATATTGAAGCTTATTATTTTTAATTAGAGTTTAAATATTTGGGTTTGGGGACTGAGGGATAGTCAAAGGAAGTGATTGAAACAATTTTTTAAAACTAATATACTTCCAAAATTAGGCATACATTCTTGTACCAAAATGGTTCTCCTTAAATCTGTATATGCCCTTAATAATTCACCCTCAACTTTGACAAGTTGACAATGCTACCTCACTTGGTAGCATTTACAGTTTTGTATGGGAATGCATTGAGGGAATTCAGAGTGTCAAAATCATGATTCCCTTTGTTCTCATTCTGTGAAAATTAAATTCACGTGCAGAAACAACATGGGTCTGATTTCAGTCCTTTACGTTTCATGTGTTTGCATGCATTTTTACTTTAAACTTCATGATCTAAGAAAATGGCACCCTGTGTGTGAATGTGTGTGAATCTGTGGATATAGGTGTGCATTAAAGACAAAGGTATTTGGGCTTCCCTGGTGGCGCAGTGGTTGAGAGTCCGCCTGCCGATGCAGGGAGCACAGGTTCGTGCCCCGGTCCGGGAGGATCCCACATGCCACGGAGCGGCTGGGCCCGTGAGCCATGGCTGCTGAGCCTGTGCGTCCGGAGCCTGTGCTCCGCAACGGGAGAGGCCACAGCAGTGAGAGGCCTGCGTACCTCAAAAAAAAAAAAGACAAAGGTATTTAATTTGGCAGCAACATTTCTAATATTGGCTTTGGTTTTCTTGGTGATTTTGCCTAGAGCTCCATACTGTTCTTATTATGCTCATGGATTTTCCATTTTGCTCAAATAAGTCATTGATCACTAAGTTCAACTCTTTTCCCAATTACTACATCATGCCAGGTGTCACGTCTTAACAGGGGGAGACCTCTGTGCTGTTGCTTAAAATCATTGCTTGACAACAACTTATTTAACATGTAATTCAATAAATACACGAAGTGCACAGGAAAATTGACAAAATACTTGTTTGAAGATAAGAATAAAACAGCATTAATATACTAGTTTTTTGTTTGAACACGTGTAATACTGTTTGTTACATTGATATCTAAGTAGGGATAAACAACACCATTAATCCCATTTTAAAGATGAGGAAACTATAGCTAATTTGAATTTTTTTGTTCTATATATGAAAATCATATTAGCAATAAAAAACAATCTTATTTGTAGAAGTGAGTGGATATAGCAATGTTTATATTAATGAAGCCCTAGTAAAACTGAATTGGGAAATATATTGTTTCTTATCTTGCTTCTTAATATGTATCTACTTATTAATAAAATTCTTGCCTATACTCTATTTTTGATGTTGGTGAAGTCACATATACCTATAATTCAAGTTATATTTAGGAGACCATATATTTATATATATGGCTTTCTGGATAAAGTATTATTCTTGCATCCTAATCTAAGTTTTTCTATCGTAAAAACTCTTGAAATTAATGAGATCTGCCCTCTGATGTTTTTCTGAAAATGGCTGGCCCTGGTGAAAATAATGAAATCATTTACCTCTACATTTCTAAGTTTTAATCTAGCCCTGACCCTTACTTGCTCTATTACCTCCAATAAATTCTTTAAATTTTCTCTCTCTTGTTTTCTTAATTTAAATATTGGAATTATAGTTATCATACAGATTTTTTATGGATACCAGATAAGTTAATATAATAAAAAACAGCCATCATAATGTCAGGAACACAGCAGGTACTTATCAAATATCTATTCATTTCCTCCTTTCAATCCTTTCTATGCCATTCCTGGGATTCATTTTTCTCATTCTCCTCCCTAACTATTGATACTTAGGCTAATTGGTAGTTGTATCTTTGGGCTGTACTGCAGACAGTGATGTGGTCACAGTGATTATTGTTTGACCCTGCCCACTATATTATTCCATTTGCTCTTTATGACTACCCAGAGAAAATGTCTTTCAGGTACAAGAAAACCTTTAGTTGTCTAAGCAACTACTTTATTCTCATTGAATAGACTCTGTTCAGTTTTATAACAGGAGATCCTAAATTCATTCTTGCTCTGCCCACTCTTAAACTCACACTACTTTTGTGACATATTTGATATATTCAGTATATGTTCATTTAACCTCAGCTCATCAGATAGACATCCTTCTTTAACCTTCTTAATCCTCATATATGTTCTTTTTTTGTATGCATCTATACATAACCCCTTGAAAATTTTCCATAATGAGTAATAAAGCTGCATATAAACTCACATGTATGCACACGATTATATTTTAAATCATGACATAACATCTCCTGTTTTTTGTTTTTTTGTTGAAAACATGTACAAGATACTATGGGAACAGAGATTGGAAAAAAAGAGATATGTTTGGAGGAGCTGGAAAACCACAGAGAGGGGATAATTTGCTTTATCTTGACATATAAATAATAGATAGAGTAGAAAGATAAGAAAAATAATATCCACCCTTAAAAAATGTAAAAAAAAAGAAAGCAGAAGGAAGAGTAGAAAAGAACACATGTTATTGGAGAAAGGTGCCAAATGTGTATGGCTGTCACAGTGGTGGTTATATCACTGCTGGTTATTTATTTCAGTATGAGTTTTAATAACTTCTGCATATTTGCAAGACAATAATTTGAAAATCACCATGTCTTTAATATATCAAATACATTAAAATCTTAATCTTAGCAGATAAATATGAATACTTAGAGCACAAATGGTAATCCATTTAATTTTTTTTACTTGATTTACTGTAACACAGCCTACTTACTGATTTGAAGATTATGTACAAATTACTACAGTTATGTCCAAACTATGTTCAAGTAAGAAACTAAAGGATAATGGTTGTTTATTTCTCACCATCAATATCAGTCTTTCAGAGTGAGCTATCTTAATGTGAAAGTAAAGGCTTATCTTACTCTGTATTTTCAAAAGATTTTTTTACATTTGCCAATTACGTTGTAGTAATAATAATAGCAATGAATACCAAGATGTCAATATTATAATGTGTTGTTCAATAGGCCTGGCACATATTGCAGAGGAAATCTGATCCTCCCTTTTTATTTTTTAATTAATTAATTAATTAATTAATTTTTGGCTGCGTTGGTCTTTGTTGCTGCGCACGGGCTTTCTCTAGTTGTAGGGGAGCTACTCATTTTCATGGCTTCTCTTGTTGCGGAGCATGGTCTCCAGGCACACAGGCTTCAGTAATTAATGGCTCATGGGCTCTAAAGCGCAGGCTCAGTAGTTGTGGTGCACAGGCTTAGTTGCTCCGTGGCATGTGGGATCTTCCCAGACCAGGGCTTGAACCCATGTCCCCTACATTGGCAGGCAGATTCTTAACCACTGAGCCACCAAGGAAGACCCTCCTTTTTTAAACCATAACAAATAAAGTGGAACTTTATAATCTAGAAGAAAAAGCATATTTTAGGTATCCCAAAAAAGAAGATCCTCTCTTGTACTCTAGTAGGAAAGAAAGGGGGAATGGTCACAAATTCTGAATGCTTCAGTATAAACAGTTTGGGACAACTTTACAGTATTTTCCATGCCAAGCATGCAAGATTCTTTCTCCTTCCTTTCGTCTCTGTCTTTCTCTCTCTCATTAATTTTAGAAAGAAGCAGTTATAATAACTTTTGATGAGATTTCATGTAGTTGGACAGATCAGTCAATGCTTTATTATGGACGTATAAGACCCCCCAAATGACAGGAGTGTTTGACAACACAGGGGGTTCATGAAAGGGTCTTTCATTGAATCAGTTTTAATGACCAACGACCATATCTCAGAAAGCCAGTGGAGGATTTGTGGTGACCACAGTTCTGAGTATCCTATAAGGTACAGTGTCCTTTTCGCACAGGTGTAGATGTAGGAGAGAATATCAGGTTTCTATTCTACCTGAGAGATCTCCAGCATATTAATCATAACACTCTGAAGGCAGTGGGCATAAGCAGCTGTACCTTAATATGAATATTGTTGTAAGTAAACAAACAAATAATTTTGAAAATTTTTTAATTAATAAAAGAACGGAAGACAAATTTGAAAATACAAAGAAAAGCAAACATTCATGATTATATACTTGAGATCATGCTGCATATACAACTTTGAATCCTGCTCTAGTGAAATCACTAAATCAAACATTGTTGTTGAAGTTATGTTCTGCTTATGAGGAGGTTTCAAAAGAGTTTCTCATGCAGCTGGTGTGCTTCATGAATGCCAGGTCCAACTTTATTTTTAACAATTAGTAAGAAGACAAATATCAGGTCATGTTTTGCTTGATAGTATGTGACATTAAAACTGCTCTCATCAACTTAGGATACCCGTTGGCCTTAAGTCTGATATTTCTGCTGCTTTTGCAGGAGGCTCAAGCAATCTACAAAACTGGAGCACTAGCGCTTGATGGCTGCAGGATTTTTCATTAGAGTAGGATGACCTAGGATGATCAAAAACTGAGCCTGGGGCTTCCCTGGTGGCGCAGTGGTTGAGAGTCCGCCTGCTGATGCAGGGGACACTGGTTCATGACCCGGCCCGGGAGGATCCCACATGCTGCGGAGCGGCTGGGCCCGTGAGCCATGGCCGCTGAGCCTGTGCGTCCGGAGCCTGTGCTCCACAACGGGAGAGGCCACAGCAGTGAGAGGCCCGTGTACCGGAAAAAAACAAACAAAAAAAAACTGAGCCTGCTCCTAGAGCAAGGATTTACAAGGTTTTCTGAAAAGGTACAGGTAGTATGTATTTTTGGATCTGTGGGCCAAGAGACAAAATCAAGGCAAACATGTAGTCAAATTTCCACAAATTTTTTATTGATGACATTCCAAAATATGACAATTGAGTATAACTTTTTTGTAATACAAGTCTACTATTGAGAAGAGCAACACTGGGCTTAACTGTAGTTCAAACTTAGTGTTACTTATCATCATAGTCGTAATGTGGCCTCATTCTCCCACAGAGCTTCCCCTTGCTTCTCTGAAACACAGTGATCTTCCGTATCTCAGCAAAATGTCTTATGTACATCACTCTTTCGGTACTTTTATATTATCCTCATAGTGCTGGAAAACTTTGTATGCGGAACCAGGTTAAAAGGACAGGCTCTGGAGTGAAACTCTCTGGACTGGGATTCCAGCTGAACTACTCACTAGCTGTGTAGTCTTTGATTTTGTACTCAACCTAGCTAGAAGCTTTTGTGTCCTTGTCTATAAAATGTAGAACAATACCTGTCAGAGCTGTATTAAAATGAAATAAGTGTACTCAGGCAAAGAATTAGAATAGTGCCTGAGGTATTGCAAAGTATTGGATCCAAGTGTTATGGCTTTGATTTCCTTCAACCATTTAAAAACTTTAAACTATTTTTAGATTGTGGGGCATACAAAAAAAAAAAAAGGCTTCAGGTCATCATTTGCTAATCCCTGACCTAAAGTGCTCACTGTGTGCTGGTCCACCTCATCCCTCACCTCAGGGATGCATACTCTTCCTCTGCCTGCTGGGATTGTTGGCTGCTGCTAGGCCACTGTCCAGGAACTGAGAATTGTCCTCCTTTGAAGTGAGCTGTCTTACCAAGGTCATACTCTGTCCCCAAGGGCAGCCTGCATCCAATGACTAATCAAGGTAGGGTTACAATGGCTCTGTTCTCACACGTAGGACAACTCTGACAGGCCCTCCCAGCCTCTGAGCTCCTCGTGGGATCCTCTGAGATCTGTGTTGCAACTTTTTTTTTTTTTTTTTTTTTTTGCGGTATGCAGGCCTCTCACTGTTGAGACCTCTCTTGTTGCAGAGCACAGGCTCTGGACACGCAGGCTCAGCGGCCATGGCTCACGGGCCCAGCCGCTCCGCGGCACGTGGGATCTTCCCGGACCGGGGCACGAACCCATGTCCCCTGCATCGGCAGGCGGACTCTCAACCACTGCGCCACCAGGGAAGCCCCTGTGTTGCAACTTTAATGCCATATAGCTTTCCCTGTGCCCAGTCCTGCTTCCCTACCATTAATAGGTATTCTTTTTTTTTTTTTTTTTTGCGGTACGCGGGCCTCTCACTGCTGTGGCCTCTCCCGTTGCAGAGCACAGGCTCTGGATGCACAGGCTCAGCGGCCATGGCTCACGGGCCCAGCTGCTCCGAGGCATGTGGGATCTTCCCGGACCGGTGCACGAACCCGTGTCCCCTGCATTGGCAGGCGGACTCTCAACCACTGCACCACCAGGGAAGCCCTAATAGGTATTCTTGAGACAACTCAAAAGACTTCAGTTCCCCAACCTCAAACTCTATTTTAGATCATTTGTATTGCCTACCCCCAGTGTACGTGATTTTATACAGCTGACTTAATGTCCATCACCCTTAAGCTGCTCACATTATTTTATACCAGTCATACCTGATTTTTAGGAGCTTCATAAAGTGGTGCCTTATGAAAATGGAACTAAGTAATGCTGGGGCACTGAGTTATTCCCATATGATTCTCATGTTCCAGTAGGATTCTGTGATTCCCCCAGAAATGAAGTTGAGTGAAATATGAAATGTGAAAATACTTAAGGACCAAGTTTTACTGATATTCTCTGTAACAGGATATTCCAAATTACAACAAAATGCTTTCTCTTTATAGGGGTTGTTTTATTCTAATCCCTACCCACTACCTTCCAGTCTTGCTTCCGATTTCAAAATCTGAGAAAAGGCTCAATTGAGGAAAATATTTGCAATCTCGTTATATAAATACAAATATAAGCTGCAAAGTTGTACATTCTTCCATTTAATGCAATAATACTGCTACCGAGCTGGTGAATAAAGTGGAATGTAGAGGGTGTTGTGATAGATTACAATTATAAAAGATTTAAACTAGTCAGGTTTATGACCTTATATGATTATAATGAAATGTTGGCATATAACAGTACTTCCAGACTGCCATGAGTCCCCTTAGCTAATGGAAGACATAAATAGAAAATGATTTCTCTGAAAATGTAATTTTTAGGGTTAAATGAGACTTCCTCTTTCAACGTGGATCGGGTAGCTTTAGAACAAATAAAAAGAAACACTACCTAATGAAATGTGAATGGATAATTTTTTTATTACCAGAAGTAGATAGAGGCTTATACAATAACTAGATTCAAACAGGGGTTACAGAAATGCATGATTAATGGATCCACATCAGTCTACATATTAAGCTACATATTTATTTTTTTGCCCCATATCATGAAGTTAACTTCAAAGGGGTACTACCTCCTTTAGAGATGACAGTTAAGGAGAACTACCTGAGCCATTTCTTGGATATAGTATGAAGATTCATTCTTCTGGAAGGATGAACGTTAATTTTAGTTTTATATCACAAAAAGAGTCATTTCTTCCTGCAGAGGGTAACTGCCCAAATTTCCAGGATTTTCTTGGATAACCTGGATGTTGAGGTTAGCATCCTAATACAGAGCAAGACTTCAGTAATGATTGCATCAGCCGCAACCTTGTTTAAGGTACATGATTTTGTTCACTCAACAGCAATCAACATCACCTGGGAACTTGTTAGAAATGCAGATTCTCAGGGCCTACCCCACATTTACTGAATCAGAAACTCTGGGGGTGGGACCTAGTTCTCTGGATTTTAACAAGTCCTCCAGGTAATGCTTACTGCCGACTAAAGTGAGAACCACTAATGAGAGGAAAAGTGAAATAAATGAAAGGAAACAAAATAAAGTCAAACAAAATTGCTGTGATAGAAAATATGTTACTGAATATGGCAGTAAGTGAATGATCACAGAACTTAAAAGTTGGGCCATCAGGAAATTTTTTTAGATTAGGATCTATCAGGAAGTTATTCTCTCCATCAAAAAGATAGGCTTATATCAAAACTCTCCCCATCTTGTCAACAAGAGGCATATTTTAGAGACACAACATAGCAAAAAAAAAGCCACCTCTCAGCAGAAGTGAGAGTTAAAAAAAATGCAGCACTTGAATTGATAAAGAGGAAACACTTTTGATTCCAGGCAATTTAGTTCTTGAGATTTTTAGAGCCCAAACAGACTAGATTATTAAAGATTGAACAATGAGTTGTTGAAGTCACAGTCACTGAAAACAAAAAAAAGTTAACAGTAAAAGTTGTGACTTAAAAATAAAAAGAAACCACCCCCTTTATAAATTTCAGGGCATAAAGGGCCAAATATTGGGGCAGTGTCACACTAATATATGTACACTTAATACTTGCATTTAAAAAATGTCTGAAGGTGATACAAATACGTGTATAGCAAAGCATATTAAAATCTCATTTCTTCTATTACCCACTTCTCTCTTACTCTATAAGCATCATATCCTAAACTTTATTCTTGAAAATTTTCCCCCAATGCCCAGCTCTGAGAGTTTTCTTCTTGTTCCTCCATTCTTTTGGTCTGTAGATTGACTTTATTCCAATTCAGTAATAAAGAATTCTTCCTCTTTAATAAAGAAGAGAAGAAGCATGGGCTAGCAATTGCAGTATTCTCTTTGGGAAGTCAGAGTACGAAGAAAAAATGAAAGCATTTCTGTGTTAAATTTTTCTATTCCCTTCTCACTGGGATTGCGTGGTTTGGGGCTGATGGAAGACATTCACAGAACTAAGGAAATGATAATAGAAGAGATTCTAAACTCTTCTGCTTTAGGGACAGTAGTTTCCTGACCCACATACAGTCAAAGATTTCACCGACTCTTAGTTGAATACTGACTGCAATTTCATTCTAGAAAAAAAAAAAAAGCCTTGTTTGTCTCTTGTTCTAAGTGTAATTAAGTTTGTTAGCTGAGTAAACACAACGTTGATGGTATTTCAGAGTGACAATCAGGCATTACCAAATAATACTTTTGTGACATTTTTAACAGGTCTGATTTGAGTAACCTATTCTGATATTGTTACTGAGAGCTATCTGTACCTGATAAACCTGAAGTAACAATCGAAGTACATAGCCATGGGTTCAAAATTGGAATTTAGTGGTATCCTTAATGTAAAATTGAAAAGTGAAAAATAAACCAATTAATCACAATTTTTCTCAGCATGGCATCCAATAATGTTGGATTTTTCTCACCAAATCAACATTTATTTTGGAAATTGGTAGCTGCGTACTAAGTGTGGAAATATTAACAACTCTTCATTTAGACGGAAAAGTCAGGACACTTATGAATACCTGATTTTTATTAGTGCTCACTCAGTATTGGATTCTTCTCATGAATATACTGCATATAATTATCCTGTTTTATTTCTCAACATTTATATAAACCAGTATATTTTTCTTTCACTTATTCATTCAATAGATACTGATTGAATATCACCTATACACCAGGCACTCATTTAGGTGAGGGGGAATATAAAATAAAACAAGCCCAACTCCTTGCCCTTATGGGTTTATTTGGGTTACCTTTCAGTGGGAACTGTGACTCAGAGAACTTAAATAATATTCCCATGATCACATATGTGGTAAGTGTTCTAAACAAATGCTTCAAGTCTGTATGACATCAAAACTTACGTTTTTAACCATAATAGTGTGTCCAGGACTCTGAAAGTCAATACATCTGTGATTTATCCTATCTCTCTGGTCACAGAACATATATTTCTATTGCTAATCAAAATTAGAGTTTTGTACCCATTTCTTTACTCTCTCACAAATATATATTTGACTTGGGGCGAACTGAATAGAACTGGGTATAATGTAGTAACACTGAGAAACAGAAATTATATAAATACCAGTTAATAAATATATGAGGAGTAAGTAGCTTTAAAGGTTATATGCTAGGATGCCCTAAGATTTTAAAACAGGAAAGTAATAAACTAAACTAATCAAGTTGTATGCTTTATAGCAATATAATATGATATTAGTTCTTTGGAAAATTTTTGACATTATATAAATAGTTTATCATATCTAGTTGTTTTCAGACATTCATGAATATATTAACATTAAGGAAAGAGCTTATGAAGCTACATAAAATACGTTTTTCCCTTCTTATGAACCACCTATATTTTAAATGTCTTTTAAGATGAAGAATCAGTTAAATATGATATTGTGCTTATTCTTATTTTGTCTAATTCCAAAACAAACATTACATATAACAAGCGTTCTGGTGATAAATTCTTAGTTGAAAGAGCATTCTTTTGGCATTATGCAAGTTGTTTATAATCTTCAATTCAATGAACATGCTGGGTTGCACTATTTCATGTAAAGAGAATAATAGATTATAAGATTAACTATTATCATTTCATATTTTATGGTCTCCCCAGCATACTCAGAGGCTCATTTTTCAGCATGACCTCTGGTGAGCACACATAAGTAAACAGAATCCTAAATTTGCTTAGAAACTAAGAGCAAAAATGTTTTGAATTAAATCTTATTCAGCCAAAGTGGTTAGAAATGGAAATGTGACAAGCTCTCAAGTGAACATGAAGAAGCACCATGGAATTACTCTTACCCCTAACCCGTGTCAGTGAGCTCATAGCATATAACTGTGTTTGAACATGTTTAGTTGCTTACAGGTGACAGTAACTCAACATTGATCAGAGATTGAGAAAAAGAAAAAAATCATACTCACTCATATTTAGCTCAACTTACAAAAGGAATAGTGCTCACTCAAAATATTAGCAAGGGGACTAGTATGTTTTCTTTGTTTTTAGTAGAAGTTTATAAATATTCTAAATATCAAGTGTGCATTCTCTATGCCTACACAGTGTCATACACTCAAGTGAAAAGTTGTGAATAAAAATTTGATTAGCTATGCAATTGTTATATAGACAGAGCAGAAAAATACTAGGTTGGAGTTTGTCACTGCCTTGCAGATATTTTGGTACAGTGTATAATATAATTTTGGAGAATCAAATGATGGTTATTTTTATTTAAAAGCAACTGTAGGGATCAACTTCCACTTCTAGCTATGGCAAAACAATTGATACTAAAACATCCCTCTTGCTTAAAAAAATAAAAGTACAAAACTGGACAAAAATGACTTTTTAGACATTAGACATCAAACAGCACATGAATGTGATATCTGAGAGAAGGTAAAGAATAGAGGTGAACCCCATGATTGCCTTGGCTTTCTGTCAGGCATCACTTGATGACTATGGAAAGGAACAGGAGAGAGTAGTTAAAATTAAGCCCAGTGGTCTTCCTAAGCTAAAGATATAGGATCAACTAGAATTTGCAGGACAGGGTGTCAGAGAAAAGTGATCTGTTCAGGGAAGAACCTTCTAAAGTCTACATAAGGATCCCTTTGAGTCTTTGGCTGAATACAAAGATGCACATATTCAGCAGGACCCTCTGTGTGGCTGGGAAAAGAGCAACAGGAAAAGGAAAATTATGCGGAAAGGGGACAATTACCAGGAAGCTGGGAGCTGAACAACTGCCAGAGCTTGCACAAGGCTGGGAGACATTTATCTTCTAAACAGCTAAATGGAGAAAGCTCACTGAGCACCCTAGACATTCAGTAGAGACCCAGAAGAGATATGCCTTGGAGTAGCAGTAATTTAGCATTAGAGTAAAAGATACTCTAGACCCATTCTAATGAATCTGAAAATAAGTCTTGAAAGTATCAAGCTTATACTCAAGTAAATTAACAGCCCGTTAGAACAAAGTTCCCCCATTAAGGAATGCAATAAAAGATAACAAGATAACTTTTAGTCAAAAATAACAAGAAAAAAAAAGTCCATAACCAGAATAAAAATCAGTCAATAGAAACAGACCCAGAAATGATAGAAATAATGGAATTAGATGAGGAATTTGAAACAGCTATTACTAATATGTTCAAGATTTAAAAGAAATTATAAATGTAATGGGGTTACAAATAAGACATCTCAGTAGAGAAACAGAAACCAAAAAGAAGAAATAGAACTGGTAATTATAAATCTTCTCACTAAGAACATTCCAGGTTTAAATGACTTCCCTGATTAATTTCATTAAATATTTAAGGGAAAAAATAATAACAATCCTATACAAACTCTGTCATAAAGTAGAAGAATATGGAATACATCTCAATTAATTTTATAAGAGTAGTATATAAGTTAGCAAAACCAGCAAAGAAAGCACCAAATAGAGATCAGTATTCCTCATGAGCAGAGATGCAAAAGCTTTTAACAAAATTTTAGCAAATAGACTCCAGAAATATAGGGACATATGTATAATAAAAATATATCATTAACTGGGGGTTATTCAAGGAATGAAATGTTGGTTAACATACAGAGAACACAGTAACAGAATAAAATAAGAAAATATTATAGCAATCTTGATATATGCAGAAAAACACTTAACATATTTTAATGCCAATTTATTATAAACGTTTTGCTTGTTTAGAAGGAGACTTCCTCAAGCTGAAAAAAAAATCTATAAAAAACTTACAACTAACATCACACTTAATGGTGTAACATTAAATCCTTTCCACATAAGATAACGAACAAGTCAAAGATATCTTATATCATTTTTGTATACAATTTGCTAGTGTCCTCAGCCAGTGCAATAATGAAAGAAAAATAAATAAAGTATAAATAATGGGGAAAAAATGAAAACTTTTTATTCAAAGACAGAGTGACCATGTATGTAAAAAATCTTATGGTAAAAACACAACAACCGAAAGAACTAATATGTTCATTTAGCAAAGTTACAGGATCCAAGATCAATAGACACAAATTGACCACCATATAAGGGCAATGAAAAACTGGAACATGAAAAAAATACCATTTACAAAAACATGAAGAATAAAATACATAGAAATGGATCTAATGAAAGTTGTGCAAGATCACTATATTGAAAACAGTAAACATCACTGAGAGAAATTAATGAGTACCCTAATTAATCAGAAGATTCAATATGTTTATGGATAGGAATACTAAATATTGGATAGATGTCATTTTTCCCCAGCTGACGTATAAATTCAGCAAAATCTCAATCACAGTTCCAGAGGAGCATATTTTTGGTAGAAATTTACAAACTGATTCTAAAATTTATATAGAAATGAAAAGATTAAAGCAGGACAAAGCAATCTTGAAAAAGAACAAATTTGAAGAACTTATACTTCTTTATTTCAAGATGTATTATCAGACTATGTTAATCAAGACTGTAGTAATGGCATAAAGATAAACAAATAATGTAATAGAATTAAAAGTCCCGAAATAGATCCACACTTCTATTATCAACTGATTTTAAACCAAGATACCAAAGTAATCCAATGAGGAAAGGCAGGATTTTTCAACAAGTGAAACTCAAACAACTGGCTGTATATTCAGGGGCAAGGAGATGGGAGTAAACTCTGACCCTTGCTTCATTCATATAATTAATTCAAGATGTTTCATATTCCTAAGCATAAAAGTTTAAAAAACATATATTTTTGTATAGCTTTCTCTAAAATAATGTAGAGGAGTAGGCCAATAAATTTCTTACACAAGACCCAGAAAGTAATAATCATAAAAGTTTGCTAAAATATCAATCATCAAAATATAAAACTTTTGCTCATGAAAAGTAAACCTAAGAAAATGGATAGGCAAGCCACATTCTAAGAGAAAATATTTGTAATACATATAACCAACAAGAGGATTATATACAAACAACTTTTAAAAATCAAAGTTAAAAAAATTGGCAAAAACTTTGAACAGATTTTTTCAGTCCAATTTGGAATTTGCCAATAAACACAAGAAAAATGTGTCAATATGCATATGAAAAAAATTGCATGACATCTTTAGTCATCAGGGAAATGCATAATTAAACCCACAGTATGATTCTACTATATGCACATTACAATGTCTAAAATTAAAAGACTAACCGTATTAAATGCTGGTGACAATCTGACGCAACTGAAAATCTCATGCATTGCTGGGTGTGTGTAAAATGATACAACTCCTTTAGAAAATTGTCTAGAATTTTTAAAAAATAAAGTTACTATTTTAGTTTTCTTTTGCTAGTGTAATAAATCACCATGAACTTGTGGCTCAAAACAATACAAATTTATTATCTTACAGTTCTGTAGGTCAGAGATCCAATGTGGGTCTCACCAGGCTCAAAAGAATGAGTCAGCACGGTCGTGTGCTTTTTTGGAGGCTAGATCATGGCCCCTTTTCCTCCATCTTCAAAGCAGCAATGTTACCTTTCTCTGACCCTACTTCTGTTTTCACACTTCTCTCTCTGACCCCAGCCAGGAATGGCTCTACTTTTAAGGATCATGTGTTAGATTGGGCTCACCCAGAGAATTCAGGATAGTGTTCATCTTGCCTAGTACATGTGCATCTTTATATCAACAAGACTCTAGGTAATTGCTATTCAGCTTTCAGGAGCTCCTTGCCTGAAAAGCTCTCTTCTCTCTCAGACCCTGTTTTAATCACATCTGCAAAGTCCCTTTTGCCATGTAAAGTAACATATTCACAGGTTCCCACAAGACTAGGGCATGGGCATCTGTAAAGAGCCATTTTTCTGGCTATCTTCAAGTTCACTTCTAAGTATTTACTCCATAGAAAACGTATAAAATTATATGTATAAAAATATGTATAAAATATACCTAGAGGGACTTCCCTTGTGGCGCAGTGGTTAAGAGTCTGCCTGCCAATGCAGGGGACACGGATTCGAGCCCTGTCCGGGAAGATCCCACATGCCGTGGAGCAGCTAAGCCTGTGCGCCACAACTACTGAGCCTGCACTCTAGAGCCCGTGAGCCACAACTGCTGAGCCCGCGTGCCACAACTACTGAGGCCTGCGTGCCTAGAGCCCGTGTTCCACAACAAGAGAAGCCACCACAATGAGAAGCCCGCGCACCACAACGAAGAGTAGCCCCTGCTCGCTGCAACTAGAGAAAGCCTGTACACAGCAGTGGAGACCCAATGCAGCCAAAAAATTTAAAAATACATAAAATAAAAAAAAATATTCCTAGAAATCTATTCATGCTATCCAAATACTAGAAACCACCCAAATGTCACTCTAACAAATTGTGTTATATTTCTGTACAAGGTAATGCACCTAGCATTAAAAAGGAACAAACTGCTAATGCATACAATATTGATGAATCTCAAAAACATGCTGAGTACAACAAACAGAAAACAAAATAATGCATACTGTATCATTCCATTTATATGAATTTCAAGTATAGGTGATAAAAATCACAACAGTAGTTTTATGTATATAATGAGACTGGATAAATGAATGAAGTAGTCAATTAAATAATGTAATGTAAATTAATATATAAATGAATGAGTGAATGCCATTTGATGGTGATATTTACTGTTTACAGTTGTAAAGGCATGATGTCAAATGCACTGGTATTGTAGGTAGTGACATTAGGTGTGCCTGGTTAAGAGTTTGGAAAGTCTTTTAAAGTGGTTTCTTAAACTGGGTCTGTGGAACATTTGGGAATGATGGAAAAGTCAGCATTCTGTAATTTTTTTTTTTTTGCGTTACGCGGGCCTCTCACTGTTGTGGCCTCTCCCGTTGCGGAGCACAGGCTCTGGACACGCAGGCTCAGCGGCCATGGCTCACGGGACCAGTCACTCTGCGGCATGTGGGATCTTCCTGGACCGGGGCACGAACCCGTGTCCCCTGCATCGGCAGGCGGACTCTCAACCACTGCGCCACCAGGGAAGCCCTGTAATTTTTTAATATTAATTTTACGAGTTATGAAGGAAAACTTTTCAGTAAAAGCCCAAAGTTATAAAACGTGTACTTTAGTTTTCAAAATCAGTGGACTCGGTTATGGATCTGAGATTTATTTTCTTTAAAAGCAGTGTGGGGCCTCCCTGGTGGCGCAGTGGTTGAGAGTCCGCCTGCTGATGCAGGGGATACGGGTTCGTGCCCCGGTCTGGGAGGATCCCATATGCCGCGGAGCGGCTGGGCCCGTGAGCCATGGCCGCTGAGCCTGCGCATCCAGAGCCTGTGCTCCGCAACGGGAGAGGCCACAACAGTGAGAGGCCCGCGTACCGCAAAAAAAAAAAAAAAAAAAAAAAGCAGTGTGTGTTCTTGTATTTGTTTGTATGTGTGTGTGTGACTCTGGTTTGAGAAAAAAAACTTATTTAGATCTATCTGTAAATTATAAAGCCAGTATACTTAAAATGGAATTTCTTATAGTATTTTTATAACCCTTTAAAAACACTTATTATTAATTGTTACTTGGTCAGTATTCATGATCCGCACTGGAATGTAAGCTCCTTGGGGTCAGAATCATTTCTGACTTACTCACTTCTATCTTCCCTGTACATAGAATAGTGCCTGGTACATAATCAGAGTTCAAAAATACTTGATGAATGAAAGAGTGGACAATAATAAAAAATATCAAATTATTTCCACCTCAAGTTAAGCAAAACAAACATTCCCCTGTTTAAGATGGAAGTACTTTTTATTGTCTTTCTTTGCCTTTCCAGGCATCTCAGAAAATTTTCAAGCCCTTTATTTTCTAGCTGGTACTTTTTAATAGGTTCCTTGTTTTTCTGAATCTGCTAGGTTACGTCAAAATTAATTTCACATTTGAATTTTAATGGGTCTAAATATTTTTTCTGATGTGAGGAAGGATTAGTCTAGCACCTTGGCAAGTTTTTGTATTTAGCCATTGGAAATGTATTTAAAGGATATGTCTTTAGAATAGAGACACTGGATTACAGAGATATGAGATTTAATAATTCATCTGAAGATAGAAAATGATTTGGTCAAGAATTCAGGTCTCTTGTTATTCATTACTTTTTCTGTCACTGGAAAACTGTTGCAGTGGCAATTCTCCTCAAACCTTTTATATTATGACTAAAGATTTAACTTATTTATTTACTTTTGCTTCAATAAAAAAGAAGGTTTACATTTTCATGAATCAATATTAGTTTGGTCTCCCTTTTATAAAGAATAATCTCTGGTTAGTTTGTAAAGACCTTCTATTTTAATTATATGTGTAATAGGGTATGTGAGATACTCCAAATAATGAATTGAATAAAAATATTTATATTAGATAATACATAAGTTCTCAGCTGAAATATTTAATTAGTTGGCTGGTTGGTTAGTTATTACTGCAAACTTGATTAATCCTTTAATTTGGGGGGAAATGGATAATATTTCTATTTCTAAAATAAATAATTTTATTTTCACTTTTGTGTTACATGTGCTCACACAGAATCCACTGTGGCAGACAGACATGTACGTTTATGTATAGGTACTGAAGAATATTGCTATTTAAGTATAAAGAGTACCAGGAGAATCTCAGTTAAAATGGATCTACTTAAAATTAAAATTTCATAATAGAGAATGAAAATGAGATTGATTGGAACTTCACGTGAAAAAAAATTAAGAACTGTAAAAATACTTTTTATATTAAAAAAATAGAATATAAATAACTTACAAAATAAGTAATGAAGTGCTGATTTTTAATATGAAATATCTATCAAATTAAATTATACAAATATGTATCTATTTATTTTCATTTAACTTTTGAAGTAAGATGGTAATGAGACTCATGACAACAAAAATACTTAAGAGCTTCATCAATCTTTCTAGCAGCTCCAATTAATATTTTGATACCTAAATCTTTCTCTTTTAAAATACACACCAATTTTTCTTCTTCAAACACAACTTTGTTTTTTTGGTCATTATTTGTATATCTGTCAACTTCTGTAGTTGCAGAGTTTTCTTTTTCTTTTAATAATATCTAATGTTTATTGAATTCCCATTATGTGTCAAGCCCTGTTCTAAGTACCTTACTTGCATTGATTGTCTCATTTCATCCTCACAACATCACTATGTAATAGGAACTATTGTTATCTTATTTCACAAACCAAAAACTAGAGGAAAGAGAGGTTTCAACCCGCCCAGTGCCTCGGAGTTAGTACGTGGTAGAGCAAAAATTTGAACCCAAGCAGTGTCCAAAATTCATACTCTTTAACCAAAGGCATCCACTTCCAAAATAAGCTTTTCTTACAAACATTAAAACTGTATGTGGGGCATGTACACTGTCAATACCTCTGTGGAATCTCTTAGGATTCTTTCACTTGCTTTTGTATCTTATAGTAGCACTTTTCTTTTTGATTTGAATTTTATTTTACTTTTTACTTATTTATTTAGTTATTTATTTATTTTTTGTGGTACGTGGGTCTCTCACTGTTGTGGCCTCTCCCGTTGCGGAGCACAGGCTCCGGACACGCAGGCTCAACGGCCATGGCTCACGGGCCCAGCCGCTCCGCGGCATGTGGGATCTTCCCGGACCGGGGCACGAACCCATGTCCCCTGCATTGGCAGGCGTACTCTCAACCACTGCGCCACCAGGGAAGCCCTTATTTTATTTTTTTATACAGCAGGTTCTTATTAGTTATCTATTTTATATAAATTATTGTATATATATCAATCCCAATCTCCCAATTCATCCCACCACCACAACCCCTCCCCACTTCCCCTTTCGGTGTCCATACGTTTGTTCTCTACACTTGTGTCTCTATTTCTGCCTTGCAAACCAGTTCATCTGTACCATTTTTCTAGATTCCACATATATGTGTTAATATACTATATTTGTTTTTCTCTTTCTGAGTTACTTCACTCTGTATGACAGTCTCTAGGTCCATCCACGTCTCTACAAATGACCCGATTTTGTTCCTTTTTATGGCTGAGTAATATTGCATTGCATATATTTTTTTGTTTTTTAAGGAACCGCCATACTGTTCTCCATAGTGGCTGTATCAATATACATTCCCACCATCATTGCAAGAGGGTTCCCTTTTCTCCACACCCTCTCCAGCATTTATCATTTGTAGATTATTTGATGATGGCCATTCTGACTGGTGTGAGGTGATACCTCATTGTAGTTTTGATTTGCATTTCCCTAATTGTATCTTCTAGTAGCATTTTTATTGACTAATGTGAGAAGGGATGTTTCAGTAGATACTAATTTTATAAGTAGTTTACTAGTGAATATTTTTATTTAAGACAAATGCTGCTTTTCTTCCAACCTTATAAATATGGGAACTCTGATAATCAATACTTAGTAACAACATCCTGCTGTACCTACATAAGAGTATGTGTTACCTATAAGGGATATTCCTATTTTGACCCACAGGGGCATACAAAGAGGGCACAGTTGAGACTAGTATCCAAATATTCTGACCTCCAGCAGTGTCTCTGAACTGGTTAAAAATCCTGGAAAAAGAAGGAAACTTATCTTCTCTTTCCTTGCTCTACTCTTCACATTATATAAGTTCACATTAAAGATTCCTGAATGAGAGATTAAAGTTAGATTTGGTTTGCTGATGATTTTCAATTTCAACAGAACTTTTTTTTCCAGAGAAAATTCTCTGTAGGATATAACCTTTTAAGTCTCCGATTTAAAGCAACTTGAATAAAAATTGACCCTTTAAAGCTTATGCCATATGTTTGTTGATCCTTAAGAATCCTAACATTGATTTTTCTAGTATCATTCCTCATTCAGTTACTAAACCTCTAGATCATCTGGATTTTTCTACAAGTCTATATAGACTACTTTTCCTGAGCTATTGACAAACATTTTGTGTAAAATGGGAGATACATGTTTTAACCAACAGTGTTCAGATTTCTTCAGTTTAAATTCTGGACACTCACAGTTACGTTGAATGTCAGGAAATAATCATACTTTATAACTTTTAGTTTTCCCCCTCTAATTGTCAGTTATCACTTTACCATGTAATGTGATCTGTAGAAACATCAAGATCAAAAGGAACACTAATCCTAGAGAGTATGGTAGCTTTGTATTTTTTATCCTGGGCCAGGTGCATCTATGTTTTGATCTTTGCTGATTTATAAAACTGCTCTAATCCTACGTGTGATTCGCTTTCTCTATTTCTTTTCCAAAGGCAAGGAAATTTTATGTTGTTTTCTTTAAAGTACAGCTGCTGACTTTCAGTTGTCTAGGACAAATCTAATTTCAAAAAAATATGTTAGGAAATACTAATACCTTTTTCAAATTGTGAGATTGCCTCTATGAGGGTATCTACCTACAGTGTCCTTAATTTATTTTTTCTATCCAGACTGAACAAGAATCTTAAAGTCATAACTTTTTTTTCTTACTGTGCGAGTAACACTTCTTAGTGAATTCTCAACACTTTTGGCCATGTGGCTCTTTGCTCCACGTAAACAGTCACTGGTAAAACTCTTCACTAATTTTGCAGTTTGGAAATTGTAGACAGTGTTACAATCCAATGCAGCAATATGTCTCGCAGCTCTCATCAGGCAGGGCCATGTATAAGACCAAAAGAGGGTGATCTCTGTCATATGTTCACTTGTACTGTGTCTAATGATTTAGTACTTTACTACTTTGTCTTCTCATTTGTTTATTTTTTCTAATTCCCCATTTCCTAGCAATGTCATAAATTATTTTAGAGTAAGAATTTCATGCCCCCATTCTTTTAACCTTCCTATTTGCTCCTCTGCCTGGTGTTCAACAATATTTATTGTTTAATCATTCATATCTAAATCAAATTATTTTTAAAAAGTGACTTCCTACATAAAAATAGAATGGGTGAATTTCATAAATCTGCTGAAGTCATCTTTAGCAAAAATTGTAAAAATACTTTTAATGTAATGGTTCACATTCTTCCTGTGTCTCCCATTTTTTGTGTGCTTAAAGTACTTATTTCCCCTGTAACAATAATGTTCACTTTTATTTTGAACCTCTTCAATAGACAATAATAAATAATGCTAAAATGAAGTTTGTTATATAAAAGACTGGCAACTGAACTTGAAGGGTTTTAGTAAGATAAATTTAAGTCTCTTATGAAAGCATAATCTTTTAGAAGTATGAATAAGGACTATCATTTGTATGTGCATCAGTTTATGACTTGGAAGTGCAGTGAACCTGGGCTCTAGGACCAGGAACACAGCATAGCATAGACTCTTAAGGACACATTCATCCCTACATGCCTCTGCATTTTTAGGAAGAAATATGTTTACTACTGGTCCTTTGATCCTTCTCTGAATTGAAGTTTTCTTATCACACAGGGGCAGCATTCAAATCCATGAATGTCTGAGTACCACCTATAGTAAATGATATTTTGAGAATCTCCCTATGGAGTAGTTCTCTTTCGAATGCTCTCTGCATTATGCTTACTAAGTTGTATCACACCCAAAAAGATTTCCTTGTGAATCTCTTCAGAAAACCCACTGAGATTCTAAATAGAGTGAACCACTGATTAACTGAAAAACTCAGTTAATCAGCCTTATTTCCTGTTTCTTCCTGAGCTCCAGTTGAAGGATAAAGAATTTAATATCAATAACAATAGAGGCAACAAAATAATTACATTGTAAGTGAATAAAATTTTTTCTACGATGTGACTAGGATCAGTCAAGATTAACTCTGATCTCTGGTGAACCAATTTTTAGCTCTGCGCCCACTCATGAATCATGAGAATATAAATTACGTTTTCTACAATGTAATATCCGAGGTAAATATGGACTAAAACATCTGAGAAATATTTCAACCCTCTAGTAGGAGGAAAGAAAAAATATTTCGTGACACACTAAATAGGAAACATTATTGTTTAAGATTGTACTATTGTTTCACACTTTTGCTTAACCAAACATTATTTATCTTATCTTCAGTATCTTTTGGGAAATCTGACAGCTCTCAATGTTTCCCTGGCTCTGATAACTTGTGTTTACCAATAAGAGTGGGCCCTAGATCCCTGAAGCCCTTGGCATGGCTGGATGGGTCAGGAGTCGTCTCATAGTCCAAGCTGGACAATCAGCTTCTCTCTCAGGCTGGTTGGTAGTACATGGCTGGAACCAAGGACACATTCTCAGGAGCTGTGAGGATACCATGTGCGGAGAAAATCAGAGGAAGGTAGTCTGCAGATTGAAGCACACCAGTCAAGGAGAGCCTATGTGAGCCCTGTGAGTGAGAACAAGAGACCAGCAACCTTGGTGTCTCATGGCTTTTCATTTCCTGATTCTAGGCTTTCCTAGCTCTACATTCTGCCCTTGAATTGTATCATGTGCACCTTGATCCTTGAACATGGTAAGCCAGGACTGGTAAACTTCAGATATTTGCAGCCAGAAAAATCTTAACTTGTACACACTAAGTAGCAGTTAAGTCTCTATTACCTGCTGTCCTAGAAACATTTTTTTATGAGAGGATATTATTTACAACTATCGTTATGATGAACTTCATATATAAAGCAAACTGCATGCATTATCAAATTCTCATGACTTTGAAGTGGGTCCTGTTATTATTCCCCCCTTGACAGTTGAAGAAACTGAGGTGCAAACACGTTAAGAATATTGCAGGAGTGGTTGTGATGAAACGGGGGTTTGAATCCAAGCAGTTTGGTCCAGGGCTCATATTTTTAAACCCCAATTCAGTTTTGAAAATAAAATAATAATGATGGAGTTTACGTCCAGTATATGGTATTGGGGATAAAAAATATGTGTTTGTGAGAATAAAAGTATTTGTGTGTATGTGTGCTCTTGTGCATGTGTATGTGTGTGTGTTTATATCCTTATGTATATGGAGACTCGTTCATCCGAACTGTGTCAGGCTGTTGGTTGCAAGTGAAATTTATTTATTTATTTTTTTTTGCGGTACGTGAGCCTCTCACTGTTGTGGCCTCTCCCGTTGCGGAGCACAGGCTCTGGACGCGCAGGCTCAGCGGCCATGGCTCACAGGCCCAGCCGCTCCGTGGCATATGGGATCTTCCCGGACCGGGGCACGAACCCGTGTCCCCTGCATCGGCAGGTGGACTCTCGACCACTGCGCCACCAGGGAAGCCCCCGCAAGTGAAAATTTTTATGTGAAATTATTATGAAGAGATTCACATAACTTTTGTTTCTTGCTATGTTTTTTTTGGCATACCTTCATTTGTTACAGCTCTGAGTAAAAAATGTGACATTGTACAATGGGCATAATTGGGTCATTGGTGCCTACAGTTGATTTGCATGCTCACACAGACCTCTGAACCAAGTCCCCAATTTGGACTGCTGCTTTCTGTAAGCAGTCATCACCTTTGCATAATCTCTCCACTCTGAGCTCTATCCAGGCAAACCTAGTGAGACAGGGTGAATTTAAAAGGCCACCATAAACTGAGCCATGAATTACCAACAGATCCAGTGGTTCAAGAATAATTTCCTCTTCAGCTTGAAATGTAAGTATGGCTCACTGAGAAGCCATATTACCTCCTGATTCCAAGGAAGTCCTGTCAAAGCAGAGCTCACGGAGTGTAAAGTTTTTAAAGTGCATTTGTTATAGCTTGCTGGTCTGACTATTAAAGTGAAACACTACAAACCGTTAAACCTTCAAACTAGCACTGCAAAAATACTTATCAAAAATACAGCCTCTGGGAGATTTGTTTACTCTAGAAATATGCTGTCTTTGCAGCTACTTTTTCCTTAATGAGAAGGCAATGCAGGATTTGTCTTTTTCATTGGAGGGCAAAAAGCCAAACACAGGGAATTGCCCTTAAAGTGACATGGCCATATCCAATTCCTAGGCAGAGTTCAGAAATCTTTCTGAAGACGTTTAAGTTCTGAAATGAAGTTCCACATTTGAAAACCATTTGTTTTGCCTCAAAATTTTGTATTCGGCAAGTTATTGATACATAATATGACAATTGAAAATGTGAGACTGAAAATAAGCCCCTCCACATAAGAGGTATTGGTTTCCTGAAAGCACAAAGCTATATATTCATTTTCATTTGGGATAATCTAAAATTATCAGGCACTTAGGGAATGATAATGGGTTAAATCAGTACTGTTTTAAAGCACGGTAAAAGTTTTCTTTAGAACTTCAGAAGTAGAGCTGTCACCAATTACTAGAAATTTCTATCTCCTTTTGTAAACCCCTACATCAGTTCCGTTCTTTGGCTTGTGCCTTGAGTATGGCATTTACTTGGAGAATGTGTGACCTGCCTCGTCAAACAATACAGGGTAGAGTTAAAGGTGGGAAAAAAATTAATAAATAAACCTTCAGAGGCATTTTCTTGCTTTTCCCATTTAATTTTTAATTTGGGTTATAAATGGCATCTCAGATAGAAGGAAGTCTCCTGGGTTCCTCAGGATCCTTTGCTGGCTTAATCACGAGCATTACACGTGTAGAAACGAGCTCTGAGAGAATTAGTGATTGCGTCAAGAAGGGAAGGACAATCAATTATTCACCACATGCCACCACACACAAGACGCATGACCATGGCTAGTCTCTCTCCTTCTCTCCTCTAGACATACAAACAAAGCTCTTTCCACAGCCTGCATGCTATTCAGAGAAATATTCCTTTCAAGCAATTTTCATTTTCATCAATCCATTTATATCTGACTTTTTAACTGGACAACTATAATTAAGGAAGTAAGTTGAGAAAACCCTTTCAGTTTGCTTCCTTGCATTCCTTTCTCTCCATTTATTAAAAAGAAAAAAAATACCCATGTGAGTGGCCTTGAGAATAAATGTATTATATAATATTCATTTAGGAAAAGTCTATAACATAAGCTTGAGTTATTAAAGTTTCTAGGTGATCTCTTGAAGATAATGTGAAGGGTTTGGTAAATTTCTTCCAATTTCCTCTGTGTTTAAAAGAGGCACTTTCCATCATGAAAAATCAACTGAAATTATACTGACACTAAAAAACATTCCAGTCATTCCATCTATAGATAGATGATCTTGAGTAAAGGAATATGGGCAAGGAGACAAATATTCCATGGTAATCATTGCTTCGTGACCCATCTCTGTTCATTTATGAAGTATGTGATGTGGACAGGTCACCTGAATTTATTACATTCAAGCTTTCCTCATGTGTATAACACCTCACCTTCCAGTAATACATATTTCACAGGGTAATGAATACATACTTTACATTTATTCTAACAAAGAATAAATGAGATGATCTTTATAAAAATGTTCACTTGATGTTACTTCCCATCTCCCTCTTTATGGCAGTTGCAAAATCATTCTGCATTCTACTGGTTATTAAAACTAATAATGGATACCATCAGAGGCCAAAAACCAAGGTATTACTTTCTCTCAGATTTTCAGAGTCTCTACATTGCTTCTGCTTCTGAAAGAAACAATTATGGCTTCTTTCAAAATGTCTTTATTCTACTGAGCTCTATATTTATTATGTAGATTTATCATTACTGAGACTCAATTTGCCAGGAACTATGCTATGCTATCCTTGGCTTACATCATCTCTTTGTATCCTCACAATAATACCAAGGAAAAAATGTATCAGATTTCCATTTTACAGATGAATAAATTGAGACTCAGAGGGATTAAGTATCCTCAATCCCAGGCCTGTAGAAGTCTACAATCAGTGCTCTCAAATAGCATTTCTCAAATCTTTACTGTACAGGTAAGTCATCTAGAGATCATGTTAAGATGCAAACTCTGATTCAGCAGGTTTAAGATGAAGCCTGAGAGTCTGCATTTCAAACAGGCTCTCGGGTGGTGCCAATGCTGCCTGTCCTTAGACCACACATAGCATAGCAGACTCTAAAACACCATGCCACACAACTTTAAATCTAGGCAATGGACACTCAGTAAACATCAATTAAATAAAAAGCAAAATACTAGTCAAAGGATGGAGAAAAAAATTATAATGAAAAGTGATATCTGCTGATTTGGTGGAATCTTCTGGAATTAGTGGCTAATTTTTTTGTCGGGTCCAGTCATAATAAGAGAAGTTATTTGACTCTGTGATGAACAGCCTTTGTCGTATCATGTTTTTCCCTTCATTGGGTCAATTCCACTGACCTTACTGAGCTCCAAGCCATAATTGACCAACTAAAGATTCTTGACCATCCAGTAGACTAGGGGATATTGCCTTTTCCAACTGGTTGCTTTCCAGATTGTTTCCTTACATGTCATGTCGCAGTCTGTCTGACTGAGTACCAATACTAAAAGTCATCTTGGGCTTGGATGAGAAATCAGTAGAATGAATACTTTATTAAAATAATAGCAGCCTGGGCTTCCCTGGTGGCGCAGTGGTTGAGAGTCCACCTGCCGATGCAGGGGACACGGGTTCGTGCCCCGGTCCGGGAAGATCCCATATACTGCGGAGCAGCTGGGGCCATGAGCCATGGCCGCTGAGCCTGCACGTCCGGAGCCTGTGCTCCGCAGCGGGAGAGGCCACAACAGTGAGAGGCCCGCGTACCACAAAAAAAAAACAAAAAACAAAAAACAAACCTCTAAAATAATAGCAGCCTAACATTAAGAAAGGAGAAAGAGGTAATAAGAGAAAAGAAGGAGGGGGAGAGAAGTAGCAGAGGAGAGGAAGAAAGATAAATTCAAAGACCACAGGGGTTAGTCTTGTTGAGACTAGACTAACAAAACCCAGGAGCTAGTCTGTCACCTGCTTTCATCCTGAGAACAGTATGGGTCATCCACTACTGGCTGACTCAGTCCGTGGACACCTTCCCTTTGGCACATGGCTGCCATGTGACTTCATTTTCCAAAGAGCTTGCTCTTGGTTCCCCTGTTTGGAAAAAAAATAGTGAAGGGATCAGATAGCAACAGACATTAATGAGGATCTGATATGTGCCAGGCACTGTGGTGAACAAGAGAATGTGGACCCTGACCTCATGAAGCTTAGAGACTAGTGGAGAAGTCAGGAAGCACAGACAAATACAACCATTCCCATCCAGACTCTGTCCTAACAAGCCCTAAACTTCTGGTTTCTAGCCTATAATTCCCAAATCTTCTTTTTATGATTTTTATTTATAAGCTTTTGATTCTGGACCACTAGTTTTCTTTATAAGTATATAGTAAAAATAGAAAAAATAAAATGGCTTTTCATAACTATGTTGAAGCAAATGTATACAGGCATGCATGTGCCTTTGTGTCTCTTTCATCATTGCATAGTTTTATATTATGTATTTTGTATGAGTGTGGTTAACACAGATTCTGATTGCCCACATAAATATCACTGCGCTTACTAGCAGACACATCCAGACCAGATAGAGCCAGCAGGATTGTGTGTGATAATAGGAGCCACCTAAGTAAAGCAAATTTATATATGTATATATTTTTTCTTATATTCTAAATGGTGGAGGTTACTTGGGCCAGAGGTGACATAAAAACATGTTCTTATAAATGTATGTTCATGGTTTATTCAGTTAACCCTGAAGTATGGTTCCAGCATAATGGAGCAAAAATAAGTGCAGACTTGTAACCTCTACTTATGGAGTGTACAGTCTAGTAGAAGAGACTGAATAATAATGTGGACAAGTTTACACAAACCAAGAGCATGTTATGACATACTCTGCAGCATAAAACAAAGGAATCTGAACTAAGATGGATTTTGGGGAAGGAAGCTTCCGCTAGGAGATGACTTGAGCTGTTATCTAAAAGATGACTCAGAAGCTGAGGGTTGAAGCAACCCTGTTGTGAAAGAGGGCATGACATTTTCTAGGAACTCAACAGCCAGTGTGTCTGGAGAGCAGAAAATGTAGCAGGAAGATCAGGCAGAGGCTGTGTGTAACCTGGGGTCCCTAGGATACATGAGATGGCAGTGACCATCCATCAAAGCAAAGCAAACGGTATTTCTTTGGTTCAGCCCTAAGCACAATAATTTAGGTATATAGGGAAGGAGTGTGATACAAATACCAGAGAAAACAGTTCCCAAGTTTCTTTCAGTCACTTTGTCCTGAGGTTCTTTATTGAGTTGGCACATGTTGTCCTTAGGTGCCCAGGTCAAAGTGGGCTTTTCTTGATTGTGACTTCACACAGATGTCCTTTGCTACTTCCTATATCCTCTTATGCTGCAACAGAAAGTGAGATGAAGAAGATAGAAAAACCTTCCTCTATTGTTTTTGCATTATAATCCCTTATATAACAAAAATGGTGTTTTATGTAGACTTCTAAGAGTTGTTCATGGGGACTGGCATGGACTAATATATTTTACTAGGGCCATTGCAAACAGTTGTGCAAATTGTGCAGGGGCCATCTTGTGTGACGGATCTGTTAAACAACCATTGGTCACCATTTTCCTTACCCCAGACTTGCCTACTCTTACTATCTTAACTGGATTTAGGTATTTCAATTCCATGAGGGGCCTCAGTATCACAGTCTTATATAAATAGACTTCTGGTGAAACCATTAACCTAAATACACCCCCATCTCCAGCACATCTCCTGTGATGTGCATTCACTGCTCAGCTTCCATTCTAAAACACGTGTTGTGATGTAAGTCCCAAATATGTTAAAATGAACCACGATTTTACTGAGCATGTACTAAGTATAGATACTACCTTATTCATTCATTAGTTCATCATCCATTCATTCATTTTGTATCTCTGAAGTGCCTACTATAAGTTAATAGAAGCCCGGAATACAGTGGTGAAAAAACAAACATGGGTCCCACATTTGTGGAAATTATAGTCTGTAACAGCATTGTTCTGAGAATCAGTTAAGGTAGTAGATGTGAAAGAACTTTGAAAATGACAAATACACATGCCTTAATCATTTTATTCACCACCCTCGTGCTTAAGCAATTCAGAATATTTTCAGAGCAACAATGCTAACATCAATAAAACATGAAAAATAAATTTTACAGAAAAAGATAGAGCCAGGTGGTGTATTTCATACTCTAGTCTACCAATGTAGCATGACTCCAAAGCAGGCATTTCAATGCTGTGGAACAGAGAGATTTCTTGGAGGAGATAAAACTTGAGCTGGCAGACAGAGGAATTGACAGAGGAATTTCCATAAAGGATTACCAATACCTCTCTGCCCTCTTGACCCTTGGAATGTTTCATGAATGAGAATGTCCGTGGTAACTGAGTGCATCTTTTTGATATATTTAACATAGAGAACCCATTGTATCACTGCTATTGTAACTAAAAGGACTGGATCTAATTACTTTTCCTCTAAAAGCAGGGCTTTGAAGCAGATTTAGAGATTTCACTGCTCCTTAAGACTAAATGGAAAAGAAACTGATGGTTTTACAAAAGAGAAAGAATGGCGATTTATTTTCTACTGAAAATGCAGCAAATACCCTGTTGTTTCCTCTGCCTCTGTTGAATTATAGTGTGGTCAGTTGGAATTGATATTCACGTCAAAATCATTCTTTGGAACTGGTAATTCTTTGCAGATTTAATCTGTTTCTTATATGTCACTTTAAGACATTTTAAAAGGAACTTCACAGGTTTCCAGGAAACTTTTGGCCATTTCATGAAACAATAACAGAAAACAAAATGGTTAGTGAAATTGGTGACAAAATGCTTCACACTTGTTGAAATAAAAAACAGTGGTATGTTCCATTAAAAAATGCATAAGAAACAAAAAACACCTCCAAGTGGGATTCTGACTCAATATTTTCTTCTTATCTCCATGCGGGCTCTTAAATACAAAATAGGAGTAAATAGGGATGTCCCTTGGAAACCAAAAGACTTTGAAGAAAAATGTGAAAATATATGTTAAGGGTATGTATGCTAGAGCAGTTTTGATTTAGAACCTTTTTTGTATAACCATAGTAGTTACAAAAATCTAACTACCTATTAAGTTCATTTTGTTTCCATATTTAACCCCAATTACCCTATGCAGGGGAGTTCTTTCAAAATGTAATTCCCCATCTCACTTTTTTTTCCCTGCTTCTGCAAGCCTCTTTCTCCTCATGTAAATTGCAGCAGGTGCACAAAATTGAAGACATCACAATTAAATGTAATCAAATATTTTAGGCACTAATGAACAGCTCCAGGAAAACAAGTCAAAAGGAAAAAAAAAAAAAAAAGCCTTTAAGTGAGTGGATTTTCAAACACCCAAGGCACCATAGGACCAATTAAGAGAGTCATACCAGGACACATACTGACATTAATTATCTTTGAGTTCAGGGAAATAAAAAATAAAAGCAACAATTATCATAATAAATCTCCACACAGTGCTTGTAAATTGTGCTAATCTACAACACACCTGGGTTTCAGATATTTAAGGCGAATACTCAATCAGTTGATAACGACCTCACAGAGGGGCTCATGGGACACTTTTTCCTTCCTGTGATCTGCCATTCAGACAGAGGGGCTAAAATGATGTCCAACAGCTATGTCTGCTTTATTTCGCATCACTCACATGAGTTGTAGACAGAAGCACTGCATAACTTATTCAATAAAGTAAGTCACAAAGCCAGCATTCTCTTTAGGGGATGTTTATTTTAAAAAAAGGAAAAGTCAAGAATAGATATTCAAGGTAAAAATTTGAATCATTGGAGTCTCAAAGTCCCAGGACGTATCTGTAAATTTATTCTCCCTGAAGCCAGAAAGAATCTTACTAAAGAGAACAAATATTTCAGTCTGGGAATATGGGTTTTCATTTTTAAAATGCACAGGAAGGGGCAGAGAAAGAAAGGTAAGTGCTATAAGCCAAGAGGAATAGAAAGAAAGAAAAAAACTTATTAAAATTGATCTAAATTCAACTGATAATTTGAAACAAGATCATACTATTTTAACAAAAAAAGAACATATTTAAACATTAGAAGGTTGCTAGTTTTCTATAGTCAAGGGGGAGATTAACATAAATATATGAGAAAGAACTATACAAATGCTTTTAGGTTGAGTGACCTCAATATGGCCCTGGTATAAATGTAAAATAACCAACGCACCTTTCTAAATTTGGGGGTAATAATTTAATACACTAATACGTGTCAGTGTACTCCTGGAAGATAAAAAAGATGCTTTTTTTGTCTTCTTGTCCTTTTACTTCCTGTACCCATGGAGATTACTTCCTTCCTGAGGAAAGACATATTTAATTTATATATCATTTAAAATTTTTCTACATCAGTTTCAATATATGTGACCATGATGCTTATGCTGAAAATATAACTTTGATATATTTTATTTCCTTAATCAGTTGAGGACTGTGATGTTGTGTGTGGTAATTTCTCAAGTGTGAAAAAAAATGAGGTTAAGTGGCATGTGATGTTTGTATGCATATTGTTTGTGCAATTTTTGAATAAGTTTCTAATGTATAGAGCGAAACAGAGAACACATATGTAAGTGTACTTAGGATTTTTAAAATCACTTTGTGTCTTAGATCCACAATTTCAGTAGAGCTTCTAATCTGGAATTGGACAAAACAAAGTATGCAATTCTTTAGGAAGTACTGCTTATTAATTCACGAGTCCCAGTACACAGTGGAAATTCATTTTTAAATTATACACTTTGTAAGATTTTGATTTCTTGAAAATTATATGCCTTCAGATTAAGCAGCAAACATTTAATGGAAAAATATGAATTATTTTTATTGGACATTTGCACTTAGCTGTATAAGCTATGACATGCTCAAATGTTTAGTCCACCATTTTTTATATGAATTCATATTTTAAAATTGTAGTTGAGTTCTGAAAAAATTTCTTAGTGTTTTATCAAATTTAGAAAACATAAAAAAACTGACGGATTTTATTACATCAAAATTTAAAATGCATTTATAATAAAATACATGATAGAAAAGATTTAACAGATAATAAATTGGAAATAAATATTTGCAACACACATAGTGAAGAGTTTATAACCTAGTAAATAAATTACTTACAAACCACTTAAAGAATATTTTAAATGTCCAATTATTAGACTAATAGTTATTTAAATTTCCTATAAAAGAGAGCATTAAATTAGAATAAATATATAAAATTGTGCTAAAATTTAGTAGTAGTTTAGGAAATGCACACTTAGCAATGACATTTTTCAAAGATCAACTTATAAAAATTAAATCAATTGATAATACTTAATATATTAGTCACCATCATAATAAATAATAAATGGGTAAATATCAATTATGTTTATTAAAGGTTTTCATTTACAGTATTTTTATTAATAGGAAATTAGAATCAATGCATAGGTCCATCATTTAAAGATTGAGTAAATAAATTGTGGTGCATTTATAAACAGATTATATTAACCATTAAAAATTAGAATTTTAAGCTTACTAACATGAAAGAATTCTATAGCATATATTTGAGTGAAAGTTGCAGGTATTTAAATATTTCATAGTATTATCTTATTATACAATATATTTAAAAAAGCAAAGAGTGCATATATATATATATATATATATACACATAAGAATAAATTCATTATGTATATAATAAACTATTATGGTAAGAGTGGCTATATCTAGAAGCTAGGCTTAGAGGCACTATTCCCTGTGTATATGTCTGTATTTTTCAAATGATTTTAAAACTCAGAAAACTATCCACATAATTTTACATTTCTATATTTGCTCAGATTGTTTTTCACCATATTTGTGTCATTAAAGATTTAAGTCTTTCTCTGTCTTTTTCTGTTACGTTAAAATTTTTTTCTGTTACAACTAGTATTGTGATTAGTAGTTATATGCACAATTATTTTTTCAATTTGGTATTATTCTTTTAGAAGAGAGATTCTGAACTGGAATAACAGGGCCAAAGAAAAGAAATATTTGGGGGTTATTTATATTAGTTGAGAAATTACCTTTCCAAAGTGTACTGGTAGTATATATTTACATTAAACTACTACAAATAGGGTAGCAAAGCTCTTATTTGTTATTACCCTTCTAACTTCAGGGAGAGAAAGACCAGCATTTGTACATCTTCAATGCATTTTATATACCAAAGAACATAGAGTAAGAAACCAGAATACATTTATGCAGCTCTACAACTGATCTGCCATATGATCTGCGCACAACTTGGTTTTTCATAAATGTTTGGACTGGAATAAAAAATACCACAGGTCATTTACAAATGAAAATTCTATGGTTGAAAATAAAATGTATTCTTTTTTTCTCGCCTCATTCTCTCAAGCTGGCAGTAGACATGTTTTGCTGACAGAAAGATTGTTTTTATAAATGAGCAAATATTGAGATGGCAATCAGAAATTTTCACATAAATCCAATTCATGGCTTCTAGGGAACTCGGAAGGTTTGGCCCCACTGGCCCTACATTTCAGGAGGTGAGCATCAACTGGGCCTGTGTAACAGACAGGACCAGGCGGATGCTCTCCAGTTAGCCATGGTCTCTACCACTCCCTGTTGCTTTGCCTGACACTGACTAAAGGGGTTAATTGCCATTTCAATTGCATTTGAACTCCTTTGGTAGGAAAATAGTACTTAACGCTGTTTGGCCTCACTCATTTGCATGTTTTACAAGTATTCGTTTACATCCCAGATCTGCTCTTCTCAACTGCTTTAGTTTCAAGAACCGAGGGAAAAAAGGATACATATGTTAAACTGTTATTTGCCCTGACATACTATGATCTAATGTCCAAGTTTTCTGACTAGACTTACTGTTTGTTTACCCTTTAACTTTAATGTTCTCCTTTGTAAACTCATATTTAACCCTGGAACTTCCTGACATATGTATGGCCTTGCCATTTTTGACCTGTGATTTTCCCTCTGAATTTATTTTTTCTTTGTTAGACAGTATGACAGTTTTCATTTCTGTAATGCTAGAATGTTTTGAGTGCTTACTTTATATTTTATATGTCCCATGATTGGTACCATTTTCATTATCCAGTTTAAGAAATTCATCTAAATTGCAATTTTATTAGTAAGGTTTTTCTCCTTATTAAGGATAGAGACTTGTGTGTAATTGAACAAAGTTGAAAGACTGAATAAAATGAAGAAGCATATGGTAAGCTTTAAAAAATGATCATTCAATATATTTAACAGGATGCAGCTGCATTTTTCTTAATAAATGTAAAAAAATATTGGGACATCTCACATCATTAAAGTCACATGTGTCTATTAAACCTTTGCATTTAATTGAGGTTTAAAACCATGGAGCAATTGTAAATTTTAAGAGCCTGAAAAGAATTTTTTTTTTTTACAATTAACCATGCATTTTCTTTGAAGCAAAATTCCATTAAATACTTTTTTATGACTTTCTACTTTGCTTTTTTTGTTTTAATTTTACTCTCCAGTGGGCCACATCCTACAATCAGTGCTAGGAGGGGAAGAGGAATGAGGATTAAAAATAAAGGATTAGAGGGAGGTGTGTGGAAAAAGAGAGGATGAATGATGTGTTTCCCTTGAATGTTTTATTTTCTTAATTGAAAACAAAATGCTTAGGACCTGGGGAGACCAGCCACTAAATTATTTTTTTTGTATGTACAAAGCAGATCAATGAACCTGTTTATTCCTAAAACTACCCTGTTATGTGGAGGGATAACCAAAAAGAGAATATACAAAAATGTCTATTTATTTCTTTGTCTTTCATTCTTCTCCACAAATGTCAGTACCAAGGGAAACATATGAAACATCATACTCAGTGGCATCTTGTTACAAATTATGAAAAAAACAGAGGGCTCAGTTTTTTCAAGTAAGAAAGGATGAACTAAATTTGTAGTTATTAAGGTATGTTCTTTTTTGTCCTGAAAAAGCAAAGCCAGGATTCCAAGTTTTGGAGGTTTTCCCAAAAGACTTACTATGACAGTCTGGTGTCAGGCTTATTATTGCAACAGTTAGTCTAATAATTTTAATAAACCAAAAGAAAAACTCAAGAATTTGTATCTTATATCTTCCTATTCTTGTCTCTTTATATATCTTATATATAATTATTATGTCTGGAATTTCCAGTGATTATTTTTTAATTTCTGGATTTTATACTTAGATGTCTTGAAAAAACACTTGAAATACATACTCTGATGTATACATGTATATACATATCTTGACTTTTCATGAAGAGCTCTTTACCGCCTTAACTTTTAAATCCGTCTTTGCTACCTAGTTAAACAAACTTGATAATGTACTCAAGCTACTCAAATTTGTGTCACTGCTAAAACTTAAAAAAGGATTATCCCTTAGTTATTAGCCTCAGTTCTTCGCTAAAAATAAATTATCCTCTCCTACAATGAGAATTTTAAAAGAAATGATTGGATCCATTCCTCTAATTGCTTATTTTTTTAAAAGTGATTTCTTCTTCCTTTTTTTTAAACAACGTTTCACAAAGAGCATGTCATGAGGTAACTTGTATTAGAATTTTTCTTAATATTCTGATTAAAACATACATGTTGCATATATACACAAGTGAAATATTTAAAAGAGATTTAATTTGTAAGGAAAACAGCTGCTGACATGTAGGGTTCAGAGATTACTTACTCATTTTATCTTTATTATATTATTTGAATTTTTCAGGAAGCTCCCTCTGAAATGTCACTCTTCTACTATTAAAAAAGCACATCACTTATTGGCCTTAAAACTGGAAAGAAATTGAGGACATGACTTGTAGTATACAGATTACTTCAGTTTAGAGGGTCTTAGTTACAATTAGATATTTTGTACAGGTTACTTTATTTACTCAATAAGTATTTGCCTTTCTCCTTGTGATACAACTAAGAACCTGACCGGCAAAGCCTGCCCTCCTGCACCTTATTTTGAAACTGGGGCTGGGGCTGGGGAATCTTACAAAATAAAACCATAAAATAATCATTTCGGATCGTTATAACCACTCTGAAGGAAATAAATATGGTGCTGTGATAAAGAATGGAGACAGGATTTATTGAAGGGGGTAAGGAGGCCTCTCAGAAAATAGTGTTTAAGCTAAGATGAGACATGAACGGTAAGGAAGACCCAGATGTGGAAAGAGTCTTCCCTATGGAAAGTGTCAATGTCCTAATTTGGAAAAGAAGTTTGGATATGTTAGAAACTGCTAGAAGGGCATTTGCTGAAGCCAAATGGCAGACAGCATGCACAACTTTAGGTCAATTTGGAGAGAGGGTCCAGGGCCAGATTTTGCAGAGCCTTTTAGACCACAGTAAGCAGTTTTAATTTTGAATATTGATTAATACATTTGTATGTTACGCAGAAAGGAAAAATATTACATGAAAGATGGCAGAAGTGAAAGGATGTTTCAAACAAAAAAAGTTACTCTAGCTTATATAGTGAAAAAAAGAAAAAAATCACTCGCTAAAACCCCACTGTTTTATCTAGTTATTGCCAGAGATTTTTAGGTTTAGAAATAATCTGTAAAGTTGAAAATACAATCTAGATTTCTTTCAATGTTTTTAAGATTGGCCACATGCAATCATAGGACACCCAATAAAAATCCACCTTCAGTAAAATAGCATAAGAAATATGCCAATCAACTCATTTAGCATGAGTAGAAACACAGTGGGTTTCACCATCATATTTCAATGTAAAAGTTAATTTTATATTTTGGGCAATTTCAAAATGCTGAAAAAGGAAAAAGTTAATTTTATATTTTGGGCAATTTCAAAATGCTGAAAAAGGAAATGTTTGTATAACATATAAACAGCTGGAGCATAATCTATCAATGATATTGTAATATCTTCATAAAAAAAGAAAGTATAAAATTCTACCATAAATCATTTAAAAGTTATTTATGACACATAAATCATGAAAACACTCAGAGTGACAAATTCACATAGCCAGAAAGAGTTTCTTCTTTTGCTTATAGAGCTGTCTTTTGAATTCATACTCCTGTATAAAAGAGACTGTATTGTATTGCTTACACTTGTTCTTTCACTAAATAATAAAGATAATTTATTGTCACACTTTGTCACAGTGTACCTTTTATATCTTTACAGGGAGCTACTTTTGATATTTTTGTAATTATCGCAGAGTCTTTATAATATCATCAGTCCCTGGAATTTAATTCTTTGTGTTCATCCATATGTTTTAAAAAATTACATATACTTTTAGTAACTTTTTATTTAAAATAAATACAATTATTGATGCCATTTTCTCCAAATATGTCACAGCAATTTTGGATTGTAAGCATGTGGGTGTATATGTGTTGAGTTAAATTTATTATTCATAACAGGCATTTGGAAATAAAAGCATACAGTACTGTATAGCAATGAGAACATCCAAGTAAATGGACAGAATTTTCTTTGTCATGTGTCTGGAAAAGCAGAAGTAAATTATATTAAAAATAAGATAGTTGAGAGATAATATAGTTGGAAGATTTTTAAATCCCTTTGATACGACTTTCTTATCAGTTGAGGAAAAGAAGTGAAACATATCTCTAAACTACATACATATTTGCTGATGTTGCTTTAAAAAAATATTCACTCCCTTCACAGTCCTCTTTTAGGCCATTTGTCCATTTCTTACCCATATTTATATCCCATTGTAGAGACTGGGTCAAAAAAGACACATTTTTTTACAAAAATAATTTTAAAAATCATACTGCATAATATTCTTCTCCAAATCTAAATATGAGTAAAAGTTTGCAAAATGCTTAACTTAATCTGGTTTCTAAATCTGACCACGAGTATCCACTCATCAAATAACTTATGCCATTCAAAATTATCCCATTTTGAGTTATAACTTTTTAAAGAAAAAAAATGAGTTTGTTACATGTGTTATAAAAGCATTATAAAAGGCAGTTCTGTGTTTTATGCTAAACATTCCTTATTTCATATAAACAAAGGAATGCCTAGAAAAGGGGAATTGAAAAAAAAATTATCAGACATTTTCATTCCGTCCTATATTGTTGGAGGAAATTGTTCTGGTTGATTATGAGGCTTAATAAATTTCCTTGGCTCATCATAATCATTCCTGTAGTAATTAGGCAAGCAAATGAATTTGAATTATGTTTTCATTTCTATTTCTGATGAAATTTTCTTTTTTTTTTTTGGACCTCAACTATGTATATTTATGAATCTCAGGACTAAAAATGCAGTAATGCCATTATTTTATCCTCAAGAAAATGTTAGCCTTATTTTCCTTCTGATCAATTAAAATGTATCAATATCATATTTTCTCTAAGAAAATGTAGAGGTACTGCTTGTGTTAGTTATCAATTACTATGTAACAAATTACTTGAAAATTTAGAGTTTAAAAAAATAAACATTTAATAATAGGACAAGTAAACCTGATGTTTTAAATTGGGCAGAATATTTGAATAGTCACATGTCCAAAGAAGAAATGCAAATAGCTAATAAACACAGGAAGATGCCCCACATAATTAATCATTATGGAAATGCAAGTCAAATGACATCTCACACTCACTAGGATGGCAGATTTCAAAAGGCAGGTAAATTTTGGCAAGGAGGTGGAAAAATTTGAGCTATCAGACACTGCTGGTGGGAATGTAAAATGGTGCAGCCACTTTGGAAAACAGTCTGGCAGTTCCTCAAAAATTTAAACATGAAGTTACCATATGATCCACAATTCCATCCCTAGGCACATACCCAAGAAAAAGGAAAATGCATATGTCCAATAAAAAACTTACAAATGAAGAACCAAAGCGCTTTTGGGCTATTATTATTTATAATAGCCCAAAAAGTGGAAAAAACACAAATATCTATCAGTGGATGAAGGGATATCCATACAGTGGAATATGATTTGGTAAAATAGAAAGGAATGAAAAAATACATGCTACAACATGGATGACCCTCAAAAACACTATTTTAAGTGAAATAAGCCAGTGACAAAAGACCACATATTGTATTATTCTATTTATATGAAATGGTCATAGTAGGCAAATGTATAGAGACAAAAGTAGATCAGTGGTTGCCTAAGGCTGAGGAGTAGAAAGTAGGAGGTGGTGGAGGGGTGGGGGGTAGGGGAATGATGGAGTAGGGAGTAACTGATATTGGGTAAATGTTTATTTTTAGGATAATGAAAATGTTCTAAAATTAGATTATGGTAAGAGTTGCATAACTTTGTGCATGTATTTAGAACCATTTAATTGGACACTTCAAATTGGCAAACTTTAGGATATGTTATTTATATCTCAATAGAACTGTTACAATAAAAATAACAAGCATTTATTATCTTACAATTTTTGTGCGTATGGAATTTAAGAGCAGCTTGGTTGGTTCTGATGTAGTGTCTTCTTTGACGTTGCAATCAAAATGTCATCTGGGACTGCAGTCACTTAAAGGCTTGTCAGGGCTGGAAGGTTCACTTCTAATTTGGCTCACTCATATTGCTTTTAGCAGGAGGCCTTACTTCCTTACCTTGTTTCTCTGCACAGAGCAGCTTGAGTATCCTCATAATATGGCAGATGGCTTTCCCCAAAGCAAGTGATACAAAAGAGGAAGGCAGAAACCACAACAATGTCTTTTATGACCTAGCCTCAGATGTCACATGTTGTCACTTCTGCAGGGGGTGGAGAAAAGGGAACCCTCCTATACTGTTAGTGGGAATGTAACTTGGTGCAACCACTATGGAAAACAGTATGGAGGTTCCTTAAGAAACTAAAAATGGAGTTATCATATGATCCAGCAATCCCACTCCTGGGCATATATGTAGAAAAGACAAAAACTCTACTTTGAAAAGATACATGCACACCAATGTTTATAGCAGCATTATTCACAATAGCCAAAACATGGAAGCAACTTGTGTCCATCAACAGATGAATGGATAAATAAGAAAATAAGATGTAGTGTACACACACACACACACACACACACACACACACACACACACACACAATGGAATATTACTCAGCCATAAAAAATAATGAAATATTGCCATTTGTAGCAACATGGATGGGCCTAGAGATTATCATACTAAGTAAAATGTCAAGACAGAGAAAAATATTATATGCTATCACTCGTGTGGAATCTAAAAAATTAATACAAATCAACTTATTTACAAAACAGAAACAGACTTACAGACATAGGAAACAAACTTATGGTTACCAAAGGGGAAAGGGGAGGGAGGGATAAATTAGGAGTATGGAATTAACAGATACAAACTACTATATATAAAATAGATAAACATCAAGGATTTACTGTATAGCACAAGGAACTATATTCAGAGTCTTGTAATAACCTACAATGGGAAAGAATCTGAAGCCATACACTGGAAACTAACACAGTATTGTCAATCATCTGTAGTTAAATAAAATTTTTAAAAAGGATAGTCTTAATGATATTGAATTACATAGATACTACTCCTTAGTTTTCAGTTATTTCAGTTTTCAGTCCCTTCTATATGTTACTGATAGCACAAATCAATATGCTTTATGTAAATGAATTGAACAGTAATTAAGAGCTGAACTAAATGAGATCTAGCTCCTTCAATCTCAGGAAAAGACACAGAGGTAGGTTTGGGAAGGGTTTAAGCAGGAGACAAGGAATAATATCAGTTGGGGTCATAATAGAGCTGCTTGAATATTTGAAAGGATACTATGCAGAAGTCCTAAAGCTATATTTTATTGCTATCAAAAATATAAATAAGATAAATAATTGCAAGTCAAAAGAGACATATTTTGCTTCAACATCATTACAAAAATAGAAAACCAACAACTTTCCATGAGCTATTTAATAAGATGCTAAGCATCTTCCTCATCAATGAATTTTTTCACACAGAAGCTGGATGCCATCTGCCAGGATAGCTGTAGAAGGCATTTCTGCATTTGTGTGGGAGTTTGGAAACGATGACATTGTATATCCTTTCCAGTTCTAAGTAAACAACCCACATTTACTGAAATGTCTTTAATTTGCAAGGTTTTGCACTAGTTTGCGAGAGGCAGAGATAAAGGCCACAAGCCCATAAGAAACTTCAGCCTAGATATTAAGCCAGATCATTCAGTAAAATTGTAAAATTATAGAGTGAGAACACAAATGCTATGTGAGCACAGAGGTGGAACAAAAAACTGAGAGGTAATGGAGGAGATAATGTGGTGAGTCCTGAAAGATATGTAAGAAATAATGTGAGAACAGAGGAGAGAGAGATTCTATAATTCTGATCAGTATGTAAGTGCAATATGTCCTTAATATGTTCACCTGCTATAAGAGCGAGAAGAAAACTTAAGAACATACATTGTCTGTACCATAGTTACTTTTAATTCTGTGTATGCAGTTACTCTAAACTAAATTCAAGTACCATTTAAGAGTCCACAGTAAAAAATACAAATGTCAGCACCTTTTCAGCTTGCAAACCACAAGGGAAAATATATACATAAAATCCTGCTAAATAATTGGTTTTCTAAAAATAAATAAACAAATAAATAAATAAATAAATCGTTTTCTTAGAGCATTGAAATTTAGAAACAACTATTTTAAGTAACCTTGTTTTCTTGTCCAATTAAAGAAATCCTCAGTAGTTAATAATTCCCTTCACATCTCAGTTGCCATCCGAAAAAAAAAAACAAAAAAAAACTTTGTGAAATTCCTTAGAAATGTGGGATTAATAGCATGAGGTCCCTTTATGATGGGTGTAACAAATATAATATTCAAAAGGATGCCTTCAATAGAATAAATTAAGTTGAGAAGTATAGCTTAAAAAAGTCGTTAGTACTGTAGTAGGAAAGACATACCTCAAATTCTGTGGAGCTGTCCCTATTTCAAATATTGTTTTATTGTAAAATATAAATTTTACTTTGAGGTCAGAAAATAGAAGATAACTATAAACATCCAGCCTTGTGCAACATCCTCCCATAGTGAATAGGGCTGGCCTGTGTAGAAATTAGGATACTGTAAATGTGCACCATTTATTTTTTGTAGACTTTTTGATGATGGCCATTCTGACCAGTGTGAGGTTACAACTCATTGTAGTTTTGATTTGCATTTCTCTAATAATTAGTGACATGGAGTATCTTTGCATGTGCCTGTTGGCCATCTGTATAAGACCATCTTCTTTATTTAATAAAACCCCACATGTGTTCATGGCTCATCTTAATCTTGTGGTTTCAGGAATACAGAGATTCAGCGTTTCTTTTTTCCTCCACATCTCCTTGGAACTCATTAACAACATATTTTATTGCTACCAACTAAACCTGAAACTTTTCTTTAATATATTAGATTGTTCTAAAAATTATGGAACTAATTGTAAAACAGAATAAAAATAAATTACATTTCATTGGTTTAATAGTAGTAATAGCATTTATGAGCAGTTAATATGAGCCAGACATTTTGCTACATATGTCACATGTCTTAACTCACTAGATTCTCACAAGAAAAAACATAAGAATCATCAGTATTATCCTCTTATGTAGATGCCAAAACTGAGGCTGGCAGAATTGAGCCCAAATTACAAACCCAGGCAGTCTAACTCTAGAACTCTTGCTTTTTTTTTTTTTTTCAACATAATATTAGAATCATTTTACACTTTGGCCCTGTTACCTATTTTTCTAATTTTGTTTCTATTTCAAATATGATGAACATAAAATATAAATATGATTTCTATACACTTTTTTCTATTTTACTGACAAAAGAAAGTGGCTCAAAATGGAACTTTATCAGTACCTAGTGATTCAATAGCGTAATGTTGAACCCTTTCCCCAACGTACAACACTGGTTACTCATGATCTGTATTTTTTTAGTAAGAAGAAAATGTCATATGTAACAGGAAGTGCAGTGCTCTGGGCATGTTGAATCATGGCTCCTCCCTCTGCTTTTAGCATTTCTTGTGGTTCTGTTCTCTGCTAATGTTTTTAACCTCAAGCTGGAAAGGAAATAGCTGTAGCTGTTTTAAAAGTTACATGACGAAGTTCAGAAAGATATTTCTCTGCCTTTCCTAGCCGGGCAGAAAGCTGACCCTGAAGTTTCCCAGTTACATCTTTGTCAAGAAAAATGGGAATACAATCATTTGTTTAGACAAAAGCATCTGAGTAGATTACATGTTAGGGAGCCAAACAAAATGAATATAATGATTGGTAAGGGTCATATTATATTTTCTCAAATCTAAGTCACCATCAATTTTAAGACACATTATTTTAGGTGCCAATGAGAAAATATTTTTACAATTAAACTATGCCACATCATTTATTGTAAGATATGTTCTTATTTCATAGATGCTAAATGTGGGGGAAAAATACATCTTAGAATCAGTGAAATACAGCATAACCTTACATTTTTTTCTTACAAATGAGAAAACTAAGGTACAGAAATACCAGTTTGACAATGTCATAAAATTAGAACTTGAGCCCAGATTTGTTTTGTAACTCTATATTCAAAGTTCTTGACTCAAAGTGCAAGTGACCCTTTCCGTGGTCTTTTATTTTTTTCCTTCTTCTCTCTTTATCTACTTCAGAGACAAAAATATGACTTTGGTCTTGATTAGATTGTTCTATCAGCCATCTGTTTGAAAACAACCAGTAGGAGCTTCCAGTAAAGAAATACGTACTGTCTGAAACTAGGTCATGGTTCGGACTTCCAGTGAAAGACTAGGTGAGTGTATAAACAAACTTGCTCCCTAGAAAGGAAGTCACAAGTATGAGATTATAATAGGAGGGAGTAAATCCAAGTGACTTAGTAGACTTGACAAATTCAATTATTAGATCTAGGGTGAAAGTCTTTAAATACTAATAAAGGATTCAAGAAATAGAACTTAAATATATAGTACATCCATATGGATGTTGGTAGAAAAGCATTTTAACGTAGCAGTTGATAAAATGGGCTCTGATGTCAGCCTATCTGGGTAAAGACATAACAATTACTGAAGTGCAAAGGGTCTTAGTTTCTTTATCTGTAAAATAGGAATAATAGCTGGATATACTTCACAGTATTATTTATAAGATTAAATAATATAATGCATGTAAGGAGCATTGTGCAGTGTCTCACACATAGCAAGGCCTTGATAGTGAAAGATGACAACGATGATGATGATAAAAATAATGCTGGCAGATCTTCCTTTGATAGTTTAGGATACTGTGCTCCTTCTTTATTGACCTCTGATAGTGTTTCTGATCCACTGTCATGAAAAAGGAAAGTTATGTTTTGAACTGAATTTAGTCATTGTAAATATCCAGAATCCTAAACCACTAAAAACCTAAAAATCTCAGTCTAGAAAATAAAAGATGGACAGACCTGATTTAAAATTCTATATAGGCCACTTATGATCTATTTGACTTAAGGCAATTACTTAACTTTAGCATATCGCATTTTCTCATCTTTGTAATGAGATAAAATTTATAACCCTTGGAGTTAATCTGAAGTCTAATTTAGGCACCATGTGTAAATTGCCTAGCACAATCTATATATATATATTTTTTTTTGCGGTATGCGGGCCTCTCACTGTTGTGGCCTCTCCCATTGCGGAGCACAGGCTCCGGACACGCAGGCTCAGCGGCCATGGCTCACGGGCCCAGCCGCTCCGCGGCATGTGGGATCTTCCCGGACCAGGGCACGAACCCGCGTCCCCTGCATCGGCAGGCGGACTCTCAACCACTGCGCCACCAGGGAAGCCCATATTGCAAGTTTTGATTGCATATTCTGAGGTCTTATCCCTAATATCACAATTCTCTGTAGAATTAATTGATCCCCTTAAGAATTCAGTTTGATCCCAACAGGAACAACAACAAAAATTATAATAAAGGTGTTTCTGTTGTAGGAAATGAATCGGCTGAGGTGAAATGAATTTCCGATTTTGTGCATTTAAGTGAGTTAAAATTGGTCTTTTATCATACAGTGAGAAGTAAAATAGAATCATGTAGAAGTGCCAGGCATCAAGCTAACCTCTCTCCTTAAACATCTGTAGTTGGAACCATTCAATTACTTGGGGATTTAAAACATCAGACATTTTCACTTGTCCTCTCAGAAATTTCCTACTTACATCTTTATATAATGGAATTTCTTCTGCATTTTTAAGTGGTGAGCAAAACATTGGCATTTAGGATGAATTTCTTAATTCTTATCCTGATTCCTGGAAAACACACACACACACACACACACACACACATACACATTGCACATATTAAGAGAGTCACAGACCATCTGTGTAATTTATTACCAAATAAAAGCTTATGATCTGTTTACAAACAGTTGTGAAATTATCATCACTGTTTTATTGTTGTTGACATTAATTTTGGAAGGCTGGTATTGATAGATAGGACATGCAGAATCTACCAGAGAGAAAGCTTTATTCATAGTATATCGAAGCATAATGAAAATTCGTAAACTGTGTTCCCTATGCTGTTTGTTTCATCTAGATCACTACAAAACCTGAGTCAAATATTATGCCTAAATAAGTAAGGTTTTTGATATCATTTTTTCCTTCCCCCAAAAGTCAATTATGGCTCGTAAAGATCTATTCACTTAAATCATACACATTACTTTTGAAGCACTTTAAAACACACTGCTTCTAATCAAATGCTATTGCAGAATTATTTGACAGTATCAAGGAAACCCTTTGGTGAAACCTACCACCTGAATATGGAATAAAAGTTATTGTTTCTAAACATTTGTATAAATGTTTTTGTGTATATATTTCTCCTTATTTATAGTGTCCTTTTTCTACCTCCTTTGGATCAAGTTGAATCTTGCCCATTTCAGTTTTCCTTTCTCCATGATGCTTGTTTTTTTTTTGATAACTTCCTTCTTCGTTCATTATTTATTCTTCCATTCACCAATTACTTATTGCATACCTACCATATGATGGTCCAGGTTTCTTGATATTATAGGTAATGTACTTAAGGACTCAAACTCAAATCACTGTCATCTTTAACCAAGGACTATCTATGGCACAGTCCCTGCAGCCACAGTGAAGGCCTCTGTATGGTCCGATGCCAACCTCGTTTTCATCTTTTGTGCTCTCTGTTCGAATAGCCCTCCACCAAACCTCAACCATTCCCCTCTAAATGCAAATATCCCCAGCTTAGTCAAATTCATTCTGCTACCTCCCACTCTATTCTCTAATTTTTCACACTTGCAGTCAGTGCCATGGCCCATTTCAATCTGCAGACACTATTTATTCTCAAGCTCTTGCCTTGTCAACCAACAGAAACGGTCTTTCTCTGCCCCTTGCACCAGCTGGACAAGTCACTCTGTGTGTGTCTCAGTCTCTCGAAGTATGGCATAATCACTGTTCGATATTTAAACAGACTCTGGATGTGTGGAATATTCCATTCTAGAAACTGTTTATTGAAGTAACATTTTTAGCTTTTTGGTGGGCTTTGAGAGTGCTCCTGATATGAACTTGAATGAATAAGACTTTTTTCCCTTGGTTTCAGTTTTGATCCTTCAAAAAGTTAAAATCATGTATTAGATTTAATAATAAGTGTTCCTTTTAAGATACCTTGAAATGTCCTCCACTGGATCTAGTATTTGGATGTGGACTACAAAATATTCTTTATAAAAACTCCATCATCTTCTGATAACGTGATATTTAAGTGTCCCTCATCAGTACTTGCTCATGGAATTACTCTTAATTACTAAAGTACAACGTATAAAAGCTAACATTAGCATTTCTAATTTAATTTTCTTGAGCAGTCTGACTACCGCTCAAGTTTTGCCAATATTGCCAAAGATGATATTGCCATTTTATAATAGTAGATGGTGAGAATAATCAGTGTTCCCATTTTTATAAAGAACATTTTGTCATTTGTGCATCTTCAACATTGTGTTAGCTTGAGCATGATTTTCTACCATTATTGCTTTTTAAATGATGATTCTGTTAGTTAAGTTTCATCACTTGCAATTTATTTTGTCACTTGTGTATCCCAGGGTACTCTGTGAGGCATATTTACATGTAGTAATACATAATAATAATAATTCAACAGCAACAAAACAATAACAACTATAAACTAACATTTTCTTGAGGACTCACATGTACCAGGTATACTATTAAGCACTTGATACAGGTTCCAGAATGTAATTTTACAAAAAACATCTGAAATAGGTACTATTATTATTCCCGGTTTAGGGATAGGAAAAACCGAGGCTTAAAGATTAAATTATTAGTCTGAGCATACACAAATAGGAAATCCTAGAACCTAGGGAGTCTGATTCCAGAGTCAAGGCTCTTACTCATTTTATTATAACAAAATTTTTAGTCATATAGGCACTGCTATTCAACGATTTAACCACAGGTTATACCAAACTCTATCGTTAACACAGGTGTAACCACACCTCCCTGCCAATTACTGGTATGGTGATACTTCATTGCAAAACACTCCTTCTCTACTGTAAAAGGCACACTACCTAACACAGACTCTGCTATCCCAAGTTCCTGATCACTGAGTATTCAGTGAACTGGAAAGCAGGAGTGGGAGGGACATAAAGTTTTTTGCCTATCCAATGTCAAAAGAGTTTAAGACTACAATGTCTTCAATGATAGAGCACAGCACTTAACAGACGTCACCTGTATCTACTTATGATCTGGTTACCAACCCAGGTTCTTGGACTCTTTAGTCAACAGAAATTGATAAGAAGCCAGATGAGAAATTCAGGCAAGGCTTTACTGGGACTCGTGCTAAAGCACGAGGGAGTGAAAACAAGTAACATGTTCCCTTGCTTGCTCCTTGAGGGTGGGCGAGCTGGTTCTTTAAATGGGGTGAGGGTGGGGGCAGATCCGTAGGTGGGGGCAGATCCGTAGTTTGGGGCAGATCCGTAGGTTGGGCCAGAGGGGTGGCCTGGTGGTGCTGTGTGTGGGGTGCATGCACAGGACCCTACTTTTCCTCCAGACGCATTAGAAGTGGCAGTTGGGTTTTTGGTATTTTTAATCCTCAACATTACAAATGCAACAGTGCACAAAGCCAGTCCCTTTCTCCTTGTTATCTGCATTCCTTAGCCTGTGTGTCTTCATAGCAAACTGGGTAAGTACACTGAGGTCAGGGATGAAGTTTTAAAATAATTTTTTGGGGGGGGGATTTTCTGTAGAGCAAAGGATCTAGATGTATCTGCCAATCTGTTGATTAATTGAAAGTTGGGTTCCAGAAGCAGTGATACTACTACTACTAATGATGCTAAGACTAATAATAAAAACGTGGGGTGAGTGATTGCATATCTAGAAAAATTAAATACCAGTGAAGGACACAGCAGTCATCCCCAGACAAGCCTCGTTTTCATCGGAAAGGAAAATTCTTCCTAATAGTTGTACCTTTCGGTTGTTTTCAAGTGTACATTTGAAGGAAGAGGTGTCAGTCTAACCCAGTATTTCTCAATCATGGCTGCACCTTAGAGTCATCTGGAGATGACTCTAAGGTGACACATGCCAATGCCTGCTCGCAGTTTTGGCACTATTGAAGCAGATTCTCTGGGGCTGGAACTCCCAGTGGTAAGTTTTAGAAGTTCCCCAAGTGATTCTATTGTGCAGCTAGGCTTGAGAAACTGTGCTAACTATATATATGTGTGAACAGATAGATTGAGCGATAGAGGGAAAGAGAGTTTTTGTTTGGTAATTGTGTAGAATTGAAAGTAACAAGGTTTTTTTCCCCCTTTCTTTTAACTGACGATATTGATATTCTTAACATTATGGGTATTTAAGAATGGTAGCAAATGCTTATAACATTACCTTTAAGAGTACTTTACTTCATTTGACTTCTTGTTCTTTACTTATACAACCTCTGCTTACAGAAGCTAAATTAGAAAACAGTCCTATGGTAGAAGTTTGAAAACTGTTTGAGAAACTGCAGAGCATTTTTCCCTGAAGAACCCTTCATTACAACCTTCCAGGGAGCCCTAGATTTGATGAGGGGAGAGAGTAGATTAATCAGTCTATAGGATCATTTATTTTTTATCCTTTCTCCGGAGGCTCTCAGCAAGGGCACCTACGTAGGAGACTTATTTTTGTAACGTGAACAATTGTTCTTTAGGAATGAAAATTTGTTCCACTGACAAAAGATGTGAGAAAGCTCAGGGTGCCCCCTTGAACTGACTGACACTTATCACAAAAGGTAAATCTGCTAAAAATATTTTTTTAAATACTTGAAATTCTCTCCCAATATTTTCTGAAGTGCAGAAGAATGAGAAATCAACTTCTGGAAAAAGTCAGAAAGAACAGAAAGGCTAACAAGCCTCACAAGAAAGCAATTTTCTAAAAAGAAAAAAAAAAACATGGTTTTCTAAAATTGAAGAAAATTATTTCTTCAAAGAAAATGTCTCAAAGTGTCCTTAAAAAATATTGGTCCCTGTTAAAATCAAGTTGTGTCATTTTTATCGAAGTAACTATAGATTTGTCAATTTTGTAATTGGCTTGGTTGGGTCATCCAATTTGACACCTGTGGGGATTTTACCACAGGGCATTCTTGTCAATTTTTTAATAAATTCCACAGATTGAGAATGGTAAATAAGAAATGATATAGGGCTTTCAAAGTCAATATTTAATTTAACATAGACTCAGGAAAACTAACACTATACATACACATCATTCTATGGTTTGAGTTTAAAGAAATAAGTGTCTTTATTATAAAAACTAAAAAGAATAAAAAAGAGATCAAAGTACTAAAAGTCATGAGACTGTAACAAATCACATACATCAAAGGGCTAACACATGAGTGCAATTAATCAACTCATTCATCTAAGTAGGGAAGCTCCTGGATGCCAAAGACAAGTGCACTAATTTCTTTTTAGAATTGGAACATACCAAAGAACAATATTAATGTTTAACCAACATAGTTTTTCCAAAATGGGTATGCAAGTGGCAAAGGACTTTTAAAAATTAAGGAAAAACCCATTCACAGAGAAAATGAAATAACAGTAATTATTGAATTTGAAGATGCAGAATTTGGAGGAAAACATTCTGGAAAGATCACAGTAATTACATTTTTTTAAATGCTAACTTCAACCCATTTTTGACAAAATATTTGGTTTTACGTTTAAAAGTCTCACATATTCACAATGTAGTGCTTTATTGAATCTTTAAACGGATTTTTATGCAAAATGTGGTTTCTACTACCTGGTTGTACTGGAGAAACAGAATTGGCCTAGATTTAAATACTGCATATTTGAATATTATGATTAATAACCTCAACCAACCAGCAAACTACGCCCAAAACTTTAAAGACATCTAAGCAAGCAAGCAGCAAATGTTTGCAAAGCCACAGAGAGTCAAATGAAATGAAGACATTGAGTCTAAAAGTAATTTCATTATTAGCTCCTGGAGAGAAGACGCCCTGTCTCAGTGTTCCTCACATTGCTTATCACAGTATGTTGCACAACACCTATTTGTTTAAATTGAATTTTTTTTTTCTCTTAAGTCTCAGTTTCAAAGAGTGTGACTCTGTGGCTTCCTAACATCATATGCCTCTCTTTTATAATTCCAAGACAGTATTTTAAAAGTTGAACAGTTTTTAGAAATTTAGAAAATAAGAGTGGCACTAGTAGAAATTAGTAGATTGCATCTAAAATGGGACAGGGAAAATACAATTGTGTGATTAATGGTTTGGAAAATAATTTTATTATTTATTTTAATTTAATTGTGTTTTATTTTATTTTAACATCTTTATTGGAGTATAATTGCTTCACAATGGTGTCTCAGTTTCTGCTTTACAACAAAGTGAATGAGCTATATACATACACACATCCACATATCCCCTCCCTCTTGCGTATCCCTCCCACCCTCCCTATCCCACCTCTCTAGGTGGTCACAAAGCACGGAGCTGATCTCCCTGTGCTATGCAGCTGCTTCCCACTAGCTATCTATTTTACATTTGGTAGTGTATATATGTCCATGCCACTCTCTCACTTCGTTCTAGCTTACCCTGCCCCATCCCTATGTCCTCAAATACATTCTCTACATCTGCGTCTTTATTCCTGTCTTGCTCCTAGGTTCTTCAGAACCTTTTTTTTTTTTTCATATTCCATATATATGCGTTAGCATACAGTATTTCTTTTTCTCTTTCTGACTTACTTCACTCTGTATGACAGACTCTAGGTCCATCCACCTCACTACAAATAACTCAATTTCATTTCATTTTATGGCTGAGTAATATTCCATTGTATATCTATGCCACATCTTCTTTATCCATTCATCTGTCGATGGACACTTAGGTTACTTCCATGTCCTGGCTATAGTAAATAGAGCTGCAGTGAACATTGTGGTACATGACTCTTTGAATTGTGGTTTTCTCAGGGTATATGCCCAGTAGTGGGATTGCTGGGTCGTACAGTAGTTCTATTTTTAGTTTTTTAAGGAACCTCCATACTGTTCTCCATAGTGGTTGTATCAATTTACATTCCCACCAACAGTGCAAGAGGGTACCCTTTCCTCCACACCCTCTCCAGCATTTATTGTTTGTAGATTTTTTGATGATGGCCATTCTGACTGGTGTGAGGTGATAGCTTGCTGTAGTTTTGATTTGTATTTCTCTAATGATTTGTGAAGTTGAGCATCCCTTCATGTGTTTGTTGGCAATCCGTATATCTTTTTGGGAGAAATATCTATTTAGGTCTTCTGCCCATTTTTGGATTGGGTTGTTTGTTTTTTTGATATTGAGCTGCATGAGCTGCTTGTAAATTTTGGAGAATAATCCTTTGTCAGTTGCTTCATTTGCAAATATGTTCTCCCTTTCTGAGGGTTGTCTTTTCATCTTGTTTAAGTTCTCCTTTACTGTGCAAAAGCTTTTAAGTTTCATTACATCCCATTTTTTATTTTTGTTTTTATTTCCATTTCTCTAGGAAGTGGGTCAAAAAAGATCTTGCTGTGATGTATGTCATAGAGTGTTCTGCCTATGTTTTCCTCTAAGAGTTTTATAGTGTCTGGTCTTACATTTAGGTCATTAATCCATTTTGAATTTATTTTTGTGTATGGTGTTAGGGAGTGTTCTAATTTCATTCTTTTACATGGAGAAGTCCAGTTTTCCCAACACCACTTACTGAAGAGGCTGTCTTTTCTCCATTGTATATTCTTGCTTCCTTTATCAAAGATAGGCGACCATATGTGTGTGGGTTTATCTCTGAACTTTCTATCCTGTTCCGTTGATCTATATTTCTCTTTTTGTGCCAGTACCATACTGTCTTGATTAATGTAGTTTGCAGTATAGTCTGAAGTCAGGAAGCCTGATTCCTCCAGCTATGTTTCTCTTTCTCAAGATTGCTTTGGCTGTTTGGGGTCTTTTGTGTTTCCATACAAATTTTGAAATTTTCTGTTCTAGTTCTGTGAAAAATGCCGCTGGTAGTTTGATAAAGATTGCATTCAATCTGTAGATTGCTTTGCGTACTATAGTCATTTTCACAATGTTAATTCTTCCATCCAAGAACATGGTATATCTTTCCATCTGTTTGTATCATCTTTAATTTCTTTCATCAGTGTCTTATAGTTTTCTGCATACAAGTCTTTGTCTCTTTAGATAGGTTTATTCCTAGGTATTTTATTATTTTTGTTACAGTGGTAAATGGGAGTGTTTCCTTAATTTCTCTTTCAGATTTTTCATTATTAGTGTATGGGACTGCAAGAGATTTCTGTGCATTAATTTTGTATCCTACTACTTTACCAAATTCATTGATTAGCTCTAGTAGTTTTCTGGTAGCATCTTTGGGATTCTTTATGTATAGTATCACATTATCTGCAAACAGTGACAGTTTTACTTCTTCTTTTCCGATTTTGATTCCTTTTACTTCTTTTTCTTCTCTGATTGCTTGGGCTAAAACTTCCAAAACTATTTTGAATAATAGTGGCGAGAGCGGGCAACCTTGTCTTGTTCCTGATCTTAGTGGAAATGGTTTCAGTTTTTTACCATTGAGAATGATATTGGCTGTGGGTCTGTCATATATGGACTTTATTATGTTGAGGTAAGTTCCCTCTATGCCTACTTTCTGAAGGGTTTTTATCATAAATCGGTGTTGAATTTTGTCAAAAGCTTTTTCTGCATCTATTGGGATGATCATTAGGGTTTTTCTCCTTCAGTTTGTTAATATGGTGTATCACATTGATTGATTTGCATATAATGAAGAATCCTTGCATTCCTGGGTAAACCCCACTTGATCATGGTGTATGATCCTTTTAATGTGCTGTTGGATTCTGTTTGCTAATATTTTGTTGAGGATTTTTGCATCTATGTTCATCAGAGATATTGGCCTGTAGTTTTCTTTCTTTGTGACATCCTTGTCTGGTTTTGGTATCAGGGTGATGGTAGCCTCGTAGAATGAGTTTGGAATTGTTCCTCCCTCTGCTATATTTTGGAAGAGTTTGAGAAGGATGGGTGTTAGCTCTTCTCTAAATGTTTGATAGAATTCCCCTGTGAAGCCATCTGGTCCTGGGCTTTTGTTTGTTGGAATATTTTTCATCAGAGTCTCAATTTCAGTGCTTGTGATTGGTCTGTTTATATTTTCTATTTCTTCTTGATTCAGTCTTGGGAGGTTGTGCTTTTATAAGAATTTGTCTATTTTTTCCAGGTTGTCCATTTTATTTGCATAGAGTTGCTTGTAGTAATCTCTCATGATCCTTTGTATTTCAGCAGTGTCAGTTGTTACTTCTCCTTTTGCCTTTTTAATTCTGTTGATTTGAGTCTTCTCCCTTTTTATCTTGATGAGTCTGGCTAGTGGTTTATCTTTTTTGTTTATCCTCTCAAAAAACCAGCTTTTAGTTTTACTGATCTTAGCTATTGTTTCCTTCATTTCTTTTTCATTCATTTCTGATCTGATCTTTATGATTTCTTTCCTTCTGTTAACTTTGGGTTTTTTTTTTAATTCTTTCTCTAATTGCTTTAGGTGTAGGGTTAGGTTGTTTATTTGAGATGTTTCTTTTTTCTTGAGGTCAGATTGTATTGCTATAGACTTCCTTCTTAGAACTGCTTTTGCTGCATCCCATAGGTTTTGGGTCATCGTGTTTTCATTGTCATTTGTTCTAGGTAGTTTTTTATTTCCTCTTTGATTTCTTCCGTGATCTCTTGGTTATTTAGTAGTGTATTGTTTAGCCTCCATGTGTTTGTATTTTTTACAAATTTTTTCCTGTAATTGATATCTAGTCTCATAGTGTTGTGGTTGGAAAAGATACTTGATATGATTTCAGTTTTCTTAAACTTACCAAGGTTTGATTTATGACCCAAGTTATGATCTATCCTGGAGAATGTGCCATGAGCACTTTAGAAGAAAGTGTATTCTATTGTTTTTGGATGGAGTGTCCTCTAAATATCAATTAACTCCATCTTGTTTAATGTATCATTTAAAGCTTGTGTTTCCTTATTTATTTTCATTTTGGATGATCTCTCCGTTGGCGAAAGTGAGGTGTTAAAGTCCCCTGCTATGATTGTGTTAAGTGTCGATTTCCCCTTTCATGGCTGTCAGCATTTGCCTTAAGTATTGAGGTGCTCCTATGTTGGGTTCTTAAATATTGGAAAATAATTTTAAATGCAAAAAGTTTGAACATCCACTTATAGGTTCAAATCTTGTGTAGATCAAGGAAGGTACAAAAACAGATATCCGATAGATAAACCCTTCTTAAGGGACTGTGGCCTATGGCCTAGAAGTGCTATTCTGTGTAGTCTCCTCTGTTCCCTATATCATTTTCTCAGGCCCCTAACCTCTGATAATATTTTTCTGTCTCCTCAGTAAAATATGCATTATTTACTCTGACATTTAACCTCTGCGACCCAATACAATAAATCTAATGTTAAAAATTTTAGGTACCACCATAGACTAGTAATAGAGAAGGCTTTTATCATGTAAAAGTTGTCTAGTTCCCCCTCTCCCCACGCACACACATTATAAAAATGTAGGTAGCTGCCTATAGCTTATGCATATAGCTGGTCCTGCTCATGGTTAATGGCAAACAACTAAAGAGGAATTATTACCCAAAATTTGAACGAGTGAAGTATAGTGAGAGAAAAAGTATAACTAGATTTGAGTGTAACTAGATGAACGTAGCTACCAAGCAATTAGGAAGTAAAATATGTTAGTGACAGATATACATAAACCTTCCAGCAAGTATCTTCTATGTTTGTCAGCTAAAAAACAAGGTACAATTTAGGGTCAAAAGCACCAAGCCAATGCAAAAAATGTCAAATAAATGGGCACTGAATTTCAGTCACCATTTAGAAACAAAGAAGTTATTGGTAGTTAAACTAGATCAATACGTGTCTCAGTTTTAAATCCTGCAGCTGTTTTCCATTTCACTTAAAATAAAATTCAAATTCAAAGCCCTGGCTAATGGAACCCCTGCCTGTTTCTCTGACATTATCTTGCCTCTCCCCTCCTTCTCTATGCTCCACGCCCAGGCATCTTTTCTGTCCAGGATTAGGGCAAGGATTCCAGTCACTGAGTTCTTAGAGTTCTTGTTTTTTAAGCCGGGTCTACCTTCTCGTCTCCAACCCCAGATCCCAGAAGAGCCTTCCCAATTCAGAACTTCTCTATCACTATCTCTTAACACTCATTTCTTTACAGCACTTAGCTCCATCAGACAATATCTTGCTTATTTGTTTACATGCCTATTTCTTTTATTTTCTCTAGAATGTAAGGTCAGCAATCCAAAGACGTGAGCTATTCTGCCTGGTCCATCATATGTAACATGACTTGGAATAGCATAGGTGCCTAATTGATACTTACTGACAATAAAATTTTTAGTGTCATATATTTATTTATTAAACACTTATGTAGCATTACTATGCTCTAGTCATGTTTCTAATGCCTTTACAAATACTAACTGACCTAACAACATTATGACGGAAGCATTAGAATTATTCCCATTTTACAGATGAAGAAACTGAGGTATAGGGAGGTTCAGTTACTTGCCAAAGGTCAAAAAGCTAGTAGGAGGCAGAGTGTGGTTTAGAGCCCAGACAGCCATGTTCCTGGGGCTGTACTACTGGCACACAGTTTACTGACTTTTTTATAAGCTATCAAGACAGAGTTAGGAATAGAGAAGCTCTGCAAAGTTTGAGATAGAACCACAATTTGGTCCATTTGTGGGAAGAGTGGCTGGTTTTCAGAAAGTTCCAGAATGTTTAAAGGCTCTCTTTTTGTGGCCTCACTTAGAACAGTTTCCCTTTACATTTAATCTTCAGCTTCTAGACTAACGCCTTCATGTCTTATGATGCCTTACTTCCCTGACCAAATTTCTGAGTATAAGTGTTGTATTCAGAGAATAAGAAAAATCTTAAGTTACGATTTTTTAAAATTATGCTTACTGAACACTAGTGTTCCATGACATTTGGATAGCTGTTCCCTTAAAAGAAAAGCTCGTGTGGTGAAAAAAATATGTATAACTAAAGAGAAGTAAAAGGTTAAAAATAAAGAGAATATTTTATAACACATATAAAAAAATGTAATATGTATAAATTGACCCCAAATTGTGAAGCCATATGATGTGTACAGAATGTTATTTTCATATATTTCCAGGGTCTTTTATATTTATTAGAATGCTTTAAGCTAAATTGAATTTTGAGTACTAAATGAGGCAACAAGTGACTAATTCTCTAAATTCTTGAAGAATTGAGGACTGCAGTTAAATAATATTTTAGAAGTGTTTTCATTCACATGTTATTATGCCCCTTTTCCTACTTTACCCAAACAGCCAGTGACGATTTGCAGAGTTTTCCTATTCCAAGTTTCTGCCTGTCCATTAAGAAAATATGAATGCCACAATAGCATTTCCTTGTTGCCCTGTTTAGCCAGAGCTCCTAAAGAAATTCAGCTGAAACTAAGAGCTAAACTCTATTAACCCTGCAGACTGCAGAGATGACATCTCATATAAGAGAGATTTACGTGGTCTATCACCAAAATTTAGCTTTTCAACACAGTTATTAATCAGCCTGTTGCGATCCTAATATTTCTGAATGACACAATTTTCTGTAAGCCAAGAACTCTTCACCAAACTACAGTAGGTCTGGGGGCGAGGGTGCGGGTGGAAGAGATATTAAACATGGCCAGAGAATGGTTATTCCTAGGCAAATCTAAACATTTTCAAAAGGATTAGGGCCTGAGGGCATGTGTGTGTGTGTGTGTGTGTGTGTGTGTGTGTGTGTGGTGGTGGTGGTGGTGGTGGTGGTGGTGGTGGTGGTGGTGGTGGTATACTTCCTCTTCTTCCCCTCTTCCTCTTCCTTCTCCATCTCCCTCTTCTTCATTTTCACTACTACTGCCATATACCTGATCTGTCTGATTTTTTATACAGATTGGTATGTTGATATTTATTTTAATGCCATCTTTCACTTATAATTTAAATGCTCTCTTCCTAAGGGGATGTGGGCCATATTTATTTGCATTCAGAATGTGAACCAAAATAGAAACTGGAATTGCCTGTTTACAAAATTTAAACCTTGGATGAGGAAAATGGATTGTGAGCAAATGTCAAGTATGTCATCACTGTTGTTGTGTCTTAAGGAGAGAAATAGTTTTAAGCAAATATTTAGAGTACCTTTGCCCAATTAAAATCTCTCCACTGTTTTTTATAGTTGCATGCCTCAAGGTAGGCTCTAAATTATTTTTATTTTTGTTTTCCTTTTTGTGTCCCCCCGTAGTGAGCCCAACAGTAATCTTCTTTGACAGCCTTTATGTTTTCTTCTAATTACCATTAGTGTGTGTTTGTTATTTTTTCCCCTTCATATCACTGTCTCTTTTCTCTTTTAAATTTTATGGCATCTGTATCTGTTGAGATAATTGGACGACAGTCATAATCTGTGTCACAATCATTATTTGATAGGTATTTCTGCATATATATTTAAATGTTAGAAATGCTTAGGATCTAGACAAAATGAACAAGTCACATCTTGTGTACACTCTGTAGTCATTTCTTTGATTTAGTGGTGGGAAAATTATGGTTTAGCTTAATTAAGTGAAAGAGAGTGTAAGTGAGACAGTGTCTCTGTCTTAAATAAACCCTTCCATTCAAATGACACATATTGTCAGAAATTGCTAGCAAATGCAGATAGAGGAAACTTTGTGGGATTCTATCACAATGAACAGATACACAGTTGATTCTCATAGGACCAGGAAATGGTTTAATACTGTAAAAATGTTGTTCACAAGTATTTTTAAAAATATTCTGACCAATAAATAACCTATCTCAACCAGATACTTTTTTTTTCCATCTCTAAACATTGTAAGTCAACCAGTCAATTACTAACAAGTGTACAAGGGACTTAATCATGGTAAATTTAGGTTTTTGTTTTTCATCTGTAAAATAATAACAGGCCCTTCTTTATAGATTTGGAATGAGAATTAAACTAACTTAAAGCCCTTACACAGTGCCTAGAAAAAAGTAAGCATTAAATATGGATTTAATATTATTACTAATTCATATTCATGTCATATATAAGCTAGATATTGTGAAAGATACAAAAATATATGGCACAGGCCTTACCCTCAAGGTGTTTTCAATCTAGTTGGGAAACACAATAATGTAAAACATACAGATCTAGTCAGAATGTAATTAAGTGCTAAATTACATGGTAGGAAGTATAAACACTATAGCAGATTAAAAGTGGAAATATGTTTTATGGATAATATTATTGTGGAAGGTAGTTGTCACTATGATAAATAGTTTTAGTAGTTCTAAATCATGTACTGGATTAAAAAAATAAACTACCGCATGCTCATATTTAAATCTCTCATTTATGTCATCATGATATGCCCTTCTTGATTTCTCAAATTTCTTTATTACCCAAATGTAATTCATTATTCAGGACTAATTCCCCTCTCTTCATAGCTGTTAAGTTGATCTTTATTAACTGTAAATAGCTTACTCATAAATTTGAAATAAATTCCAAGCCCCTCTGTGAGACATAAGAAACCTATAGGATCTGACCCCTGCCTTTTTCTCCGGCACTGTCCTATGCTACAGTCTCCTTTGCTCACCTGACTGAAGTCATCTTCTATCAGTCTGAGAACAAGTCAAAGTCTTCTCTCCCTAGGATATTCATATTGGGTTAGCCAAAAAGTTCGTTAGAGTTTTGCCCGTATGATGTTATAGAAAAACCCGAACAAACTTTTTGGCCAACACAATATTTTCTGTTTCTTAGTCTGGGAATATTCCATTCCTCCAACTTTCCTATAATTCAATTCTTATCTAAAATATTACATCTTTCCTCCAGCCCTCCCTCAACCTACTTCCCATCCATGCTCTTAGTCTCTGTATTTTAGTCCCTTGTTTCCTTCACAGAACTTATTGCATTTTTAAAGTGTTTTATTTGCTCTTTGGAGAATACTTTTGTTAGTTGTTTGTCTCTCTCCTCTAAAGTAATGTACATTTCCTGAAGGCATGGAATATGTCTGTCTTATTCACCATTACATCACAGAACCACAATAAACATTTATTTTAGAAACGAACAAATTGTTCTTCCCAAGGTTGTCTCCCATTTCTTTCTGTAATTGTGAACTGAGGTTGTTCCTAACCCCAAATCGCATTTTGAACTTGCCTTCCCTTGATCCCTTTGCCGATGCTGCTTCCTTCTCCTTAAACAGGCTCTGATCCCCATCAACTTCTCTGAAAATTCCATCGTTCTTTTCCTTCCTCCATAAAACTTACTTTTAAGCAAACATGAGCTAGCTTTCCCTCCTATATTCTTCCCATAATATATTGGTTTTTTTCTCGCTTTTGGTACTCAAATTTTTTTTTTTTTCCTTTTAACACTTGCCTCATCCCATATGAGCTTTGCTATCAGTCTTTCTGTCAGTTGTGGAACTTTGGTTAGAAGCAATAGAAACCATCTATGGGTAACTTGAGTCAATTTTTTTTTTTTTTTTTTGCAATACATGAGGCAGCTTATGGAAAGAATGAAAAAATAGAACCACCAGCCTTCAAGAAAGACAGAAATAAGGTAAATTCTAAGAGCTAGGAATTTAAAACAAATGAAAGGAACATCAGGTTTCCACTGTCACAGAATGAATAAAGTTTTTCTGTTCATTCATTATATTCAGGATTCATATTCCTGAGATAGATTTTGGTTGACCTGATTTAGGTCATTTTCCACCCATATCATGCTAATATTATAATCAGCACCTCATATAAGTGTCCCACCAAAATTATAGTCCAATGAAGGGAGTGTGGTCTCTAACAAGTTAATTGAGGTCATCTATTTACAGAAGGGAGAGGATAGCTCTGGGTAGGCAAACACAACACATTTTGGCTATAGCAAGCTTCACTGAGAAGAGGAAGAACCATTTTCCCTGTCCAATTAAAGAACATAGTAAAATATACCATATGCATAAAAATACAAACATGCTTTTCTGATGACTAAAACCATAAAAAATGCATTAAAAATTTTGTGAAAGAGGTTATTGTTTTACTGCATCATTTCTTCTGGGATTTTTAGACTAAGAAGCAGAGATTTTTTTTTTTCACTCATATCTTATATTTCTGTAACTTAATGATTACGAATAGCATATAAAATTAGCATATTATGACCATGACTTAAAGGTATGAAAAGAGACAGTGTAATGTCTATGTATAAACATATGTTAGGGATTTATAAGAAGTGATGTGTAACTATATATTCATTGACCACAACTGAATTCTTCAGTTCTAGTCAGCAGAACTCTTATTTAGTTCATTCAGTATTAACTCTTTCTAGACCACCGATCAGGTCTTGAAATGCACATAAATAAGTATAATCCAAGTTGATGGCACATTAGCTTAAACCTAGCGCACACAGTGGATTTATGGGAACAAAACCTACCTATAGGCTCAGCAGTTTTTCTTGCAGCAAGGAAAACACAGGATTCACTTTTACCTACAGCATCTCTTCTCTAACAGTTCTTTTTGTCTTATGTTTAAGGTAAAAGATAATGGGATGCAGCTTTGAAGTTATCAGGGAGGGAAGGAGACTCATGTGGTGTCTAGTTCTCCCTCTCTGAGAGGACTGAAATTCGAAGAGTTACCACAGGCTTATGCATTTCAGACATTGGCCTCTCCTCCATCTGTCTCTCCCAGGAAAACTAGGTGAAAAACCCAGTTAACATAGAGGATTATGTAAATACACTTCTCAAACCAACGAATAGGTTGATATACTTGAATGACTTTGTTTCACAACTTTAGATCAAATAGTTTTTTCTAACAACTTTATTGGAGTATAATTGCTTTACAGTGGTGTGTTAGTTTCTGCTTTATATCAAAGTGAATCAGCTATGCATACACATATATCCCCATATCCCATCAATCTTGTGTCTCCCTCCCACCCTCCCTATCCCACCCCTCTAGGTGGTCACAAAGCACCGAGTTGATCTCCCTGTGCTATGTGGCTGCTTCCCACTAGCTAGGTATTTCACTTTTGGTAGTGTATACATGTCAGTGCCACTCTCTTACTTTGTGCTACCTTATCCTTCCCCCTTCCCGTGTCCTCAAGTACATTCCCTACGTCGGCGTCCTTATTCCAGTCCTGCCTGTGGGTTCTTCAGAACCTTTTTTTTTTCACATGCCATATATATGTGTTAGCATATGGTATTTGTCTTTCTCTTTCTGACTTACTTCACTCTGTATGACAGACTCTAGGTCCATCCACCTCACTACAAATAACTCAATTTCATTTCATTTTATGGCTGAGTAATATTCTATTGTATATCTGTGCCACATCTTCTTTATCCATTCATCTGTCGATGGACACTTAGGTTACTTCCATGTCCTGGCTATAGTAAATAGAGCTGCAGTGAACATTGTGGTACATGACTCTTTTTGAATTGTGGTTTTCTCAGGGTATATGCCCAGTAGTGGGATTGCTGGGTCGTACAGTAGTTCTATTTTTAGTTTTTTAAGGAACCTCCATACTGTTCTCCATAGTGGTTGTATCAATTTACATTCCCACCAACAGTGCAAGAGGGTACCCTTTCCTCCACACCCTCTCCAGCATTTATTGTTTGTAGATTTTTTGATGATGGCCATTCTGACTGGTGTGAGGTGATAGCTTGCTGTAGTTTTGATTTGTATTTCTCTAATGATTTGTGAAGTTGAGCATCCCTTCATGTGTTTGTTGGCAATCCGTATATCTTTTTGGGAGAAATATCTATTTAGGTCTTCTGCCCATTTTTGGATTGGGTTGTTTGTTTTTTTGATATTGAGCTGCATGAGCTGCTTGTAAATTTTGGAGAATAATCCTTTGTCAGTTGCTTCATTTGCAAATATGTTCTCCCTTTCTGAGGGTTGTCTTTTCATCTTGTTTAAGTTTTCCTTTACTGTGCAAAAGCTTTTAAGTTTCATTACATCCCATTTTTTATTTTTGTTTTTATTTCCATTTCTCTAGGAAGTGGGTCAAAAAAGATCTTGCTGTGATGTATGTCATAGAGTGTTCTGCCTGTTTTCCTCTAAGAGTTTTATAGTGTCTGGTCTTACATTTAGGTCATTAATCCATTTTGAATTTATTTTTGTGTATGGTGTTAGGGAGTGTTCTAATTTCATTCTTTTATATGGAGCAGTCCAGTTTTCCCAACACCAGTTACTGAAGAGGCTGTCTTTTCTCCATTGTATATTCTTGCCTCCTTTATCAAAGATAAGGTGACCATATGTGTGTGGGTTTATCTCTGGAATTTCTATCCTGTTCCATTGATTTATATGTCTGTTGTTGTGCCAGTACCATACTGTCTTGATTACTGTGGCTTGGTAGTATAATCTGAAGTCAGGGAGCCTGATTCCTCCAGCTATGTTTCTCTTTCTCAAGATTGCTTTGGCTATTTGGGGTCTTTTGTGTTTCCATACAAATTGAGAAATTTTTTGTTCTAGTTCTGTGAAAAATGTCATTGCTAGTTTGATAGAGATTGCACTGAATCTGTAGATTGCTTTGGGTAGTAGAGTCATTTCCACAATGTTGATTCTTCCAATCCAAGAACATGGTATATCTTTCCATCTGTTTGTATCATCTTTAATTTCTTTCATCAGTGTCTTATAGTTTTCTGCATACAGGTCTTTTGTCTCCTTAGGTAGGTTTATTCCTAGGTATTTTATTATTTTTGTTGCAATGGTAAATGGGAGTGTTTCCTAATTTCTCTTTCAGATTATTCATCATTAGTGTATAAGACTGCAAGAGATTTCTGTGCATTAATTTTGTATCCTGCTACTTTACCAAATTCATTGATTAGCTCTAGTAGTTTTCTGGTAGCATCTTTAGGATTCTTTATGTATAGTATCATGTCATCTGCAAACAGTGACAGTTTTACTTCTTCTTTTCTGATTTGGATTCTTCTTATTTCTTTTTCTTCTCTGATTGCTGTGGCTAAAAATTCCAAATCTATGTTGAATAAGAGTGGTGAGAGTGGGCAACCTTGTCTTGTTCCTGATCTTAGTGGAAATGGTTTCAGTTTTTCACCATTGAGAATGATGTCGGCTGTGGGTTTGTCATATATGGCCTTTATTATGTTGAGGTAAGTTCCCTCTATGCCTACTTTCTGGAGGTTTTTTATCATAAATGGGTGTTGAATTTTTTCGAAAGCTTTTTCTGCCTCTACTGAAATGATCATAGGTTTTTCTCCTTCAATTTGTTAACATGGTGTCACACTGATTGATTTGCATATAATGAAGAATCCTTGCATTCCTGGGTAAACCCCACTTGATCATGGTGTATGGTGTATGATCCTTTTAATGTTCTGTTGGATTCTGTTTCCTAGTTTTTTGTTGAGGATTTTTGCATCTATGTTCATCAGTGATATTGGACTGTAGTTTCTTTTTTTGTGACATCTTTGCCTGCTTTTAGTATCAGGGTGATGGTGGCCTCGTAGAATGAGTTTGGGAGTGTTCGTCCCTCTGCTATATTTGGAAGAGTTTGAGAAGGACAGGTGTTAGCTCTTTTCTAAATGTTCGATAGAATTTGCCTGTGAAGCCTTCTGGTCCTGGGCTTTTGTTTGTTGGAAGATTTTTAATCACAGTTTCAATTTCAGTGCTTGTGATTGATCTGTTTATATTTTCTGTTTCTTCTTGGTTCAGTCTTGGGAGGTTGTGCTTTTATCATAATTTGTCCAGTTTTTCCAGGTTGTCCATTTTATTTGCATATAGTTGCTTGTAGTAATCTCTTGATCCTTTGTATTTCTGCCGTGTCAGCTGTTACTTCTCCTTTTTCATTTCTAATTCTATTGATTTGATACTTCTCCCTTTTTTTCTCGATGAATCTGGCTAATGGTTTATCAATTTTGTTTATCTTCTCAAAGACCCAGCTCTTAGTTTTATTGATCTTTGCTCTTGTTTCCTTTGTTTCTTTTTCATTTATTTCTGATCTGGTCTTTATGATTTCTTTCCCTCTGCTAACTTCGGGGGGGGGTTTGTTCTTCTTTCACTAATTGCTTTAAGTATAAGTTTAGGTTGTTTATTTGAGATGTTTCTTGTTTCTTGAGGTAGAATTATTGCTGTAAACTTCCCTCTTAGAACTGCTTTTGCTGCATCGCATAGGTTTTGGGTGGTCGTGTCTTTATTGTCATTTGTTTCTAGGTATTTTTGAGTTCCTCTTTGATTCCTTCAGTGATCTCTTGGATATTTAATAGTGTATTGTATAGTCTCCATGTGTTTGCATTTTTTACAGATTCTTTCCTGTAATTGATATCTAGTCTCATAGTGTTGTGGTTGTAAAAGATACTTGATACAATTTCAATTTTCTTGAATTTACCAGGGCTTGATTTGTGACCCAAGATATGATCTATCCTGGGGGATATTCCATGAGCACTTGAGAAGAAGGTGTATTCTGTTGTTTTGGGATGGAATGTCCTATAAATATCAATTAAGTCCATCTTGTTTGTATCATTTAAAGCTTGTGTTTCCTTATTTATTTTCATTTTGGATGATCTGTCCTTTGGTGAAAGTGGGGTTTTAAAGCACCCTACTATGATTGTGTTACTCTTGATTTCCCCTTTTATGGCTGTTAGCATTTGCCTTATGTATTGAAGTGCTCCTACGTTGGGTGGATAAATATTTACAATCATTATATCTTCTTCTTGGATTGATCACTTGATCATTATGTAGTGTCCTTCTTTGTCTCTTGTAATAGTCTTTATTTTAAAGTCTATGTTGTCTGGTATGAGAATTGCTACTCCAGCTTTCTTCTGATTTCCATTTGCATGCAATATCTTTTTCCATCCCTTCAATTTCAGTCTGTATGTGTCCCTAGGTCTGAAGTGGGTCTCTTGTAGACAGCATATACCCGGGTCTTGTTTTTAGTGTCCATTCAGCCAGTCTATGTCTTTTGGTTGGGGCATTTAATCCATTTACATTTAAGGTAGTTATCGCTATGTATGTGCCTGTTACCATTTTCTTAATTGTTTTGGCTTTGTTATTGTAGGTCTTTTCCTTCTCTTGTGTTTCCTGCCTAGAGAAGCTACTTTGTCATCTGTTGTAAAGCTGGTTTGGTTGTGCTGAATTCTCTTAGCTCTTGCTTGTCTGTAAAGGTTTAATTTCTCTGTTGAATCTGAATGAGATCCTTGCTGGGTAGAGTACTCTTGGTTGTAGGTTTTTCCCTTTCATCACCTTAAATATGTCCTGCCACTTCCTTCTCACTTGCAGAGTTTCTGCTGAAAGATCAGCGGTTAACCTTATGGGAATTTCCTTGTATGTTATTTTTCCCTGCTGCTTTTTATATTTTTTGTTTTTATTTAATTTTGGTAGTTTGATTAATATGTGTCTTGGCATGTTTCTCCTTGCATTTATCCTGTATGGGATTCTCTGTGCTGCCTGGACTTGATTGATTATTTCCTTTCCCTTATTAGGGAAGTTTTCAGCTATAATTGCTTCAAATATTTTCTCAGTCCCTTTCTTTTTCTCTTCTTCTTCTGGGACCCCTCTAATTCGAATGTTGGTTTGTTTAATGTTGTCCCAGAGGTCTCTGAGACTGTCCTCAATTCTTTTCATTCTTTTTTCTTTATTCTTCTCTGCAGTAGTTATTTCCATTATTATTATTATTTCTATTATAAAATATTATTTTATTCTCCACGTCACTTATCCATTCTTTTGCCTCAGTTATTCTGCTATTGATCCCTTCTAGGGAATTTTTAATTTCACTTATTGTGCTGTTCATTGTTGTTTGTTTGCTTTTTATTTCTTCTATGTCCTTATTAAACGTTTCTTGTATTTTCCCCATTCTATTTCCAAGATTTTAGATCATCTTTACTATCATTACTCTGAATTCTTTTTCAGGTAGACTGCCTGTTTCCTCTTCATTTGTTTGGTCTGGTGGGTTTTTACCTTGCTGCTTCATCTGCTGTATATTTCTCTGTCTTCTCATTTTGCTTACCTTACTGTGTTTGGGGTCTCCTTTTCACAGCCTGCAGGTTCATAGTTCCCATTGTTTTTGGTGTCTGCCCCCAGTGGGTAAGGTTGGTTCAGTGGGTTGTGTAGGCTTCCTGGTGGAGGGGAATGTGTTCTGGTGTATGAGGCTGGATCTTGTCTTTCTGGTGGGCAGGACCACATCCAGTGGTGTGTTTTGTGGTGTTTGTGACGTTATTATGATTTTAGGCAGCCTCTCTGATAATGGGAGGGGCTGTGCTCCTGTCTTGCTAGTTTTTTAGCATAGGGTGTCCAGCACTGGAGCTTGCTGGTCGTTGAGTGGAGCTGGGTCTTAGCATTGAGATGGAGATCTCTGGCAGAGCTTTCACCGTTCGATATTATGTGGAGCTGGGAGGTCTCTGGTGGCCCAGTGTCCTGAACTTGGCTCTCCCACCTCAGAAGCACAGGCCTGACACCCAGCCAGAGCACCAAGATCCTGTCAGCCACAGGGCTCAGAAGAAAAGGGAGAAAAAAAGAAAGAAAAGTAAAATAAAATAAATTTATTAAAATAAAAATTATTAAAAATAAGAAAAAAATTAAAAGAGGGAAAAAAAAAAGCAAGAAAGAAGAGAGCAACCAGCCTTCCCTTGTGGCACAGTGGTTGAGAGTCATCGGCAGACGCGTGCCGATGCAGGGGACACGGGTTTGTGCCCCTGTCCGGGAGGATCCCACATGCTGCGGAGAGGCCGGGCCTGTGAGCCATGGCTGCTGAGCCTGCACGCGTCTGGAGCCTGTGCTCCACAAAGGGAGAGGCCACAATGGTGAGAGGCCCATGTACCTCAAAAAAAAAAAAAAAAAAGCAACCAAACCCAAAAACAAATCCACCAATGATAGCAAGCGCTAAAAACTATACTAAAAAACCCCCAAAATGGACAGACAGAGCCGTAGGACAAATGTTAAAAGCAAAGGTATACAGACAGTATCACACAAAGAAGCATACACATACACACTCACAAAAAGAGAAAAAGGAAAAATATATATATATCTTTTTATTTAAAAAAAAGGAAGAGAGCAACCAAATCAATAAACAAATCTACCAATGATAGTAAACTCTAATTACTAAACTAAGATAAACATAAAACCAGGAACAAATTCGATGCAGAAAGCAATCCCAAGTCTACAATTGCTCCCAAAGTCCGCTGCCTCAGTTTTGGGATGATTCGTTGTCTGTTCATGTATTCCACAGATGCAGGGTACATCAAGTTGATTGTGGAGCTTTAATCCGCTGCTTCTGAGGCTGCTGGGAGAAATTTCCCTTTCTCTTCTTTGTTCACACAGCTCCCGGGTTCAGCTTTGGATTTGGACCCGCCTCTGCGTGTAGGTCGCCTGAGGGCGTTTGTTCTTCGCTCAGACAGGACGGGGTTAAAGGAGCCGCTGATTCCGGGGCTCTAGGTCACTCAGGCTGGGGGGGGGGGAGGGGCATGGAGTGTGGGGCGGGCCTGCGGCAGCAGAGGCCGGCGTGACGTTGCACCAGCCTGAGGCGCGCCGTGCGTTCTCCCGGGGAAGTTGTCCTTGGATCACGGGACCCTGGCAGTGGCGGGCTGCACAGGCTCCCGGGAGGGGAGGTGTGGAGAGTGACCTGTGCTTACACACAGGCTTCTTGGTGGCGGCACCAGCAGCCTTAGCGTCTCATGCCCGTCTCTGGTGTCCGCGCTGTTAGCAGCGGCTCGCGCACGTCTCTGGAGCTCCTTTAAGCGGCGATCTTAATCCCCTCTCCTCACGCACCAGGAAACAAAGAGGGAAGAAAAAGTCTCTTGCCTCTTCGGCAGATACAGACTTTTTCCCGGACTCCCTCCCGGCCAGCCGTGGCGCACTAGCCCCTTCAGGCCGTGTTCACGCCGCCAACCCCAGTCCTCTCCCTGCGCTCCGACTGAAGCCCGAGCCTCAGCTCCCAGCCCCGCCCGCCCTGGCGGGTGAGCAGACAAGCCTCTCGGGCTGGTGAGTGCTGGTCGGCACCGGTCCTCTGTGCCGGAATCTGTCCGCTTTGCCCTCCGCACCCCTGTGGCTGCGCTCTCCTCCGTGGCTCTGAAGCTTCCCCCCTCCGCCACCCGCTGTCGCCACCCGCTGTCTCCGCCCGCGAAGGGGCTTCCTAGTGTGTGGAAACCTTTCCTCCTTCACGGCTCCCTCCCACTGGTGCAGGTTGCCGTCCGTGTTCTTTTGTCTCTGTTTTTTCTTTTTTCTTTTACCCCAGCCAGGTACGTGGGGAGTTTCTTGCCTTTTGGGAAGTCTGAGGTCTTTTGCCAGCATTCAGTAGGTGTTCTGTAGGAGTTGTTCCACATGTAGATGTATTTCTGAAGTATTTGTGGGGGGGAAGGTGATCTCCATGTCGTACTCCTCCGCCATCTTGAAGGACTCTCTGATCGAGTAGATTTTAATACTTGATATATGCCATTTTTTTTTACTCTTTTGCTAAATTGCCTGTTGCATATGTTCATTAGATAAAAATAACTCATTTTTCAAAAGTATTACAAATTCCTAAACATTTAGGTTTGCCAGCCTAGTTCCAAAAGATAGAAGGGTCAAAAAAAAGAAAGAAAAGAAAAGCATATATATGTCTACATATGTGTATGCATATTTATATGGGTGCCTATATATGTTACTCCATGGACACAAATGGTCCATTTGCAAACAGCCATTTTATCAGCATCCCAGCTTAGCCAAATCCAAAGAAAAACTTGTTTCTTTGTTCAGTCTTTAAAAAATAAAAGCTGGTTTCTTAAAAAAAATTACATATGTTACATATATTCGTTTGATTTAGATCCAAAAGCACATTAAAAAAAAGTTAAACACTTTGAGATTAACTTTAGAAAAACTTCTATTAATGAGTTTAAAGAAAGTTGGTAAAGATATTTAGTAAGATTTTAAGGCCTCCAGTGAGCCTGAAACTCCAAGAGGCATTGCTTTTATTATTCAAAATCTGATTGTAATTTGTAGGTTCAGGTCCATTCTCTTAAACAGGGCATAGAAGTCAAGGTGAAATTTGTCTCCTCATCTTCCCAGACTTAGCTCTTTCTTACACTTTTAAGCTCTTGCACTTCCCTCTTCTTATATAAAATTTTCTTTACCTGTGTCTCCAGTGTTCTAATTAGGTTAACCGCTATACTTCCTTCAGCTTTCTGGTTGCAAGTTTTTTCTTTTCTCCTGGTAAGTCTTCCTTTACTCTTTTTTCGCCTCCCAAATTTAGGAAACATGTAGACTCCACCATAACCTTCCACCATCACATTTATCCCATTGCATTATAATTGCATATTTTGTCATCTTTTACACAGCTGCACTGGAAACTCTGGAAAGACAGTCTAAGTCTTGTTTGTCATTGTAACTGTGCATAGTGGTCAATCCATAAATGTGTCTTGAATAATGACCTTGCTTACATTTCTCTCTCCATCTCCTCTCATGCCTGCCACTTCCTTTCCCAAACAAAATGCAGCAGCATCCTTTGTAAAAGTAATTCTTGAAACGAAACTAGCCTTGTACATACAGTGAGAGTCTTTTTTCCCCTTTTTTATATTACTTCGATGTGTCGTAGCCTCTTCACTCTGACTATATATTCAGCAGGTTGACTGCTGTAACAAGATGTTTCTGTTTTATATTCCTGAGTGTACAACATCTGAAGCCCGTACAAGGTGACTTTGCTGTAACTCAGCAGTCTTTTCAAAAATGTCTTTTTCCCCCCCTTTTAGGTTCTTAGAATGCTGTCATTAAGGGCTGAGAGGTGAAGATACATTAGATAAGAAAATAGCAGACAGGGACCCTGAAGCACTTAAAGAAACCTCAGTCTGCAGGAAATCCTCATCTTGGCTCCAATCATCAGAAAATCTCTTCTTTACCACAGGTGGGTCCTTCAACCTACATTTCTTTTAAGATTTTCTACAAATGTCCTTCATAGGAAGGAAAGTTTTGTTTCTCTCTTTTATCTCTAAAATGTAAAAATACATAAAATTAACTTTCAAAATTGGAAAGATCTTACTAGAATCCTTCTAAATGGAATCTTTTTTTTTGGTAGGAAATAAAACAGTTTATCTATTGCCTCTTTGGGAATTCTACAGATGATCTATTTATTCTAAAGAAGTTTGCTTTAAATGATGTAGTCTGTCAAAAGCCATTTTGATACTTCTGCATCTAGCCACTGAATCTCTATAAGCAGGAAGATTCTGTTTTTTTTCTGGAAAAGGGGGCTATTCAGTTTGTGAAAATTGAAGCAGAGTAAAATGCATATTACTTTCAGTTCCTATTGTCCCATCGTCTTCATTGGGGAGATAGCTTCAGCATAATAGAAGGTGTTAAAGAAAAAACATATGTAGTGACACTGGTTAAAGATGGCAAGGTGGACTTTATTAAGGACCATGGCCATAGATTCAGGGACCACTGCAATGGGATTTCACCATGGGGGATAGAGATTGTACTCAACTACTAATACAGCATGGGCAAGTGAAAATTTACTGCCAAGGAGCAGGGTGGGGGTCAGTGAATAGAAAATTACCTAGAGGAAACATCAAGAATAAGGGGAATAAAATGACCTAACAGAATTTTTGCTGAATACAGGCCAGAGAAAGCAGACATCATCTGAGGGATGGTGGAGGATGGGGAACCAGTCGGCTATCAATGGTTGGGGGGTTATGTTTAAACTGACTTACCAAGGTTCTTGCTAAAACTAGATTTTACAAGGAAATGCATAGATGTACCTAGATGAAGGTTGAGGAGACTGACTAAAGTTTGATCAAGCAAAGAATCTTTGTCAAGTTCCAGGCTTTTGGGGTTTTTTTGTGATTTGCTGACTTCTAGGAAAGCCACATCAGGATAATGGCACTTATTTTAAAAGTCTGCTTCTTAGATTTCCCCATATATAATTTGGCTATTTTTCTGTCCTCTGGGATATTTCACAGTAAGTTTGTTAATCTCCAGGGCGAGTTATAGATCTATTACCTGAAAAGAAATGGAGCTTGGATTCAAATGAAGGTGATGTAGAACCATAAGACAGAGGTAGAACCATCTAAGGTCACAATAAGGATTGTGGGAGGAGAAACACCAACCAAAGTCATTAGTTCAAGCCTTTGTTTAAAAGTTGCAACATAGTAGCAATACCCAGTGAGTTTTCTGAGGAAAACAGTCAGCTTAAAGATTTTATAGAATAGAAAATAGAAGATCAAACTTCAATTTTGTTCTGAGGATATTTCACTGTTCAATATCTTGGAGTTAAGAGGAAGCTTTGGTTGTGTTTATCACAGAATCTCTCACATTATCAAACCATGGTGCTTGAAATTGCAGAACTATTTATCAACATTATCATATTACTTGAATATTCAGTCTCTTGGCATAATTTATAAGGTTTTATAATAAAAAATTTTCTGAATCGATATATGTATACTATGTTTTCTCTATAATATTTACATTTTATCTTTTGAGAGACCAAAGCACTCTTTAGTCTCTGAGACTACTGAGGCATAAATCTGTAACTATATCTCTCTTCCACTGCTTTCATGATTTCTCACTCACACGTCTAGAAATGTAGATCTCTACATTTTAAACAAATATGCTTGCCATTGATTTAGAATATGTCAATGTGAGCTAATAATCTTTCATTTTATTATCTCTTTTCTCTTCTAATTTTGCTGTTCTCTAGGTCTCCTAGGCTTTCTACCACTTACATCATTATTTTTTTGATCCCTCATCTCTTTTTCTATTGTGATTACATAATTCGGCATTTACACTGTTGTTTCTACTTTCAAATCTTCTACCCATTTGTTGAAGAATCCCACTGCAACCTCCCCTTTGCTCAAGCTTTCATGGCCTCTTTCCTGAACTAACACATTTTATCCCTAAGAGGTCTCCATCTGTATACTCACAAGCTGAAATTCAGCCCATACCCAGGTAAAATAATTAGACTTTTTAAAATAGCACTTCTGTTTCTTCTACCAGTTTATAAAATTTTAGATGCATTTTATTACATTAATTTTGAACTTAAGGGGAATAACATTTACACTGAAACCTCATACAATCAGTGCATTGTTTTCTATTTAGAAAGTACACAGTTGAATGTACCAGGAATGAAATGATTGCATTTTTAAAGGATATAGGTATGTTTATACATACCTCATTAATTAATTAAAATTTATAACAAAATAACAATGCCTTAGAGTTTTCAAAACTTTGCAAGAGAAGTGGAGAAGGCAGAGGTGGAGATCGGAGGCACTTTTGGGTCAATTCCTAGTTAGAAAACAACCCTCCAGATGAAACTTTTCTGTCTGAAGATAAAATACATATCTAACATGTGATAGTTTAATGGAGGGGGAACCAGAAGAAGAGTTTCCAGACTATATTGCATTGATAAAAATGAGTAACAATACTTTTTTTTTCTTAAATCAAAATAGTAGTGTTCTTAATGGATCTCTTTCCTAAAGGGAAAAAAGCTGCCAACCTATATAACAGTTTTATCACTGGTCTGGGGCATTATAGTTTATTTCAGTCAAATTAAAATAACAATTACTGCAAGAAGTGCTAATAGTAGCACCCTTACGCTGGTGAGTCCCCACTACTCATCATATGATTAAAACCCCTCCACTTCAAATTTTTCTATTGCAATGACTACTTGTACTTCAAAAGAACTTGTACAGTGATTTGGAAGAGCATATTCTGTTTATTTCCTTCATTTTCAAATTGTGTTCTTCTTATTGTTTTATTGACTCTTTTCTACAATATTATAGCCTGGGTTCTACCTTTCTTTCCCTACTCTTGTTGGAAATAGTTTGTAGGTGCCGTATTATTATTATTATATAAAAGCCAGCACCATGCTTGCTGACAGGGGGACTTTGAGTTCCATTTTTTTGAGATTGTTGAGATGTTTCCATAATGGATTTCCAGTGTAAGCTGCTTTATTGCTGACAGCAAAATGATCATTCCAAGCATCCTAACTTGACATATGAAAAATCTCAATGATAATGCTGATTAACATATCTTTTGCATTTAAATTACTATGTTTTTTTAAGAAGGGAAAATTATACATTTGGTGGGTTCTTTGCATAGTCAAATAAACATATATCAGGATGTACAATCTAGTAATTAAGTGCATTTATCTACTTGTGACACCACTGGAAAATACTCTGAGTGAAGACTGTAGGGGCAAAATACTTCGACTTGGATTATCATTTCCAAACATGACCTTGCGTAGCAAAATGATTGCTTATGCCTAAACATAGGAAGTGTTCGCCTAAGTGCTTGGTTACTTAACCTAGAGCAATGTATTTGAAATAAATCTTTATTTTTTAATAGTTCATTCTTTATATTTTAGGGCTGTGTTTATCATATGTGTCATCATCATAATAGAGTCTATACTTTATTGGGAAAATAAAAAGATACAGGGCTAGAGCATTTCTATTTTCCTAGAATGTAGGTATTTAGAGACTATTTTAGTATTTAAAAGTTCCTGTGTTGACCAATGTCCAAAGGAAGGAATGCTGAGAAAAGCAAGATGTTTCAATGTGACTTGTATTCCACAAACATAGAAATTAAGGTATTGAGGTTTTCAGTGAATACTTCACTCAGGTTTAAGAATCATTTTTCTGTAGTTTTTTCATGAAATTTTTTGGAAATTCATGAATGATCATAATATCTGCTGCTTTTTCCCAAAATGTCCAAATATTACTATAAATATTTAGCAGTTCAATGAATAGATTCATTTTATTATGTCTGTCAGCTTCATAGAGGTATGTGAAATAAAGGCCTGAACTAAACCGTAGGTCTCCCATGAGACAATACCACCCTCATTGTTCTAACCCCAGCAGACCCAAGTGTTCTAGGTAATGTATAGGACCCTTGTTCTTTCTGACACCCTGATTTTCTGATCCACTTTTATGTAACAACTTTCTTTCCTTGATACCTCGTAACTTTAAATATAATAACATAATTGACTCCACTACGTTCTTTTCAGGCATATGTTTTAGCGAACTCCATTTTACTGAAGTGACAGGAAAGAAAAATTAATTTGTTCTTTGAAGAGGAGGGTAGATCCGAAGAAGAGCAGCTTTTGTTCTTGTGAGGATGGGAGGGGATGGGATGCCATTCTGAGGACTCAGTTACTGTACATCAGAATGGTATGTCAGGATGTAGGGTGAGGGAATTAGATGCTTTAGGATAGAGGAAAGATTTCAGTAAGAGAGCTAGAAAGTTTGAAAAGAACAGTCAAAACAAAGAAATTTTATCAGGTGTAATACTCTTTTCCAATCATGTCTTTGTAAAACCATTAGTTTGGAAAATCTCATCAAAAATTACTCAACAGTGCTATTGGAGAATGTGATATTGTGATCTAATAAAAAATGCATAATTTTTTTTCAATCCCCGCTTCCTGGTACATGGCTCCCCAAACCCTTGCAGTTTCTTGAGTGATAGAGGTGAGAAGAGCATCTTTTGTTACTCATAATAAGCCCCTTTCAACCATACCTGAGTTTATAATAAAGAGGTGACTCTTAGATGATGGGGGCTAGTTGCTAGAGGAACCAATCATGTGATTAGAAGATTGGGACTTTCAGCCCCAATTTCCACGCTTAGGGTGTAGCAAGGGGCTGAGGACTAAGTTAATCACCAGTGGCCAATGATTTAATCAAATCAACCATGACTAATAATAGAACCTCCATAAAAACTGTAAAAGAAAGTATTTGGAGAGTTTCCAGGTTGGTGAACCCATGGAGGTCCTCGGAAGGCATCACCATCTAGAGAAGGCATGGGCGCTCTGTGCACACCCTGTATATCTTGCCTTATTTACCTCTTCATCTGACTGTTCATCAGTATTCTTTATTATATCCTTTATAATAAACTGGTAAATGTCAGCTTTTCCCTGAGTTATGTGAGCTATTATAGCAAGTTATTGAACCAGAGGAGAGGGTCATGCAAACTCCCATTTTACAGCTGGCTGAAGCATGGGAGGCCTGGACTTGCAATGGGTATCTGAAATGAGGGACATTCTTGTGGGACTGAGACCTTAATCTGTGCGCTCTGAGTTAACTCCAGGTAGCTAATGTCAGAATTGCTCGATGTGCAGGAAATATCCTCACAGTTGGTGTCCAAAGTATTATGAGTAGAGGAAACAGGAATTTTTCTTTTGGAGGAGAATTTGGAATTTGTTTTATAAGTTTTATTTATAAATGCATGCAGATCTGTTGGCAGAAACTGTTTGAGAGCAGGGTAATAATTTTATTAGTCTGCATTGTGAGGATGATTTCTACTCACTGCTTATAGCTGTGGTTCTCAATTTAGTTGAGGGGGTCAAAGTTTGAAATACCTAGAAAACACTTTCAAAATTAACATTAGAGGACACCTTCAATAAGATTCCATTCCAGTAGAGTGGATAGGCCTGTGGATTTTCAGACTATTTCCCTGGTGATTCTTATATGCGTTTGTTACTGGCAGAGAGAGAGACACACACACACATGCACTTATCATGATGAACAAAAGGATGAAATATACTAACGATAATTGTTACATGTATTACAGCTGAACATAGTTTTCTTTTTGACGTTCAAGAAGCAATCAATATTTTAAATACATTAAATATGTTTAATACAATAGAATATTTTATAACATCTTTGATAGTTGTTTTAAGGAATATATGTAATATTTTATATAGTCAATTTTTATGTCACTACCTTTGATTAGAGCTAAGTACATAACATTAAGTATAATTCAGTGACCATGGCTCTAGGGGTGGGGAATGGAGGTAGGGTGCAAAACAAGTGTTGCCTAAAGATTATTATATATTTAAGTGGTAGGTACAGTGTTTGTTATACAGCCTGAGGATTGCCAGCTAACAAGTTATGTGGGTTAACTTGTTTAAAATACAGATTCTTAGTCCTTATAGAATTAGTCCTATGGAATTAGAATTAAGTATGGGAATTTGAATTTTTCCAAGATCTAAGTTAAAATTATGCTCCATAGACTTTGATAGCTAACCTGCACCTGGAGAACTTCCAAAGAGTTTCAAACCAGTATTGAGAAGCAAACAATTCAAAATATTACCTTTTATTATGAGCAGGAAATGTTGGCATTCAGTACCTTTGATTGAACTAGAGTAAACCTCTTACTTTGGCTTGTCTTCATTTGAAACTGTTCTACCTTGGCACAATACTCTGCATTAAAATAGAATAGTAATAACAGCAACAACAATAACAAAAAAGAAAGAAAAACAAAAAGATAACCATTGCTGAGTACACATTGATTTATTCAACAGTTGTCTATTGAGTGACTAAAATGCACATAATGGATTCTTAACATTACAGTTGCATTATTGAAGGTGAAATGACTGGTATTCTACAGCACTTTCTCAATAGTAAAGCTTTATGGTAATTCATTCAATAAACATATGCAGAGTCCTTAACTTCCTTGATAGTTTAGGCTAAAATACTGTGTTCATTGATTCTTCTGCAAAATCGCCTCAGTAATCTTCTTCTCTAAGATAAGAGACTCAAGACACTCTTTGGATATTTGGGAATAATGGAATAAAAATATAATTTTAAAATTATTTGTTAATGTTAGTCCTAGTTGCCTATAAAAATATGTAAAGCAGTTTGTTGGGTACTTCACTTTCTATTAACTAAAAATTAAATCAGGACTTGGCAGAAGCTGATTTTAAACTCTAAATTTCCTAAGTAATTGCAATTTTGTAGACCTAGTCTCTTGCTATACACCTTTATGCTTTTATATTATATTTATTATTAGAATAATATAGTTGGCATTTGAAAATTATCAAAAGACAAACGATTACATGACAACAATCTATAAAAATTATCACTTGGAATATGGTACAAATTTATGATATTATTTTAAAAATATAACTTCATATCATATGTAATGATGCAGGACAGTACAATGCTTTTTAATTTATTAAAACTAGATTTTATATTATGATATAATTAATAAAACCTTTTGGGTACTTATTACAAACACTGCTATGAGTTAACCAAATTCAAGCTATATAAATTGGAAGTGTTTTCCCACTAATGCTTATAATAAATTTAAAAAAATTTTAATTAAAAAAATTTTTAACTTTATTGGAGTATAATTGCTTTATAATGGTGTTAGTTTCTGCTTTGTAACAAAGTGAATCAGCTATACATATACATATATCCCCATATCTCCTCCCTCTTGTGTCTCCCTCCCACCCTTCCTATCCCACCCCTCTAGGTGGTCACAAAGCACCAAGCTGATCTCCCTGTGCTATGTGGCTGCTTCCCACTAGCTATCTATTTTGGTAGTATATATAAGTCCATGATAAATTTATCTCAAAGTATTGAATATTTTATTTGACACTAAGATGTCATTGTATATGACTAAATTAAAATGTGTTATCAAATAGAATGAACTCTTTAAAAGTAAAATAACTTTGAAAGCAAGTGAACACCTAAGAACCTTATTGGAAAGAAATCATTCAGAAGTAATAAATCATGGTTGTATAAACTCAAACTTGTAAGACCTAAGTGTAGATATCACAGAATACCTATGCATGATGTTTTATCTACTTACACCTAAATGAAATGCTCAAAAATAAATTTAGTGAAAAAAATTAAAAACAATTAGAAATTACCTGGAAATAGTGAAATAGAGTTTTAAGGGAAGTGATCATAATAGCTTATTAATAAAACATAATATCTTAAATAATTAGTTCAAACATTAAGATAAACTATTCAAAGTTAGAGTAGCCAATCTATTGAAAGACTGAGTTTTTCCACTTTTCAACCACTTATATTGCAGAATTTTAACAGTTTTGTGTTTCTTTGAAGAATTTGTCTAGTGGTATCTGCATAATATGCAAGTTATGCGTGCTGAAATGTTGCCCTGAATTGTTAACTACCAGGGGACTGTTCAACATGCAGGCTTTCTAGAGGCTCCAACTTAACCATGGGAACAAAACCAGATATTAACAAAAAGTTATTGATCTGAAAGTTATGGTATAGTGTCCAAAATTCTTCACAATTTAACCTATTAAAGATTAGTTGAGTTTGCCTACCCATCTTCCATATATTAACCTTCAGGTAAGAGCACTTCATTTTTCCTTTAAATAATGACTATCAGTCAACCTACCTGTGATCAGATAGCCTGACCATACCCTGGAATTCAAGAGGAAGTATTGGAATTAGGCTTCGTCAATGAGAAGATACTCCCTTAGCTATTGTAATTAATTTATGGATGAGTAGATAATCTAAACCTGACTAATTAGAGCCTGTGGACTTAAATTGTTGATTTGACAAAACTGCCATAAGTAAAGCTTGAGACACCTAAGGTTATAGGAAGAAAGTCTAGAACTTCTGCCTGCCATCTTGCCGTCAAGAAGACAACATACTTAATAAATGGAGAAATAAAGCAAAGCAAAACACAGCAAGACTGAGTTCTGAATTCATGACTTAAGTACCTAAATCCACCTATTCCAGAGGTTAGAGCTATCCCTGGACTGTTCAGTTATGTAAGCCAATAATTTCATACATAAAGGTGCATTTATCACTATTGGATTGGAAAATTTTCTTAGAAATTTAAAACTTTTGGTTGTCACACATTCATGATCTAGCATCAATAGTGTATATGGCTTAAGCCAGTTTGAATACTTCCTGGTAGTGTTTTTGTAGCCAAAAAATTTGACTAATTTCCCAAGCATCTGACCTATGCCTATTACTTTTATGCATCTGACCTATAATCAAATTGAAATAGACATAGTATTTGCAGAAAATGACTCGGGCTTTCATATATCTGGTATGCCTGCATTTCCGTGGTTCCCTCTGGTTGGAATGTGTTGTACTGTCAGAACTTTCTGCAATGATGGAAATGTTCTTCTTTACTAGGAACACATAATTACCAAGCACTGTAAATGTGGCTCGTCTCAACTGGGAGGTGCCATAAATAGACATACACACTGTCTTTCAAAGATTTAGTATGAAAAATATAAGTGCAATATCTCATTAACATTTGTATATCGATTGCTCTTTGAAATGACAGTATTTTGGATTTATTGAACTGAATGACATTTATTATTAAAATTAATTTCAAGTATGTCTTTTTTTTTTTTTTTACTGTGACTACTAGAAAGTTTTAAATTACATTTGTGTCTTGCATTATATTTCTCTGGACAGAGTTTATCTATAAACATCCTTTGAGTAGTTTACAAACTTTTTTCCTGTTCCCTTCTCCTATGTCCAAAATCCTAGGTCTTTGTAGGCCGCACTAGTAGTTTTATAGCACTACTTATATTATCTTTGGAGTTCATTTGATCACCATTTCTAGATTCTCCTTGAGAATAGAGATGATCATATTGGTCAGTGTAACCCCAGCAGCAGTAACAGAGTGACCTACATGGTCATTTTTGTTTGTTTGGTTTTTAGTTTATTTGATAGTGAAGGGTTTTGCCTTTTGATAATTGGAGGTAGGGGGTGTTAAAATCGAAGGCTTACAGATGCCATTTAACTATAGTAAATGGGTAAGAGGCAGGATAGATTAGACAAGAGGACAATATAGAATCTCTAGTAAGCTGGAGAGCAAATGATCCATCTGAAAGGAATAGTAGATACTTGGCCAACTTTCACCATGCAGGTGTTCCAGTATAATAATGCCAGATTTTCAAGTTTTTCAAGAGAAACTAAAAATCCACATCACTACTTCCTAATACTCCTTAAATATTAGCATTATAATCCAAACCTTTTAAAAATATTTGCCAGCAGAAGTACCTCTGTGGTCTGGATCTGGCACACAGGCCACCCACATGGGGCCTGGGGTTTTCCTTTCCAGAATTTCCCTTCTTTCTTTTAGAATTTTGTTACCTGTTTCAGATAAGGATAATGTAAGGTAAAGTTACATATTAGCCCCACAAATTAGTAACAGACTGAAAAGAAAACCACAGGAATTCAAAGTTTCTGACTATCCTTCATGTTACAGAGTCTGCCACTCTCTGTAATTAGGAGGTGGCATTAATCATTAATTAGAAAAGAAACCCTAAGTGAACAGTGTGAGATGTCCATGGGAGATATCTCTCACCAAGAGTGAAAGATAGGGGAGTACAAAACAGATGTAGTGCACATCTGTCAGTCTGATTTAAGTAGCTAATATTCTATCTATGTAAAAACCAAATAAAACACATTTTTTCCTTCTGTGTATAGCCATATTTTCCCTTTCATCCTTTTCTTTTAAATCTTTGGTGATATTTTCTGTTTGAATGAGGTAGTCTGACCTATAGTACTCATAGGAGTGAAATATCTTCTCTACCTGCAACATCAAACACTGAAACAAAAGAGCAGTTGTACTGAGTTCATTGAGATTCACTGACAAGTGTTGCTTGCCTGCCGAGCAGGTGAAAGTTTCCTGCCGGCTTCTCATTTAGGAAAAACCTCTTGGCTTATGCCTCAAGAACTGTACAAGCCTCTAAAGGGTGGTAGTGAGAACTAGATACAGTTTTTTTTTCTTTTTGCCTATAGAGATAGTTAAGTTATACAATGGAATAAGGATCAGAGAATTAATGAGGAAAGAAAAAGAGAGATGTGATGGACTTAGCAGTCTGGGTCTTTTTCTAACAAGCTGTCCTCAAGTTTTTTTTCCCATCTGCCGTGGAGTTTGAAATACCACCTTGCTGGAGAAGTGCATAAAACAGAGTATGTTGCCACTTGTCTCATCCTTCCAAGCCAGCTCCATTTTACCTTACATTTGAGAAGAAGTATTTGCACCTATTCCTATAAAATCATTTATTTGTGTCAGATATTGTCATCAAATCTTGAGAAAGCCCCATATCAGATGTAAGCAATCAGGGATTGCCTGGATGTATTCAGGGAAAAGAGAGCTGATTTTGGTGGAATTCATTAATTTAAAAAGTTGGAAAGAAAACACAAGCAAATTCTATTGACCTGAATAGATTAATTTTCTTATTTTAATGTGACAAAGAATGTGACCATACCCATACTTTCATTATTATTAAAAATAGCTAAATTTACTTGGTGCCAGACACAGGTATAAGGGCTTACCGTAAATGAGCTCATGTACTCTTCCTAGCTTGAGGAAGACACTGTTATTGGCCCTATTTTACAGAGGCTTAAAATGGTTAAATAATATGTCAGGTGATCTCACTATCACCCAGCTAGTAATTGGTGGTCTAGGATTTGAATTAAATCTGCTCGGACTCCATAATTAACTCCTGTAGATAACAACAATAAAACAATAGCAGCAACCACTTTGTAGTGCATTTACTATGATCCAGGATCTTTTCTAAGCACTTTATGTATATTAACTATTTAATCACAACAATGCTTTGAGGTAGGTATTATTATTATCCTCATTTTACAGAGTGGGAAACTGAGTCACAGAAACAGAATGTAACTTGCCCAGTTACCACGAATAGTTTATTAATATAGATACAGCACACAAAGTAAAGCAAGCCTTTCTGCAACTAAAATCATTAAATTTATAAGCTAAATAATAGCTCCCAGATGGTATTTCCAACAAATATTTGCTAGGGAAAATGATTTTCTTCCTTTCACTCCAGCAACACAGTTTGTGTATTATCAATATTTCTTGCTTTGCAAACTTGAAACCTGGTAATAATTACTTTGGTTAAACTTGTTCCTTTGCTTTTAATGTAAGATACTCCGTTTGTCAAGGTCCAACACAATTTAAAAACAAGTTACCTTTATTATTTTTAAGTTCTAAAGATTCTCTTTTGCCAAATTGTTTTTATTTTTTGGTCCTTCCGTTGTTGTTGGTTACTGTTCTGGCTTTAAATCCCATCTGCTACTTCAGCTGTATGTATTGAGTTTCTCTTACAAACAATAATAATAAATTATGGATTATCATATATACACATATATATGATTAAATAATTACTAACAAATTTCAGAAATGCTTTTGTTGTTCAAATTAAAATTGATGATTAAAAAGAAAGTTCATGCTCCCTAGAAGGCTGCAGGATAAGGAATAAATGATCCAAAGAAGAGCAACAAAAATGTAAACTATGGATCTCATGGTATCTGATCTAATAGTTTGAAGCACATAGATTCCTTTCCATGAAAGTAAATGTCAGCTGAAGGATTGAACTGGAGTGAGTAACGTAGTACAGCAATGGCATTGTGTCGTCCTTTCCCCCCACTTAAAAATAATGATAGGTTCTTCTGGAACCTGCTTAAGTAAGTGACACTCATAGAGATGGATTGCTATGCTGTAACATACGGTGCTCTGGTATGGCGGTTGTATTGTTGAGATTATTACTAGCAGCAAGATTTTATAGTTATTGCCCTGTCAAAGCTCTTGTTTTAATCACTTTCATCAACACCGACTTCAGGTTGTACCTCATTTTCTATCCGCAAGCCAGACCCGTGTGTCATCCAAAGAGAAACTCATTTGTTTGGGCCCATTTTTTCATTAAGATATATATTTCAGAGGGACAAGTGAAAGATGATTTTACGAGGAGGGGGAAAATACTCTCCTAGGGAGTAGAATTTAAGGACTGCAATTATTGATCTGAGGAGGCATAATACTAGTTAGTTGGTGAAGAATCCCATAAGTCTGCCTTGGAAATGAGGGAGGGCTGAGGATGCAGGTGTTCCCTCTTGTTCCTGAGAGCAATTAGAGATCCAAGTTATTTCCACTGTTACCTAATAAGGCAACAAGTGCCACCTGATGAAGTTAATTCCCAGCACTATTAATGTAAACATTGCTCAGCTTCTTCAGTTCACTGGCATTTTGTATATTTCAGAGCCTCAGAGAAGAGAGACGTAAGATGCAAGCCGTCAGTAACTTTAAAAATCACAAGTGAAGGAGAAAATGAAAGTGAGTTAGGGATCCTTTGTCATTTGACCTTTAGTTGTTTTACTATAGTTAAAAACTAAAGTAAAATCAAATAACCCTTTATATGAACCAGATCCCACCCTCATGTCACCTCCAAGGTTTTGAAAGCTAACTCATCCTAGTGTCAATTGTCAGTTTTACAAGGTAGAATACACCCTAATATTTTCATTTTGTTTTGTTTAGAGGGAAACTAGACTATTTCCTCAAATCCTTTTCTGCCTCCAGTTTGAAATATAAATCTGGTTGAGAAGTTTTGATGGTGAAAAGTGTAGCTGTAGGACTCTTTTCCCCTTTGTTTGTTACAATTGACCTCTTTCCCAGCACATTAGATTCAGCCTCAAACTTAAATTGCAAGGTGTTGTGAATAACGTGCGCGTCACTTCAGCCTTTGCTGGTAGAGCTGTTCTTTCCTGGTGTCTCAGCACATAGCACCTCCTAAAAAGCCAAGAGAGACACATTTCTCATTTGCGGAGCACAGCAAGTCAGCCCCTTCCATATGCTCAAGATTTGTGGCTCGTGTCACAGGCAGCCCATTCTCATCTTTCAAGTCCTAACAGTTCAAGAGCCTCAAATCACTTTGAACCCAGATTAAATGGGTTCTGGAAAACATGCTACCGTGTATGTGGGCTTAATGTTCTCCCGAAGTACAGTGCATCCTGAGCCCTCTTAGACTACCCTTGGACTATGTATCTCGATAGCTCAATACCAATCTTTGGTCTATTTATCATCTAAACATGGTGTGTGTGGATGGCTATGTATATATGCATATTTATGTATAATTCAGCATGCATATTTGTATCATTTTACTCTCTTGGCAACACATTTCAAGACCTGGCTTTCTCAGCCAAAATGAGTTTCACAATTTAAGTATAATGCTGCATCTCTTTCTTGCCAAGTACAGGGGACACATTGAGATGTTTTCTCCTCACTGAGCTCAATCTGAAAGTATTATAGGACATTCCCACTGCAGTGTGATCCTAAAGGAAGAAATACCTAATCTATCAAATCATTCTTGATGGGGTATCAGGAGACATGAGGTCCACTTAATGTCCTTTCCATCAGTATCAGTATTTTAGGAAATATCCCAAATGTTCTAGCTTACCTTGATGCTGTATGTTCTTTCACATAAAGAATAAACCTTTTAGATGAACATTTTAAGCTCTTCCCAGTTTGATGGTAACTTAAATTGACTCTTGTTTAAAGTCATTTTTTCATCATTGTTAAATGTGCTTATTAAAAGCATCTTCTAGCCTTGGGGTGCAGTGAACAAATCTGTTCTGGATGTTATTGTTTCTATAGAACCAGCATCCCGTCTTCACTTAAGAGCCCATCTTGCTTCCATCCTCCCACTACTTTGGGAAACTTTCCTTTATCTGTGTTTCTTGGGCCATCATAATAGGGAAGATGATCCTTCATTATTATTGCTTTTGAAAATGTTCCTGGCATTCTTTATACACTTATTCTTCCATGTAAAATTTAGAATACTTTTTGTAAATTGTATTCCCCCATAGTCCACCAAAAATGAGATTTTGACTAACACTGATTTCTATTGTTTAAACAACTGAGGGAGAATTGAAATATTCCCATCTTGAATATTTCCATATTTACCTTGGCAAGGCTCTCCATTAATTCAAGTCCTATTTTTTTTCAAGTTTTATAGTTTCCTCTTTTGCAGATCACTTATTTAGTTTATTTCTGTGACTCTTTAAATTTTGTTGCTCTTGCGAGCAAGATATTTTCCTTACACATTTTTTAAGTGGATGGTGATGATGTCTAAGAAAGCTATTGACATGTGTATCTTCTAACTTATTAAATCATTTTGTCAATTCTAAAAGATTTGGTTCATTCATTTTATGGTTAGGTACAATCACAACATCTGTGTATGGATAATAGTAAAACAAAAAATGATTTGACTCATTTTTTAATATTATATTTCTCTTATTTTCTCAGTAATTATCATTTGTCAAGATGCCTCTCAGACCTTCCTAGTATGAACACATGCTATGCATTCTGTAAGACCCAGGTCAAACACTTTCTCTAGAATGAAGAACACTCCACTAACCTCAACAATAAGTAATATCCTCCTTCTAGAAATCTCCATACTATATTACCTCTCTTAGAGTTTATAGCACTTTTCTTCTCTATATTGTGCTTTTATATTTAACTTCTCATTTGTATTGGAAGACAGAGTTCATGTCTTTGCTTTTAATACATTCCCTAAAAATTTGCATAATATATATACGTTTCACTTGGTATGTAGAGTTTTCTCTTCAACAAAATGAAGATAATAGTACTTACCTATTAAGTTGTGTTAATAATATTATTATGACAAATAAATTAATAAAATGAAATAATAAAAATAAAATAATATAAAATAAAATAATAAAATATTATTATGACATAAATAAATTAATAAAATAAATAATTATGATTTTCCTTTATAAAATTATGTGACTGTTTCTTCTACATTTTAAATTAATAGTTCCCACCAGTTTGTCTTTTGTGGAAGAGATCTTTGACACTGAGGAGTCATTCCAGAACCATTTAGGGTTACACTGGCACTGTACATTTTTCAAGCTTGTTAGCTTTTTCATAAGGACAGGCTGTCTATTTTACTAAACAACTAAAATTGTGCCCTTGAGTTCCCTCAAAATGTTTGACTGGGTGCTATGCACAAGTAGTGATTTATCTACTTCAAGTTTATCTATACATCTACTGGGTCTTCTTAGCATGATTAGATCTAGTACCTCTAAGTTGCCCAATTCAAAGGTATTTTTGGCTTTCACTTCCATCTTTACAGTGTAGACTAAGGCAACTAAATTATTTGGTTTTCCACTATAGCCTTTTTATCACTTAGTGCACCTTTTATTTAAGGGTCACTAAATGGCTGCGCTGCTTCTCTAGATAACTTACATAAAAAACATTGTGTTGCTAACTTTGAAATACCAGCAAAATTACTATTAGTTAACCTTATTGGTCATTTTTCATTTCTAATATGCAGTCACTTACTGTACAATATGTGTTTCTTTATTCACCTCGCTTTGACGACCCTTCCCCTAAAGTTTTGTATTTATCACTTGACATAATCATTTGGTAGCTTTTTGAAACTTTCAAGTCCTTGGTGACCAGTGTCGTATGGTCCCCTTGCCAAGGGTTTCAAGAGGTTTTTCAAATATTCTTTAGGTCTCCTATTTTTCTCTACTTTTGCTTTTTGTAAATTGTATTCTTTTTCTAACTAATGCTATTATTTAGTCAAAGTATTTTCCATTCTCACATTCCTAGAATTACCAGTGACTTAATTACTTACTAGTCTCATTTGGGAGGAAAGGGTCTCTTTTAATGTTTTGCTTTCTGCTTCTCTCATCAGGGTCATGAGTATAGCTGGTAGGTTATGTCCTGTACTGGGTCACCCAGATGAAAGGGCAAATACATCTGAAATCCAATCTGTTTTCTGCTTTCTAAGATGACCTGGACTGTGTCCACTCAGAGTCAAGGGTACCTTTTGCTAATTTACAGAAAGTCATTGTATATGCTAAATGTGATCTTGCCCCTCATCTGGGACATTTTTTAACCAAAAGATAAAAGAACGAAGGGAAGAAAAATGGATGAAAGTACGAAAGGAAAAAAAAAGGAGGGAAGGAAGGAAGGAAGGAAATGGGAAAGGAAAAAAGATAAATGACTACTCTTTTGAATATTACCTTTTCAAAGGGATTATTTAGGGGGTGGTTAATAAGTATAATTTGTTGTATTTTCTTTGTGAGCTCTATTACAGTAGAAATGATAATTAAAGAGCTGGGAATATTCCCACAAGTAGATATTTGGGTTTTGTGTGTCTCTGCAACTTTGAAACTATTTTTAGTCACATGTATTGGATTAATTTTTTTTTGTTTATGACTTCTCTTTAGGGATCTGATTGTGAAGCAATGTGATTAATTTAAAAATACTGTTTAAAATGCATTTTGTTAAATATTTCAATTTTTAAGGAAAATTGATTGTCTAATTAAGTACCGTATAATATTTAAAATATCTGCTGAGGCATATGTATAGATACATTTGATATTGTTACAGAAGCCTGCATCATTTAAATAGCTTAATATAGATAAATTGATGGCAATAAAACCATGAGAGTTGATTTCATCATTTGTTCATTAGTAACCATTTTCATATACATCAAAACACTATTAGGGGCTTTCCTGGTGGCGCAGTGGTTGAGAGTCTGCCTGCCGATGCAGGGGACATGGGTTTGTGCCCCGGTACGGGAGGATCCCACGTGCCGCGGAGTGGCTGGGCCCGTTGAGCCATGGCCGCTGAGCCTGCGTGTCTGAGGCCTGTGCTCCGCAACGTGAGAGGCCACAACAGTGAGAGGCCCACGTACCGCAAAAAAAAAAAAAAAAAAAAACCCAAAAAACAAAAAAAACACTATTAAATCATCGATGAGGTTTTTCATTATAGTGACTGATGATAAAGATTTAATAGCTTAATGTAAATATATATCAATGGATGTACTTAGTTCAATTTATTTTTATCAGTGAATTTTACTGAGATATAGCACATACAGAAGAGTTTACTAATCATAAATTCAGTGAAGTTTTACAATGTGAACGCACCATGCAATTACCAACCAGATTAAGAGCTAGACCATTACCAGTACATGATAGGCCTGTGTCAGTCCCTAGCCTATCTAACCCAAAGGGAATCATTACCCTGACACCTGATGTTGCTGCTTATAGATTATTTCTATCTATTTATAAACTTTGCTCTTTTGGCTTTTTCATTCATTATTATGTTTGTAAGAATCACCTATTGTTGCACGAAGTAGCTGTTCTTTCATTCTCATACTTTACAGTAGTCTGTATGAATTGTGTATTCTCCTAGAGTAGAATTACTGAGTCACAGGCTATTTCTAGATTCCGTTGTTCTTCCGTCCTCCCTCTCTCCCTTTCCTCCCTCCCTCCCTCCTTCCTTCCTTCTTTCCTCCCTTCCTTCCTTCCTTCCTCTATTCTTTTCTAGTAACTCTAGCTCTTGATTTATTTAAAGAAACTTATTAAAATACACTGGTACTGTTAGCATTTCCCATGTAATGCTAAGATATTAGAACATGTTAACTCTACCTCATTTCCTGTTTTTGCTATCATGCTTTATTTTTCTATGCGTATTTTAAAAGACATCTTGTTACTGTTTGCGTGGTAATTATTCACTTAGATTTACCCACCTATTGACATTTCTTTGTCTCTTCATTTTTTCTTATTTTATATAGGAAATATATGTCTTATATGGAAGCATTTTCATTCTGATTGAATAACTCCTTTTATCATTTCTTTTAGTATTTGTATGCTGGAAAAATATGCTCTTTTTGGGAAAATATCTTTATATTACTTTTATTTCATTATTTTAAATTATTTTTATTATTCTGGTAGTACATGCACATGGTACAGATTTAAGAACTTCATAGGATTTACAGTGAAAAGTAAACCTTACTACACATTCCCAAGTGAGTTAGCTGCCTTCCCCAGAGGCAACCATTGTTACCAGTTTCTTGTGAAAGCTGAAATTACTCTGCACCAACCAACATTTGCAATACCTATCCAGTCACCCAACCATCTATCTATCTACCTATCTAATCATCTGTATACCTATTTTCATCATCATCTATCTACATACAAATGGTAGAATACTATGCACATTGCTTTTTAATTATTTTTAATTTTAAATCAATTTTACTGTGATAATTTACATAAAATGGCATGCAAACTTTTTAACTCTAGTTTGATGCATTTTAAGAAAATATACACTCTGTATGATCACAGCCATAATCAAGATACTAAATATTTCCATCATCTACAAAATTGCTCTTGTTCCTTTTCTAAATCAGTCCATCCTAACTACCCATCCCTGACTCCAAGTAACTGTGAGATGTTTTTGTCACTAAAGAATAGATATATATTTTCTAGAGTTTAGCATAAATGAAATTATGCCAGTGTCTTAAGGTGGAGAGTTAGATTGTTGATTTGAGATCTGTCTTCTATTTTATTTAATGTAAGCATTCATAGCTATAAATTTCCTTTTAAGCACTGCTTCAGTTGCATCCCATAAGTTCTGGTGTGTTGTATCTTAATCTTCATTTACCTCAAAGTATTTTCTATTTTGTCTTGTATATTTTTCCTTGACACATTGGTTGTCTATGATCATGTGGTTAAACTTCTAAATATTTGTGAATTTCCCAAAGTTATTTTTGTTATTAGTTTCCAATTTCATTCTGTGTGGTTGGGGAATATACTTTGTATAATTTCAATCCTTTTAAATTTATTAAAGCTTTCTTTATAGCCTAGAATATGATCTATCATGGAAAATATTACATCTGTGCTTTAAAAAATGTGTATTTTTCTGGGAGGAGAGTTCTATAGATGTATGCTAGATCTATCTTATGGTTTAGTGGTGCTCAGATTTTCTAGTACCTTGTTAATCTTCTGCCTAGTTGTTCTATTCATTATTAAAAGTGGGTATTGAAATCTCCAACTATTATTGTTAAATTGCCTATTTTTTTCATCAGTTCCATCATATTAGCTACATACATTTTGGAGCTCTCTTGTTAGGTGTATTTGTGTTTATAATTGTCATAACTTCCTGGTGGATTGACCATCTTATCATTATAAAATATCCCACTTTATTTGTGGTAACACTTTTTCAAAGTCTGGTTTTTCTGATATTAGGATAGCTGCTCTAGTTTTCTTAAGGTTGCATTTTTTTCTTATATCCTTTTCTATTCTTTTATTTTCAGTATCTTTATATAGTCAAATCTAATGTGTATCTACTATAGACAACATATAGTTGGATCTTGTTTTTTGTCTATTCTGACAATCTCTGACTTTTGATTATTTATTCCATTCATATTTAATGTTATTATTGCTACATTTGGATTTATATCTGCCATTTTACTTTTTGTTTTCTGTATATCTCATGTCTTTTTGGGGGGTAAAGCTTCTGTCCTATGGGTAGAGTTTGGATGGATGAAGAAAACCCCCAGTTTTCAACCACATTCATGAAATATTTAGTTTCTTCAATTTAGAGTTGTAGGAGATAAACAATCCTGGGGCTTAAGGGAACCCTACCTCTGGGCCATACTTGCCTAGAATGGAGCTTCCATCCAGTTGACTTTAGGGAAACAATGTGGAGGGAGCAAGTTATGGGTCAAATGCCACAAACTGTTACCATTCTTACCAAGTTTTAGTAGATTTTTATGAAAAAAAATGTTTTTTCACTTCACGTCCTTACGATAATTTCCGGAGACTTTAAATCATTGGTTTCTTGTGTAATTTTTATCAGCTTTTTATCTCACTTTGGGAAGTGAGTCTGCGTAGCTCCTCATACTGTCATCCCAGAAATGGAACCACTTACCTTCATCTTTGAGGACCATTTTTGCTGGATACTGAATTCTGTGTTAGCAGTTATTTCTTTCAGAACTTTAAATATGTTGGATATTGAAGATTTCAGACTTTTAGCTTCCATTCTTTTCCTTATTTCCACTACCTGGAACCCCCAGTTACTGCCTGCATCAGCTGTATTTCAAACATTTAAAGAGATTTTTTTAAATGTATTCAGATTTTTGAGAACATAGGCAAAACATCCTCTGACATAAATCATAGCTATGTCTTCTTAGGTCAGTCTCCCAAGGCAATAGAAATAAAGAGAAAATAAACAAATGGGACCTAATCAAACTTCTAAGCTTTTACACAACAAAGGAAACCATAAACAAAATGAAAAGAAAACCTACGGACTGGGAGAAAATATTTGCAAACAATGCAAGTGACAAGGGCTTAAATTTCAAAAAAAAAGCTCATATAACTCAATAACAAAACAAAACCAGAAAACCTACCCAATCAAAAAATGGGCAGAAGACCTAATTAGACATTTCTCCAGAGAAGACATACAGATGACCAAAAGCACATGAAAAGATGCTCAACATCACGAATTATTAGAGAAATGCAAGTCAAAACTACAATGAGGTATCACCTCACACCAGTCAGAATGGCTATCATTAGACAAATGCTGGAGAGGGTGCAGGGCAAAGGGAACCCTCCTACATTGTTGGTGGTAACGTAAAGTGGTACAGTCACTGTGGAGAACATTATGGAGGTTCCTCAAAAAACGAAACATAGAGTTACCATATGATTCAGCAATCCCACTTCTGGGCACATATCTGGAGAAAACTGTAATTTGAAAAAAATGAATGTACCCCAATGTTCATTGCAGCACTATTTACAATAGCCAAGACATGGAAGCAACCTAAATGCCCATTAACAGATGAATGGATAAAGAAGATGTAGTATATATGCATACAGTGGAATACTACTCAGCCAAAAAAAAAGAATGAAATGATGCTGTTTGCAGCAACATGGATGTACCTAGAGATTATCATAGAAAGTTAAATAAGTCAGACAGAGAAAGGCAAATAACATATGGTATCAGTTATATGTGGAATCTAAAATATACAAATGAACTTATTTATGAAACAGATACAGGCTCACAGACATAGAAAACAAACTTATGGTTACCAAAGGGGAAAGGGGGTGGGAAGCAATAAATTAGGAGTTTTGGATTAAGAGGTACAAACTACTGTATATAAAATAGATAAACAACAAGGTCCTACTGTATAGCACAGGGAACTATATTCAATATCCTGTAATAAACCATAATGGAAAAGAATATAAAAAATGTGTATATATATATATATATATATATATATATATATATATATATATATACACATATATATACATGTAACATATGTATGTATACATATATATGTATATAACTGAATCACTTTGCTGTACACCAGAAACTAACACAACATTGTAAATCAACTTTATTTCAATAAAAAAATTTAAAAATGTATGCAGATTTTCAAGTTTTTTTCATTAGAAGTTTTGGTCTCTTACAAATTTTTATCATAGGCAAAAATAAAGTTTGTTTATTTAATGCACTTAAAGCCTAAGTCTGATAAGCTAACTACCAAAGTGAAAGACATGAATGTCAAAGAAATTAACAACAGTAAACCTAAAAGTATTTTTTAAATGACTCAATAATGGCTGATCTAGTTTTTCTAAATAGTAAGTAAAGCTCAAGGAAATTGAGAATTGTAATTTTCTGTTATACAAATAACTCTTTTCTCTTCCCACTCCCCACAATCCCAAACTCAATCATTCTTATGGTCTCTGTGGCACAAACAGTTGGTGGAGTGAACACTTGAATGAATGAAGAAGGAAATGTCTCTGCCTACTGTTTTGGGATAAAAACCTGTCTACATCATGTTGACAGACTTCAGGTCCTTTTAACTCAAGTGTTAAAATAAAGATGAAGTTCATTATCATATATAAATAACAAATCTTCCTGACAAAGAAAAAATAAGGAGACTGAATAAGAGCTTAAAATTTAAAGATACTATGGAAACCAGCCCATCACAATTTTATACTCTGTTTCAACCACTCTCATCCAGCAATTCCTTTAAAACTTAAATAAAGGTGTGTAAAAGAAATTATTTATTTTGATATGACTGGCGTTTTATGCAGTCGTTGAACGTATTCAAAGACTTTACCCATTATTAGGGGTTGAGTGTTCAATTCTATTTAGAAGGAAGAAAACAACAGAACACAGTCACAATCAAAGGACCCAATCAGCATAAATTTAACTTAAAGAGTAGTTTGCCTTTTTATAACATGAGGTCAGCCAGCACATAAGTTTCTATATTATAATTAAGAATAATAAAGATTTCCTGATCCTAAATTCTACTTTTCTCTGTTCATCTCTAACTTAACTTGCAATTTAAAAAAAATCACACACTAAAGGAGTTGGTGTCTCTGTTGACTTGCTAATCAATTGTTTGTTTTACAAATCCATTCTTTTTCCAACACTGACCTAATTTTCACAGTCTTGATTAAACTGAGAACCAAATTAGAGGGTTTGTTTTCTTCTTCACTCCTCTATATTACATTGGTTTAGAGGTGAACAAAAATATACACAGAATCAGTATGCCTTTGGATGAGATTTCCTTGCCAGGTTTAAGTATTTGTTGAAACAAAATCTGTTTAAAATGTGTGAAACTTGTCCATTATTCTTATTTTAAAATGTGTAATGAAAAGGGCTTAATTGATGCAAGTAAAATCATCATAGCTAATATTTACTCAGTGCTTATTATTTTCACTGTATTAATGTGCTTTGTGTACGTTATCTCCTTTAACTCTTACACCAACCCTATGAAGTAAGTATTGTTGTTATCTCTGTTTCACAGACAGGATAGAAAACTGGCCTAGAGAGGTTAGAGAAGTTGCCTAAAGTCATGCAACTTTTAAATGAGTAAATCAGAGTTCATCTTCACATAATTTGACTTCAGAGCTAGTGTGTATAAGCAGCCCCTAATTCTACTTCCCTTCTTTCTTTAAAATGTAAAAATTACTTTTTGCAACTCATTGTTGAAGGAGTAATGAGATACACGTGCCCTCTAAAATATATGATTTATGCATTTTATCAGCATTAAACAAAATTACAGTTTCTCCTGTTCACTTTTTAATTGCTTAGTATAATAAGAAATTATGATTAAATCCATATGAAACAACCTGGTAAATTGAAAATCTAGTTGATTTTTCCCAATTATTATATACAATGTTAGAAACTAAAGTATTAGTCTAGTTGAGACAGTAAGATGATCAAGGAAGCAACCATCGGCTAATTGGTCTATTTGTTTTGTTTTCTGTAGAAAAATGAATCAAATTGACCATGGAAAAGGTAAATGAGCTCTACCATAGCATTTGATCTAATTTGCAGCCTCAAAAACTGACCCTTATCTGTGGAGTCGGAGAAAAAAGTTTTCCCTTGTTCCCTTTTAGGTTTTTTAACTGGTCTAATAATTAAACTGGCATAAGGCAGATTAACAGGAGAAAACAATTAATTTTATACATACGATTACCCAAAGGTATGAGACTCTCATATAGTCAGGTATTTGAGGCTTATCTGCCATCCTGAGCTAAGGAAAATGAGGTATGGGTCTGGGACTTAAAGGAGAGGGAGATGATTTATAGGCAGATGGGAAGAGCAGATGTTTGGTAAACAGATGTTTGCCATGTCATGCAGATAAATTTGTGTTGTAAAATGTTGTCTCTGGTATTAGCCCTCTTCCTTGGTACACACCCTCTATCTAAATTATTTTAGGCAGTTTAGGGAGAGGTTAGAAAAAAAAAATCTTTCTGCCTCTCTTAGGCCTTAGTTACCTTCAGCTAAAATAATCCACATGCCAAAGTGGAATATTTTGGGGTCACATATTCTGCTCCCCCCTCACCTGTAAATCATAGAAGGCTCCAAATGATAGTAAGAAAAATATATTTGGATTCCAAATAAGCTGCCTAATTTTGTAGGTATCTGTATATAAAACTGCTTCCGTAACAACTTCTCTCCTTCTACCCTTTAAACTTGGTATCCAAAGTTGCTACCTGAACTGTGAATTCCTTTAGATTTCAGTAAGAATGCTTTATCACAAGTACTTGCTTATCTCCATAAAATCTGAGGTTGAAGCAGCAATAATGTTAATCATCTATATTTGCATCTAGATGAGGCAGTATATAAGGCCAATTTTGAAAAGCAGGAATTATTTTTTTGATTGCCTCCTCCAAATTATTAAGCTTTTACTCTTTGGAACTACCACTGTAACACTTTATACAATTAATACTTTCTAGTCTTTTAATCCAGTAAAATCTAGCTATAGGGTGCCCTCATTTTCTCAAACATTTTATCTTTACTAAATAACAGCTAAATAGATATTCTGAATGGTCAATGCCTTGTTAGATAAGTGTTCACCAATTACCATAGTTAATGTATTTAAATATTATGGAGTAAACTATCACTTCTAAAGCAGATACTATGTGCCAAATATTCTTCTAAGTATTTTACATATAGTATGTCTAATCCTCACTATAAACCTGTGATAAAGCTATTATCATCCTTATTACAATATGGAAATTTGCCCTCAGAAGGGTTCATTCACTGCCCTATGGCCACATTTTTACTCCAAGTCCCAAGTCATATGAAGAGGATTTACATTAGTGTTTAATTTTTTAAATGGATGCTTTTTCCATGATTTCAGAATTCCTGGAACTCGAATATATGACTCTGTTGTCACTGTCATTTAGTTAGTCAGAGACAGTGGATTTAAAAAGCAGATTAGAAGTCCCAGTCTCAAATATGTCAACATATTTGAGAAAATAGCCCAGTCAAGCTAGCTGACTGGTTTGAAACGTTGTTCCCTCTTTATGTCAAGCAGTGAACAGCAGAGATATTTGCCCTGGAATGAGAGAATTAGGAAAAATTCTCTTCATCCAGAAGGCCAACTGGTATCAATATTATTAGTGGTTAAAGGCTTGGGGGCCTTCAGACTACAAGCACATTCTATTTGACAGCAATCCTGTGGCTCATTCATATTCACTGAAAGCAATTCATAGTAAATAGAAATAGTACCTCAAAACAGGTGAATACGGAATCCCAAACGAAAATATAACACATAACTAAACAATGACAAGCATTTGAAAATCAATATCAAAGACAAACAACAAAATTGAAAAATGGAAAAAATAACATACAAACCACAATGTTGATGGAGCAAATGCAAGGGTTTTTTAGATGTATTTTATATTTTCAGAGAGTGGGAGTAGATATTACATTTTGGGGTATTTGAGGGGTGTCTGTTTTAAAAGGAGTCAAATAAATACCTTGAAAATGGAAAAATATCAAGGAGGAAATATTTAGATAGGCACTTGGGTAGAGTAGACAGATTTTTTTTGAATTGAAAACTGGAAGAAACTTACTGAAAATACAGTAAAGGACAAAGATTTTAAAATGTGAAAGGGAATTTAAAATCCTTAGATGAAAAAGAAATATAAAGCCATATTCACCTAATACAACTTCTAAAAAGAAAAATCAATGAAAAGGGGAAGGAAATAATCAGAGGCAATAGAAGAAAATATCAAGAGCTAATAAAGTTATAATTATTCACAGAGAAAGTGACTGCCAATTCTCAAGTGAGATACATGAAAAAAGAAGTACATCATACATGTTGTGCAGAAAAGATTAAACCAAGGCTGATGCGGAAATCTTATGACTTTTAAAGATAATTTAAAATAATTAACTACAAAATAAGAGCCAGCATCCCAGCAGAACCAAGAGGACTGCTAACTGTTACATGACAATGAAATAATAATACAAAATTCTATATCGTCTATAGCAGCATTCAAGAGAGAAGGAATAGCTTCAGTAATACAGGAACTGAGAATTCTAACTACCCACAAACATATTCTAAAACATTTCAAGAGAATATATAGGTTAGCAAGATAGATTTAAAAATTCAAAAACAGATACAAAGTAAGAGAAATAACTGCAGAGAAACCAGTTAGTGATATGATTAAATACAAAAACCTTTTGATTGTAAAATATAATAATCATCTGGAAAAAAATCTCAAAAAATAAAATGATGGGGAAGGAAATTGTGAAGTCATGCTAGAATACCCTATCACTTAATGTCAAGCATAAAGCATGGGAATTCTATCGTTTATGGCTACATACATGTAGAAAATTATAAGCACATGAATGGGAATTATGCACAATAACTTCAGGAAATTAATGTTCTCTAAAGAGAGAGAGAGAGGAGTAACATTAGGAATGGAAGGTGGTATTATCTGTACTGATTTTTTTCTCCTCTAATCTCAAGCAAAAAAAAAAAAGGTTATGATTAAATATAGCTGAATAGTGGCCACTCATTGGTTGCTATGTTTATTCATTGTGATTTTCTAGATGTCTGAAATATTTCATAATAACATAAAATATCATGAAAGTATGAGCAAGTGAATAAAGGGAAAATGGTGATATTTCATGAAACAAACTAATTAATAAAAATGTTCTGACTTTCTATTTAGAAAACAAAGTTAGAACACTAAATCATAGTATACACAAAAATACCTCCCAGATAGGCTAAATAGTTAAATTGAGGGCCAAACATAAAAGCTTTTGAAAGAAGTTTTGAATAATCGTTATAACTTTCTGGTAGGAGCAAGCCTGCCCAAGCCTGAGAATGCACCCGAATCTTAAAGAAAAGCTGATAAGTTTAACTATATAAAAATTAAATGCTCTGTAGAAATGAAATATTTAAACAAAGATAAATTATCTATTGGCATAATTGGGTAAAATATTTCTTTCCTCTGTAAAAAAAAAAAATGGCTAAAAATTAACATCAAGGATGTAAAAAGAAATACTAAAATCAATAACAAAAAGACAGCTTATAAAAAAAAGACAAAAGGGCTTCCCTGGTGGCTCAGTAGTTGAGAGTCTGCCTGCCAATGCAGGGGACACGGGTTTGAACACTGGTTTGGGAAGATCCCACATGCCGCGGAGAAACTAGGCCCGTGAGCCACAACTACTGAGCCTGCGCATCTGGAGCTTGTGCTCTGCAACAAGAGAGGCCACGACAGTGAGAGCCCCGCGCACCGCGATGAAGAGTGGCCCCCACTCGCCACAACCAGAGAAAGCCCACGCACAGAAATGAAGACCCAACACAGCCATAAATAAATAAATAAATTTAAAAAGACAATATATGAATAAGCTAGGCACAAAAGAAAATATGTAATATGTTTATCAATAATCGTATGACAAGATAACTGAATAATTAGGGAATGCAAATTAAAATGGATTTATTTTTGCCTATCACATTTGCAAGACTAACTAAAAGTGATTAATGATATCAATTTTGGGTAAGATTGTAGGGAAACACAATGTCTCATTTACCAATGATAATATATATTTACAAAACGTTCTTATGAAGTTAATTTGACAGTAACTATCAAAATTTACAAATTAGCTTACCTATTCTTCCAGCCACTATTGTAGAACTAGGTATTTATCCCAAATAATTACTCACACATATGCACAAAAAATTAACAAACATGAATGTATATTATAGCAGCACTTATAATAGCAAAAAATTGAATATAACCTAAATTCCCTGCAATAAGGAATATTTAAATATACAAAAGTGCCTTCATACTTTGGCTTACAATACAGTAGATAAAAGGAATGAGGTGAAACCTATATGGACATATCTGGAAAGATTTCCTTGTCACATTAGTAAGTGAGGAAAGAATATTTCAGAACAATACACACAGTACCGTTTCTGGCTAAATCATATAAAACAAAAGCATATACTTTAATGCTACATATATATGTTTGCAAATACTTAAACAGAGGTCTTGCAAAACAAAGAGCAAGCTATTTACAGGGATTCCCTTTGAAAAGAGAAATACATCTCTGAACCTTCCTCTCAATTTTGTTATAAATCTAAAACTGCCTTAAAAAAATAGTCTTAAAAAAAGAGATTGCAACTGGGGATGAGGAAAGGTGGATGCTGTGTGTTTTTCAGTTAATATACTTTTTGATAATTTGAAGGTTTGTCATGAAAATATATTCATATATTTTGTTTAATTAGGTAAATATATTTATTATTTATAAGATCAAATGTTTCAGTACCAGCTGGAGACCCTCTACTTTTTTTCTTTGAGGCACTTATCTAAACTTTATAATAGTTGAAATTACTTGAGCAAATCTCTGTTTAATCCCCTTGGTCCTTCCCTCCTGGTGGCTTGAAAAGCTTCAGGCCTCATGTCTGTGATAAAAGCAAGGAAAAAGTAGGAAGGAATGGTGCTGGCTGTAGCTGTCACTTATTATTACTGAGTAAGAAATTCTCAGAAAACCACCAAGAAAATTCTGCTTACATCTCATTGTATATAACTGTGTTGCAGGGGCAAGGCTAGCTGTAAAGGAGGTTGTGAAAATTAGTATTTAATTTTCCAAACTTTTTACTTAGATGGAACAGGGTAAAAAATTGTAAAGGGCAGTTGGGTCAGCATCTATTGTAACAGGTTTAAAATTTTTTACCTGATAATTTAAATTTTATATAGATTTTGTTGATTGCATTTAATTGATAACATAAAATATTTGTACTCTAGATACTAGCCAGAAAGTATAATTTCTAACTCACTGCCTCTAAATAAGTATGCATAATTATACGTAACTGTGGCTGAGAGAACCACTGTTTAGGAAGACTTTACTGGAAAATATGGCCTCTCCATTCCAAATACTTTAAGTTCTGTTCTGCAAGTAAGCATCCAGCTCAACACCATGCACTCTACTGTTTCGCTCCTTTTGCTTTAAATTGTCTTTAAATTGCTTTTCTCAAATTGGTCTTGGCAACGATACCATCATCCATTCATGAACAATATTATAAGAAACCACCCTGTGAAACTAATTACTATGTTTTCTTACAAATTATATATCTGTAGTATTGCATAATATAAAACTCCATCAATTAAACAATTGCTATGTTTTGAAACCTTTTTTTAAAATTTAAGGATAAATACTAAATATTTTTTTTCTGTGAGATCATATAGTTTTCAATGTGATTTTTAATATCTGCCTTTTGGTTGTTGTATTGATGTGCTATAATTTATTTAACTCTCTCCTGCTACTCATACAACGGTTTCTGGTGTTGTTGCTATTATAAAGTTTCAATGAACATCCTTGTCACTAAATCTTTTTGACCCTCATTGACTATTCCCAGAAATGAATCAATGGATAAGGATGGGTTTAAGTCTTTTAATTTGCAATGAAGTGGTATTTTAAGGGAAGTGAGTGACATGAGCTGGTAAAGAGGAGGCTGGGGAATACTTTATTTGAAAGAACTTCAATGATCAAAGAAACTGCAGTAAGCCTAATATACGATTTTGGCACAGCAAACATATTGATTTGGTAGGAGTGATGATAATTTTGGAGAGTTGAGGACAGAAATTCGTTCATAAAACATGCTGACAAGTAAGAAGATGGGTCTGACAGGGGTGATAAACAAAATCTTGCATCGTAATTTGAATGCGTCTGACTGGATTTACAGGTGGTATAAACCCTATGGTGCCATTTGCCTAAGAGAGGAGGATAATGCAAAAAATAGCTTTGGAGGAAGCTTAACCTGACTACAGTGCAATTAAGCTGTACGAGGTGGCAATTGGAATAATAAAGATATGACGTGATATCTCTGGGATTTATTAAATTGCGTGTCAGGACTGGTTTTGTGTTCTCCTTTTAATGTTTAGCCTTATACTTTAACTCAGAGAGAGATATACGAACAAAGTATATATGAGTGTAAAAAGTGATTATATGTTTGTATTCTTTTTTAAAATATTAATTAATTAATTAATTTTATTTTGTTTATTTATTTTTGGCTGCATTGGGTCTTCGTTGCTGCGTGTGGGCTTTCTCTAGTTGCGGCGAGCGGGGGCTACTCTTCATTGTGGTGCGCAGGCTTCTCATTGTGGTGGCTTCTCTTGGTGCGGAGCACAGGCTCTAGGGTGGACAGGCTTCAGTAATTGTGGCTCATGGGCTTAGTTGCTCCGCAGCATGTGGAAATCTCTCCTATTCTGTGTACCATGAGATGACCCCTGATTGTACATGTAGTCTTCTTGATTATTTTGCAAGAGTATATTGCATATTATTTGAATTTGTTTTTAATTCATCCATAATATTTAATTTTGTAAATGTGAGAGTCTGGGCATTTTTTTCCCAGAAGGATAGGTAGCTTTGCCAGCACTATTTGATTTCCCATTGAATGATTGCCTTTGCCATAGCACATGTAGATCCCATGCACAGGAGGATCCTTCTGGTTTAACTACTCAGTTCTGATCCTGTATGTATTTTTCTATACTAATACCATATTGATTTGATCACAGAGGCTTTATAGCATATATTATTGCTGGCAAGGTATTATTCCCATCACTCTTCTTCCATTTGCCCTTTAAGATTATTTTATCCAGTTCTTTACAAAAGTGGCCTTTCTTTGGTGTTATAATTGCAATTAATTTTTATATTAAATGTGGAAGAATTGACATTTTATGATATATTTAGGCAGAATTTTCTGTAACATATTCCTTTTACATGTATTCTTATGAATTAAAATATTTTCTTGTTACTGTAAGTAAGATTGCTCTCTCTTTGGTTTATTACACTTACAAGAGTATAGAAAAGCTCCTGATGCTCTTATATTTGACTTTCATCCAGCCATCTTACAAAAAATTCTTACTAAATCTAGTAATTTTCACTAGATTCCATTGGGTTATCAGCTCAAAATAAAGAACTTAATATATTTTCCAGTTATTAACTTTCTTGTCTGTTGCATTTATGAAAATTTTCAATATAATATCAAGTAAAAATTGTATTAACAGGCATCACTTTTTAGTATCTGATTTAAAATAAGAGAAGATTAGCGTCTTAACACTTAGAATAATATTTGCTGAAGGTTTGGAGTAATAGAATAATATTCGCTGAAGGTTTGGAGTAATTGGTCTTTTTTTTCTTTAAATATTAAAGCCATTTACCTCTATTCCCACTTTAGTTAGAATCTTCACAAAGAATGGCTGCTGAATTTGATCTTAGCACTTTCCAACATCTAATGATATGATCCAACACTTTTTCTAAATTTTTATATAAAATTTTTCAACTAGACATGAACATTAGTACAATGAACACATGCATAACTTCTACCTTTATTCAACAACTATTAATATTTTATCATATTTATATATATATATGCTATATATATGTAATATATATTATATATAGAAAGAGGGAACCACTTGAAGTAACTCCCAGACATCATAATACTATATCTCATGCATATCTTAGTAATAAACACTTTTTTATACAAAACCATAATATAATTTTTGCCCTTAAGAAAATTAATAATATTTCTGTAATATCATCTAATATGTGGTACACATTCTGATTTCTGTATTTGTTTTATATACACTCCTTTGAATAGCTTTAATGAGGTATAATTTATAAACCATGGAATTCACTCATTTTAGATATACAGTTCACTGTTTTTTAGTAAATTTATAGAGTTGTACAATACCACCACAATTCAAATTTAAAATATTTCCATCACACCAAAAATATTTCTCAATCAATCAGTCTCTGACCCTTAACTTGCTTCCAGCCCCAGGCAACCACTAATCTAATTTTTCTCTATAGATTTGTCTATTCTGACCATCTCATATAAATGGAATAATACAATATGTGGTAATTTGTGACCAGCTCAATTTACTTAGCAAAATGCTTTTGTGGTTTATCCATGTAGTAATAAGTATTAGAAATTTATTCCTTTTATTAGCAAATAGTTTTCTGTTGTATGGATATATCATAGTGTGTTATATTTATTGGTTTGTGGTTGCTAGGGTTGTTTCCACTTTTTGACTATTGTAAATAACACTGTGAACAGTCACATACAAGCCTTTGTGTAAGCATATATTTTAAATTTTCTTGGATAGATGCCTAAGAGTGGAATTGTTGGGTCATGTGGTGAATTTATTTTTTTGATAACATAAAAATATAAAATATTTAGGGATAAATATGAGCAAAAGTGTGTGTAAGACTTATGGACCAAAATTCACAAAACATTGCTGAGAGGAATTAAATAAGTGGAGTGATATATTGTATTAATGGAGGAGAAGATTCTGTATTGTTTAAGAATTCAGTTATTCCCAAAATTATATATCGATTCATTCCAACTCCAATAAACATTCAAGTAGAGTTTATATAAAATCGACAAGCCATTTCTAAAATTTATACAGAAATACAAAGGACTTAGACAAAACAGCTTTGAAAAAGAAGAACAGTGTTGGAGGATTAAAACTTCAAGGTTTACTTTAAAACTTCCTTGATGAAGGCTGTGTTAGCAACAAAATAAAGGAACAATTTAATGGAACAGGAAGAAAGTACGGAAATAGACCCTTACTTATGTGGTCAATAGATTTTTGACAAAAGTGCAAAAGCAATTCAGGGGAGAAAGGATTGTCTTTTTAACAAACCCTGCTCAGACAGTTGTATATCTATCCTCCTACAAAAAAAAAAAAAAAAAATTTTGATCCAAACCTTGTACCATATGCATACATTCACTCAAAATGAATCATAAACTTAAACATAAGAGCTAAAACTATAAAACTTCTAGAAGAAAATATAAGAAAAACTATTCATGACCTCTGTTTAGGCAAATATTTATTTGGTACAGCAAGAAAAACCTGGTCTATAATTTTTTTTGATATTTGGACATAATCAAAATTAACGTCTAGTCTTTAAAAAAGAGAATTAAAAGATAAGCCACAAACATGGACTTGTATCAGAGTATATAAAATACTCTCAAAACAACAATAACAAATGAAACAAATTTTAAAAATATATACAAATATTGAACACTTAATCATTGAAGATATCTGAATAGAAAATAAACACTTTCAATGATGTTCAGATTATTAGTCATTAGGGAAATAAAAAATGAAAATGACAGTGAAATAACATGAAACACCTATTAGAATGTCTAAAGTTTTAAAAAATGACCATACCCGATGTTGGCAAGGAAATGAAGCAGCTGGTAACCCCATATGTCGTAGTGGAATGTAAAATGGTGAAACGACACAGGAGAACAGTTCAGTAGTTTCTTTAAAAGTTAGGTGTACATTTACCATCTGACTGGACTCAGCAGTCCTACTCTTTGGCATTTACCAAATGAAAATATGTGTTTATACAACACTTGAACACCAATATTTAAGAGAAGATTTATTGTAATTACAAATAATTTGTAATTTATCTGAAAAATTGCAAATGACCCAGATATCCCTCAATAAATGAATGGTTAAATGAAATATTGTAGATACAGTGGAGCACTATTTAGCATTAAAAAGTAATGACTATCAACTATTGATACACATCAAACATGGATGAATCTAAAAATAATTATGCTGAATGAAAGAACCCAGGAAAAAAAAAGAGTACATACGATTATATTTATATAAAATTCTAGCAAATTCAAATGAATCTATAGTGATTCTGTAGATTCTGTAATCTTTAGCAAACAGATCAGTGGTTGTCTGGGGATAAAGTGTGGAGGGAGCAGTGTTTGGAAAGGGTAGGAGGTGGTGATTATCGAAGGATATGAGATAACTTGAGGGGATAATGGACATAGTTATTTACTTGCTAATGGTGTTAGAGTCCCTGGTGTATACTTAACAAATCATACACTTTAAATATATGCAGTTTATTGTGTATCATTGATACCTCAATAATGCTATCTCAAAAAATTAAAGACAGAAAGGTGGATGAGAAAGGAGGAGGTTCTTTTATAATTGGAATATAGTTGATTTAAAATGTCATGGTAGTTTCTGCTGTACAGCAAAGTGAGTCAGTTATACATATACATATACCCACTCTTTTTAAAATTCTGTTCCCATGTAGGTCATTACAGAGTATTGAATAAAGTTCCCTGTGCTATACAGTAAGTTCTTATTACTTATCTATTTTACATACAGTAGTGTGTAAATGTCAATCCCCATCTTCCAATTTATCCCTCCCCTATCCCCCTTGGTAACCATAAGTTTGTTTTCTACATCTGTGCCTCAATTTCTGTATTGTAAATAGGTTCATTTGTATCAGTTTTTAAAAAATACACATGTAAGCGATATCATATATTTGTCTTTCTCTGACTTACTTCACTCAGTATGACAATCCCTAGATCCATCCATGTTGCTGCAAATGGCATTATTTTGTTCTTTTTTATGGCTGAATAGTATTCAATTGTATATATGTACCACATCTTCTTTATCCATTCATCTGTCGATGGATACTTAGGTTGCTTCCATGTCCTGACTATTGTAAATAGTGCTGCAGGGAACATTGGGGTATATATATCCTTTCGAATTATGCTATTCTCTGGATATATGCCCAGGAGTGGGATTGCTGGATCACATGATAGCTCTAATTTTAGATTTTTAAGGAATCTCCATACTGTTATCAGTAGCGGTTGTACCAATTTACATTCCCACCAACAGTGTAGGAGGTTTCCCTTTTCTCCATACCTTCTCCAGCATTTATTGTCTGTAGATTTTTTGATGATGGCCATTCTGACCTCTGTAAGGTGATACCTCATTGTAGTTTGGATTTGCATTTCTCTAAAATTAGTGATGTTGAGCAACTTTTCATGTGCTTCTTGGCCATCCATATATCTTCTTTGGAGAAATGTTTATTTAGGTCTTCGACCCATTTTTTATTGTTGTTTTTTTTTTTGATATTGGGTTTTTTTTTGATATTGAGCTGCGTGTGCTCTTTGTATATTTTGGAGATTAATCCCTTGTCAGTTGCTTTGTTTGCAAATATTTTCTCCCATTATGAGGGTTGTCTTTTCGGTTTTTTGATGGTTTCCTTTGCTGTGCAAAAGCTTTTAAGTTTAATTAGGTCCCATCTGTTTATTTTTGTTTTTATTTTCATTACTCTCAGAGGTGGATCAAAAAAGATCTTGCTGTGATTTATGTCAGAGAGTGTTCTGCCAATGTTTTCCTCTAAGAGTTTTATCATATCCAGTCTTACATTTAGGTCTTTAATCCATTTTGAGTTTATTTCTGTGTATGGTGTTAGAGAGTGTTCTAATTTCATTCTTTTATATGTAGCTGTCCAGTTTTCCCAGCACCACTTGTTGAAGAGACTATCTTTTCTCCATTGTATATTCGTGCCTCCTTTGTCATAGATTACTTGACCATAGGTGCATGAGTTTATCTCTGGACTTTCTGTCCTGTTCTATTGATCTATATTTCTGTTTTTGTGCCAGTGCTTGCTGTCCTGATTACTGTAGCTTTGTAGTATACTCTGAAGTCAGGGAGCCTAATTCCTCCTACTCCATATTTCTGTCTCAAGTTTGCCTTGGCTATTCGGGGTCTTTTGTGTTTCCATATAAATTGTAAAATTTTTTGTTCTAATTCTGTGAAAAATGCTATTGTTAGTTTGATAGAGATTGCACTGAATCTGTAGATTGCTTTGGGTAGTATAGTCATTTCCACAATGTTGATTCCTCCAATCCAAGAACACGGTATATCTCTCCATCTGTTTGTGTCACCTTTGACTTCTTTCAACAGTTTCTTATAGTTTTCTGAGTACAAGCCTCTTGCCTCCTTAGGTAGGTTTATTTCTAAGTGTTTTATTCTTTTTGATGTGATGGTAGATAGTATTGTTTTCTTAATTTCTCTTTCTAATTCTATGTTGTTAGTGTATAGGAATGCAAGAGATTTCTGTGTATTAAATTTGAGGAAGGTTTTGTGTGTGTGTATGAGTGTATAAGTTACATTTTAATCTTTTAAAATACTTTTCATATATTTATAGAATACACATACACACGTTGTTGTTGTTGTCAATAGGTGTTTATCTTTCTCTTCCAGCAGTCCAGCAGTTTTGTTTCACTAGTACTGTGATTATTATACCTTCTTTTCATCTTGATATTAGGGTCCCTGAGATAGGCTACTATTCCGTTGTCCACTGAGCTCGCTTCTTATTGTTGGAGTGTTTTATATTGTAGGTATCCTTTGGATGAGGAGAATCAAAAAGGTTCTCTAGGACTGAGTTTTGTAGAGAATCTGGAATACCCTGGAGTGGCATCCTTCTGGGCTCCAAGGCAGGGAGACTCAGCAGTCTTAGCCTTTTGGAGTTCAAAGCGATCCTTGATCCTTTTGAAGTTGAAGCATACTCACACACATTCAATGGTGACCACTCTGTAAGAGGTTCACAAGTCTGTAATTTGCAAACTTACCTGAATGTATTGCCTTCTTGTCCTCATTTCTGTGACCTGATATTCTCCATTCTCTCTCAAGCACTTCTGGGAAGGAAGCCCTTTACGTCTCTGACAAGATCACAGCAGAGCCCAAGGCATCACGACACCCAGTTAACCGGTTGTGCAAACAGCTGGTTGGCACTGGAGTGTCACAGTTAGTGTAGATAACTGCAGTGTTATCATAACTTCTCAGGTGTTTCAAGAGATTTGTTTTCAAGAAAAACAGTGGTCAAGTTTCTGATGGCCCAAATGGTTTGCAAACTTCTGAAATCACAGAAGACGGAGCAATGATGCCTATATACTCATAAGACTTTTCATTAGAGCATCATTTAAAAATATAATTGGTCTTGGTGGTCAAGTCAGAGCCGGTTCCAGGGAGGTTGACCACTGTATATCTCTCGAAGTACAGCTGCAAAGCATCTCTGCCAAACACCAGTCTATAGATGAGGAAACAGACAGTGAGGCACAGAGAGGTTAAGTCTCTTGCTCAAAGTCACATAGACAAGCCATGTGGCCGACAGGGTCTTGGTGCTTTGGCCAGGTGTCAGGCCTGAGCCTCTGAGGTGGGAGAGCCAAGTTCAGGACACTGGACCACCAGAGACCTCCCGACCCCACATAATATCAACTGGTGAAAGCTCTACCAGATGTCTCCATCTCAGTGCTAAGACACAGCTCCACTCAATGACCAGCAAGCTATAGTGCTGGACACCCCATGCCAAACAACTAGACGGGAACATAACCCCACCCATTACCAGAGAGGCTTCCTAAAACCATAATAAGGTCACAGACACCCCAAAACACACCACCAGATGTTGTCCTGACCACCAGAAATACAAGATCCAGCCTCATCCACAAGAACACAGACACCATTCCCCTCCACCAGGAAGGCTACACAACCCACTGAACCAACCTAACCCACTGGGGGCAGACACCAAAAACAACAGGAACTACAAAACTGCAGCCTGTGAAAAGGAGACCCAAAACACAGTATGTTAAGCAAAATGAGAAGACAGAGAAATATGCAGCAGTTGAAGGAGCAAGGTAAAAACCCACCAGACCAAACAAATGAAGAGGAAACAGGCAGTCTACCTGAAAAAGAATTCAGAGTAATGATAGTAAAGATGATCCAAAATCTTGGAAATAGCATGGAGAAAATACAAGAAACATTTAACAAGGAACTAGAAGGACTAAACAGCAAACAAACAATGATGAACAGCACAATAAATGAAATTAAAAACTCTCTAGAAGGAATCAATAGCAGAATAACTGAGGCAGAAGAATGGATAAATGACCTGGAAAATAAAATAGTGGAAATAACTATTGCAGAACAGAATAAAGAAAAAAGAATGAAAAGAATTGAGGACAGTCTCAGAGACCTCTGGGACAACATTAAATGCACCAACATTCGAATTATAGGGATCCCAGAAGGAGAGAAAAAGAAAGGGATTGAGAAAATATTTGAAGAGATTATAGTTGAAAACTTCCCTAACATGGGAAAGGAAATTGTCAATCAAGTCCAGGAAGTACAGAGAGACCCATACAGGATAAATCAACAAAACTCAGCACCCATTTATGATAAAAACCCTCCAGAAAGTAGGAATAGAGGGAACTTACCTCAGCATAATAAAGGCCATGTATGACAAACCCACGCCAACATAGTTCTCAATGGTGAAAAACTGAAATCACTTCCACTAAGATCTAGAACAAGACAAGGTTGCCCACCCTCACCACTGTTATTCAACATAGTTTTGGAAGTTCTAGCCACAGCAATCAGAGATGAAAAAGAAATAAAAGGAATCTAAATCAGAAAAGAAGTAAAACTGTCACTGTTGCAGATGACATGATACTAAGGGAATCCTACAGCTAATCAAAGAATTTGGTAAAGTAGCAGGATACAAAATTAATGCATGTAAATCTCTTGCCTTCCTATACACTAATGATGAGAAATCTGAAAGAGAAATTAAGGAAACACTCCCATTTATCACTGCAACAAAAAGAATAAAATACCTAGGAATAAACCTACCTAAGGAGACAAAAGACCTGTATGAAAAAAACTATAAGACACTGATGAAAGAAATTAAAGATGATACAAACAGTTGGAGAGATATACCGTGTTCTTAGATTGGAAGAATCAACTTTGTGGAAATGACTGTACTACCCAAAGCAATCTACAGATTCAATGCAATCCCTATCAAACTACCACTGGCATTTTTCACAGAACTAGAACCAAAAAATTCACAACTTGTATGGAAACACAAAAGACCCCAAATAGCCAAAGCAATCTTGAGAAAGAAAAACGGAGGTGGAGGAATCAGGCTCCCTGACCTCAGACTATACTACAAAGCTACAGTAATCAAGACAGTATGGCACTGGCACAAAAACAGAAATATAGATGTATGGAACAAGATAGAAAGCCCAGAGATAAACCCACACACATATGGTCACCTTATCTTTGATAAACAGGCAAGAATATACAATGAAGTAAAGACAGTCTCTTCAATATGTGGTGCTGGGAAAATGGGACAGTTACATGTAAAAGAATGAAATTAGAACACTCCCTAACACCATACACAAAAATGAACTCAAAATGGATTAAAGACCTAAATGTAAGGCCAGACACTATAAAACTCTTAGAGGAAAACATTGGCAGAACACTCTATGACATAAATCAGAACAAGATCCTTTTAGACCCTCCTCCTAGAGAAATGGAAATAAAACCAAAAATAAACAAATGGGACCTAATGAAACGTAAAAGCTTCTGCACAGCAAAGGAAACCATAAACAAGATGAAAAGACAACCCTCAGAATGGGAGGAAATATTTGCAAACGAGTCAATGGACAAAGGATTCGTCTCCAAAATTTACAAGCAGCTCATGCAGCTCAATATCAAAAAAACAACCCAATCCAAAAATGGGTGGAAGACCTAAATAGACATTTCTCCAAAGAAGATATACAGATTGTCAACAAACACATGAAAGGATGCTCAACTTCACGAATTATTAGAGAAATGCAAATCAAAACTACAGCAAGCTATCACCTCACACCAGTCAGAATGGCCATCATCAAAAAGTCTACAAACAGTAAGTGCTGGAGGGCTTCTCTGGTGGCGCAGTGGTTGAGAGTCTGCCTGCCGATGCAGGGGTCACGGGTTTGTGCCCCAGTCTGGGAAGATCCCACATGCCGCAGAGCAGCTAGGCCCGTGAGCCATGGCTGCTGAGCCTGTGCGTCTGGAACCTGTGCTCTCCAACGGGAGAGGCCACAGCAGTGAGAGACCCGCCTACTGCAAAAAAAAAAAAAAAAATGCTGGAGAGGGTGTGGAGGAAAGGGAACCCTCTTGCACTGTTGGTGGGAATGTAAAGTGATACAGCCACTATGGAGAACAGAATGGAGGTTCCTTAAAAAACTAAAAATAGAACTACCGTACAACCCAGCAATCCCACTACTGGGCATATACCCTGCGAAAACCATAATTCAAAAAGAGTCATGGGCTTCCCTGGTGGCGCAGTGGTTGCGAGTCCGCCTGCCGATGCAGGGGACGTGGGTTCGTGCCCCGGTCTGGGAAGATCCCACGTGCCGCGGAGCGGCTGGGCCCGTGAGCCATGGCCGCTGAGCCTGCGCATCCGGAGCCTGTGCTCCGCAACGGGAGAGGCCACAGCAGTGAGAAGCCCGCGTACCGCAAAAAAAAAAAAAAAAAAAGAGTCATGTTCCACAGTGTTCATTGCAGCACTATTTACAGTAGCCAGGACATAGAAGCAACCTAAGTGTCCACAACAGATGAATGGATAAAGAAGATGTGACACATACATACAATAGAATATTACTCACTGATAAAATGAAACGAAGTTGAATTATTTGTAGTGAGGTAGATGGACCTAGAGTCTGTCATACAGAGTGAAGTAAGTCAGAAAGAGTAAAACAAATGCCATATGCTAACACGTATATATGGAATCTAAAAAAAGAAAAAAAAATGGTTCTGAAGAACCTAGAGGCAGGACAGGAATAAAGGTGCAGATGTAGACAATGGACTTGAGGACACAGGGAGTGGGAAGGGTAAGCTGGGTTGCAGTGAGAGAGTGGCATTGACATATATACACTACCAAATGTAAAATAGATAACTAATTGGAAGCAGCCACATAGCACAGGGAGATCAGGTCCATGCTATGTGACCACCTAGAGGGGTGGGATAGGGAGGGTGGGAGGGAGACGCCAGAGGAAGGGGGTTTGAGGATATATGTATATGTATAGCTGATTCACTTTGTTATAAAGCAGAAGCTAATACAATATTGTAAAGCAATTATACTCCAATAAAGATGTTAAAAATATATATATATATGATTGGTCTTTATAATGTATAATTGAACATGGACTCACAGGCTGTTGCCAATTAAAATCAAACTTTATTTGTCTTTTAATACAGTATTATATTCTTGTGTAATTGAGTAGGGATTGATGCCAGCTGTGTCATGAACAGTAAGCTTATCCGACATGACACAGATAGATTTCCAAGAAGACAGGCTCTGCTGTTTTTGTGTACAAGGGGGATGAGTAGACCATATCAACAACATTTAATTATCTGTAGGTAATTATTCATTTGAGGAACACAACTTTTCAGAGAAACAGAAAAGAAGACAGACCAATACAATTACTATTTGTCTAAGTACACTGGTGGGAAACCATAAATACTTTTTCATTTAATTTATGTGACGTGATTTTAAAAAAATAACGAGAAGTTAAATGCATGTATTTAAAAACAGAAAGCTTGAATGTGAGTTAACTTTATAACATAGGTGGATTTTTTAAGGCAAAAGTACAAGTGGTAATTTCTCATATTTAAATTAAAGCTAATCAGAGTTTTACAAAGAAACTCACTTAAAATGCAAAGTTTCATGAAATATATTCTGAAAACCCAGTAGGATATTCCATTATGGATATTTTCTAGTCTTATTTGTGTGCTAAATTTTAAATTTGTACATGTGACTTTAATTATAAAAGCTCAGTTTCTGTGTTTAATATTATATTTCTAAAATGATGCATAATTATCTGTATTTTGTTTGCTACACTAAGCTTATTAATGTACTTCTACCAGTATTACTAGAGAAGAAAAATCAGCATCACTGTGAAGTGTACAAGTTAAGCCCAAAACATGTGTTCTTCAGTAGAAAGGTTGCCAGTATTTCATTTTACAACACAAAAAATCTTTTCCAACATGTAGATTGAATAATTGAAATGGAAGGATGGATTATTCCACTCATACATTTCAATTTTGGCTTGAATTAGCTTCGTTCTAGGTAAAAAATTATTTTATATCTTATCATTAATAATTTTCTAAGCCTTAACACCAAAGACCACTGGCTGTTTTCTTTGAACCATACAGACATTTGTCCTCTATCATACTCACCTGGCAAAACCATGACTCTAGTAAATATATACAACCTGCTGCTTGTATCTCACCTTTACCAACACAACTGAACACAGGTGGAGACACACAGGGCCTCTGCTCTCCCACCTTCCCAACTGACTATTTTAGATCTCTTCTTTTCTCAAATCTCAATCCTTGCTTCCAATAGAAGCATTCAGAAGAGAAATTTTATAAACTCCTCCCACCTCATATCCTGAACTACTTTCATGAGCGGCAATACTCTGCCTTCTCCAAATACGATTCTGAATGAACGGTGATCGCAGCTAAGGCCAACATCTTTGTGCATAGGATCCCTTCTCTTGCACGTGTGAGTATTGATCTTTACTTCAGTAATTCTTCCCTCTTTGTCCTACATTATCCTCTTTCCCTGTTAAGAAAAACTATGCAAACTTGGAAATAAGGTAAGATTACTTTGTGCTTTCCTAAAGTTATAGTAGAGTATTTTCTAATTATCTAACTTAAAAATCATCTAACACTTGGGAATGTATTTTTCCTAAAAAAGTTTTATTTCAACAATTATCAAACATTGCAAATTAAAAGAATTTTACAGTGAACAATACATTTATAACCAAAATTCTATAATTAATATTTCACTATACTTGTGTTCTTACACATCAATCCATCATTTTACCCTAGTGTCCCTCCATTTATTGATCTTTAGTGCATTTTAAAGTAGATTATTAAAAATGGTATAATTTTGTTTGATGTACTATTTACTATTGATTATGGCTCCAAACCTGTAAAGTTTGATGTTAATTTGCAGAAGATTGATAAATTGCAAATTATTTTCACCTGCAAAGATAAAAAGATTTCTATCCTACAGGGGAAAAAATGACTCCAAAGATTATAGTTTAATTACTGTAAGATATCAGTATGTTCTGTGTATAACTTTGCAATCTTACCCCGCATATTTTATACTTTACAATCTTACCCCAGATTCTTTTTTTTCAAAGCTTTCCTTTTACTGAATCTTCTTCACTATTGTTCTGTCTCTCATTATTAGGTTAAATAAAGAGCTGATAATAACTATATTTGTATGAGACTAACATGTTTTAACTTTTGATATTTATATTTTCACACCCTCAATCAAATCTTTTTCAGTATAAGATGAATATGCTATTATTTCTTTCTAAAATAACCTTCTCTTGACTGCACTTGCCTTTTTTTTTTTTTTTTTTTTTTTTTTTTTTTTTTTTTTTTTTGCGGTACGCGGGCCTCTCACTGTTGTGGCCTCTCCCGTTGCGGAGCACAGGCTCCGGACGCACAGGCTCAGCGGCCATGGCTCACGGGCCTAGCCGCTCCGCGGCATGTGGGATCTTCCCAGACCAGGGCACGAACCCATGTCCCCTGCATCGGCAGGCGGATTCTCAACCACTGCGCCACCAGGGAAGCCCTGCACTTGCCTTTTTAACAATTACTCCATTTCTTTCCATTTTATAGCAAAACTCATCAAAAGAATTAATGTTCTCCATACTCCCTTGAACTCACACCAGTCAGGTTATCTCCGTCAATTCTCCATCAGATTATCTTATCAAGATCACCAATCCTCTCCACAATATTTAATTCAGTTATCCCATTTCACATTTTATTTAGCAGCAGCGTTTTGCACCGTTTATCTTTCCATTGTCTTTAAAAGGCTTTCATCCATGACTTCCAGTCCACCATTGTCCCCTGGTTTTATTTCTCTTTCACCGGATGCACTTCTTAATCTCCTTTGCTGGTTGTTTCTCTTCTTCCAGACCTCTTAATGATGATTGCTCCAGAGTAAGTCTGAGATACATGGATCGTAATGGATTTTGCATGTGCTATACTTTAAAGTTGTATGAAATCAAATACAATGATTCTTTTAAAAAATATCAACTGACTACTGGCTATTTTAGAAATGTGCAGTTGGTCTGTTGCATTCTGCATGTATGAGTATTCATCTCTCACAAACCTTAGTCATATAGCAGTGAATTTAAATTATACGAATCCATAAGATAAATTTATTACACTGCAACTCATAACTAAGTACTAGTCTATCATATTTAGAAATAAATTTGAACTTTTTTCTAACCATACCCTCATTGTACTTGCAAATAATAGAATTATTATGAGTTGGTCTGACTTTGTTTTGTAATTTGAGACTGTGTAACTACCATAATGTTTCCTTCAAACCAGTTTTTTCATTGCATTTTTTAAAATGTAGGAATATTCAACAAAAGTTATCTTTTAATATAGTTTCTTTTAAAAGGTACAATAATTTTAGTAACATATCTCAACATTGAATAGGAAGACTTTCACATACTCTTGGAAATTCCCTGGTAAACTGAAAAGGCAATTTGAATGTGATTTTTAATTCTGCGACTTTCTTGCCAAAGTGAAACTCTGCATAACTAATATAGACCGGAGTTACTATTTTACATTTGAATCCCTACTTGAAGTCTCTAGTCCTTTTAACTGAGCTCTAGCTAATGTGTGTTGTTGATTATAGATGGAGGACTTCAAGTTAATAGAATAGTCCTACTTTGGTCATTTTAACCAGAGTCCTAAATTCCCTCAGGAAATATCTGATTGCAGGTCAAAATTCTCTTAAAAACTTCAGAATAAGTAATGGAAGTTTCTATTTCATCATGTCCATAATAATACCTGTAGACTGCATGTACATTTTCCCATGTAACTAAATTAATGAGGCATCAAATGATTCTTTGAGTATGTATGTACAAATGAAGAATGTGCTTCAGAAAAATAACAGTAATCAGGTTTAGATGTTTTCTGGTTTTGTTGCCATTATCCCATACCTTCATAAAATACTTCTTGTGCAATTGTCTCTGACTTAAGCTTAAATAAATATGAGCTTAGATAAAAATCTCATTGCAAATAACCTAATTTTTTTAAACCTCAAACCTATTCCAAGTCTTCTAAATCACTCACCTTTTAGTTCTGGATAACTTTAGACTGTTTCCATAAAATGAAATGCTCAAGGAAAAAACTATTTAGAAAAAATTTAAATAATTAAATAACATGCTGTGAAGGCTATTTCCTAAGAAAGATGACAAATATATTTTGAGAAAAGGCATTATAGTCTCTAAGAATATGCCTCTTAATTCACTTGTGTACATAGATTTCTGATTTTTGGTCTATTTTTTCTGAGAGGGTATGCTGTGCATCTGGTTTTAAGACTGAGTTCATCAAATATGTTATACTCTCTTTGAATTTGGAGACTGGATAATGGGTTCATTTCCCATTTAATTATTTCTAGGACAAGGACAAACTCTTAGTTTATTGGCTATGTGGAGTCAAACTCATAATTTGATCATGGGGCTGAGGGCTTCTAGATCATGAATATTCTTATCTTAATCCAAACAAAAAACCATTGCATGTCCTGTTTTAGATGCTTCAGTTACTAAGTACCAAATAGATGTGAGAGGAGGAAGGAAATAATCTCAGTCTCGTGTGAAGAACTGTGAATAATAGAAAGTTTCAGAGTAAGCTCTGAGAATTTGGGTTCCCCAGCATAAGCTGTTTTCTTTAAAAGTAACTATGTGGAATTTTAAGGAAAATTAGACATTTCCAGTTGTTACAGATAGCTTCTCTGATGTCCATAACTTCAATTTTCTGCAAAAACATGACATCTCTTTTAAAAATCATTTTCTAATATCAATATGTCACTTTGGTCAATGCATTTCCTGTTCTTAAGTAGTAAAATATCTTGCCCCTTAGGAGCTTGCTTTTCAACACACCTGAGACATGAAATAATTACTCAGATATGCCACCTATTTGTCCAAATGCTCAGTATTCACTGATATTACTCACATGTATTAACACATTCAAGCAAATTTCATCATTTTCATGGGAATGCCACTGACAATTTAAAGGCATAGGCTCTGGTCAAGTCTAAGAGTTCCCTTTGGTCAATGTTCTGATGTTCTTTTCTCTGCATCTGCTTCCTTGTGCAGCATTGAAATGAATGAACCAACACAATGTGTAATGGAAAGTGAGCATTATGACATTTATGGTGTAATTTCATCTTCCTTGGGACCTACTGATCAGGTCACTAGTTCTCGTACTGATGTAAATATGGCTACCATTTAGCAGACTACATTTTGAACTCCCCTATTCTGAATTTTGTTTTAATGTAAGAGGAGTTCCTTTCCTGGTACCAACTATAAGAAATATTTTATTACAATACCTCTAAGAATCTTTTAAAGACATTTTATATTTTAAGCACATATTTTGTCTTTTTCAGTATTCAGATCATATGTGATCAAAAGCAAATGTCTTTTGAAAGATCTCAGTCCATAATTCATGTTTTTTAAAAATCAGAAATAACTGAAATAATAATAATTTTAAAAGTTCATTGATTTAGCATGAACATTCAAACTATGGGGGACCATAGAATCGAGGGAAAAACCTTGATAATTTATCTTTTTTTTTTTTTTTTTGGACTTTAAGTAGATTTTGATTAGCATTGGTTGGTTTGAAAACTCGAAACTGATTAATTTTTTCAGCAGTAAACTTTCCTCTGAATGCCAGTTATTTAATCATTTAACTTTATGGGCAGAGGGTGGAGGCTCTGGGTAGAAGCTGACAGAAATTTTGTAGTATAATGAGAACACCATAATCAGCTTATGGGTGACTTTTCTAGAATCAGTAGTCAGTGGAATGAAGAACAGAAAAAAATCCTAGGGCGTCTGATGAATTATCAAAAATCTGGATTCAAATTCAGAAAACTGTTTTAGCCTCTCCAGGATCATTTGCCCAACTACAAAATATATAGATGAGAGTCAGGCAATCACTTTTTTTAAGTTTCATATATTTTTGTGAGCAAGAAAATGTTGTGTTACATTTTGTGATATAGTCATTGTATATGTGAATATCAATTGGTTTATTTTTTCAGTATGGAAGATTTTTTTTCCAAAGCGGGTTTTTTCAAACTAATTATGGAACATGAAGCCTTCATTAGCAGAAGTTATTTCTTAAATATTCATGTTCCCTACTCATATGTGATCCATTAACTGGTGCCAATCTGAGAACTGTTTATTGCTGATCTGCAATGAGATGATACACAAATTAAGAGTGTCTGTTTGGGACCTTTTATAGCATGTTGACATTGTTGTGATATTCATGTGTGATCATTTTTCTCTTAATTTACTTATTTACAAAAATATCACTCTGCAACTGACAAGTCATTTTAAAAAACAAGCTAGTGGTTTTTCACAGAAGTCTTAGAAGCACTGCCCTGTAGTCTTTGAATGCTGCTGTGTAGTATAGATTCTGATCCTCATGGATAGAATATTTAGGCTATTGCATCTTTTTGCTTGTCTTCTCCTTTGTCCCTCAGTCTAATACGATAGCACTGGGACAAGGACAAAGCAGAGTGAAGTGAAAGTAAAGGGAAGAAACTTGTTCTCTCGATTTTACTTAATAATTACATTATTTTCAATTACATCTCATACTTAAAAAATCATAACTTTTAATCCTCCTAATTATAGTTCTCTCTGTCTCCCCATAGGAAAAGAGCTTAAATTTGTTAGGTTACATTTTTTTCCACAGTGGTCACTCAATGAATCAGTGTGATATAATATTTGAAATAAAAATTCCTTAGGTACTAATTTAATTTTATTAAAATTGTTCCATGTTTGAGAATATTTATTAAAATATAAAGTATTGGGCTTGCCTGGTGGCGCAGTGGTTGAGAGTCCGCCTGCCGATGCAGGGGACACAGGTTCGTGCCCCGGTCCGGGAAGATCCCACATGCCGCGGAGCGGCTGGGCCCGTGAGCCATGGCCACTGAGCCTGCGCGTCCGGAGCCTGTGCTCCGCAACGGAAGAGGCCACAACGGTGAAAGGCCTGCATACTGAAAAAAAAAATAATAATAATAAAATAAAATAAAATATAAAGTATTGTTGGTTGTAATAGAAACACCTATGCTTTGATGTTTTCTGAATCCATTGGAAGGAGGACTCTGAATTCAATCTGATGATCTCGTTGGCATGGAGGAAGACCTTGTTGAATGCCTGTGTAAAACCTATACCACCTACTGGGAAGAAAGAAAGAGTTCAATAACCATGTTAAAGTCAGGTGCAATGAAAGAAAATAAGGAAGAAAGATCTCTGATAGCATCTCTGGGGAGGTGCAGAACATTGTGTAGATCAAATTGTGAACCAGTTCTCTTGCTCCCTGCTTCCCCTAAACTCCAAATGAGTAAAATCACACCAAAATACATACAGTGTCACATTGCACAGGAAGCCGAGGGAAATGGAACAAAGGGTAAGCCTCAATTTGGAGATTTTAGAGAGGTGAATTAGGGTGATGGACTGTAATATGCTACAGCTACTCATCAACCTGCAATAGTATTTAAACTAATTCAGAGGATAAGTGTTTGTAAAAACTATTTCCCAAAAGTTGCATATAGTTTTCTACATTGTCATATTTGTTATAACTATAATTGTATAGATTAAGCAATCTCAAATGCATTTTTGGAAAACTATACAGAGAATAAACAAGATGAAATACCCATTGTTAAATTGAAACTGTGTCCAATACTATATCTCAAAATGTATGTTTAATTTTTTGCCGTTATTTAATATCTATGATTTTTTGATGACTTTGTTAATGAATATCACCACTGAACTCCTTAGCCCCCAGTCTTACAGAGTTACCTGGGACATGTCACAATCATCACCATATAAATGAAAACATAATCTCTGGATCAGCTTATCTGGATAATAACACTGAAGATCTCTTTGTCCTGGTAGAGTTCATATTTACTTAGAAATTAAACAGTTCTTCATAGAACACCTAAAAAAATATAGTCGGTCAATTCCACTATTCATTTTTGAGTATGTTCAGTGTGGTAACTTAGCAAGTTTTCTAAGAACCAGTTTCCTTTGTGAATACTCTAAGAATTATTAGAAGTTCCAATTGTCTACCTATAGGTCACAAAAGCAATATGATAATAATAGTAAATGAAATTAATAGCAATGATAATAGATAGTGTACTTTGAACCTTTATTATAATTCGGGTACTTTTACATGTATATATATAAATAAATCATATGTATTTATATGTGTATATATATAAATATATGACATATGTATGATGGGAATAAGAGTAGTTCTTTGATCATAGAATTATTGTAAAGAATAAATTAGCTTCTGTGATCAAAGAACTCTTATCCCCATTTATAGATGAGAAAACTATGGCATAGAGTTTAAGTATCTTGTTGAAAATCAGACAGAGCACAAGGCAAAGCTAGGAGGGTACCGTATTTTGGCCAGAGCTGGCCATATTTTTCTGTATACAGTTGGGAAAGGAGAATAGATTTTCAAAGTGATGCCATGAGAAAAGAAAAGAAAAGAAAGAAATAACTAGAAGGAGGGAGGAAGTGAGTAAGGAAGGAAGAAAGGGAGGGAGGAAGGAAGGGAGTAAGTCTCTAGGAGCACACTTTTACTATTTAGTGTTGTCTTAAAATTTGTCAGAATTGAGTATAATATTTAAGGAATATTTTACCAGTAGATAATTTAGTGGTGTTGTTATACCCCATCATCTTGACACCATACCTTTGTCTGACTAGTCAGGATTCTGTTTGAAATGTTTAAATTATTTCATTGCATGTTTAGTGCATATCAGCCTTTTAGGTACAGTGATAAATGGGGATTAAGTATTGTGCTTTAAAGCTATTTAGTTAAGCTTTAAAGCTATTTTGTTAAACGTTATATTTTGCTAATATTTATTTAAAAGAGGCAGTATGCCATTAGCTATGCTCCTAATTTAAAAAAAATTCCACAGTATCTTTATACAGGTTGAGTTAAAGTTAATTAAAGCTAGATCAGAGATGTTAATGAATTAACTACCCAAACTGTTTGTGGATAAAATCAACCTACTATGGTAAACATAGTTTACAACTTTCAAGTGAGCACAAACATGTTTCTACAGCAAACATTTTAACGAATGTAGTTTCTTATAACAAACATTCAGACTCACCTATGAAGATAAAAGACACACTTTTAGTATTTAAGCAAAATGTCGTTCTGAGCAAACTTTTTTCTCTTCCAGTTTTATTGAGATATAGTTGACATCCGTCATTGCATACGTCTAAGATGTACAGCATAATTAATTGACTTACATACATCATGAAATGATTAGCACAGTACATTTAATGAGCATCCATCATCTCATGTAGATACAAAATTAAAGAGATAGAAACCATATTTTTCCTTGTGATGGGAACTCTTAAGATTTACTCTCTTAACAACTTTCATACATAACATATGGCAGGGGTCCCCAGTCCCTGGGCTACGGGCCACACAGCAGGAGGTGAGCAGCAGATGAGCAAGCAAAGCTTCATCTGTATTTACAGCCGCTCCCCACTGCCTGAGCTCTGCCTCCTGTCAGATCAGCTGCGGCGTTAGATTCTCATAGGAACACGAACCCTACCGTGAACTGCGCACACGAGGGATCTAGGTTGTGCACTCCTTATGAGAATCTAATGCCAGTGATCTGAGGTGGAGCTGAGGCGGTGATACTAGCACTGGGGAGCGGCTGCAAATACAGATTATCATTAGCAGAGAGGTTTGACTTCACAGAGACTGTAATAAATCAGTTGCTTTCAGACTTATATCAGAACCTTATCAGTGAGTGGCAAATGAAAACAAGCTCAGGGCTCTCACTGATTCTGCATAATGGTGAGTTGTATAATTATTTCATTATATATTACAATGTAATAATAATAGAAATAAAGTGCACAATAAATGTAATGTGCTTGAATCCCAAAACGATCCCCACCCCTCCCTGGTCTGTGGGAAAATTGTCTTTCACAAAACTGGTCACTGGTACCAAAAAGGTTGGGGACTGCTGACATATGGCAGTATTAATTATATTTGTCATGTTATACATTACATCCCTAGTACTTATTTATCTTATAACTGCAAGTTTGTAACTTTTGACTGCCTTCATCCCGTTCCCCCTCCCCCCACGCCCCATCTCTGGTAACCACACATCTGATCTCTTTTTCTATGAATTTGTTTGTTTTTGAAGTATAATTGACCTACAACACAATGTTAGTTCCTATTACACCACATAGTGATTTGATATTTCTATACATTTCAAAATGATCACCATGATAAGTCTTGTTACCATATGTCACCATACAAAGATAATACACAGTTATTATTTATTCCCCACTCTGCACATTTCATACCCATGACTCATTTATTTTGCACCTGGAAGTTTGTACCTCTTCATGTCCCTCATCTATTTCTTTCATCCTCCTACCTCCCTCCCCTCTAGCAACCACCTGTTTGTTCTCTGTATCTATGACTCTGTTTCTGTTTTGTTATATTTGTTCATTTATTTTGTTTTTTAGATTCCACATACAAGTGAAATCATACAGTATTTGTCTTTCTCAGTCTGATTTATTTCACTTTGCATAACACCTCTAGGCCCATTCATATTGTCACAAATGACAAGATTTCTTTCTTTTTTATGGCTGAGTAATGTTCCATTGTATATATATATCACATCTTCTTTATCCATTCACCTATTGAGGTACCCTTTGGTTGCTTCCATATGTTGGCTATTGTAAATAATGCTGCAATGAACATAGGGGTGCATGTATCTTTCTAATTAGTCTTTTCATTTTCTTTGAATAAATACCCAGGAGTAGAATTGCTGGATCATATAGTAGTTCTAATTTAAGTTTTTGGTGATTCTCCATACTGTTTTCTCCAGTGGCTGTACCAATTTACATTCTCATCAACAGTGCTAAGGGTTCCCTTTTCTCCACATCCTCATCAACACTTGTTATTTGTTGTCTTTTTGATAATAGCCATTCTGACAAGTGTGAGGTAGTATCTCATTGTGGTTTTGATGTGCATTTCCCTGGTGATTAGGGAGCATCTTTTCATATGCCTGTTGGCCATCTGTATGCCTTTTTTGGAAAACTGCCTATTCAGATTCTCTGCCTATTTTTTAAATTGGATTGTTTGCTTTTTGATGTTGAGTTGTATGAGTTCTTTGTATATTTTGGATATTAACCCCTTGTGGGATATATCATTTGCAAATATCTCCTCCCATTCAGTAGGTGGCCTTTTTGTTGTGTTGATAGGTTCACTTCATGATAAAATAATATATAATAAGAGCAGACTTAATCTACATAGTATCATAACTGGTATATAAATATTTGCTAGCTTCTCCCCTCCCCTTTTAACCTATCTAATGTGTATCAAAAATTTCTCAACTCAAAGCACTGCATCAACAAATAACTATTCTTTTAAAATTATCCATTACCTCTGAGGTCAATTTGTTTCCATTTCAGTTGCTTTCTAACCAAACTCCTTCTGGTCACCTTTGTATATGGTATGGCTTTGTTCATACGAAGTGCTGCAGTCATATTTTCCTGGACTAATTCTCAAACAGTTGATATTTCTTTTCTTTTAAATGTACGCTGTTATACAGATAAGTGCTATATACTTGGTTTTAGCCTATCTGTGGATTTAAGTTTAAAAAATAATTGCTATGGTAGAACACTGACTTAAACCCTGCTGGATGGAGTGTCCTTGGAAATTGGTACTGAATCTTTTTTTTTTTAACATAAACAGCAATTCCCTGGACACTTGCATCTCACAGATACATTTTGTGTGTGTGTGTGTGTGTGTGGTTTTTTTTTTTGGCGGTATGCGGGCCTCTCACTGTTGTGGCCTCTCCCGTTGTGGAGCACAGGCTCCGGACGCGCAGCCTCAGTGGCCATGGCTCACGAGCCCAGCCACTCCACAGCATGTGGGATCCTCCTGGACCGGGGCACAAACCCATGTCCCCTGCATTGGCAGGCGGGCTCTCAACCACTGCACCACCAGGGAAGCCCTTGTGTGTGTTTTTTACAATGTTAAAAAAAAGACGAATTACTTGACAATATTTAAAAACTGGCTGATTTCCTATAAAATGAGAATATCTGTCTTCTGCTGAATACTCTGAAGATGTGGCTGAAGTGGGCCTGCGTTCCATTTCCATGTGGCAAATATTGACCAGAAGTGGATTGTAGCAGCTTCCTTTAAATGGATACTGGCACCTTCCACTGCATTCCTTTCCCCACCTCTCCTCTGTAGCAATCATTCTTCACTCATATAAGATACCTGCTTTACCTCTGTAAGAATTTGGGTTTGTGATCCTTTTTTAAAAAACATATTTAATACATTTTCTCAAAAAAACAGTTATATTTTATTCACATGGCAGTAATGGGAAACTTAGAAAATATTCTGTGTAATAAAGCTATTCTATGGTAGGTACAACGTCTATGAATCACTTAAGACCTTCCCAAGCATAAGTCATCAAAGAAGAATAGTGTTCAAAGCAGGAATAAAAAAATAAGCCCATTCATCAGTTTTATTCTTTTGATATTATTTTGTCAAGTATAATTTGTGAAAGTGAGACTTTTCTATCGTAGTTTTCAGTATACCAGCCTTTCTGCATGCTAAGCTCTGCAAAATTTATGAAACTCGTACATACAGTAGTGCACATTTGTTGTCATTTGTTGTTAGGCAACAGTGAAGATAGAATCAATAATAAACAGTAATAATAATAGTAAAATAGAGAAATGAAACATAAGATTAAACTTGCTAAATTACTTTTTTATTCATTTATTTTTGCTGTTACTCTTTTTTTGCCCATTGCAAATTTTGGTCAACTTTTATACTTGAATATTTACAAGTCTACAGACACATATGACCCACTATATAGCATATTATTCTTTAAGATTAACTATATTTTTACAATGAATTGTGCACTAAATCTGCACTTATTCTTTTCTTATTTTTTTTGTTGAGGTTAAGTTCATATAACATAAAATTAAAGTTTATGATTCAGTGGCATTTAGTACATTCACAATGTTGTACAACCACAACCTCTATTTAATTCCAAAATATTTTCATCACCCCAAAGAAAATCCTATATTCATTTTGAACTCTATTTCCATACCCTCCCTCCCCAGCCACTAGCAACCACAATTTGCTTTCTGTCTCTATGTATTAACTTATTTTAGATATTTCATATAAATGGAATCATGTTATACATGGCCTTGTGTGTTTGGCTCCTTTCACTTAGCACCATGTTTTCAAAATTCACCCACAATGTAGCATGAATTGGTACTTTATTGCTTTTTATGACTGAGTAATATACCATTGTATGAATAGATCACATTTTGTTTATCCAGGGGCACTTTTTTCCAGAGTCTGAACACTTACTGTGTTTAACTACTTTCAACTCCTTCCCTTCCTTCTTTTTTTTTTTCTTCCTTTCCCTTCCCCTCCTTCTTCTTTTTGTTTTTTTCTTTCTTTCATCCCCCATTATCAACACCCACCACCAGAGTGGTGCATTTGTGCAAATATGCATTTCAAAACTGCAGACCAATGGACTTCCCTGGTGGCACAGTGGTTAAGAATCCACCTGCCAATGAAGGGGACACAGGTTCGAGCCCTGGTCTGGGAAGATCCCACATGCTGTGGAGCATCTAAGCCCATGTGCCACAACTACTGAGCCTGTGCTCTAGAGGCCGCGAGCAACAGCTGCTGCACCCATGTGCCACAACTACTGAAGCCCGCGTGCCTAGAGCCTGTGCTCCACAACAAGAGAAGCCACCGCAGTCAGAAGCCCACGCACCACAACGAAGAGTAGCCCTGCTCACCACAACTAGAGAAAGCCTGTGAGCAGCAACGAAGACCCAACACAGCCAAAAATAAATAAATTAATTAATTAGTTAAAAAAAACCTTTCAGACCAAGGATTCTATTTTGATTTAATGCCAGAATTAAAAGCTGTGACATCAGTATCCAAGGTAGCAAAATTGCTTAAAACTAAAAGTTACTCTTGTCCCAAATGACTAAAAAACTGGAAATAATGAAATAATATAAGATAAAAATATATAATATGTGATATTGATGAAGCATGCAGTAAGAAGAACTTAAAAGTGTGAGTTCTTCATAAAATCTATAAGGATGTAAGAAAATAAGCCCAACTATTCCTCTAGTTAAGTAATTCTTTATTTACACTAGTATCCATCAGGAAAAATATTGAGCTTTGTTATAGATTTGTTCTTTGCTTTACAATATGTGTTTAAGTTATTCTATTTAAAAATAGCAATTATGATCCCTTATTATAACTTTTTCTTATTCCACAAATAGGGAGTTTAACATAGTGCTCAAGAGAGCAGACACACATAAGTTGAATCCTGACTTAGATGTATAACCTTGAGCTAATTAATTAACTTCCCTTAGCTTCAGTTTTCTATCTCCTGGTACAGTGTATAAAAAGCACTTGGCTTGAAATATTTTATATTTACATATCTATAACTGTGTCTCTGTCTACATCTAAAACTATACTAAAATGTTCATATGTATATATGAACATACACGTATGCTGTTTGTGTAATCTAATAGAATTTAAAGAATTACAAAATATTTTTATTCAGCGTGCTTTTGATGGTTGCTTATTCTTTCATCGTGTGGATTTATCTTAATTTGTGTGAGCTGCTGTTGTTGAGCAGTTAGACTACTTCTAATATTTTGATATTAAAAACAAAACTGTGATGAACTCTCTTTTAAGTATATTTCTGTGCAAGTTTGATTAAAAGAAGGCATTTAATTTAATACTGCATCATGTTCATGGCACTAAAGGATATAATATATATTAAATATATATGTGTATAAATATGTGAATGAGTATAAATATATATGTGTGTATTTTCCCTTTTCCATGAAGTAGATCTTAAAAAGTTAGAAAAATAGAGTTCTCAAAAAAGAAATAAGATGCTCTGAGAAATATCTCTCATTATAAAGGAAATATATTATCCTCCGACTTTTTGTTTAATTGATTTTTTTAAATATAGGCAACACATTGCCCAATGTGATGAGGCTGCTAAAATGTTTAATTCTTTTATACTGGGTGGTGTTAAAGTAATTTTGTGTTATGTGCAGGACTACAACAACTCATTCATCCTCAAGAAATGCAGTCGCTGTTGCTCTTCTTGTGAGAATCTATCTTATAAGCTATCTCTACAACACTAATGTACTGTTAAATTTTCTGGAGTAACTGTATTTCAGAATATTGAAGGGAATATTCTTTTCTACAGAGAGGACACTTTCTGTGGAGAGCAACTGACATGGCATTTTTATATTTTAGCATTATATCATGCATTAGAAAAATATGGAAATCCCTGCATAATTTTAAATAGGGCATGTCAAACTTATCAGTTATTTGAGAACAAGAAACTAAGCAAGCATGGGGGAAAATATCAGAAATTGAGTCTCAAGTTGGAAGAAATTATAAAGACTCCACAAATGTTGACAGTTCAAAGAGAAAAATAAAATGATTAATTATATAATACAAAGAAACTTTTTAATACAAAGATTCATTAGCAAAAATGAAAATTTATTGTCATTTATTGTTAATAGTGGCAAAGAGAGAGGTCTTAAATAACATGGAGAGTGACAAAAGAAACAAGTAGTCTAGCATTTTATGTTTATAAGATTTTGAAATAAATGAGTCCACAATTATGGAGCTGTAGTCCATTAGTACTAAGATGTCTGGATATAAGCATCATAATAATAATAATTGTTTTTTTAAACTGCATCAACATTGACAGATAACTTCAGCAGCAATTATAAAGAAAAAAATACCTTTAACTTGAAAAGATTTTATTTAAAGAAGCTAAAAGTAAGTAATGCCCAATAATAATAGCTAACATTCATGTAGCATTTATGATGTGCCAAATAGAGTTCAGTACCTAAGCACAGTATCTAAGTAACTGAATTAATGAACTCATTTCATTAACCCTATGAAGTAGGTACTATAACACACAACAACCCTATGAGGTAGGTACTAAAATGGTATCAAATACTCTCCCCATTTAGCCAGAAGGGAATCTGAGGAACAGAGAGGATAAAATACCTGGCCCGAGGCCTCAGAGATAGGAGGTGGGAGAGCTGGAATCTGAACCCAGGCAGCATGGTTCCAGATTGTACAGTGTTACAGTGTATCATATGGTCTCTTCCAACAAGTCACCATATTGAGCCACATGAAACTGTAGATGCTAAATTCAGACGATATCAAGTTCCCTCTAGTAAAAGGAACTGAGGTCAAATAAGCTTGTGAAATGCAACATTCTCAACTCTTGTTGGGGAATTCCCATTTTGCATATTTATCTTTAAAAATAAAAACAACTCTTGATGTACAACAACTTAAAGTACTTAGTTCTATCCAGAAATATCTTCTTGAATGAATTGACTAAACAATCTAAACTAGCTATGTAATCAAGGGTGGGACAGAATATGCCATTAAATTAGTGGTAGGATTTTTTTCCCCCCCTCAGGCTGATGGCTGATGTGTCATGGCTCAGTTAGCAAGATGCACATTTAACCTTAACTTAAGGACATATACTAACAAGAAACGGATCTAGTTCAAGTTTCAGATCCTCTTCTTCAAGTGGCTGTAAAAAATGTATGGATAAGAATAACGGAGATTATATAACAACCTAAATGGGAAAAGAATTTTAAAAAGAATAGATATATGTGTATGTATAACTGAATCACTTTGCTGTAAACCTGAAACTAACACAACATTGTTTATCAACTATACTCCAATATAAATTAAAAAGTTAAAAAAACACAAAGCCATTTAAAAAAAAAGAATAAAGGAGTTTTTGAAACTACAGAAATACAGTTTACCCTTGAGCAACGTGGGACTTAGGGGCACTGATCCTTCACACAGTCAAAGTTCTGCATATAATTTATAGTCAGCCCTCTGTATCTGCAGTACCTCCATATGTGCGGATTCAACCAAGGATGGTTGAACTGTAGTACTGTAGTATTTACTATTGTGTAAGTGGACCCACACAGTTCAACCCGTTGTTCAAGTGTCCACAGTAATCATTATATATTCTTGTTATTGGGGGCATTATAAGAGAAAATAGAAAATGACAAAACTTGCCAAACTTCAGGATACCTGACCCTTCAGCCATGCCCCTCATTCTGAGTCATGCTGTTAGTGGCACATTTACAGTTCACTTCTGATTTTCTCATTCTTCCCTTAAATTTTCATGTCTAATGACAAAAATTGTGGTCAGATGTTTATTCCAAAGTGAAATAGGAAAAAATGGGGATAAGATTGTAATAGTGGAAAAGTAGAATATGGTTGCATTAATCTTCTAGGTCAGATACACTTGTGATCCATGACTATTTCACAAATAATACGGTGTATGTATGTAGCCCATGCTGTTTTCCAGCAAGAAAGTTCATGGTGTTCAGGAGAGTTTTCTAGTTCCTATCATCTCCAAAATGTTTGCTATTCATACATTGAAGAGGCAAATGTAGTCTAAATTAGGTGGACAACATTATGTTTTATGTAATTTTAGTTTTAGCAAAAACACAATTTAACCTTGAAACAAAACAAGAACAAAGGCACATTTGAGAGAGAATAAGTAAGAAAAACAGCAAATATTTTTGTTCAAAAATGAATTTGTTTTTGGATAATGCTTTCTTAGGCAGATCTTATGAATTGAATTGTTTTATATATCATTATGAAAAATATAAAATTAACGCATTTGACTTTTTCTGTATTATTTTTAATATGTAATATATGAAAATTATAGCATGTGTATTTTATTGCAGTAATTATAGACATAACAGTTCATTATAAAGCTGTTTTAAAAATATTTGATTCTTTTTAGTGTTTTCTATGTATTTGGACATATAGGACTATTTTGATGTCAGTCAATTGAGATTGAGGGATGAGAGTAAGGAAAATGGAACTTGGCTAATCTAGAATTTACTCTGAGCTGCATAAATCCTTTATAAATTTCATATGCAAAACCATCTGGATAAGTGGACACAGCAGTTTGATGATGTTGTATAAACTCACCATTTATATTAAGGTAGCATGATCTTATCCTAAGGATTTGTATAGATGTCAAGAGGATAAAAAGTTCAAGAGGGTGAGGAAGAGGGGATGTTTTCATCAGAAGGGGGTACTTTAAAAGCTCATTTGTCTGACCAGAGCATATAAACATAATACCTGAGTCATTTTAAATTGCCACAGTTGTGAAAGAACTGTTATCCTAAAAAGGATTTTGGATAAAACCCTGCCAGGTTAAGGCTTCCTAGGAACTGCTTTGCATTTTTATAAGTAATAGGACTTTCTGAAATTCTAGCTAAATATTATATTTATGAAGGTTAGTATTTTTCAACAGTAATAGTCCGTGCAGTTTGGGGATGATCTGTTAGTTGACTTTCTAAACTCAATTTTTAATTGAATCTTATTTTTCATATTCTCTCCTTTATTCCCCTTCTCTCTAATGTAAAAATAATTGAAATACTAATAAAGGCTTTACAGCATTCTACAAAAGATGAGCAGAATCATCAGGTTAGGAGTTATATTAATGAAGAGAAAACTGTTGTTGCCTCAATATCTTTTTTGAGTCTCTGTATTTTCCCTTTCAAGTAAATATTAAATATCCACATTTAATTAAAGTAGGGGAATCTTGTAAGGGTGAAAAAGAACAATAGGAAAACAAATAAGAATAGAAAACTGATATAGACAAAATACATCTGAATTCCAGAAACTGGGCAAAATAAGAAAATAGAAGACAAATAATATTCAGGAAGAGATATGCTGAATTCTGTCACATATTTTAGGAATGAGTTAGTCAGTGTTATGACCAATAGTGACACTTAAGAACAGATTTCAACTTTAAAATGTATCTTTATATTTGAGGTTACTATGACAGTTTTTCTAAGGAGTCTTGGTGCTGAAAGACTGAAAATAAGTAACATAGGTAATAGCTACCTTCCAAAATCAAAATTAAAAATATAAAAAATAAAATTTCTGAATATCTGTCATGTCAATGACACTGTTTAAATTAGTAGTTCCTAAACTGGATTGTTGAAACGTCATTTCTCTCATCAAAATCTCTTTGAATTTATATTAAGAGATTAAAAATCAATATTTAAAAAGATTAGTTAGAAATAATTTATGATTGCAGTGATGTGTGATTTTTTGAAGGTTTAATACTGTATTATTTGATAGTTAATTTATTATATTGTCATGATTGTCAAATGTTGCAAAACCAATTAGAAAATTACTTAATTGTCTATGCATCATTCTTTTAAGGAAATTGAAGCAGGATATCTATGAGGTACATCCAGTAAGTAGCTAATACCTTAAGCTGCGGTCCGCAGCCTTTTTGGCACCAGGGTCCAGTTTTGCAGAAGACCAGTTTCCACGGGTGGGGTGGGGGGATGGTTCAGGAGGTAATGCAAGCGATGGGGAGTGACATATGAAGCTTCACTCGCTTTCCTGCTCACCTCCTCTGTGCGGCCTGGGTTTTTAACAGGCCGCGGACTGGTGCCAGTCCATGGCCAGGGGTTGGGGACACCTGCCTTAAAGCAAAGGTTATAAACATTTGTAGTTACTTTCTATCAATTTTTCAAAGAAATCAGGTTGCTACCAAAATGGAAATGAAAGTCTATTAGTTTATTTTTGAAGGACCATTATTTATTTAATGGAGGTCCCAAAATGGGAATCAAAGTCTTACTATTGGACAATAAGAAATGTATTTGTGTGAACTAATATAGATGCATGATGGGATGTGGAGCAAGGACAAGAAAAATGAATCTAAAGAGGAAAATGTGTGTGGGGGCTCTTGGGAAGAAAAATGGGGAATATTTATTAACATGCTTGTGTTGTTAGCCCAACATGGTTCCATCAGTCAGAAAGAGGGCTACAAGTGAAAGCTAATGTAGCTATTTTTCTTAGTGACTGCAAAACCAGATGCCTAAGCGGAGGTTTTTGGGAGTCCAGTAGTCAAAGATACAGTTGGAGAAATGGCCAAGCTTCCCACACCTCCCTGCCCCATCCCCCTTTTCTATGGAATATATCATGGTTCTATCTCAAGAGAAATGAGAGGGAACTAGTGCCCTTTGTCAATTTAGGGAAAGCAGGTGTATGCTGTGGAAAGAATGGTATTAAACAGAACAGAACCGTATTTCTCCATAACACAAGCAACTGTAACCATTGATTATAAAAATTGATTCGCTTTTTTAACATGAACATATACTGGTGATAGTGCATACGTTGAAAACTTTATATTCAAAGAAGTGAAGGGGGAATTTCCTTATGTAGAAGAAATTGATTTTTGCTTGAGTAAAGATCAAACCCTCTTCTGGCACACAACGGCACAGTTTCTGTAGTGGCTAAAGAGAATCAGTGGAAACATCTCCCTTTAAAATGTGATAAGGTTTGCAATAAATCAGCTACTTTACTAGACTTACTGTGTCATTCACAATGAAACATCAGAGCTGAATGTCCCCACCAATATTTCATAGTTTTATTTTGAAAAAGTATCATCTCTAGTGTTCTGCCAGGATTGTATGATTTACTGTTCTACACTCATTTCTGAAATATCCATCCGCGTCTCAGCTATTGTATTCTTGGCATCAGGAAAGATTTTGCTTCGGGTTTTATTTATTCAGAGCCTGTTAATGTTGTAATTTTTATATCACTGTCATGTCATTTTGCCACTAATGTCATATATTTGATAAAAGAGCACAGGGAGAGGAGCTGTGTTCTTATTAATTAGAGCGGTCTGATAAATGGATTATCTTATTTAGTAAGCAAGTCTTTGACAGGCAGGTGAATACAGATGGGCATATTAATGCTGGGTTAACATGAGTTTTAATTTCTTTGGTAAATTTCTGAACATCTCCTTGAAAACTGCCTAATAATGGCAGCTAAAAGTTATTTAATGACAACCATAAATTATTGTATATGCTCTATTCACATGGATTATTTCATTTTAATCCTTTCATCAGTCCTATGAGGGATGACCTGTTATTACAATATCCATTTACAGATGTGGTAACTGAGGCAAAACAAGGTTATAGTAACACAAGATTTCATGGCTAATAAAGGTAGAGTTGCAATGAGCCCTGGTAATTCTTCTTTGAAGATGCCTTCTTTACTGTCTTTGTAAATGTTGACCTCCTGTAGCTTTCATTCTGACCTTCTGATAAATCTATAAGTATTTATATAAAATATATATTTATATAAAAATTTCATAGTAGCTTTTTATCTGGATTTTATCTTATTCTCATTGAGAAACTGTACAGTTTCTGCTTCCATTCTATAACACAATACTAACTTGCTCACGATGCCCTTTATGGGGAGTCTGAGTAATGTTGCACTTTTAAATGTAAAAGAATATTATCAAAATTTATCTTGTTTTTATGTGGGAAAAAGTAATTTCCATCTGAGCCATCATTCAGATAATTTCCACTTTGAAAATGAGTCTGTTTTCCCTCTGCAATCCTCTTTATTTTCTGTTGGCCCGATTGCTGACTGGCTTCTTGTACAGAAGGTACGTAGGAATGATTGGTTATACCTGTGTTATACCTGTGTTATAGCTTTGCCATTTTGATATTTATTTGCTGGGACTTTCCTTGAAACACACACATGCACACAAATTGGGCTTTAAGCGTTAATTTTATGAAAAGATAAGCAGAAACGTATGGTAATACCTGGTTATATCTTTATTATTTGTATGTGGAAAACCTATTCAAGAGGAATTTCAAGAAGAAAAACGTGTTTATTTTAAAAGCAGTATAAGACAAAACTGGACTCATTTCCAATTCCAGTGAAACTCAGCTGTGTTTTTCTTCCCTGTTGAGTGATCCTCATTCATCTGGTTTTGTCCCATTCCCTGCCAAATCTTTCCCAGGATTTGTGGGATGTTGGTATCAGCCTCTGTCCAACTCTGACCAATTAGATTCCAACTGTTCCTAAAGGCTCAGTCACAGTCCGTGCATGAGTCTCTCCCAACCAACTCAGGGAGGACTTTATGAGCTTCCACAGTCCATAAAAATGAGTCAGAGTGGAAATGCATTAAGCTTTTGTAAGCTTAGCACTTTAAATTCCCCAAACTTGGTATTTGTTTTGCAGTTTGTAGGACTGCTCTTCTACATTGGTTTCCAGTCTCCCACAGGGACTTAAGTCCCTCTCAAAGCCATAGATTCCTTGGCTGGAGCCCTAACACTGGTCTCTATTCTGTCAGTTACCTCCTTGAATGCTTCTCATTATTCTCTCATTACTTGCTGTGGCTCTGTCTGTCCCAAAACGTTAGTCTACTGGTATTGAAGGCTAGATCCCTTTGACTGAGTTTTATCATTTCACAGAAACCCTTGCTTTCTCCTCTACCAGATTACATCCTCTTGGACATTGACGATGGCCTGGGTCAAATCTGAATGCACTAACTTCCTGAGGGTAAACATTAAGCGTTAGAGTGTTACCTATGGAGCTCAGTCCCAGGGGTTGTTTAGCTGTTATCCTTATTATCATGACTTCCTCCCTTTTCCCAACAGCTTAGGCCACCAAGTTCCCAGCTTGCCTATGAACTAAACCCATGTGAGGAATAGCAGTAAATATATGGCTTTTCTTCTCAAGTACCTCTGGCTGAATCAAATGGATTACTCACAAATGCATCCTAGGTATTGAATATTGCTTTCACTTCTGTTTTTTATTGTAAAGGCTGAAGCAGGCTAGAAAAGGGCAATGTGGTCCCTAGTTTTCTGCTGATACAGAAGCTGGAAGCTAACTTGATAATATCCTCCATTGTGACATACTATACAATCATGATGGTCTGTAAGGGATTTCAACTTTCAAGTGCTTAACTACAAGGTCCTGCCCTTTTTACATCCTGTCACCACCTCACCTCACTTTCCATGATGGTACTCAAATTAGCTGGGTTGACTTATATCAGTCACTGAGCTTGATAGTCTTTTTCATTAAATCAAGGAGGTGGACAAGATGCTGTCTACTTTTAGTTTCTGATATAAGATGTCTTACTAAGTGTCAAATCATAATTCCAGTGACTATACCCTTATAGCAGCTTCTAAAAGACTGGAAATAGAAAGAGCAGGAATTGCTTCTGTCCAGTGTCTGGTTCTACTGAGAACTAGCTCTGGCTTGCATCTGCTTCATTGTGATATGGCATTTTGTACATTGTTGTCCTTCCTATATATTGAATGACTTTAAGTTTGTATCTCAAATATTTTAAAATTTCCATCCAAACTTTATGAGAAATAGATTTCTCTACCTTCCCAATTTTACTCAAGAAAGGTTTTTGGAATGTCTTATAGTGGAAAAAATACATATTTTCATTATCATTAGCATCAATCACTTTCTTATTCCTCATTTTTTTGCTTCGCTTATTACGAAGAACATAGTGGGAATCACTCTACCCAACAAAGTTAAAAAAAAAAAAACCTTTTAAAAATTTACACAGATTCTCTTTTATTCCTTCAGGTTGCACAGGCATGGACATATGATAGATAGAAATATTCTGAGGTAAATACTCAGAATTTTGAATTATTTTCTGTAACAACAAAGTATCCCAATAATTTCTTGGAGATTCAGCTGACTAATTACTACAGATTCGGTTGCAACCCAAGTCACTTTAGTACCTTACAAAAAGTGAGAGGCTTCAGGTAAGATTATCAGCATGAGAATAAATGAGTTAGTAAGCATTGATAAACCTGGAGAACAACAGGGCTAAATGTTTAATGCATCATTTGAGTATGTGCCACTGCAGAAAACTGAATGAACAGCTTTTTGGTTATGTATATTGGAAGTAAGAAATTTTTAGCATTGTTTTGCATTTCTTTTGGTGACAGACTTATCAAAATGAACCTTTTTCTGATAGAGAATGCCTAGTAGGCTTTCTCTCTTTTAGAGCTTAGTGGTGTGTGTAAAAACTCCAACCAGTCACCCTTTGTATTTACCTTCCTTCTCTTATGAGGAACCATTCACCTGTAAAGCATTTGCTGAATGTTGACTCTGTGTCAGCATCAGGGTTACACTGTGCTCACGCTTAGGGCTACAATGAAAGAGAAGTATGTCATATAGTCTAGACAGTCACCAAGTCTACCATTGGTTCTGGAGCAGTTTTCAGCATTCAAATTTTGTTAGATTCTTGAACTATGAATGATGGTATAATGTCAATAATTTTCTTAACAGCAAAAATTTTCTGAAGAGCTATCATGTGCAGAGTGGTCTTTATTTCAGACATAAATGGTGCAGTTCCTAGCCTCAGGAAGGGCATCCTAGTGAGTTCACATATGGACTATTTGCTTCCACATCATTCTAGTGATAGAAAAGGAGAAGGAGGAAAAGCAAGAGAAGTGGAAGGAGGAGCAGGGGGAGGAATAATAATAGATAAAATTTTGTGTGTCTAATGTATACTAGGAACTCTAGATTTCAAGTGAAGCATATCATGATCTCTTTAAAATGACTTATCTAACTGAAGTAGAAACTAACATTTATTTTGTACTTCCTATTATGTAATTTCAGGGACTCTATAAAATAATAATCAATGTTCATTGAGAAGTAAGTACTAATTGAGAAGTGAGAAGTAAGTAGTAAGTAATCCATGCTTTACATGGATTACCTTTGCATGGATGCTTGTATCTAATCCTTTACATGATTTTTCAATCCTGCTTTACAGGGGTTATTTTATCCAGTCATCTGCAAACCACTATGAGATGGATAGGTACAATGTCTGTCCCCATTTTGAAGATGAGGAAGTCTAGGCACAGAGAGATTGATAAATTGCCCAAATTCGCATAGCTAATGGGATGTGGAGCTAGGATTTAATTTCAGGCAGAGAAGGAGATTTTCCATGAAACTAATGGAATTTAAGATTCAGGAACACTCACTTTTACAGACTAGTTCCAAGGATTTATACTTAAATTGTATTTGTAATTTTGAATTATTTTTCTTAGAAGGACCCTAAAATGTTTATAAGCTTCAGAACCCAGGCAATTGGGCCTTCTACAACAACTTCAACTTCCAGCTAATGAAAGTGTAAACCTACCTGCTTCTTGAACTGTCTTCTTCCCTCTTCTGATGGTAGAGGAAGTGGATTTCCTGGAAATAAAGGCCAATCTGTCGCTCTCTCCTCAGGAGCCTATTTTCTCTCCATTTCAGAGACTGTGATCTGTCAGTCATATTTATTCTAATTCTGTCTCCTTCATCCCTATTATCAATCTATTTTTCTCACTATATTAGTCCCATCAGCATTCAAACATACTTTTTTCTATTTTTAGTTTTTTAAGGAACCTCCATAATTTTCTCCATAGTGGCAATATCATTTTACATTCCCACCAACAGTGCAAGAAAGTTCCCTTTTCTCCACACCCTCTCCAGCATTTATTTTTGTAGAATTTTTTGATGATGGCCATTCTGACTGGTGTGAGGTGGTACTTTATTGTGGTTTTGATTTACATTTCTCGAATAATTAGTGATGTTGAGCATCTTTTCATATGCCTCTTGGCCATCTGTATGTCTTCTTTGGAGAAATGACTTATAGGTATTCCGTCCATTTTTTGATTGGGTTGTTTATAACCCAGCAATCCCACTACTGGGCATATACCCTGAGAAAAATGTAATTCAAAAAGACACATGCACCCCAATGTTCACTGCAGCACTATTTACAATAACCAGGACATGGAAGCAACCCAAATGTCCAGCAACAGATGAATGGGTAAAGAAGATGTGGTACCTTATATATAATGGAATATTACTCAGCCATTAAAAGGAACAAAGTTGGGTCATTTTTAGAGACGTGGATGGACATGTCAAAGAAAGTGAAGTAAGTCAGAAAGAGAAAAACAAATGTATATTTACACATGTATGTGGAATCTAGAAAAATGGTACAGATGAACCTATTTTCAAAGCAGAAATAGAGACACAGATATAGAGAACAACCATATGGACACCAAGCGGGGGAAGGGTGGGTGGGATGAATTGGGAGATTGGGATTGACATATATACACTACTATGTATAAAATAGATGGCTAATGAGAACCTGATGTATAGCATAGGGAACTCTGCTTAATGCTCTGTGGTGACCTAAATGGAAAGGAAATCCCCAAAAGAGGAGATATGTATATACATATGGCTGATTCACTTTGCTGTACAGCAGAAACTGGCACAACATTGTAAAGCAACTATACCCTAATAAAAAAAATGAAAGGAAGGACGGAAGAAAGAAGGAAAAACTACTGAGATAACCAATGCCTCTATTCACAGTATGTGAATACAATTACTGTTTGCCATAGTAGCAAATGAAGTCAGTCATGTAAGAAAGTTAAAGAAAAGCAAAACAAAAAACCCCTCTTTTTCCACTTAAAAAGGAAAGATTAAGCAAAGAAAAAAATATTCCCAGTCTCCCCATTTCCATCCCAGCTGTTTCCAAACCACTCAACTTGCTTTCCCAGCTAGCAAAAGAACTCTCCACTGGATGTCTTCACTATACTCATTTTTTTATTTACTTAAAAAATACTTATTGATACCTGCTAGGTGTCAGGCTTTGTGCTAAGTCACAGGATTAAAACAAAGAACACAGACTTCATAGGAATAGTAACTTACAATAGGAGCTTGTATCTGGTACATTCTATTGCAGATGCATTTAAGAAATAATAATAGAGATCTTAGTATATTGCATTTAGTACTCTCTCTTATTAAACATACCTAGGTTTTGGAGACTTGCTATGCCCATACCCAAATAAACTACCACTGCTTTAAAAGATTTTTGCAAAATGTTAGAGAAACTTTTAGATTTCAAACCTAGCATTTGTATCTATATACAATTATCACTCTTCATTGTCATCTAAATTCATCAGTCTGCTTTTAACTTAAGATATTCACTTTACCTAATTATTTAAATATTTGAGTGACTAAAGTGAATAAAATCTCTCATTGCTGTGAGTCCAAACAAGAGGGCCATTAGCCTACAAAATGAGATTTTCCTGGGCATTTCTATTAATATTGATAAGTTTTATTTACCCCCATTCTATGGATTAAACAATGAGCATTGCAGATAAATGAATAACTTTCCCAATCTCATCCAGTCAATGATATACACAAACAAAATTCAAATACAACTCTCTTTGATTGCACAGCCTAAGATCTTTCAAATATACGTTTTGAGTGTAACAAAATCAAGAGACATAGGATGGGTGCGATTGGTTGGGGACTAAAGGACCACAATGATGAACATTAAAGAGCATGACCTCAAGGGGAGGAGACAAGGGGAAAAGCTGTATAAGAAAACCTTAGGTAGAAAATATATAATCGTTTGTGCTTGAGTAGAACAGAAAACTCACAGCAGGAGTGTCAATAGCTTAACTTTGTGTCCTTTGAAGTCTTCCCTATTGTGTCTCTGGTCTCTAGCCACGGAAGACGGACATTTAAAAAGTTCGGTCAAAGAGACCTCAGTTGATAAGTGGCTGTTTGTACTATTGATAAATTGTTTCGCTATCATTTTCTGTAAAACCAGATTCAGTGTTTGTAAAACACTCACAAGCTCTTGCTATTTTTGCTTTCAAAGTATTGGATTCTTTTGCTGTTTTAGGAGAAGCATTTTAAAGGGAGGATTTGTTCCTAGTTTCCTTTAGCTGATTTTAAGTTTATTTGAAATTTTACATGATTTAGTGTTCTGCAGAGAGTTCTGTTCTTTCCTTCCCTTAATGTTGACTTGAACAGCTTGATGAGAGTTTAATAGAATTTGTTTAAAGTTATTGCTGACCTTGAATTAAGTGGGAACCAGTATATCCCCATGCAGGTATGGGCTTCAATTTATGGCAAATATGTTTGTCTTTACAGTCATGCATAATTTCCGAATTCCAGAAATTACTTCTGTTTTATAGCTGTACCTTCCAAACCCATCATAAAGAGGGCTCTGTCAGCATTTCTATTACATTATTTACTTTACAGAGGTTTATAACATGGTCATAAAACTCACTCCAGGATTAGTTTCGTCAGATAAACTCTCATCTCGGGAAGAAAGGTGTTATTTTTTTCCAATAGTTTAAAAATAATATACTGACTTGCTTCTTCTCATACAATTGGAGTTCATAGACTCCTTTTTTGCCATAAAGCCTTTCTTTCTCTGAAAGAAGATGTCCTAATTGGCCTTTATGTATTTATGCACTAGAACCTCTCCTTTCTCCTCAGAAGGGAGAGCTACATAGCAACACAGAGCTTGGACACAAAGAGTTCAATAGACAGGAGTTCAAATCCCTATCTATGACTTAATAGGTAAGAGATTGTTAACTACTTATGGAATATGATAAGGAATTAATAAGTCCTGGCTATAGAGATATATATTATCTCATTATTTTTAGTCCTGTTATCACTTAGGAACTTAATGAACTCCTTAATCTGATGCATATCTCTAAATAATGAATTAAATTTTTTCTTTCACTTACTCATTCAGTACTTATTGAGCATCAGAGTGGATGCTAGAGATACAAAGGCAATATAACATGACCTCTGCCCTCAAGGGATATGTAGTTCAGTAGGAAGAGTCAGCCTTGTACAGAGACGAAGTACAGAATATTTAATGCTTACCTTGAAGCTGGGACAGCTCAGAGCAAAGTCACTTTACTCAGACTAGGGCATCACTGAAAGCTTTTTAGGTAGTAGGTAGAAAGGTGGGTATTTCTGTACTGAATACTAAAGGATAATAAAGGAGACGGATAAACATCCTTGGGTCATGGAAGCAGCAGTGTGCAAAGCATAAAGAGGAAAAACATGGCATAAACTGGGAACTAGAATATGACTGCAGTTAAGAGTATAGGGGGATGGAAGAGTAACAAGAAGGTGTAATGGAAAGATATTTCTGTTGATTCTCCATCATAATGAACCTGCCTAGGTTCTCTCTTGGCTCAGTTATTCTGCATGCCATATATTTCTCTATTATGGTTTACACCTTTATTTTGATGAAGCACATTATCCAGTTACTTAAAAAAATTGTATGGAAGGTATACTATTTTAAGGTTCTTATATGACTTAAAATGACTCTATTCTATGCTCTCCTCTTGATATATAATTTAGCTGAGTATATAATCTTAAGTTGGAAATTATTTTCCTTTAGAATTTTGAAGGCATTGTTCCATTGTGTCCAAGCATGTGATAGTGATGTTGAGAAATCTCAAGCCATTCTGATTCCTAATATTTGCATATGACCTATACTTTTCTCTTTGGAAGATTTTGGAACAACCTCTTTGCCACTATGTTTCTGGAATTTTAACTATTTTTACTAGTTGTTTTTGACAATCTGTTGGACCTTTAACTCAGAAACTCACATCCTTTAGGGCTGGAAATTTTCTCAAAATATTTTATTTGTTATTTTTTCCAATTCTTTTTTCTTTTCTCAATTTTTTGAGCTCCTCTTATTCAAGTGTGAGATAATATTGTCATATGCTCGACACAATACTATACACAGATAATCCTAAAAATGCCACCAAAAAACTACTAGAGCTAATCAATGAATTCGGTAAAGTTGCAGGATACAAAATTAATGCACAGAAATCTTTTGCATTCCTATACACTAACAATGAAAGAACAGAAAGAGAAATTAAGGAAACAATCCCATTCACCATTGCAACAAAAAGAATAAAATATGTAGGAATAAAACTACCTAATGAGGTAAAAGACCTGTACTCAGAAAACTATAAGACACTGATGAAAGCAATCAAAAATGACCCAAACAGATGGAGAGATATACCATGTTCTTGGATTGGAAGAATCAATACTGTGAAAATGACTATAGTACACAAAGCAATCTATAGATTCAATGCAATCCCTATCAAATTACCAATGGCATTTTTCACAGAACTAGAACAAAAAATCTTAAAATTTCTATGGAGACACAAAAGACCCCAAAGAACCAAAGCAATCCTGAGGTAAAAAAAGACAGAGCTGGAAGAATCATACTCCCTGACTTCAGACTATACTACAAAGCTACAGTAATCAAGACAGTACAGTACTGGCACAAAAACAGAAATATAGATCAATGGAACAGGATAGAAAACCCAGAGATAAACCCATGCACCTATGGTCAACTAATCTATGACAAAGGAGGCAAGGATATACAATGGAGAAAAGACTGTCTCTTCAATAAGTGGTGCTGGGAAAACTGGACAGCTACATGTAAAAGAATGAAATTAGAATACTCCCTAACACCATACACAAAAATAAACTCAAAATGGATTAAAGATCTAAATGTAAGACCAGACACTATAAAACTATTAGAGGAAAAAATAGGAAGAACGCTCTTTGACATAAATCACAGCAAGATCTTTTTTGACCTTCCTCCTAGAGTAATGGAAATAAAAACAAAAATAAACAAATGGGACCTAATGAAACTTAAAAGCTTTTTCACAGCAAAGGAAACCATAAACAAGACAAAAAGACAACCCTCAGAACGAGAGAAAATATTTGCAAATGAAGCGACTGACAAAGGATTAATCTCCAAAATATATAAACAGCTCATACAGCTCAATATAAAAAAAATAAACAACCCAATCAAAAAATGAGCAGAAGACCTAAATAGACATTTCTCCAAAGAAGACATATAGGCCAGGAGGCACATGAAAAGCTGCTCAACATAAGTAATTATTAGAAAAATGCAAATCAAAACTACAAGGAGGTATCCCTCAGAATGACAACCCTCAGAATGAGAGAAAATATTTGCAAATGAAGCGACTGACAAAGGATTAATCTCCAAAATATATAAATAGCGCATACAGCTCAATATAAAAAAAATAAACAACCCAATCAAAAAATGAGCAGAAGACCTAAATAGACATTTCTCCAAAGAAGAAATATAGACCAGGAGGCACATGAAAAGCTGCTCGACATAAGTAATTATTAGACAAATGCAAATCAAAACTACAATGAGGTATCACCTCATACCGGTTAGAATGGGCATCATCAGAAAATCTACAAACAACATATGCTGGAGAAGGTGTGGAGAAAAGGGAACCCTCTTGCACTGTTGGTGGGAATGTAAAGTGATACAGCTACTATGGAGAACAGTATGGAGGTTCCTTAAAAAACTAAAAATACAATTACCATATGACCCAGCACTCCCACTACTGGGAATATACCCAGAGAAAACCATAATTCAAAAAGACACATGCACCCCAATGTTCATTGCAGCACTATTTACAATAGCCAGGTCATGGAAGCAACTTAAATGCCCATCGACAGACGAATGGATAAAGAAGATGTGGTACATATATACAATGGAATATTACTCGGCCATAAAAAGGAATGAAATTGGGTCATTTGTAGAGACATGGATGGACCTAGAGGCTGTCATACAGCGTGAAGTAAGAAAGAGAAAAATATCACATATTAACACATATATGTGGAATCTAGAAAAATGGCGCAGGTGAACCAGTTTGCAAAGCAGAAATAGAGACACAGATGTAGAGAACAAATGTATGGACACCAAGGGAGGTGGGTGGTGGTGGTGGGATGAATTGGGAGATTGGGATTGACATATATACACTAATGTGTATAAAATAGATAGCCAATAAGAACCTGCTGTATAAAAATATTAAATTAAATTTAAAAACCATGAAAAAAATATTGTCATATGATCTAATTTTCTTGTCTTCTATCTTCTAAATATTATTGCATACATTTGGTAATGCTTAATGGGTTATTTTGTAAACTTTAATTTTAAATCCTTCTATTGATTTTTTTCATTTTTTATTATGTTTTTAATTACCAAGGGCCATTTTTATTCTCTAAATAATCATTCAAAAATAGCATACAAATTTATTTGGATGAGGGCATAATCTCTTATTAACCTGAAGGTAATGATGATAGTTTTCTTTTCTGAATAATTTCTATTTCACTTATATTTTGTTGAATTGACTGGTTTTGGTCTCTGTCTTCCATATAAGAGGGTTTCTTCAGATGTTTGGTAATCCTGGTTGCTTGCTCATGATTAGATTAAGAAAGTTAAGAGGTGATTTAAAGCTATGAATACATAGGTGGTGTTTGTTGACTGTGTACTTAACCAGGCAGGCCATTTGTTAGGGATTTCTTAGATAGGTAATTTTTTTTTTATATTTCTTCTTAGACTGGTCAGATTTGCCAGAGAAAGCTTTTTCAAACTTCTACTAGAGAGTAATGGGTAGGTACTGATATTATAGGAGCTAGCATTCTGGAAAAAGTGTTGAGATTGTCTGAGTTCAGCATTCCAAATACATGTATTCACCAGTTTGAGGTGGAAATCAAGTTAGTTTCTAGATTTTTCCCCTGGCAGTTTGCAAGTTTTCTCTCTAGAGACTGGTAAATCCCTTTCTCCTCATCCATCACATTTCCAGCTTCCCACAATGTTACTGCTGATTTCTTTTTTCCTGTTCTTCCCACTCTATGTGTTTATGCCTAAATGACAAACAAAGGAAACAGGTATTGTAGTTGCAGTGGTGTTTGGAAGGAAGTAAATGCACATACAAGTGTTCAATCTGCATTTTTAACTTGAAAGCAGTTCTCTCTTAAATATACATCATTCCAACTTTCCTCTCCACCACTCGTGATAAATTGCATGTATTGAGATCACTAATTCACCTGAATTGCTAAATTCAGTAGGTTTTTTTTTTTTCCTGACTCTTCATCATACTTGGCCAGTGTTTGCACAGTTGAGTAATAGTCTGTCTTCCTTAAAACACTTTCTGAAATTGGAATTTAGGAATTCTCCTGCTTTTCCTCCTATTTCTATGCCTACTCAGTCTCAATCTCTCTTTCAGGTGTCTCATTTCCTCATCCTCTAAACGGTAGAGTCTCCCAGGGTGTAGTCCTTGTATCTCTTTACCTTTTTTTAGTCTCACTCTCGTCATGTGCTTATCTAATATTATGACTTTAAGTACTAGTTACATGCTGATGACTTGTAAGCTTTTATTTGCAATCCTGATATCTCTACTGAACACCAGACTCACATGTTCAATGTCTACTCCTGGATCTCAAAGTTAACATCAACAAAATTGAGCTTCTGATCTCCTTCCCCAGACCAGTTCGCTCCTCCTGAAATCTTCCCCATTGTAGTAAATAGTACATGCTCTCGGTCAATCACCCAAACCAAAGCCTGAGTTGTTCTTGACTTTGCTTCCTCAATTCATCTAATCAGAAAATCTAGTTGACTCTACCTTTAAAATATATCAGGAATCTGATCTCTTTTTGTTATTTCCATTGCTATCACTCTCATTTAAACTACCATTTTCTTTCATGTTGATTATGGTGGCCTTCCTGCTACTTTTCTTGCCTTGCTCTCAACACAGCAGTCAAACTGATTATATTCAAAGTACTCCAATGGATTCCCATTCACTCAGTGTAAAATCAAAATCCTTGTGATGGCCAGCAAGGCCCTGAATGAGCTCCTCTTCTCTTACTTCCCATTCTGAATTCCCTTTATTGACCTTTTCTATGTTTGTTGCAATTTTTCATCACCATAGCCACTTTGCTTTCTTGGTAGTTCCTTGAACAGGTTCTCTTGCCTCCATCTGAGCACCTCTGCACTTGCTGTTCTCTCTGCCTAGAACTTCCTCCATCCTTGCTCCTTCCCTCTACCATATTTATACCTCCTTCAAATCTCTGGTTAAATGTCACTGTCTCAAGAAAGCACACCCTTCTAATTACAACGCCTGTCTAAAATAGGATTCCCTACCCATTCATCTTTTATATTTACTTTGCTTTCACTTTTTATAAAGTAATAACATATTACATACTATGTTTATTTTGTTTAATAACCACTAGATTATATGATCCATGTGATTAAGAATTTTCATCTTTTTTCCTCACTGATATACCTCCAGGACTTACAACATGGCCTGATACAGAATAGACTCTTGATAAATAATAATATACACTGAGTAAATAATTGAATGAGGTAGATTAGTTTCATTATCCTTTTGCATTTGAGGAGACTGAACCTCAGGATTAAGCAACTTGCCCAAGGCCTCAAAATTCCTTAATGTGTAAAGCACAATTTAATTCAGATCTCTCTGCCTTCAGTGCCTATGCATTATCTAAGAATAAACTGCAATTGGTAAGTTAAGTAAGATAAAGATGAGAAATTGTCTAGTGGGCTTAAGAACAAAGAAATTTTCTGGTGGCCTTGACAGCAGCAATCCCAGGAAAGTAAGGAGACAGAAGCTATAATGTAATAGGTTTAGGAATGAATGGAGACAAGTTTAGCTACTCTTTCAAGGGCATTAAAAAAGAGGAAAGGGGTACATAGGGAGATTTTTTTTTAAGATGAGAGAATCATGAGGTTGTTGACAAGCAGAAGATGAGAGCCAGTTGAGAGTAAAAAAGGTGCAAAGGGAGGAAGGAGAGAAAAGTGATGGAAAAAAACACTGAGTGGATGGGAGAGAATGTGACAGGAAAAAGAAAGTGTATAGGAATAAAGTTTTATTTTCCTAATTATTTAATAATCATTTAATATTATGAAATTAATTATTAATGATTATCAATAGTATTCAGAGTTATTACATTCATTCATTTTTTTCATCTGATAAATACTTATCAAGCTATAAGGCCCTAGGCACTGTTATTTGTTCTGGGTATCTGATGGTGAATAGTCATGAGTAGCGTTATTGAGACCTATGAATTATCTCATCCTATCTTCACAAAAAACTTCTGAGATAGATACTGTTTTTATCCCTATTTTTTTATACAAGGGGAGGCTGAATCTTAGAGAAGGGAGTGGTCTTGCCCAAAGTAGTTCATCTAGGTAGTGTTGGTGTCTAAATTCAAACCACTGCCGTCTGACTCTACAACCCACCTTTAATTACTTTTCTCCACCACTTAAGACAAAATTTATATTTTGGTGAGAGGGACAGAAACAAAAAAGCAAGAAATCATTAAACATCCTACAAAGATCATTATACATTCTACAAAGAGATTTAACTAGCTTTATAGGATAGATAGTGACTGGGTAGTTGCTTTGGGTGATCAGAGAAAGCTTCTCTGAGGAAGTGGTATTTAGGCTTAGATCCGGGGTTTAATCAGAAACTAGCCACTAAAAGACTTGGGGGAAAAGCATTTCAGGCCCATGGTAGAAGTAGTTGCAGGCCATTTGTGGATTTCAACTTTTTATAATTGAGAATATAAAGCTAGTTTGGAGAATAGGGAGTGAAGATAAAAAATGGTGGGATCTCAGACCAATTCAAACAGGTATGTAGCACCCAGATCAAGTGGGAATTTGTGGTCCTGTGGAGTTTAAATTTTATATTAGGAGCAATGACTTGCCATGAGAAAGTTTTAAGTATGCATTTAGTGTCATATAGTTTACATTATTTAATGATTACTCTGATTTTAGCAGGACCTAGTGATCAGATTTCTTAATGGATAATGTAAATTAGAAACTTAAGTTAACTTTGGTTTCTAACATGTCTCTCAATCTACCAGTTTATTAATGCAAAAATGGAGCATATAGGGTCATCTCTGCCTTCTTTACTTGGTGACTATAAAGATATTCAGTTCCTCTTCCCAGCTTTGTGAAATGGAGAAATGGATAAGAGTTGTTGGTAGGATATATTGAGAGGGAAAGTGAATTCATCCCTTAATTTTGTCAACATTCACTAGTTACTTACTGAGCACTGTACTAAGTGCTGGAGGAAATGGAGCCTTAAGGAAAACATGACACATGCCCACAGGGGGATGGAAGTGGGCTGTTGAATGGTCAGTAAAACGGTAACCAAGTATTGATATTGTAATCACTCACTATATTCACCAACTGAATTAGAGATGAGAGTATGAGAAACTAATGGAAAGGAATTTAATTGGTTAAACTGAAGAATTTAGATGGACTAGTAATAGTCACTTCACAAAGACCAAGCAAAGAGAATAAAATTCCATGGAGAATGACATTACACTATATGTGGTCCATAGATGTATCTAGTCAACAGAGCAATATAAAACAACAAAAAGAAGAGGATTTAGGAGGTAAATTGGAGAATGGTAGAACAAAGTATCTAAAACAGTGCCGTTTAGAAAATTACTTCAAAAAGATGAAATGCACGAATGATTATATTAAAATGGCAATTTGTTTAAAGCTTAAAGTTTGTGGAAATTTTTCTATTTGTTGATTCTCTCTAGCTGGCTAGGCTCTGCACTCCTTCAATACAGAGAACACTGTGATGGAAAGTAATGTTGCATGGCTCTTAGGAGGATGTGGAATTAAGCAAAAACAACAATAAAAACCTGGATTCAAACCCTGACTGTAGAATTTATTAGTTTTTTGTTGTGAACTTGAATAAAGTAATCAGCAACAGAGTGACCCCCTTTCCAAAAGAAAGACAGAATTTTAGAACTAGGAGGAAACTTGATTATTTAACTCAAAACACTTATTTTACTGATAAGGAAGTGCAAATTCAAAGTTGGTAAGTTATTTGACTAAGTTCCCATAAATTGCTACTGTTCAGAGCTCCACAATCACAACCATGCTGAGAACATCATTCCCTTTTAGAGCAGAGATGGCAACCTTAAATGGTACCTGGAGTGCTTAGTAAACTTTGAAGTATCCCAATCAAAATTAAGGCACATCCACAGAAAAATCCCAGTGGTTGCATCTGATCAGTTTTCTTTTCAATTTCTAGGTTTGCCAGTTCTTGAGTGCAACTTTCTTCAACTCCCTCCTTGAAATATATCTTATTTGTGACTTCTTTCAATAGCCCTGCAAACTTTTTAAGCACACTCTACTTAATTTGTGCCTATATTTCCCATTTTTCTCTGCCGTTCATTATGGGTCCAACTAGACATGGGAAGAATTTCTCAAATAAAAGAAGCTGTAATATCAAAGAAAGGTAAGGTATGGGGAGAACTACAGCAGACAAATGACAATAAGACAGTAAAGTGCCTTGTGTCTCTTTCTACACATGACTAGTGTTACATGTATCCTAACATATTCATTTATATATAGATATAGTTGTATTATACCTATTGCTATATTTGCATAAATGTATATAGATATACCATAGCTATATGTGGATAGATAGACCTATATTATATCTGTAGCTATATCTATATAGATGTATATAGATATATAGATGTAGCTCTACCTATACCTCCGGTTAGGCAACTGCCAAGTATCTATAGAATCCTAAGTGGGATAATCCAGTGATCTACAACACAATGTCCATCTCAATCTGCTTGAGTTGAATACCCTTCATAACTGTTTGCTTCAGGAGAGAACTTGTGTTTAAATGGGAGCAGATGCAAGTGATAAACTGGAGTCAAAATTTGGAATTTCCTGATCTTCAACATAAATAGTTTCTTCATATTCTAGTGATGTTTGCTGGAACATCAGTATGCAGTAAAGTATACTATAAATGGCAAAACAGCATTTCTCCTGCTCTATGGCAAAGCCCCAAATATATTGACCTTGTTTTTGTCATATCAGGCTTTAGTGCCAAAACACTAAGTCTATTAAAGATACTTGCCGTATACATACAGTGCTTTGAACCCTTTTTAAATTTGTTCATCACTGACTTAATGCATAATAACTAGCCAATTAAAATGATTTTAGAATTGGCATATAAACATGTGGCCATTATAGCCATCTTTTCAAGAGTGGGAAAACTCCTGCTGAAGCTACAGCTGGAAAATAATTTGCTGAAAAATCAGCTGAAGCGGGAGGTTCCAGCTCATTGAAACTCAATTTATTATATGCTCAAATGACTCCTGGAACAGTGGAATATGTAGGCAGTACAACTAGACAAGGTGAATTCCGTGCTGATAACAAATGTGTAAAACTCCAGTACCTATTGGAGAAGTGATAGCAGCCAAAATTCTATACTTGCCAACTAGTAGAAAATGTGAACATGCTGTTAGATAATTAACATTTTCCTTATCATGCAGGACTGGGTAGTGAATATGTAACCCAACTTTTTTTTCCCCCTCTGGATAAGTTGCAACTTGAAAAAGCATATGATTAAAGCAAAGCGCAGTTTTCTGAGAAACTTTGTGATATGTGCTGTAAACTTGTGATCTTTTAGCTTGTGGTTTGGGTGTTTGATCCTCCTTTGTTCAGAGTATAGGTGACTACATTTTTAAGATGACAGATACGTAATCATGGACCTCAGTTAATAAGATCAAATGGGTGGTAGCTTAGACATCTTATCTTCTCACAATTCTGTTAAACTTGAAACTAAGTAGTATTGAAGATTTGCTATGCTGATACTATAACCCATTTGCCATCTTACTATTTATATGTATAGATAACCCTTGAATGGGAACTCTCAAAGCTACGCAATGTAATGTAGAATTCAAAATGGTCAGTGATACCAGTTATTAATATTATGACATTTTGAGCATTCATGTGCTTTTAGATGAAATGTGTTTATAATTGGTTTGAATTTCTAGTATTTTTATGCTAAAATGAAATTTAACTATTACCTGATGATGCTTAAACTATTGATAGAGTCATGTGGTCCAGACCTTTCTATATATTACAAGTATACTTAATATTTGCCACACATGTTGTGATAATTGAGAATATATTTGCAAACAGGAATTTTATTTTACCTTTCTCTTTAACCCAGATGATACCTCATTTCAAAGACAATTCTTTGCATTCCAAAAAGTGGCCTTATGATGTTACTTTGTTTTGTCCTTGTGCAAAGGGTTTAGCACAGACTAAATTCCAAATTGGTGTTCAGCATATATTTCTTGGAAACAATTGATTTGCACTTATTTTCTTTGAATCAGTTTAATCAAGACTGAAAGACCTCAATGGTTAGACCCTGTTATTCTCTCTTCCTTTTTTTTTTTCCCTTCTTCTCTCTAAACTTAAACTCATAACCGAGGAAATCATCATGATAACTAACTATCCACCATGACCATGAGTTCAACCATTGATATGATCAGTTGCTTCCACGGTGATGGTGATGATGATGATGATTGAATTTGTCCTTACTTATACTTTTAGAAAGTGAAGATAGGGATGTTAAGTAGCTAGGCAAACATATAGACCATAGGATAATAAATTGTAACTCTACAGCATATATCATACTGGCTAACTCATATTTAAAGTTTTTTCAGAAATTTGTTTTATCATTATCATCATCATCATCATTGCCATCATCTTCCTCATCCTCTTTATAACTTATTGAGTATCCACCATAGACCTGATCTTCTGCCAAGAGTCTTCTGTACATTATCTTTTGCTAAATCTAGCCCCTCTCCATTCACCTAACTACCTTCCTTCCTCACTTAACCTTGAGAATGCTATACCCATAGTATGCATTGTTCCTCTCTTGTGTTATCACCCTACTCTTCCTTTGATAAGCTTCAATAATACTTCATAACTTGTCCTTTAAATTTATATCATTAAGGAAATGTTCTACATTTATTAAAAATTCAGATTCCCTGCACTTCTCTTTATAATTAATCATATAATTATTTTATTAATGCCTATTTCCTCCATGGGAATGTAGCTCCATGAGGGTAGGGACTCTATCTAACTTATGTACTTATATATCTCCCTTGACTAGATAGTACAAGGCATATAGTTTAATAATCATTCTAAATATATAAATGATCTCATTTAGTCACCTCATTTAATCTTTCCAGCAACTCTATCTGTTAAGTATGGTTATGTCTAGTTTACAGATAAGGAAGTAGACAGAAGTTACATAAATTGACTGTAGTCTACTTTATAAGCAGTAAGTCCAGGATTCTAATGTTAGTTTTTTGGCTCCAAATTCCAAGATCCTTAACCTTAGATTATTGTTATTGAATCTTAGGTAAGATATTTATTCAGCTGACATATAACGAATATCAGACACTATGCTAAGTGGCAGGAATTGAAAGATAGCTAAGACTTAATCCTTGCTTTCAAGTAGTGCAGAGTCAAATGGATAAAATAGAAAAGCCTAAACATTTTTCTAAAGAGAAATAATCCAAATTTTGATTCAAATTCCAAAGCTATTTTCTCTTGCATCATATAAGATGAAATTCGTCTTCAGAGGATCTCTGGAAGACTGGAGTCATCAAAAACAAGAGATGTTGTCAGTTTTTATCCTAAATGAGAGAAGTCAGAGATATGTGAAGAAGAGGATTTAAATCACAATAATACATGATTAGGAAGTAGACACCTTTTTATTTCATAATGATAACCAGGGATAGCATTTCACTGAGGGGTGCAGCTTTTAGCATATGTATTTGTAGTCCCTTGTCCAGGATGGAATTTGTCAACTCAAGAATACTAAGTCAGGGCTTCCCTGGTGGCGCAGTGGTTGAGAGTCCGCCTGCCGATGCAGGGGACACGGGTTCGTGCCCTGGTCCGGGAAGATCCCACATGCCGCGGAGCGGCTGGGCCCGTGAGCCATGGCCGCAGAGCCTGCGTGTCTGGAGCCTGTGCTCTGCAGCGGGAGAGACCACAACAGTGAGAGGCCTGTGTACCGCAAAAAAAAAAAAAAAAAAAAAAAAAAAAGAATACTAAGTCAATTTAAAATTAGCTTCTAAAGTTTAGGGGTGATTGTTAAATTCACAATAGTGTACCTCATTACCATTTTATAATCTCTCACTAACAATAATGATAATTACAGATACTGAAAGATTGCTAATAGTTTTCTTTAATTCACATTGTGTCTTTATGTTCCAAAGTAGTTTTTTTAGTTGAAAAATAGGAAGGGTGCCACAAGAATGTTAAGTATCATGAATAAGATGGTATTCACAGTTCGTGTCTAAGCACACTCTTAACCTTTAGAGCTCCCAACTTACAGCCTGCTTCCTCTCAACATTACAGCAAAATTCCAGAAAGTCCAGAATCTATTATTTTTTAAATCACAAAGCATTAGTTAATATTCTTCTTTCGATATTAAAAAATAGGGTAAAAAGTGAAATACCCTCTTCACCCCACATCACCATAAATTGTATTTCCTTTCACAAGCGTTAGATTTATTTTCTTGTGTATTTCTTACATTTTTTATGTAAAAACACTTTATTTTTTTCTTATCTTTTTTTATTGGAGTATAATTGCCTTTCAGTGGTGTGTTTGTTAGTTTCTGCTGTACAACAAAGTGAATCAGCTTTATATATACATATATCCCCTCTCTCTTGAGCCTCCCTCCCACCCCACCCCCATCCCACCCCTGTAGGTCATCATAGAGCACCGAGTTGAGCTCCCTGTGCTATACAGCAGTTTCCCACTAGCTGTCTATTTTACACACTTTTTTTCCACAATGTATTTAAAGAGATATGCTTTCAGAAATGTAGTTTGGAGTTTTGTGTGTGTGTTTATGTGTTTGTGTGAATCTATGTTTTTACATAAATGTTCTTGAGTAATAATTGTGCACCTTTTTTTTCAGTTTAAATTATCTTGTGGAGAAATTCTGTAGATGGATAGATAGATAGAGAAATAGATAATCTATACATCTGTTTCAAACCTATGAATACTATTCTGCATTGTAGACATTTTGTTAAAGCATTTATTAAAGCATTATTCTATTTATGGAATTTAGAATACTTCCTTTTTTATATAAATAATAAGAACAGTGAATATCTTTCTACCTGCCTAAATGATAAGATTCTGCATTAGAAATTTACAAGCAGAATTGTGAGTAAAAGAGAATACACTTTAAAAAGTTTGATAGATAACTAAAAATTGGTTTCTAGGTATACATGATAATTTATTTCCTTACATCTTTGTCAGCATTAGATATTTTCACTCTTTCAGATATTTCATTGTTTTAATTTGCATTTCTTCAGATTACTTATTAGTCATTTGTATTTCTCCTTTTATAAATTTCTTGTTCATATACATTTCCATATTTTTTATTAGCTCCATTGTCTTCTATTGAATTTTAGGAGTTCTTTGTATATTCTAGGTATATGTATGTGAGAGAGAAAGAGAGAAATTAATACATATATAAGAGAGGGAGAGAGAAATTTTGCAAAATATTTTGTTTTATGTACTTACTTTCATTAACCTGGTGCCACATTGCTCAGTGGAGGGCTGGTAAATTTTACAGTAGTAATATTATTTATCAGATATTGAATATTATAAGAATAGGAGATGCTGAACTATATTTTTATATCTGTCACCATTTTTTTATTAAATCCTTCCAGATAGGAACTGATGTTTACACTTTATAATCATGAAAACTGAAGCTCAGTGAGATGATATGATTTGTCTAAAGTTAAACACTAGAAAATAAAGGAGTCAGAATTTCAGTCAGGTTATACTGGTTCTTCTGATTACACTGTGCTACTGATATCTGTATAGATCATGATATTAGTGGTATCTATTTATCTGTGTTGGTATCCATATCAACAGGTAGAGCTCTTGTTATATCAGTATTATGTAAATCTATGCTATGAATTAATTATAAGCATTAGGTGTTCTTCTAAAATACTTTATTCCTGTTTGGAGTAATGTAAAATATTGTGTCCTTGAAATTTTTAAGTTAGCATGGGAAATGTTGTATTTTACCTCACTAAATGTGTAAGAGTATCAACCAGTTTTCATTAAATAGTAACCAATTTAAGAAGTAGATATTCTTAAGGCAAAACAGTTAAATAGGTATTGTTATGTTTGATTATTCTATACTTTGTGACCCCTACTTCTCTTAAACTCATACTATCTCTACAGCCTGAAATCTTCATACTTTCCCTCCAAACTCATATTAATCCCTCCAACCTCCTGCACAATATACTATACCATGATAGAGTAGGCTTTCACAAATACCTGCTTTCTATGGCATAATACCACAACCCCAGACATGCATGAGTTTAGAACCTTAACAGATGATCAAACTAAAAGCCAGAGAAATACTGGGTTTGGCTGTTTAGGGTAGCTTAATATTGTGATTCTTTTAATAGAGGTCAGTGGTAAAGGGTATGCTTTTGAAGTTATTCGGGCCATGCTTTGAATTCTGCATTAGTTTTGTGACCTTGGAAATAGAACTGTATAACATCTCTGCACCTATTTTTATCTATTTAAAGATTGTTGTAATTGATTTTAGTAATTAAGGAAGATAATTTGTATAATATATTACCAGATATACAGAGAACTTCAATCAGTATTGATAATGATGATTATCAATCATTTGGAAAGTTAGCAAAAATCTTCACTGTTCTTCTCCTCTCTACTCCCACCCCTCAAATTTGGTTCCTATCAAAGCATATTCTTGGCCTGAGCTTAGACATTCCTTTCTCAAGAAGTTCTACCCAGGCTCTTCAGACTATCTCACAAAAAATCTCTCAGTGCCTTGTACATCTCATTTAATTGAACATATCAGACTGTAATTTTCCCTTTAATACCTGAATACTCTCCTATTTCCTTAGACTTTAAATTCCAAGAGGGTGGGGACTTTGTTTTGTTTTGTTTTTAAACTGCTATATCTCTCATCATGCTAGCATATGTCACAATTTTTGCAGAATTTTATAAAAGAATGAATCTGTACATGAATAAATGTTTTCTGATATAAATGTGTGTATGTCTGAAAGGGTGGTTGAATGGTCGGCCATATAGTTGGAAGCATGGGTAGGTGGATAGGTGAATGCATTTCCACGAAGACTAAGGAATAATGTTAATGTCAGTTACAATGGTGGCAAGTAGAGAATATATTTTTAGATTGGCTTTTTGAAATCATTTAAACTATACTAAATGTCATGCCTTCACAAAGTGCTGACCTCAACTGCCTCAGTGAGTGTAAATCCAAGGAAGTTGACAACATAGTGAATTTTACTTGGTATGTGGCAGGCTGAGTCTAGAGACTAAATAATATGTCACAATATGCTTAAGTTTTCCTCCCAACACATTAAGAAAACACCTCCATAAACACAGGTCCATCTCTACCTTCTATGTTCACTTAGCATATGGTTAAAATATGAGATATTTTATTTCATATACTGTACATTTCATTATTCTGTATTACAGAATCACTGGATTCTTTCGAGGTGATTCATTATGCAATTTAATCTGATAGTGAAAATCCCAATACAATGCAGAGTGACCTACAAATTTGCAATGAATTTTAAGCCATACATCTTGCTTAATGTGTGTGCTTATTTACCCAGCACATTGAAATGAAGTTTATCAGGTATTTGATTGTTAGGAAAACTGTAAATAGTCTACACATGTTCTGCATATTTTCAGATATTAAAACTATTGTTCAGCTTGATTTTATATCATTGAGATTTGACAATGGACCATATCCGCATCAGACTAGCACAGTAGATACAAGAGTGATGGGAAATGTTGTCTGCCACAGCTGTGGTACTGACCCCTATTTGCTAACCTTAAGAAGACTGCAAGGTAATTTTTTTTCCCCAAACTGACCTTTCCCATATTAATTACTCACATCCAATCTTGATTATGTTTCATCTGTCATTCTCCAGTATTAATTCCCTGTAAAACATGGTTGAATGCGTGTGAACTTGTCAGCCTCGTTTTGTAAAATTAATTAATGGTGATTGGATATATGAATTTTAACAATTTAGAATATGTTTACTGATGTAAAATATATTTTATAACATATAATTGTTTTCTTTGAAAAATGTTTTATATTTCTCTCAAGAGAAGGTTCCAAATTATATATACACCCAGGCAGCATATATCTATATATCTACATATAGATATAGATATGTATGTGCATCATAAGTAATATGTACTCTAGATATAAAGGAATAAATCTGAAATATAGAAAATAAGCACTTGTTTCAACCAAAGTACTACAGGGCAGATTTTATATTATTTATTTTTAAGGGTAAATCAGGTTCCAATTAAATGTCAAACATAATTTTGTATTCAAAATTTAATATATCTGATTGTCCTTAGAGAAAAGCTTAGAACACATGTCTTCTCATAATAGTGAACTATAAGGTTATAGCTCACTTTTTGGCAGGGTGCCACCCCATAAACTGCTTGGTAAAGCTACTAAAAACTTCAATCTGAAATACATTTATCTAAGTTAGGAGTTCGAATTTTCTATATAAAAAATGAAATGCCCTGGCGTCTCTTAGTTCTTAAAAAAGAGAGCAAATTCTAAATTCTGTTTATTTCCACATCTCTTCCTTTAACTGGTACAGACATAAATGCAAAATGAATGTTGACATATTTGTTTAGCATCCCTGAATGGATTAAACTGCTTTAGAAGTTCTTCTGTAATCAGGCTTGAAAAATAGAAACTAGCATTCACATCCCTGGATAGATTAAATTGTTTCAAAAGTTTCTCATTAATCAGACATGAAAAATATAAAAGTAGCAGTAGTCCTTTGAAAAGTACTTGAACTTTTCCTTGCAACAAACTTTTTTACAGTTTCACAGCATAATGCCATTTTTGATCATACACATACTAAATTATAAGAATGTATCTTGTCTGTGCTCTCTGTAGGTGAGCTGCTAAGCAGGAATGAATACTGTCCTTTGGGAAGTACAGTGTGTGTATCTAAAGAACACTAGGCCTGACTGTAGAGCTGCTAATTACTTGCGATGTGTCTTTGGACAAATAAAATGGAAAGAAAATATAATTTTTAAAAATTTGAACTTTTTTCTAGGAGAATTGAAAATATTTGTTATTCTTCATAATGATTCTGTAAGTTTAACAGTGTTATACCCACTTTAGAGATGAGGAAACAGAGTTACAAAGATATGAATTGACTTGTCTCATATAATATAGCTGTTAAATAGTAGAGACAATATTCAATATTAGACCTATCTCACCCCAAAGTTCCTGTTCCTCCCATTCTGTGCTATTTCTCTGATACTAGTTTTTTTTCCTTGTGAAATGAAGAGATTAGGTTATATTATTAGTACTTTGTCTCTCAAATTCTCTAAATTCTTGCTGAACAAGCATTGAAACTTGGGATAAGGAAAGATTCATTTATTATAGAAATGATATCATTCTAACATTGTGAGTTCTTAACCTCATTTTTATTACTCAGCCAATGAGTATCAATGACTCAAACTTTGTTAGGCACCATGCAGGCAATAAAGACATATGAACCACTAAGTTTTTATTTCATTTGATAAATTTACCCATAGGTTTGAAGGTAGTTAATAATGAATCACCAATAGTTACATTAATTCTCTTAACAGTCTTGCCATTCATACGTTATTCTTTTTTAAAGTTGTATGACATTGAGCTGTTTCAATTGCCAAATAGTGACCAGGAAGGACAGGTCATATTCTCTGTTTTTAAGGAATGTTTTGAAATTTAAAATCTATATAAATAAATTTTAATTTCTATTTTTTCCTCACATGCAAAAATCATTAGATTCATTTCATTCATTTAGAAGGGTATATTTACTATGGCTTATACACAACTTTGAGCTTTGTTTCAAAGAGGCAATTGTACTATAGAGCAGCTTGGGTAGTCAAACAAGAAGTCAAAATTTTAGTCAAGTGTCTCATGACACAAAGGATGCCAGTATTATTAGGATGTCATAGTCATATTTCTGATTTCAACCATGATGGAGTAATCTGTATCTGACTTGCCTCCGTATACACACTGTGGAATTGTGTAAGATATATGAGGCCACTATATTCAGACACTGGATAATAAGCAGTACCTGGAACAGGTCTTTGAGAAAAGAAAAATGTAAAAGATATATTCAACTTCCATTCCAGATTTTTACATGGAGATACTTTCTAAAATGTGGCCCAAGGGAATGGAACTCAAATAGAAACGAGGGATCTCACTGACTGGAGAAAATAGAAATCACAGTTTGGGGTTGCTGAGGGGTGCTGGAATTTGTGGATCAGGGTCTTAGGGACGAGATCTGTGCAACGAAGGAGTCCTGGAAATCTGTATAAGTGTCCACTTGAATATTTAGCCAAAGATTAATATGTGCATGTGATAAAACACTGCAATACTTGGCAGAGAACAGCTATTGAAGGTCTGTGAGCTGAAAACAAAAAAATTCAGAAATTACACAATGATGGGACACACTGGTGATCATGTAGTCAATAGTGGAGAAAGCTTTCTGAACTCACCAAATATTCTGTTGATTCCTCAGGAAGCCCAAACTTTGCAGTAAGTTTATTTTAGCCTCATTCTAACAAAGCTTAAAACAAAGCTTCAGTGGGATAAAATTGTACAACTCAATAACTGTTAAAAAAAAAAAACAACAACACAATTTAGACTCTAAAAATATTGTCCACAATATTAAGAATAACTCTAAAATGAGTAACCATTCCCTCTTCACCCTCACTAAAAAGTAAGATGAACCATAAATGAGAGAAAAAATTAGTCAGTAGAATATTACCAGAGACTCCATGTATATTGGAATTAGCAGACAAGAACTTTAAAAAAGCTATTATGGAAATTTTCATTGTTTTAGTGAAAATATGTACAAAATGAATGACAAATGGAGAAATTCAACTGAGAAATTTTTTAAAATATGAAACTAGCAAATGGGCATTCAAGAAATAAAATTTTTCTGTACAGGTAAGCTGTAGACTAGAAAATAGAGAAGAAAAAATTCAATAGACTTAAAGGCATATCAGAAGAAATGAAACAAACTAAAGCACATTAAAAAAAACTAGAAAAAACAAATGTGTTAGTGACTTGTGGGAAAAGAAATGTCATGTTGTCTAATGTATATGTAATCAAAGAAACAGAAGAAAGGAGAGGGATCTTCCAAATCTGACAAAATATAAAACTCACAGATCAAAGGAAAACTTACACAGAGTCAAGTCTTGAAAATCAGAGACAAGGGGAGAATATTATAAGTGGCCAGAGATTATAAGAAGCTTTATATATCAAAGAACAATGAAAAACTACTGACTTCTTATCAGATACAATGTAAGTCAGTAGATAAAAGAATCATATTTTTAAAGGACCAAAGAAAAAAAAAAGCCACACAGAAACCTAATCCTATGGGTTATATCTTTTAAAGATAATGGTAAAACAAAGACATTTTAGTATACGCTAAAGCTGAGAAAACTTGTTACAAGCAGAATTTCATTAAAGGAATATTAAAGGATGTTTGTTCCTCAAGGTGAGTGAAGATAATATCAGAAGGAATCTAAGATTTACATGAAGGGATGAAAACTAGAGGAAACAGTTAATATGTAAGTTAATAAAAATAATTTATTTTATTGGCCAAAAAGTTCATTCGGGTTTTTCATACCCTCTCACAGAAAGACCAGAACAAACTTTTTAGCCAACCCAATATTTAAAAAATTAACACCCAGTATAATAGCAATATGTTTTGGATGTAAAATATGTGTAAAGTAAACATATATAACAATATCACAAAACTCTGGAGGGTGGTAAATGAAATTGTTGTAAGCTTCTAAGATTACATGTGAAGTTGTAAATATTATTTAAGGTATACTTTAATCCTTCCAGAAATCACAAAGATTATGAAAAAAGAGATATACCTAATGAGTCGATAGAGGAGATAAAAGCTGAACACCAAACAATACTTTACTAATCAAAAGAAGACAGGAAAGGAAGGAAAAAGAGAAATGAAGAGAAGAAAAATGGAGAAAATATAACATGGTAGACTTAAAATCAACCATTTCAATAATTGTATTCAATGCTAGTTGACAAAGCCTTCAAAGCAGTAATTGTCATATTAAATGAAAGCAATCAAAACCCAAATATATTCTGTTTACAAGAGAAGAAATTTAAATTTAAGGAGACAGACTAGAAGTAAAAGGATGAAAACAAAATATTCTATGTGAAGACTAAATCACAATAAAGCTGAAGTGGATATATTATTATCAGAAAAATTAAACCTCAAGACAATGCATTTTACTAGCAAAATAGAGGAATATTTATTCAGGATTAAACCTGCAATAAATCAAGAAGATATAGCAACCCTAAATATGTATGTACCTAATAAAAGGGCATTAGAATACAGAAAAACAGAAACTGACAGAACCCAAGGACAAATTCACACTCAGATATAGATACTTATCTCTCTAACAGAAGTGGGTAAAGCAAGGTGGCAGAAAATCAGTAAGGATAGATTTAAACAACCAACTTGATAGATTATCAGCCATCTTAAACTAATTGACATTCGTAGGAGTCCAACCAGTATCAACAAAATACACATTTTTTTGAAATGCACTTTATATTTTTCATGAAATAGATCATACTCTATACCATACATTTTCAGTAAATTTCAAAGGATTTAATTCATCCAGAGTATGTTAACTGATTAAAATAGAATTATATTAAAAACCAATATCAGAACAAAATTTGAAAACTTCCTAAAATTTAGAAATTAAACTACATATTCCTAACATTATTAAATTACCTTTGGGTCAATGAAGAAGTCAGAAAAAGAAGTAGATAATCATTAAAATGGAAATCAAAAAAGGTATATCAAAATTCATGGAATGCGTCAAAAGCAGTGCTCAGAGAAGAATTTATGCTTGAAGTGATTTTATTAGTAAAGAAGAAAGTATAAAATTAATTATCTAAAATTCTACATTAAGAAAGCAGAAACATAAGAATAAATGCAATATAAGCAAAGAAATAAAGATAAAAGTGCAATCATATAAAATGTAGAAACCATTGGGAAATGAAAATTTTAAATTTGACATTTTAAAAATATTAAAACTTTGACAGACTGCCCTGCTAATAATAGTGAAAAAAAACAGAAAACAAGTAGAGTCAATGATAGTGTTCATTAAATATCCTATTATTACTAAAAGAAAATAAGGGAATTTATAAATAATTTTATACAGATACCTTTTACAATTTTTATTATGTTAACAATTAAAATGAAAGATACATATTATCAAAATTGACACTAGAAGAAACAAAGACTCTGAGTAACCTTATTTCTATTAAAGAAACTAGATTTGTATTTGTAATTAAGAACTTTCCCACAAAGAGAGGGTCTGTCCCAGATGTATCTAAGAAATAAGTAATACCAGTCTTCCATAAATTCTTTCAGGAAATAAAGAGAGGGAACACATTCCACCTCAGCATAACGGTGATACCAAAATCAGACAAGAACATTACAAAAATTAAAAAAAATAAATTACAAGGAATATCCCTCATGACTATTCATGTAGAAGTTCATGACAAATCATTAGCAACTTGAATATAGTAATATATGTATGAAGGATGATACACCATGGCCAATTTGTTTTAATTCCGGGAATGCTAGTTGGTTCAACATTTGAAAATCAGTCACCAGACTAACATAATGAAAAGTAAAATCCATAAGGTCAGTTCAATAAATGCAGAAAAACCATTTGATAAAAATTAATACCCATTCATAATAAAAGCATCCAGAAAACTAGGAATAAAGGGTACTTTCTTATTCAGAAAAAGAGCATCTTAGAAAATCTTGCAGCCAACAAAATATTTAATGATGAGTGAGTGAATAATTTTTTTTTCTAACATTAGAAACAAGGCAAATGTAACTCCTCTTACCAGTTCTTTCAACATTATATAGTGGGACCTATCCATAAGTAAAACAAAACACAAATCTTCAAAGGGGGAAGTAAGACTCTTCATTTACACACAACATGAATATAAAAAGTCCTAATATGTCTACCAAAAATATACTAGAGCTAATATATTTAGAAAGTTCCCAGGATAAAAATATACATAAATATTACTGAGAGAAATTAAGGCATATCTAAATAAATTAATTAATTGTATTTATTGGATTGATTAAATGAATTGTTTGGAACACTTACTGTAAATAAGCTTTCAGTTATCCCCAAATTGATGTATAGATAAAATGACACCTCAATCCAAATGCCATCAGGTTTTAAATTTGTTTTTGGTAAAATTAACAGATAATTCTAAAATTTATATAGAAATACAGAGGACCTTGAATAGTCAAGCACTCTTTAAAAAGAAAAAAAAAAACTGGAATACCTTTACTACCTGATTCAAACTTACTATAAAGCTACGTTAATCAAGCCAGTGTGGTATTGAAATAAGGTTTGACAATTAGGCCAATAAAACAAAATAGAGTCCTGAAGTAAAACCAGTCATACATGTTCAGTATATTTTCAACAAAGCCATCAAAGGAATGCAATGGGTGAAAAGCAAGTCTTTTCAACCAGTGCTTATGAAGTAATTCAAAATCTATATAAAGAAATATGACCCCTGGAGAGGACCTTCAAGATGACGGAGGAATAAGACGTGGAGATCACCTTCCTCCCCAGAAATACATCAAAAATACATCTACATGTGGAACAACCCCTACAGAACAACTACTGAATGCTGGCAGAAGATCTCAAACTTCCCAAAAGGCAAGAAGCTCCCCACGAACCTGGCTGTGTGGCTTACAGGGTCTTCATGCTCTGGCCGTGTGTCAGGCCTGAGCCTTGGAGGTGAGAGAGCCAAGTTCAGGACATGGGACCACCAGAGACTTCCCGGCCCCACATAATATCAATTGGCAAGAGCTCTCCCAGACATCTCCATCTCAATGCTAAGAGCCAGCTCCACTCAACAACCAGCAAGCTCCAGTGCTGGACACCGCATGCCGAACAACTACCAAGACAGGAACACAAACCAACCCATTAGCAGAGAAGCTGACTAAAATCATAATAAGTTCACAGACACCCCAAAACACACCACCAGACTCAGTCCTGCCCACCAGAAAGACAAGATCCAGCCTCATCCACCAGAACACAGGCACGAGTCCCCTCCACCAGGAGGCCTAGACAACCTACTGAATCAACCTTACCCACTGGGGACAGACACCAAAAACAACAGGAAATATTAATCTGCAGCCTGCGAAAAGGAGACACCAAACACAGTATGTTAAGCAAAATGAGAAGACAGAGAAATACACAGCAGATGAAAGAGCAAGGTAAAACCCCACCAGACCAAATAAATGAAGAGGAAATAGGCAGTCCACCTGAAAAATAATTTGGAGTAATGATAGTAAAGATGATCTAAAATCTTGGAAATAAAATGGAGAAAATACAAGAAACGTTCAACAAGGACCTAGAAGAACTAACGAGCAAACAAACAATGATGAACAGCACAATAAATGAAAATAAAAATTCTCTAGAAGGAATCAATAGCAGATTAACTGAGGCAGAACAACAGATAAGTGACCTGGAAGATAAAATAGTGGAAACAACTACCGCAGAACAGAATAAAGAAAAATGAATGAAAACAATGGAGGACAGTCTCAGAGACTTCTGGGACAACATGAAAGGCACCAACATTCGAATTATAGGGGTCCCACAAGAAGAAGAGAAAAAGAAAGGGACTGAGAAAATATTTGAAGAGATTATAGTTGAAAACATCCCTAATAGGGGAAAGGAAAGCATCAAGTCCAGGAAGCTCAGAGAATCCCATACAGGATAAGTCCAAGGAGAAACATGCCAAGACACATATTAATCAAACTACCAAAATTAAATACAAAGAAAAAATATTAAAAGCAGCAAGGGAAAAACAGCAAGCATCATACAAGGGAATCCCCATAAGGTTAACAGCTGATCTTTCAGCAGAAACTCTGCAAGCCAGAAGGGAGTGACAGGACATATTTAAAGTGATGAAAGGGAAAAACCTACAACCAAGATTACTCTACCCAGTAAGGATCTCATTCAGATTCAACAGAGAAATTAAAACCTTTACAGACAAGCAAGAGCTGAGAGAATTCAGCACCACCAAGCCAACTTTACAACAAATGCTAAAGGAACTTCTCTAGGCAGGAAAGAGAAGAGAAGGAAAAGACCTACAAAAACAAAAACAAAACAATTAAGAAAATGGTAATAGGAACATACATATCGATAATTAACTTAAATGCTAAAACTGAAAGTCGTAGACTGGCTGAATGGATACAAAACCAAGACCCATATATATGCTGTCTAGAAGAGACCTACTTCAGACCTAGGGACACATACAGACTGAAAGTGAGGGGGGGGGGTGGAAAAAGTTATTCCATGCAAATGGAAATCAAAAGAAAGTTGGAGTAGCACTACTCATATCAGACAAAATAGACTTTAAAATAAAGACTATTACAAGAGTCAAAGAAGGACACTACACAGTGATCAAGGGATCAGTCCAGGAAGGAGATATAACAATTGTAAATATTTATGCACCCAACATAGGAGCAGCTCAACACATAAGGCAAATGATAACAGCGATAAAAGGGCAAATCAACAGTAACACAGTAATAGTAGGGGACATTAATACCCTATATTCACCAATGGACAGATCATCCAAAATGAAAATAGGGCTTAGATGGTGGCGCAGTGGTTGAGAATCTGCCTGCTAATGCAGGGGACACGGGTTCGAGCCCTGGTCTGGGAAGATCCCACATGCCGTGGAGCAACTAGGCCCGTGAGCCACAACTGCTGAGCTTGCACATCTGGAGCTTGTGCTCCGCAACAAGAGAGGCTACGACAGTGAGAGGCCCACACACTGTGATGAAGAGTGGCCCCCGCTTGCCACAACTAGAGAAAGCCCTTGCACAGAAACAAAGGCCCAACACAGCCAAAAATAAAAAAATAAAATTAATTAATTAATTAAAAAGAATAAATAAGGAAACACAAGCTTTAAATGACACATTAAAAGGGATGGACTTAATCGATATTTATAGGACATTCCATCCAAAAACAACAGAATACACTTTCTTCTCAAGTGCTCATGGAACATTCTCCAGGATAGATCATATTTTGGGTCACAAATCAAGCCTCAATAAATTTAAGAAAATTGACATCGTATCAAGTATCTTTTCCAACCACAACACCGTGAGACGTAGATATCAATTACAGGAAAAAAAAACTGTAAAAAAATTAAAACACATGGAGGCTAAACAATACACTACTAAATAACCAAGAGATCACTGAAGAAATAGAAGAGGAAATCAAAAAATACCTAGAAACAGATGACAATGAAAACAGGATGGCCCAAAACCTATGGGATGCAGCAGAAACAGTTCTAAGAGAGAAGTTTATGGGAATACAATCCTACCTCAAGAAATAAGAAAAATCTCAAATAAACAACCTAAGCTTACACCTAAAGCAATTAGAGAAAGAACAACAACAAAAACAGAACAAAAAAAACCCCCAAAGTTAGCAGAAGGAAAGAAATCATAAAGATCAGATCAGAAATAATGAAAAGTAAATGAAGGAAACAATAGCAAAGATCAATAAAACTAAAAGTTGGTTCTTTGAGAAGGTAAACAAAATTGATAAACCATTAGCAAGACTCATCAAGAAAAAAGGGAGAAGACTCAAATCAACAGAATTAGAAATGAAAAAGGAGAAGTAACAACTGACACTGCAGAAATACAAAGGATCATGAGAGATTGCTACAAGCAGCTATATGCCAAGAAAATGGACAACCTGGAAGAAATGGACAAATTCTTAGAAAAGCACAACCTTCTGAGACTGAACCAGGAAGAAATAGAAAATATAGAAAGACCAATCACAAGCACTGAAATTGAAACTGTGATTAAAAATCTTCCCACACACAAAAGCCCAGGACCAGTTGGATTCACAGGTGAATTCTATCAAACATTTAGAGAAGAGCTAACACCTATCCTTCTCAAACCGTTCCAAAACATAGCAGAGGAAGGAACACTCCCAGACTCATTCTATGAAGCCACCATCATCCTGATACCAAAACCAAACAAAGATGTCACAAAAAAGAAAACTACAGGCCAATATCACTGATGAACGTAGATAAGAAAATCCTCAACAAAATACAAACAGAATCCAACAGCACATGAAAAGGATCATACACCATGAGCAAGTGGGGTTTATCCGAGGAATGCAAGGGTTCTTCAATATACTCAAATCAATCAATGTGATACACCATATTAACATATTGAAGGATAAAGAACCATATGATAATTTCAATAGATGCAGGAAATGCTTTCAACCAAATTCAACACCGATTTATGATAAAAACCCTCCAGAAAATAGGCATAGATGGAACTTACCTCAAAATAATAAAGGCCATAAAGGACAAACCCACAGCCAACATCATTCTCAATGGTGAAAAACTGAAACTATTTCCACTAAGATCAGAAACAAGACAAGGTTGCCCACTCTCATAACTATTATTCAACATACTTTTGGAAGTTTTAGCTACAGCAGTCAGAGAAGAAAAAGAAATAAAAGGAATCCAAATTGGAAAAGAAGTAAAGCTGTCACTGTTTGCAGGGTACCTGATACTATACATAGAGAATCCTAAATATGCTACTAGAAAACTACTGGAGCTAATCAACAAATTTGGTAAAGTAACAGGATACAAAATTAATCCACAGAAATCTCTTGCATTTCTATACACTAATGATGAGAAATCTGAAAGAGAAATTAAGGAAACACTCCCATTTACCATTTCAACAAAAAGAATAAAATACCTAGGAATAAACCTACCTAAGGAGACAAAAGACCTGTATGCAAAAAACTATAAGGCACTGATGAAAGAAATTAAAGATGATACAAACAGATGGGAAATTATACAATGTTCTTAGATTGGAAGAGTCAGCATTGTGGAAATGACTATTCTACCCAAAGCAATCTACATATTCAATGCAATCCCTATAAAACTACCAATGGCATTTTGCACCGAACTAGAACAAAAAATTTCACAATTTGTATGGAAACACAAAAGACCCCGAATAGCCAAAGGAATCTTGAGAAAGAAAATCGGAGGTGGAGGAATCAGGCTCCCTGACTTCAGACTATACTACCAAGCTACAGTAATCAAGACAGTATGGTACTGGCACAAAGACAGCAATATGGATCAATGGAACGGGATAGAAAGCCCAGAGATAAACCCACACACATAGGGTCACCTTATCTTTGATAAAGGAGGCAAGAATATACAATGGAGAAAAGACAGCCTCTTCAATATGTGGTGCTTGGAAAACTGGACAGCTATATGTAAAAGAATGAAATTAGAATACTCCCTAACACCATACACAAAAATAAACTCAAAATGAATTAAAGACCTAACTGTAAGGCCAGACACTATAAAACTCTTAGAGGAAAACATAGGCAGAACAGTCCATGACATAAATCACAGCAAGATGCTTTTTGACCCACCTCCTAGAGAAATGGAAATAAAACGAAAAATAAACAAATGGGACCTATTGAAACTTAAAAGCTTTTGCACAATGAAGGAAACCATAAACAAGATGAAAAGACAACCCTCAGAATGGGAGAAAATATTTACAAATGAAGCAACGGACAAAGGATTAATCTCCAAAATATACAAGCAGCTCATGCAGCTCAATATTAAAAAACAAACAACCCAATCCAAAAATGGACAGAAGACGTAAATAGATATTTCTCCAATGAAGATATACAGATTGCCAACAAACACATGAAAGGATGCTCAACATCACTAATCATTAGAGAAATCAAACCAAAACTACAATGAGGTATCACCTCACACCAGTCAGAATGGCCATCATCAAAAATCTACCGACTATAAATGCTGGAGATGGTGTGGAGGAAAGGGAACCCTCTTGCACTGTTGGTGGGAATGTAAATTGATACAACCACTATGGAGAACAGTATGGAGATTTCTTAAAAAACTAAAAATAGAACTATCATACAACCCAGCAATCCCACTCCTGGGCCTATACCCTGAGAAAACCATAATTCAAACAGAGTCATGTACCACAATGTTCATTGCAGCACTATTTACAATAGCCAGGACATGGAAGCAACCAAAGTGTCCATCAACAGATGAATGGATAAAAAAATATGTGGCACACATACAGTGGAATATTACTCGGCCATAAAAAGAAACAAAATTGAGTTATTTCTAGTGAGGTGGTTGGACCTAGAGTCTGTCATACAGAATGAAGTCAGAAAGGGAAAAACAAATACCTTATGCTAACACATATATATGGAATCTAAAAAAAAAAGGCTCTGAAGAACCTAGGGTCAGGACAGGAGTAAAGACGCAGATGTAGAGAATGGACTTGAGGACATGGGGAGGGGGAAAGGTAAGCTGGGTAGAAGTCAGAGAGTGGCATTGACATTTATACACTACCAAATGTAAAATAGATAGCTAGTGGGAAGCAGCTGCATAGCACAGGGAGATCAGCTCCATGCATTGTGACCACCTGGAGGGGTGGGATAGGGAGGGTGAGAGGGAGACGCAAGAGGAAGGGGATATTGGGATATATTTATATGTATAACTGGTTCACTTTGTTATACAGGAGAAACTAACCCAACAATGTAAAGCAATTATACTCCAATAAAGGTGTTTAAAAAAAAAAGAATAAATATGACCCTTAACTCCTATTCATACCATTTATAAGCATTAATGCAAGATGGATGATGTACCCAAAGATAACAGCAAAACGATAAAGCTTGCAAATAAAAACACTTGAGAAATTCCTCATGACGTGGTGGGAGGGTAGGGCTAGGGGCTGATGTATGTCAATCCTAATCTATCAGTTCATCCCACCCTTCCTTTCTCCCCTGTGTCCACATATCTGTTATCTATGTCTGTGTCTCTATTCCTGCCCTGCAAATAGGTTCATCTGTCCCATTTTTCTAGATTCCACATATATGCGTTAATATACGATATTTGTTTTTCTCTTTCTGGCTTACTTCACTCTGTATGACAGACTCTAGGTCCATCCACATCTCTACAAATGACCCAATGTCATTCCTTTTTATGGTTGAGTAATATTCCATTGTATATATGTACCACATCTTCTTTATGCATTCATCTATCGTTGGACATTTAGGTTGTTTCCATGTCCTGGCTATTGTAAAAAGAGTTGCAATGAACATTGTGGTACATGACTCTTTTTGAATTATGGTTTTCTCAGGGTATATGCCCAGCAGTGGGATTGCTGTGTCGTATGGTAGTTCTATTTTTAGCTTTTTAAGGGACCTCCATACTGTTTTCCACAGTAGCTGTATCAATTTACATTTCCATTTGTAATGTATATAGCTAGAGGGAACATGCTGTAAAGCACAGGAAGCTCAGCTTGGTGCTCTGTGATGCCCTAGATATGTAGGATGGGGGTGGGGTGGGAGGGAGATCCAAGAGGTAGGGGATATAGGTATACATATAGCTGATTCACTTCCTTGTACAGCAGAAACTAACACAGCATTGTAAAGCAATTACACTCCAATAAAAAAATTAAAAAAATAAAAGGTCTGAATATTGTTTCTTAAAATACAAAAAATATAAATTTTTAAAATTAGGAAGAAAAAGACACGATGAGCCATTAAAAATGGATAAATTTCACTTCTGCCCTTTGATGACATAATTAAGACAATGGAAAGGCAAGTCAGAAACAGAAAATAGTTTCAAAACATATACATGACAAAGACTATTGCCTGTTAAATACAAATACGAACTCACATAAAGATAATGCCAGGTTTCCCCTAAGTCTTCCTTAGAAACTAGTGGAAATTTAAAATAATACACCAGTGAAAGTGGAATATGGTAGAACTACTCTGGAAAAAAATTATTTATTAATTTAAATATATGCTTATCATTTAATCCTAGGTATTTACCAAAATAAATGAAAACATATCAACATGAATTGTACATGAATATATAATTTGTACAGAATATTAATAGCATATATATTCATAGTAGTCCAAAACTGGGGAGAAAAAAACACAGTAGAATAGAAAACTAAATTCTGTGTTACTCCAGTGGCAATACAATAGTGATAACTATTCAGTTATTACAGTGCATAATAATATGGATGATCTTAGAAACATACTATTGAGTTGGAGAAGATACAAAATTCCTTTTTGTATAAACTGTATGATTATAGCTATATAACGTCTAAACTGTCAGTAGTGTGAGAAGTCAAAATGGTGGTTACCCTTTTTTTTAAAAATTTTTATTGGAGTATAGTTGCTTTACAATGTTGTGTTAGTTTTTGCCGTACAGCAAAGTGAATCAGTTATACGTATATATATATCCCCTCTTTTCTAGATTACCTTCCCATTTAGGTCACCACAGAGCACTGAGTAGAGTTCCCTGTGCTATACTGTAGGTTCTCATTAGTTATCTATTTTATACATAGTAGTGTATATATGTCAATCCCAATCTCCCAGTTCATCCCACCACCCCCTTCCCCCTTTGGTATCCATAGGTTTGTTCTCTGCATCTGTGTCTCTATTTCTGCTTTACAAATAAATTTATCTGTACCATTTTTCTAGATTCCACATATAAGCAATATTATACGATATTTGTTTTTCTCTATCTGGGTTACTTCACTCTGTGTGTGACAGTGTCTAGGTCTATCCACATCTCTGCAAATGGCACTATTTCGTTTCTTTTTATGGCTGAGTAATATTCCATTGTATATATGTACTACATCTTCTTTATCCATTCCTCTGTTGATGGACATTACTGTTGGTGGGAATGTAAATTGGTACAGCCACTATGGAGAATAGTGTGGCGGTTCCTCAAAAAACTAAAATAGAACTACCATATGACCCAGCAATCCCACTCTTAGGCATATACCCAAAGAAAACCATAATCCAAAAGGATATATGCACCCCAGTGTTCATTACAGCACTATTTACAATAGCCAGGACATGGTGGTTACCCTTTGAGGGGGCAGTTTGTAAAGGGGCATGATCGTACTTCTTGAGTTCCAATGATATTGTTTCTTGATTTGGATGCTGCATAGAAGGCTTTCTTAATTTTTTAAAAATCCATTGTGCCGTAAACCTATGATTTGTGCTTTCTTCATCATCTTTGTTATATACTTTTTAAATTACACAAAAATGTTGTAGGATTTCAGAAATGGTCATATGAGCTTGAGGTAAAACTGGGATTTAGTATGACTTTTGAAACATGATTAGAATTACATTATCCCAAATATTTTTATTCTAATAGTCATAATTTTGTATACAACATCTAATGCAATGTTTGGGAAATAGTAGGCACACAATTGCATTCATTTTTGTTTCAATAATGAAATTGAGTGAGTTACTACTATATATAAAACCAAGTGTAATATTTATTATTATTTTCACAAAAGTAAAAATATGATGGGAGTAAAGGCACTCAGGGGTGATCAGAGCAATGTATTTTTCTTAATGTATTAAATTCTAATATAGTAAGATATATAGATGATCAGTCAAACTTGTAGCGACTTACTACACATGATTTTTCATTTAATTATTTTTTGCCATAACGGCTCTTGAAAGCTGAAACCTTTATTGACAATGGCTTGTTTTTTCAGTACAATGAATTTTTAATCCTAAAACATTCTAAATAACATGTATTTTTACATGACAATTTCAGGCAATGAAACACTCATTAATTTTCATGGCACTAGTTTATATTCAGAACATATCGTACAGAACAAAATTGAATTGTGCACCATTGAATTCTTAATGATCCCTACATGCTTTTCTTTGTCTATGTATGCTAAGTGAGAAGGAAGTGGAGGTAGCATCCTTGATAAATATTTGTTCGTATTTAGGTTTTGCATTTGTTTTTGAAGTACCCTAATGTTTGTCTGTAATTTTGCACCAAAAATACTTTAACTTAATATTTAAGTATGGACTGAGTGCAAGATGACTATGAACCTGTAAAGTCTGTAAAGCTGGTGAAGAAAATGTATCAAAAAGAATGAAATTTTTTCTAAAGAATGACTCCCTTACACACATTCTCTGCCAGTCACCAGCTACGATTACACATCCTGCTTTGGCAAGCACAATATAAATTCATTATATTGCACGTTATGTACAAACTACTGTGTTTATTTTCAAATTGTTACCTATCACTTGTATAAACTTGTTTTTATTACAAATTTATATAATTTTCCACCTGTAAAATTGTGTATCTTGGGTTAGGTTGGACCGCATCATAATTTTTCTTGTTAGAATTAAAGGAAAATATTTTTTCATGTTACTCTGTTTTTTCTTAGCAGTAAGGTTTATAGTAATGAGTTGAAGTAAGCAAGGGATGGGTGTGTATGATCTTCTGAGAAGACCAGTAACTCTAATTACAATAAAAATTTTAAGGAATTAGCATTTTACAGACAAAATATATTTTTCCTTTAAATGGAAGTGTCAACTATTACAGACTGGTGGTTCTTCTTAATTTCTACATTTGTTCACTTAAATCTCCTTCAGATTTCCAAGTTCAGCATGTTCAAAAACAAACTCATGATGTGCCATCCTCAAAAACCAAAGGTTCCCTCTTTTGAATTTCCTGTTTTGTTTAATAATCTTGAACTCACTTACCACCTTAAAAACCATGATCAATCCTCACCTCTCCTCTGTGAAATGCTTCCCTCAAAGTGTTAAAAAAAAATCTCACCATCAGTTCAGACATCTTTATAAATGAGCCTGACTTTTTCTCTGATTTGTGAATGCACATTTAATATGCACATACTCAACAGCCAATATATACCCGTGCTTATATTTTCTGTTCTCTGGGAAGTCACAATCTAGTGAGGTAGAGGGGTCTTTTGCTTTCTTCCTCTCCGCATACATTTTTTTCTTTCATTAATGTGCTCATCAGTAGAGAAGTTAGAATTATGAATCCTTCATCACTATTAAAAAACCTCTTGGGATGTGTCCAGGAAAAGCCAGCATTCCCATTAATTTATGCACTTATTCCAAAACAAGGGAATGTTTTTGCTTGTCAGGCCCCATATTACCAGTGGAGTGATATAGTGATGAATTAAGATGCAGGATATGCCCTGCAGGAATCAATTGTCCACTAGAAGAGAAAAGTATTCAACAAATGATTAAATAAAATGTGGTCAGGTCAACACAGTACTCTGTGGGAATATTGTGGAGAAACCTCTAAGCTTGTCTTTGACAGGACTAAGAAGGCAGTCTGGAGGAAATGACTTTTAAACTATGGGTAATCTGAGTTATCTAGGGAAGAACTGAGAGGAATATGTCTCATTTGAAAAATGTGGAAAGGATTGAATGCAAAAAGAGTCCTCTATGAGCCTGTAACTTCTGTAAAACTGGTGAAGAAAATGTATCAAAAAGAATGAAATGTTTCTGATACATTTCTTCTGTTTCTCTTCTTCCCCTGTTAGAGTATTATAGATGCTGTTTATCAACTACCCAATATTCAACACCTCAGTGTTGAATCCTCCTTTCTAACAGTAGCCAGATTTTCCTTTGGCCTTGCTCCCCTTCCTCAAGGCAACCCAGTGGAAAGTGACACTACCTCAGGCTCTTGGGTTGGGCACTCATTTATTTAAGCTAATCAGCACTTTCCAACCCTCTACCTTAAATAGTCCAATCCCAGTGAACTTCACTTGGAATCTCCTTCTGGGTGGGGTGATGTACACATGTGAAGACTAGAAATGCTGTAATGATTTTTCCATCATTGCAAGATATCAGCCGTGGAATGAAGCTGACACTGAAAGGCAGATCAGAAGGCAGAAAGAAATTAATTCCAGCCTCTTAATCAAACGAAGTTTGAAGACAAACTTATCTCTAAACTTTCAATTGTGTGAGACAGTAAATTCCCTTCATCATGCATTGCATGTTGGGTTTTCTGGGAAGTAAACTTTTAGCTGGAGATCAACCTGCAAGAAATATATTAGGCAGTGTTCATGGGATAAACATCCATGGAAGGGAAGGAAGAAGGCAGGATTAGGCAAAGGAAGAAATTAGGCTGCAATGCTAATTCCTAATTTGTCTGAACTAGGTATGGTCCTCCAGAGCAGTACCAAGTTCCGACAGGGGGGCTGGATGTGGACTGCCCTAAAAGGTGAGGTCATCTTAGTCACAGCAACTTGGTCAGCCAAGGTAATTCCCAATTCCCAAAGCATTCCTGTCAATTGGGAGACTAAGTCCTTAGGTCCTAAGGGGGATTAGGTGGTCCATTACTGTGGTCAATACATTGTTGAAGTCAGTTGGTGTTTGGCTTTCTTTTAATAGCTATAAACCAAAGGCATCCCCACGGATACAAGGAGACACTGTGACTTGAAGGAAAGACCGAGTATGTGTGTCCGTGGACAAGTTACTGCATCTCCTGGAACTTTCTCTTTTATTAATAAGGATTTTTGTACAAGTTAAATAATAAATTACTCAGCACATACCTTGCCAAAGGTATGAGAGTCCTTTTTCTTTTCCTCCTTTTTTGTGAGGTGACAGGGTGTTAAGGCTGAAAGCATAGACTGAGGAGCCATTTGGCCTGAGATCAAATCCCATCTCTACATACTTACTTGCTCTGGCACCCTGGGTGTGCTACTTACCATCTCTGTTGCTCAATTTCTTCATCATTAAAATAGGAATAGTATCAAAACACATAGATTTTAAGGCTATTAATTAGCTAATACATACAAAGCATAGTATGTGGAAAACAGTAAGCTCTTTATAAGCATCTGCTATTTTAAGTTTTATGTTACACACTAAGTATTTTCTATGACACATTTTGGCCCATCTACACAGTTTCAATAAAACTGTAAAATGATAGGCAATTACCCAACAGTCATGTTTAAGGTTTTATTCCATAAGCGTGTCTAAGAGATATTAGTTAATCAAACAATAAAACATGAAATAAAATTTGTACAGTCAACTCCAGTAATTTTTGGTAGAAGTTTCAAAGCTTAATATGGAAACTGAATCACTATGCATGTGAATCTGAAGGGATGGGGGAAGCTTAGTGGGGAAAAAAAAAAAAACTGAGAACCTCTACTATTTCAAGTGTGAAATTCTAGATTTGCCCATGGCAAATTGTTGATCAGATTCTTTAATGGCACTTGAAATATCAATTTTTGAATATATTACTAAAATATTCACTGCATTGACGGTTGGGAGAGAAACAAGAGTAAATTATATGGAGGTAAAATTTGTTCTTAAAATAAATCACAAAGAAATTTCTGCACATTCATTAAAACTCTTGACAATACTAATTTAAAGTAGCACTTTATCAAAAACGTAAATAAAGAGTGATATATGTTTATGTGAATAGTGATATGCATATATGCATATGTCCATATAAATCACATTGCTAACATAATGATTTAAAATTGACACTGTACTGCTAACAGAAAATTGGTCACATTGTTGGATTAATGAGAATATATATTTTTATTAAGAAAGACACTGTATTATGTTTCTAGAACGTAAGCTTGTCTAAAATATTTGAAACATAATTAATTGAGTTTGTTTCTGTCTTAGTTCTTATTTTAAAGATTAAAATTTCCCCTAAAAAAACTACCATTATTATATCTCCTGGATCTGTAAGGGATTAAGTCTCCTTTGCTTCTTAATCTTTAAAAATTTGATTTAAATTTGACTTTGGTATAAAATATAATTGTCAGAAGGAGATGCTGCAGAAAGTTCTTTGAACAAGATTAATGCAATTCTATATTTATTACTCCTGCCTTAAGCATAAAATCCAGAACTCCATGATGACATGTACTATCTCAGAGTACACTTTTTAATACATCTATTTTGAGTTATTTTAAAGTTTTCAAAGTATGAGTATTAAAGTAGGAATCTGATTCAAAGTGAAAGTCTCAGAAGTAAGAATTCAAACCATTTTCTTATAAGGCAGAGATAAGAAGTGGTATGGACAGTCTTGGATTCAGCTCAGAATATCCCTTGAGCTTTCTAAAGCAAATGTTGTTCAATTAAGAAAATACTGGGCTTGACAGTACACTATAATAATGAAATGTACTATATTTCCCAGTCTCTATTCCTCTTTTGAAACTTACTTGGGATAATTAATTTGCTTATTATCTCTTTTCTTGAGGGTAGTTCGATTTTAATTTGTTTTTCTCTTGTCTGCGGTATCAAATGAAATTCTTTTGGTTACAAGCAACAGACACCTCAATCAGACTAGCTTGTGCTGAAAGAAAAAGACAAAGAATAGAATATACCAGAAGAATATGGGCCATCTCAGTCAAAGGTGAGGTAGTATAGTTCTTCCTCTGAAAAAGAATGCACAAAAGAACTGGAATGGCAGAAAGGTATCTTTGTCTCTCTGGTGCTGTATGCTCTTCTGTCTCTACTTTTCTTTGGATGTGTTCTCATTTCACTCTCTACACACTGGTTTTTCTCTGCTTCGGTGCCCTAGTTTTTGGAAAACACAGACTCTTGTCACTACATAGAATCTCTTAATTCTAATTCCAAATACCAGGTAGGGAGAATACGAATGACTTCATTTGGGTTAGGTGTTCATCCAGTGTGCTATGGCCAAGGCTGGTGAGGAAACAGTGTAATTATTCGTTCTACAGGAGTAATAGGATGAGAATTAAAGCAGGGGACTTGGGAGCAGTGGATGTAAGTAATAAGGGAGGGGACAGGGGGGTCGGTAATAAGCACTTCTAAGGAAAGGAGGCACAGATCCAACAGGCTCACAGAAACATTGCCTACACTCACACTGACAGTGTTCACTTATCTGCATAGTTTAATACTAAGAATTCCTTGAATCAAAAATTTTGTACTTGCAATGAAAACCTACCCAATATGAAAACCTCATTCACATCAATAATCCTTAAAGGGTTTTAATATTATGAATATTATTATAACATTATAATTGGATTTGATAAAATTTAAGAATTCTGACCCTGTCAACATAAATTTCATAAGTTCTTTTAATCATACTTGATGTACATAATAAAATAGTCTTAAATATTTATGAAATAATTAAGAGAAAGTAGTCTTAAGGTCACTGGAAATAAAATATAATTGACAGAATTAAACATGATGGAAATAATATAGAGAATATTATATAAAGTAGGGAAGAAGTTTGTTTTTATTTGATTTTTATGGATGCCCTAAAATTTTTTTTTTTTAAGTTGAATCCAGAAGCATTGGCATGGATCACCGATGCTTCAGTTGAATGGAACTTTCCATTTTTTCCTTACCAGAAGAAGAGCAAAAATCCAACCTGGATTTGTTCAGCTCCCTCTTCACCTCCTGAGACAATCAATGCCTCCAGGATCTCAGCAACAGGCAGAATGTTGCCAAATGAAAATGTCCACAGGATTCTACTTTCTCATTTTAGCTACTGGCTTTGAGGAGTGCAAATCTCCCATTGCCTGCCCTGTGTGTTTCTCATTCTAAGGTAGTTGTGGGTCAAAAGTGAAACCAGCCCTCAGTGATAACAAAAGCAAATAACAGTCTTTGGATGATCAAATCAGGACTCATTGCAGATTATATCATCTTCCCCAGCTACTCAATTGAAATCTTGAATCAAGAAACAAAATGATGTGTTCTTTACTTTTCCTTTTTAACTTAAGTGCCCAAAACCAAATATACCTTGATGGCTTCATCTTAAAATGACATCAAAAAAAAAAAATGACATCAAAAACAACAGGCTTGGGACTTCCCTGGTGGTACAGTGGTTAAGAATCCGCCTGCCAATGCAGGGGACACGGGTTCGAGCCCTGGTGTGGGAGGATCCCACATGCCGCGAATCAACTAAGCCCGTGAGCCACAACTACTGAGCCTGCGTGCTGCACCTACTGAAGCCCGCGAGCCTAGAGCCCGTGCTCCGCGACAAGAGAAGCCCGCATACCGCAACCAAGAGTAGCCCCCGCTCGCCGCAACGAAGACCCAACGCAGCCAAAAAAAAAAAAAAAATGGGGGAAAAAAAAAAAAGCAACAGGCTTCTAGCTCAGTAGTTGTCCAAGGATGAGAGATAGTTCTCAAAGGTGACATTCTAAGTTTTAGTGACAGGAAAGAATATGATTGTGTAGGGTACTTTTTTTTTTCTTTTCCTGACACCTGCAAATAATTCTCAATAGCATTTTTATCTAATTTGAATGAAGCATTTTATCCCTTTTTAAAATAAATACAGTTAGCACCTGAAAATATTATCGTGGCCTATGGCTGATACAGTTTCTCAGCTCTACTAGTAATTTAAGAGCATGGAATAATTCCATGTATGATGTGTACAGCATATCAAATATAACTATACATCAGCAAGTGAAGGAAATATAAGCAAACATTTGGCTGTTTTGAAAAATTAAGTTCTACCACCTAAACAATGCAACTCCTAAATGGAGTTCTATTTCTAACCATGAAAAAACACTTGGTGGTATATGAAAGCAAATCTATCTTAGCCAAATTCCTGTTTTCTTAACACCAACATCTTGGTGAAAGAGATACTAAAGATAATGCCAAGTTTGCTTATATGTTATGAGTAAGTCAGAAAAGGTGATAAACTTTAAGAAAGTTTATTGCATGAGAGAAGGAATTTATATAAAGCCCTGTAAATCATATAGGATCATCATGTTGGGAGGTGAAATGAACTTAAAGAAAACCTAGTCAAAATTTCCTGCTTTTACAAATAAGGAAACTAAAAGGTGAAGCATCTTACCCTTAGCCTATTGTTTTCTCCTTTGTTTCATATTCTTTCAGTTAATCCTACTTTGGTTACATTTGCATAAAGGTTTAGGCAGTCAAAGTACTAGACCTCTCTAATAGTCAAGTTCTCTTAGTTGTCTAGGATTATGCGAATTTCTCAGTTTCTTCAAAGTGGGAATCATGGTATTCAAAGAAGTTGTTGAATGCTTTTTTGCACTAAATAAAAGCTCCCAGTTAAAGTTATGTTTCACAATAATTATTTCCTAATATATAATCAGAATACAAGGGGATTTAGAAAGGGGAAAAAAAGCTTTCAATGCTTTACTTGACTAGATTTAAGTTTTTTTCAAAAGGTTGAACAGTACTTGGGCTTTGCTTTTTTTTTTTTTAATGACACTTAGTAATATTAAAGTAGAGCCCTGATGATCTTGAATAAAGAAACTCAATCACCCTTGAACTGTATGAAAAGGAATTTGATGAACAGAATCATCTTGTTCATATGGTGATATTTTAAACTTTTCCTTTAGTGAAGCTTTCATGGAAACATCAATTTATCTTTCAGTTTCAATAGTATGTATAACAACTAAGTCAATAGGCCTTTATCTAATTCAAACAAGTTAACATTGTAATACAATTACGTTTTCTAGAACACTTTCCATGAGTTTGTTTTTCCTTTTAGGTACATTCTTACTGAATATTATATTACTAAATCTGTGTTCATTTCTTTAAATTGAAAAGCTAAATACAAACAAACTAATGTAAAAGTGCATGGCTATTTGCAGGAACTATAAATCAATTGTTTAAAAAACAAGCATATATTAGATTAGGCATTCAAATCCATTAAAAAGACTTTCATTCTCCAATAATTAAGGTTTTAAAAATCAAGGAACATTTTCTTAACATCAGTGATACTAGTTTTATTGGTTAAAACATTCCTGAAACTTTAGGAACCTTCATTAAAATTTATTTTTTTCACCTCCTAGAAAAAAGCTATTGCAAAACTACCATGTCTTTATATGGCATCCTGTAAGCCAGACACACAGGTTGTCTCATTCTAATAGTGACTATTTTCAAATAAAAGCTTCCTCCAGATGTGCTAAAGGAAACAGTAATCAGACCCAAGCTTCACCATCTCTAATATATGCTACTCCACTTGGAGTTTTTTCCTTTGAATTCTTAATTAAAAAAATCTTTTAATGAGAAGCAGCCTGAGTGTGAAGCTGACAGTTCTACCCTCATCCTTGATGCATACCAAAAAAAAAAAAAGAGAGAGAGATTTCACTTTTAAAAGAAGCTCCAGTTTCTTGAGACATTTGTATTCAAACATAACTCTCTCTTTCTCCTTCTTTCTCCTGGGAGAACAGCTCTACTCTCCAAATGAAAAAGAAATAATAAAACACGTCAGGAACAGCGGACCTCAGACCTAGCGTTTCTCTCCTTGTTTGGGAATGTTATTTCCATATAGAAATCTACTCTAATGGGACACTTGTAAATGGCAGGGAATTTAGCCCTTGTGGAGTCCTCTTCAGAAATTGGATTTTTGCTTAAGCAAACAGCAAACCATGCAGTGGGGGAAAAGCTATTTATCTGGCTGTCTGTTGAAGAGCCTTACAAAAATACAATTCAGTCTGCTCTGACCATTGAGTCCATCGGTATACATTGGAAAACAAAATCCAGTTACTTGTGTCAGGTGTCAGACGAGCTCTTTCATGTAACAGTTAATCTCAAATACACTTTAATGATATTTTTCTTGATTACCCTTTTCTTAGACATAACAGCTTTTGCAGTTTACTTTCACATTAAGGAAGGGTAAAAGGCTTATACAAGCTGCCAACTTCTATCCAGTCTTTTGAGAGATTATTTATAATCTTTGCTGTCCAAAAACAAGCAAATTTGTATTAAGGAAAGTTAATCTCCAGTTTATGCCATTTAATAATGTCATTCAAAAGTCCTTATGACAACACATTTACCTTCTTAAATCACATTTAGTTTCTAAAAGGTTCTTATGATTTATATGATAAATATTTCATAATCTTTTCATTTGCTTCCTAATTTAAGTGTCAGACATCCTTCCACACACATCGATGCTTTTCTTCTTTAAGCACGTACCTCCCCCACCAAAAAATCTTTTTCTAATGTCTCCAAAGTGTCCTTCTAAAGGATAAGAGGTCATATCTCTACTGAAGGATCTTCTTTTAGGGATAAGAAAGATAAAGATAATTCTTAAGAGGTGACAGATCTACTAATTTAAGCTTTGTGAATATTCGCTTATACTTGCTGACATTTTGGTGTGTCCTTTGCAGCAGGTAGAGCTGCTTTCACTGTATTTCTCAGAAACAGCTTTTCTACGCTAAAATGATTTCCTCCCTTTTACCAACAATTTCTGTAGTTAAATATCAATGAAGAAAATGAATACTTCTCTCTGATTTTTCCTTCTCCTCACCTCCCAACCTATGAAGACTTGATATTTCACTGTAACCAGCATTCTGCACTCTGAAGGAAAGTATGGAACAATGACAGCTTTCTAAGCCAAATATGTTTGTGATTTACAGCCAGCTCTCTCCCGTAAGCCCAAGAATGATTTGCTCAGGCAGAGATCTTTGTTAGTGAAACGTGTTAGAACCCAGAGCATTTAGAACTAGCATGGCTGGGCATTTTCTAGGCATTGTGGTGGAGTTTCCCAGGCAAATATTTAATCAGACTCCTTTGTTTATATTATGTGCTAGACAAGTTTTAGGTACTCAATATCATTGATGAGCATGTAAATGATTGTATAGATATTTTGTAATAATTTATAATATTCATTTTAAAAGTACATATTTCTTTTTCATTGAAGCGTTCATGTCTGTCCATAGTTAACATGCAGAAATCACAAAAGGTATGCACTAGAATGTACGTTTATTTAACATTATAGCAAAAGTCGTAGTTTACATTGGTGGGGGCAGGGGGAATAGTTCAGTCTACTTCTTTCTTTTCTCCATAAGAAATAAATGATATCAAGCCTAAGCCTTCACATACTGAGTAAGAAATTTAAACAAATGATCTTAACTGACATTTCCAAATTATAAATATTCTGTTCTAAACTGTATGGAGTGTAATAAGAAATGTTATCCTTGTTTTTTGTTTTTAAAGCTTTTTTAAAAAAATTAATTTATTTTATTTTATTTATTTTTGGCTGTGTTGGGTCTTCGTTGCTGCACAAGGGCTTTCTCTAGTTGCAGTGAGCTGGGGCTACTCTTTGTTGCGGTGCGCGGGCTTCTCATTGCAGTGGCTTTTCTTGTTGCGGAGCACGGGCTCTAGGCACGCTGGCTTCAGTAGTTGTGACTTGCGGGCTCTAGAGCGCAGGCTCAGTAGTTGTGGCTCACGGGCTTAGCTGCTCCACTGCATGTGGAATCTTCCTGGACCAGGGCTCGAACCCGTGTCCCCTGCATTGGCAGGCAGATTCTTAACCATTGTGCCAACAGGGAAGCCCTGTTATCCTTGTTTTTAAAGTTATAATTTTATTTCCGAGATATGATGTATAAGCAACAATTCATTGCAGAAAAATTATATGTAACAAAGCAATAATACATGCACATTTGCTTAGAAATGCTTATTTGTAATTATTGGACTTTTGTTCATAGTAGAGGTATTTAAAAATATAAAACATTATAAGGAAGAAAATTAAAATTATATATAATCCTGTTTCACTAATCATCAAAAATATGCTAATTAAAACTACAAAAAAATATTACTACATGCCCACCAGAACGGATGAAATTAAAAAAAAAAAAAGACAGAATAATGTAAAATGTTGACCAGGATGTGGCAAAACAGGAATCCTGCTGGTGGTAGTGTAAATCGGTAAAAAAACACTTTGAAAACTCTTTTGCAGTGCTTAATAAAGTTGATCATAGTCATGCTCTATGACTCCATTCCTAAGACTCTAACCAACAGAAATGCATATATACATGCTCTGGAAGAGAAGAAGATTGAGGATCTTTGTAGCAGCCCTATTTGTAATAACTAATACTGGAAACTATGCAAATATTTATCAAAAGTAAAACTGATATAAATATATTGTGTGTGGTGTATTCATAGGGTGAAATGCAATAAAGTGATGAAAATAAATGAATTGCAGTTCCACACAACAACATGGATACATTTCATGTACATGATTTTCAGCCAAAGAAGCCAGACATAAGAGTACATATCACATTATTACATTTATATAAAATTTGAAAGCAGTGAACACTAATCATGGTATTAAAAGTAAGGATAGAAACTTCCTTTTTTCTTATGTAGGGACTGAAAGGGCACAGTTGGTTTCAGAGGGTTTATCAATCTTTATGCTTAGGATTTGGGCATTTTCTTAATGTATGATAATAATTTTGCAAGAGAAAATCACATATACTCAAACAAAAAAAACATGCATTTGTGTGTTTATTTGCAGCCATTTAAAATGCTTAAAAATTGAATTTTTAACATAAAATTTTAACATAAAAATTGGAATCATAACATAAATTTTATTTTTTAATTTAATAATATAATGTGTATTTATCTTTCTTTTTAAGAACATAATTTTTAATAGTTACATGGCATCCAATTATGTAATAAATAAAAGCCAACAAATTTAAAATAATTTCTCTTGGGTAGTTTGCTATGCATTTTCAGTGGTATAAATAATGCTGCAACAAACATCCTTCTATATTGATGATTTTCTTCAGTATTAAATCTAAGTAGTATGATAATTGAGTCAAAAATATGATCATATTTTGGGCCTTTGATACATTTATCAAATTGCTTTAAAAATATTCTGTCAGTTTGTACTCCCATCAACTGATGGGAACAAAATAATAAAGTTTAACGATCTTTGCCAAATGGGCAAAATAATCTCATTATTATTTTAATTTGAAGAATATTTACTTTCATGTAGTTTAACTTTTTAATAAGCTTCAATAGATAACTATATTGTTTAATGTAGCTAATTTCCATGCATGATCCATTTCCATTTTAGCTGGGAGATGTTTTTCTCTTTTTTGCTTACGCTTTTTCTTTCCTTGATTTCAAAGCATTCTTTATCAATCATAATAGCAGTTTATTTATTGCACATATTCTTTCAAGTTACTTTATTGCCCTTACTTCTTGGTAATTTTTTTTAAGTAGAGTTTAAAATGTATGTATGTATCTTACTGAATTTTTTCTTTAAAACTTCTTGAATTTATTTTGACAATATGTGCAATAGTTTTATCTGTTACAGTTATTTCCCAATTACATGTTACTTAAATTAAGGTATACATTCTTGACACATAGTTGTCACACTGTAATGGGTTATTGAATGAAAGAATTGAATCTTTTAAATAATGAACTAAGAACCTCTCATCAGAATTTTATACAGGAGCAAATACAATTCCTAATCAGATATATAGAAGCTGGGTTTGAATGGATGTTTGATAATGATTAATTTTTATAAATTTTGAAATTATATTTAAGGCTTAGAGGCAAATTTTAGCATTTATCTAGTTAAATCAATCAAAAGATGATTGAATTCACTATGTAATATTTTTCAGTTTGTCTTTGCTCGCATTTGGAACATGTGACTCAGAATGGTAAATAATACTTCAAGTATGGTCTCCTTCTTTAGACATGTCTAGATCCTACTTTCAAACAATGCTGTCAAGAATTCGTGACTTTCCACTTCCTAGTTAGGCTTTCCTTTGTGTTGGCTTGATTCTCAGGCAAGTTGTTCCCATAGGTTACTAAGATAGCTGCCAGAAACTCCAGGCAGCTCCAAGCTACAGCTGAGCAACCTTAGTAGAAAGACAGTCTTCTTCTTAATAGTTCTAGTAAAAGTCTTGGAAATGGTTTGATTCACTCAGCCTGTATTACTTTCCTATGTCTGAACCAGTCCTGTGGCTACAGGGATGCAGATGTCTCATTGCCCACACCTAAATCACATGCCAACACCCAGGAATCTGGAAATGGGATCTGATATTAAGAGTCAGTTACTGGCCTGAGAGTTGAGCAAACTGGTTCTTTAATGGAAACCACGTTTCTGTTACATGAAGAGTAGATGGATTTAGGCATGCAAAAAAAAAAAAAGATGTTATATATATTTTATATACATATATTTAAACTATAATTTATATATATGAAATTATAATTATGTAATTATATATAAAATACATTATAAATATGTTTATATTTGTATAAAATATTTTTAAGGTAACCCAAACCCTCATCTACTCTTTACTTTTACAATTGCTTATTAGATAAATCAAAATGCAAGAATTACATTTACTGATAAAGTATCATCATTAGATTTGGTCTATCATTCTTTTTTTTTTTTTTTTTTTTGCGGTATGCGGGCCTCCCACTGTTGTGGCCTCTCCCCTTGCAGAGCACAGGCTCCGGACGCGCAGGCTCAGCGGCCATGGCTCACGGGCCCAGCCGTTCCACGGCATGTGGGATCTTCCCAGACCGGGGCACGAACCCACGTCCCCTGCATCGGCAGGCGGACTCTCAACCACTGCACCACCAGGGAAGCCCCTATCATTCTTAATATTTTAGATCTTTATGGTTCATATCTTCCAAATTAGGGTCATATGCAAATTTAGATAATCAGCATTAGATTAATGTCCCTGTGCAGGTCATCCAGAAAATGTTGAATGGTACAAGGTTAAGTTCATACAAACTTAGACATAGAGCTGTACACCACATCACTAGAGAATTTCCTGCAGGTTGTCACCTATTCTTTTATGAGGACCTCAGGATAAGGATTTAGTACTAGTTGTAAATATATCTAATTATATCATTATTAAATCATGCTTCTTCATCATGTCCTGTAAGGATATCATGAAATATGTTGTTAAATGCCTTCTCAACTCCAGATATACCATGTGTTTACATAATCTTCTGTCAGTCTAGTTCCATTACCTAAAAATACACTAAGCCAGTCATGATGCAAGCATTTTGGTATTGAATACTTTTCCTTGCTTTTCTAAATACTCATACATCATGCTTTTTGACATTTTCACAGAGTCAGTTGCAAGCTCTCTGGCCCACAGTTTATTTAATTTAGCTTATTAATGTGTTAGAAAAAAAAATCCTTGTATAAAATTCCTTAAATATTACTTGTCTGCCAAAAAATCACATTTCTAAGTTCTTTCAGGACAATGGAATGCAACTCCTCTGTATCTGAACCCATTTTAGATAGGCTTTTAAGAATAATTTATTCACTTAATTGGCCTTTAATTATCATTCTACATTTTCTAGTTTGAAGATCATTTTCTTGAGAAATAATATTGAGCAAAAATAGTATTTGACTGTATTATACCATATACCCTTCATCAAACATCAGTTCTTTGCCTGGTTGTTGCTTCTATTTTAAATATTACAACATTTCTGATCGTTACTTTTAGCATTATTCACCAGCTTAATTCATTTTAAGCTTTTGTTTTCCTATTATCATTTTTACAATCTAGTCAACCATTTATCTTCATCCCTGAAGTTTCTAATCCTTTTGTATCCTGTTGTGAAATTCTTTTTCACTGAATTCCTGATTTCTTCCTCATTAGGACTTCTCCTAATTGTACTGTCAGATGTTAAGTTTATAAGTCTCTGAAAACTCATGCAGTGACTTCCCCAACTCAAACAATAGGTTATCACCACATTTTTTCTGTGATTTTAAAAAATCAGATTTAAGCACATTTAACTATCCCCCAGATTCCCATACTTGAATATTATAACCTTAAGGTAACAAGTTCATTTGGCAGTGTAGACTAGAGAAAAAACTTATTAGTGTAGTGTTTCAACACCTAAATTCAAATTCTTGGTGGGTTCCGTGTTAGCTCTATATTCAGGGACATATCACTAAATAACTCTAGGTCTCATTTTTTTCTCAGTTGTAAGTTAGAATTAAAATTAAATCATGTAAATAATATATATGACAAAGATTCTGTGAGTATAAAAATAAGACAGAGAACAAAAATGATGTAGAAAGGGAATGAGAGAGAGAGAGAGAACTCAGTTTCATTTACTTCCCAAGCTAGTTCTGCATTGCTTAGACTAGAAGTTAACTGGTCACTTTCTCTTTATCCTAAAAGGTAGAGTGGTTGGCAAGTAGATAGTTTATTATTGAATGCTACTTTATTAACACATTTTTGACCGGGGATGTATTACGGCCACAGGCGTTAGTTTCTGCAAAAATCCCCCTGTCAATAATGTGTTAAATTTAAGGTGTATTTATTTTTCTGATTACCAAAGTAACATTTTCATGTTACAAAATAAATTTAGACATTTCAGAAATACAGTACAGAAATTCAGAAGCCTCTATAATCTCACTACCTGAGACAATCATTGCTAATTACTGCTGACAATTCCCATGTATATTTTGCTATATTTTTACCCTATATGTTCACTAATAAACATACTTTTATAAAAATGAGACCAAGTTTAGCAATGTGCTTATTTGCTTTACTTAATACACCTTGCATATTTTTCCATATCATTAATTGTTGATATGTTCATTCTTTTAAACAGGATTTTCTGCTGCTAGTGGAATGAAAAATGTGTAAAAGATATCTGGAAAGTTGGAGTGTTCTATTCCACTGGCTCCTGCCACATACCAATTTAATTGAGTGTCCTATAGAACATTCCCACATAAATATAATTTCTGGTTCGCTATTCTTTATTCTGAACTTTCTTTTTTGGTTGGACCACATGAAGTTGCTAATAGTCAGCGATTTTGGATCCACTACACAGCAGTTTCTTATACTTGAAACTAATATTCCTAACTTTAGATCCCATTTATGACTCCCTAAGACATTGCTCAACCAGTCTCCAGTGTCTGATTGCACATTGGTAGGACAGGGTGCAAGAACAGAGGGTGCTCGGACCTGGTGCTACAACAAAGTTATCTCATGGAAAATGACTGAGTCTATTTATACCCAGTTGAGATAATTTCTCCCTCACCAGTTATATCACTTCATGAAATTCAAAGTTAGGAAGATATATTCTTTTTTCTCTCTCCTGCTCTGCCCCCTCACCTCCTACAATAAGCTGATTTTTTACTTCAACAAGCCATGCAACTTCAAAGTCTAAAGCTACTGGTCTCAGAGGCTCTGTTCAGTCTCACAGGTCACAGATCCTTCCACCCTGTCCAAGCTTGTACAGATCAGCTTCTTTGTAGGATTCCATTGCGTTGATGTTTGATAGAATACTGGCCAGATCAGGATTTCCAGGGAAGCAGATTTGAGAGCATTTTGCTGTGGGGAGAAAATTTGGCAAGCTGTTCTTTAAAATTTTGTTACAATAGAAGGACATATCCACTATTGATAGAGTATTATGTAGTATATTGTTGGCCTTAATAAATGCCATCTAGGTTATAATTTAATAATAATAATGTACATACTGAAAGTGAGGGGATGGAAAAAGATAGTCCATGCAAATGGAAATCAAAAGAAAGCTGGAGTAGCAATTCTCGCATCAGACCAAATAGACTTTAAAATAAAGACTATTACAAGAGACAAAGAAAGACACTACATAATGATCAAAAGATCAATCCAGGAAGAAGATATAATAATTATAAATATTTATGCACCCAACATAAGAACACCTCAATACATAAGGCAGATGCTAACAGCCATAAAAGAGGAAGTCGACAGTAACACAATAGTAGTAGGGGACTTTAACACCCCACTTTCACCAATGGACAGATCATCCAAAATGAAAATAAATAAGGAAACACAAGCTTTAAATGATACATGAAACAAGATGGACTTAATTGATATTTATAGGACATTCCATCCAAAAACAGCAGATTACACTTTCTTCTCAAGCACTCATGGAACATTCTCCAGGATAGATCATATCTTGGGTCACAAATCAAACCTTGGTAAATTTAAGAAAATTGACATTGCATCAAGTATCTTTTCTGACCACAACACTATGAGACTAGATATCAGTTACAGGAAAAAAAATCTGTAAAAAATACAAACACATGGAGGCTAAACAATACACTACCAAATAACCAAGAGATCACTGAAGAAATAGAAGAGTAAATCAAAAAATACTTAGTAACATATGACAATGAAATCATAACAACCCAAAACCTATGGGATGCAGCAAAAGCAGTTCTAAGAGGGAAGTTTATAGCAATACAATCCTACCTCAAGAAACAAGAAACATGTCAAATAAACAACATAATCTTACACCTGAAGCAATTAGAGAAAGAAGAACAAAAAAACCCCAAAGTTAGCAGAAGGAAAGAAATAAAGATCAGACCGGAGATAAATGAAAAAGAAATGAAGGAAACAATAGCAAAGATCAATAAAACTAAAAGCTGGTTCTTTGAGAAGATAAACAAAATAGATAAACATTAGCCAGACTCATCAAGAAAAAAAGGGAGAAGACTCAAATCAATAGAATTAGAAATGAAAAAGGAGAAGTAACAACTGACACTGCCAAAATACAAAGGATCATGAGAGATTACTACAGGCAACTATATGCCAATAAAGTGGACAAACTGGAAGAAATGGACAAATTCTTAGAAAAGCACAACCTTCCAAGACGGAACCAGGAAGAAATAGAAAATATAAACAGACCAATCCCAAGCACTGAAATTGAGACTGTGATTAAAAATCTTCCAACAAACAAAAGCCCAGGATCAGATGGCTTCACAGGTGAATTCGATCAACTATTTAGAGATGACATAACACCTATGCTTCTCAAACTCTTCCAGAATATAGCAGAAGGAGGAACACTCCCAAACTCATTCTATGAGGTCACCATCACCCTGATACCAAAACCAGACAAAGATGCCACAAAAAAAGAATACTACGGGCCAATATCACTGATGAACATAGATGCAGAAAACCTCAATAAAATACTAGCAAACAGGGCTTCCCTGGTGGCGCAGTGGTTGAGAGTCTGCCTGCCAATGCAGGGGACACAGGTTTGTGCCCCGGTCTGGGAAGATCCCACATGCTGCAGAGCAGCTAGGCCTGTGAGCCATGGCTGCTGGGCCTGCGCATCCGGAGCCTGTGCTCCACAACGGGAGAGGCCACAACAGTGAGAGGCCTGCGTATCACACACACAAAAAAATACTAGCAAACAGAATCCAACAGTACATTAAAAGGATCATACACCATGAGCAAGTGGGGTTTATCCCAGGAATGCAAGGATTCTTCAATATACGCAAATCAATCAATGTGATACACCATATTAACAAATTGAAGGATAAAAACCATATGATCATCTCAATAGATGCAGAAAAAGCTTTCGACCAAATTCGACACTGATTTATGATAAAAACCCTCCAGAAAGTAGGCATAGAGGGAATTTACCTCAACATAATAAAGGCTATATATGACAAACCCACAGCCAACATCATTCTCAATGTTGAAAAACTGAAACCATTTCCACTTAGATCAGAAACAAGAAAAGGTTGCCCACTCTCACCACTATTATTCAACATAGTTTTGGAAGTTTTAGCCACAGCAATTGGAGAAGAAAATGAAATAAAAGGAATCTGAATTGGAAAAGATGAAGTAAAATTATCACTGTTTGCAGATGACATAATACGACACATAGAGAATCCTGAAGATGCTACTAGAAAACTACTAGAGCTAATCAATGAATTTGGTAAAGTAGCAGTATACAAAATTAATGCACAGAAATCCCTTGCATTTCTATACACTAATGAGAAATATAAAAGAGAAAATAAGGAAACACTCCCATTTACCATTGCAACAAAAAGAATAAAATACCTAGGAATATACCTACCTAAGGAGACCAAAGACCTGTATTCAGAAAACTATAAGACACTGATGAAAGAAATTAAAGATGATACAAACAGATCGAGAGATATACCATGTTCTTGGCTTGGAAGAATCAACATTGTGGAAATGACTCTACTACCCAAAGTAATCTACAGATTCAATGCAATCCCTATCAAACTACCAATGGCATTTTTCACAGAACTAGAACCAAAAATTTCACAATTTGTTTGGAAACACAAAAGACCCCGAATAGCCATAGCAATCTTGAGACAGAAAAATGGAGGTGGAGAAATCAGGCTCCCTGACTTCAGACTCTACTACCAAGCTGCAGTAATCAAGACAGCATGGTACGGGCACAAAAACAGAAATATAGATCAATGGAGCAACATAGAAAGCCCAGAGATAAAGCCACGCACATATGTTCACCTTATCTTTGATAAAGGAGGCAAGAATATACAATGGAGAAAAGACAGCCTCTTCAATAAGTGGTGCTGGGAAAACTGGACAGCTATATGTAAAAGAATGAAATTAGAACACTCCCTAACATCATACACAAAAATAAACTCAAAATGGATTAAAGACCTAAATGTAAGGCCAGATACTCTAAAACTCTCAGAGGAAAACGTAGGCAGAACACTCCATGACATAAATCACAGAAGGGTGCTTTTTAACCCACCTTCTAGAGAAATGGAAATAAAACAAAAAATAAACAAATAGGACCTAATGAAACTTAAAAGCTTTTTCACAGCAAAGGAGACCATAAAAAACATGAAAAGACAACCCTCAGAATGGGAGAAAATATTTGCAAATGAAGCAACGGACAAAGGATTAATCTCCAAAATATACAAGCAGCTCATGCAGCTCAATGTCAAAAAAACAACCCAATCCAAAAATGGACAGAGGACCTAAATAGACATTTCTCCAAAGAAGATATACAGATTGCCAACAAACACATGAAAGGATGCTCAGCATCACTAATCATGAGAGAAATGAAAATCAAAGCTACAATGAGGTATCACCTCACACCAGTCAGAATGGACATCATCAAAAACTCTACAAGCAATAAATACTGGAGAGGGTGTGGGGAAAAGGGAACCCTCTTGCACTGTTGGTGGGAATATAAATTGATACAGCCACTATGGAGAACAGAATGGAGGTTTCTTAAAATAACTAAAAATAGAACTACCGTACAAACCAGCATCCCACTACTGGGCATATACCCTGAGAAAACCATAATTCAACAAGAGTCATGTACCACAATGTTCATTGTAGCTCTATTTACAATAGCCAGGACATGGAAGCAACCTAAGTGTCCATTGACAGATGAATGGATAAAGAAGATGTGGCACCTATATACAATGGAATATTACTCAGCCATAAAAAGAAATGAAATTGAATTATTTGTAGTGAGGTGGATGGACCTAGAGTCTGTCGTACAGAGTGAAGTAAGTCAGAAAGAGATAAATACCATATGCTAATGCATATATATGGAATCTTAAAAAAAAAAAGTTAGTTCTGAAGAACCTAGGGGTAGGACAGGAATAAAGACACAGACATAGAGAATGGACTTGAGGACACGGGGAGGGGGAAGGGTAAGCTGGGACGAATTGAGAGAGTGGCATGGACATATATACACTACCAAATGTAAAATAGATAGCTAGTGGGAAGCAGCCGCATAGCACAGGGAGATCAGCTTGGTGCTTTGTGTCCACCTAGAGCGCTGGGATAGGGAGTGTGGAAGGGAGACACAAGAGGGAGGAGATGTGGGGATGTATGTATGTGTATAGCTGATTCACTTTGTTATACAGCAGAAACTAACACACCGTTGTAAAGCAATTATACTCCAATAAAGATGTTAAAAATAATAATAATAATAATGAAAGTGATTTCTATATATTTAGAGAGGAAAATATGGTATAGATCATCATGTCATGCTATGTTAAGTGTTACTTGATATAGAAACAGAGTGTTACCCAATACTTCCTGACTGAGTGGAATAACTATTGCTTATCTTTCCTATTAAATCACATCAATACTCCAGTGTCCTATATGTGTAGAGTTTGCTAATTCTTTTATAGTAAAAAATAGATTTAGCCTTTCTAGAATACATTTGTTTACTTCAGTCAAAAAAAGAAATTGACATTTTATTTAACTTTAAATTGCATTTCTTTTTGTATAATTCTAGTGTTGTTATATTTTATTTTAATTTCCTCTTGGTCTTTTGATTTGTTTTTAGTAGAGCAGAAAACTTGCTTCTTTGTATCTTATGCTAGTTTGAAAAACATAAAGAAAAGTTCATTTCATTCATTTTTCATTGTTTTATATTAAGCATCCCCTTGTGGATTTGCATTTTGTGTTTCAAAACAGATTAGTGGAATGAGAATAATGACAAAAATCTTGTTTCATTTCTAACTGTCCTTAAATCACTTATATTTCTGCCTTAAACATTTGTTACAGTGGTAGGAAACCATGACATGCTTTATACTTTCTAGTTAAAGCAGAAAATATTTTAATGGTTTGGGTGAAGAAATCTCTCCAAAGACTTCTGTCCAATTGTAGTATTTAAGTGTCAATTCAATTAGAGCTAAGTGAATATTCACCAAGAGAGAAAATGGACTTTATAAATTTAACAAAGAGGCAGGTGATGATTAATTCTTTGACTTCTTTCTCTCTTGCTTAATATCGAAATGACTCAAGTGCATTATAGAAGGAGCAGTCCATTGGAATTTCCTTCCTTTATGGAAGGTGTGGAGAAAAGGTAGTATTCTCTAACCACTAGAGTCCAAAATCATGATTTGGGCTGTTTTCCTTAGCATCCACTGGTGGTCTGGGGAGAATAAATCACAGATAGTCACTGAGAATGCCTATTAATTTGAGGGCTGAATTTGTGAATAGCTGATATTATCCTATTACCCATAATATTGAAAGTGAGAACACTTTTATAAATGTTTAAAGTATTTATGGAGAAATCTAAATTTAAGTATCAATATAAAACTTAATAAATGAAGTCTTCCTAATGTGGAGAGGTATATTTCTTTTCTCTTTCAACTAGTTTCCTTGGTGCTTTCCCATGGAAATAGGATCATCTTATATATTATACCTTAGCCTGTATGGCTATAGTCCCTTAAATATCAAACTGCATCATATGCTTCATGAAAAAGAAAGCCAGAGGTTTCTAGATAATAAGATACTCAGTCAAATTGCGTCAAGTCAGTGTTTCTGCAAACATGTTCAAACCCTTATGAAAGGGCAAGTTCATGTTCACACCTTTATGAAAGGGCAAATTGTGTTCTTTTAGTTTTGTTTTTTTTTTTAATTGAGGTAACACTGGTTTGCAGCATTAATAAGTTTCACGTGTACAACTTTGTATTTTGACTTCTATTTACACTACAGCATGCTCACCACCAAAAGTTTAGTTTCTGTCTGTCACCAAACAGTTGACCCCCTTTACCAGTTTTGCCCACCTTGCCCCTTCCCCTCTGCTAACCACTACTATGTTCTCTGTATCTATGTGTTTGTTTATGTATGTATGTTTGTTTTTTTATTCCACATGTAAGTGAAATCATACGGTATTTGTCTTTTTCTGTCTGACTTATTTGACTTAGCATAATATCCTCAAGGTCCATCCATGTTGTCACAAATGACAAGATGTCATCTTTTTATTTTATAGCTGAGTAGCAGTGTTCTTTTAGATTTTTGAGGGGTTGGCCGTTAGATTTGACCTAATGACAGTAACAATGTGTACTCGTGAAGTACTTAATATATACTATGCCCCTTTCCTAAGTGTGAGACATCTATCATCTCATTTAATCCTTACAGTAACTTTATACAGTTATTATTTTATATTCACATTTTCCAACTGAGAGACTAAAATATAAAAAGAAAATAAAACATTTCCAAAGATCATAAGACTAGTTCACAATGGATCTGAGATTCATATTCAGGAAATGTGATTCTAGATCCTGGTTCTTAACTACTGTATAAAAAGAGGTCTTCCCAGACCACTGCATATAAAATAGTAATCACTCCCTCCACACCATTAACATCAAATTGGCATTCTGTATCCTCTTATCCTGTCTTTTTTCTCTACAGCTCTTATGATCCCCTGCATATATTATATATATTTAATATTTTGTTTGTTTGTTTATTTTAGCTTCCCTCTACTTGAGTATGGGTCCTTGTGGGTAGGGACATTGTCTCTTTTGTTATTGGTTATATCCCAGGTTCCTAGAACAATGTCTGACTGAAGTAGCTCCCTGCTCTCACCCAAATAGTTAAGTACATAAGGAATGTCAATCTTTGGGAATTTCCAGCTGGAGTGAAACTGAGATGATTCAAGGAGAATTCAAGGCTCTCACAATGGGGAGACATAGATAAAGAGATGATTAAATGATAGAAGATGAGAGGAATTCCAGGAATAATATCATATGCATGGCCAGAAAGTGGGATCAAACCAAATAAGGGCATGGATCCTGAGCTGGAACTAAGAAGTGTGAGTGATACCTGGTGTGGCAGGCTAGAATTCTAGAAGCTAGAATGCTTCTTTGGCAAGCAATATAGATGTTCTAGGAAATCCCTTTGCTTGCACAAGATCTGAAGTTAATGATGCCCTTTATCCTAGGTCTTTGCAATCTGTTTGGCTAGCTGTAAGCTAGACAAATTCTTCTCTATCCTGAAGAGCTCCCTCTTAACAAAGGCTGTACCTTCAGTAGCAAGGACCTCTTGTTTTACACTGGAAAAATCAGAGATTTAACCTTTTGGTTCTTCTTGTTGAAGTCCTCCTTTGCCAAGGGTTTGACATGATTCCAGGAATAGATTTGGGTCACTCTCATTCTTTCTTTGATACACAACCTATTATTTCATCTCTACAAAGCAAGGTAGAAAGTATCTGTGGTAACAGACCATTAGGCTACAATCTTTGTCTGAGGCTATAGATTGAAAGACCGATCGCTTTTCAATTAATATACTTTCCATAATTCCTATTCAGTACATTGATAGGCATTTGAACAGGGACACAATAGACTATCTTGGTCTCTGTCCTCAATAATTTTAAATTTTAAAAGAAAGTATAAATTTTAAAAGAAAGTATAGGTAATATGTAAATTAGTAACTCCATAATGGAATAGAACATAATTACTCTAGCAATACTCAGTATAAAAAAATTGTTTTGGCTGGAGCACCCTCCCAAGGAGATAAATGGCTAGAGTTTGAACTAGGCCTTTAAAAATGGGTTAGAGGACTTCCCTGGTGGCACAGTGGTTGAGAGTACGCCTGCCGATGCAGGGGACACGGGTTCGTGCCCCAGTCCGGGAAGATCCCACATGCCGCGGAGCGGCTGGGCCCATGAGCCATGGCCGCTGAGCCTGCATGTTGTGCTCCGCAACGGGAGAGGCCACAACAGTGAGAGGCCCGCATACCGCAAAAAAAAAAAAAAAAAAAAAAAAGGGTTAGAAATCAATAGGTAGAGAATCAGAAGGAAGGTATTCCAAGTGAGAGAGAGCAAGGACATAGTGTGAGCATGTGGACATTTACTGGCATTACTTATTAATATCTGGCTTTGTTTTAGACTGTAACTACATAAAGGCATGGTCCCTTTTTGTTTTTATACCCCTAAACTGGTACTGTAAATATTGCACAAATTAGGCACTCAATAAATAACTGTTGAAAGAATTAACAATGAAATGAATGTTTGAAAAGCATAAGAAATATTTCAGAATATTGAATATACCAGTTTGACTGAAAGAGAGATAATAGTTCATAATAATAACAACTTTTATTGAGCCCTTATTGTGTGTCATGCACTAATCTAAACACTTTGCATTTAACTCTTTTAACTCTCAGAAAATCCCTCTATGGTAGGTACTTTTATCATCTCTATTTTATAGCTGAGGAAAATGAAACAGAAAAGTGAAGTAAGTTACCCAGTGTCACACAGCAATTACTGGTAAATAGGTAATTCCAGCCACTCTGTCTATGCAGTCTGTGCTTTTAACCCTATGCTGTACCTTCTCTTTAAGATAAAGCTGTAAACATGACTAGGAAAAACTTTTTTCTGAAGGTCATTGGATGCCAAGTTAAGATAAATTGTGCAGTTATTTGGTTTTTGTTTGTTATATTCCTTTTTAATCTTCTTTTTAAGCTTTATTTGGCTGTAATTGACAAATAGAAATTGTATGTACTTAAGATATACAACTTGATGTGGGGTTTTTTTGTTTTTTGTGTTTTTTTTGTGGAACGCGGGCCTCTCACTGTTGTGGCCTCTTCCATCGTGGAGCACAGGCTCCGGACACGCAGGCTCAGCGGCCATGGCTCACAGGCCCAGCCGCTCCGCGGCATGGGTGGGATCTTCCCGGACCGGGGCACGAACCCGTGTCCCCTGCATCGGCAGGCGGACTCTCAACCACTGCTCCACCAGGGAAGCCCAACTTGATGTTTTGATGTATGTGTACACTGTGAAGTGATCACCATATTAAGCCAGTTAACACATCCAGAACCTCACATAGTTACCTTTTTGTGTGTGTGTGTGTAGATGCGTTTTTTAAAAAAATTGTTTTGTTTCCTGTTTCTTTTTATTTTTTTATTTTTTTAATTTTTTATTAGTTTCTGATCTATAACAAAGTGAATCAGTCATACATATACATCTGTTCCCACATCCCTTCCCTCATGCATCTCCCTGCCTCCCACCCTCCCCATCCCACCCCTCCAGGCGGTCACAAAGCACCGAGCTGATCTCCCTGTGCTCTGCGGCTGCTTCCCACTATCTATCTACCTTACGTTTGGTAGTGTATATATGTCCATGCCTCTCTTTTGCTTTGTCACAGCTTACCCTTCCCCCTCCCCATATCCTCAAGTCCATTCTCAAGTAGGTCTGTGTCTTTATTCCCGTTTTACCCCTAGGTTCTTCATGACATTTTTTTTTTAATTCCATATATATGTGTTAGCATACAGTATTTGTCTTTCTCTTTCTGACTTACTTCACTCTGTATGACAGACTCTAGGTCTATCCACCTCATTACAAATAGCTCAGTTTTGTTTCTTTTTATGGCTGAGTAATATTCCATTGTATATATGTGCCACATCTTCTTTATCCATTCATCTGATGATGGACACTTAGGTTGTTTCCAGCTCCGGGCAATTGTGAATAGAGCTGCAATGAACATTTTGGTACATGTCTCTTTTTGAATTATGGTTTTCTCAGGGTATATGCCTAGTAGTGGGATTGCTGGGTCATATGGTAGTTCTATTTGTAGTTTTTTAAGGAACCTCCATACTGTCCTCCATAGTGGCTGTACCAATTCACATTCCCACCAGCAGTGCAAGAGTGTTCCCTTTTCTCCACACCCTCTCCAGCATTTATTGTTTCTAGATTTCTTGATGATGGCCATTCTGACTGGTGTGAGATGATATCTCATTGTAGTTTTGATTTGCATTTCTCTAATGATTAATGATGTTGAGCATTCTTTCATGTGTTTGTTGGCAGTCTGTATATCTTCTTTGGAGAAATGCCTATTTAAGTCTTCTGCCCATTTTTGGATTGGGTTGTTTGTTTTTTTGCTATTGAGCTGCTGTTTCCTGTTTTTACTGGAGGGGATTCTATAAAAGGGTGAGGTTGAAAGGCGTCTTGCAGCAGCATATACAGTGGGTCGGGGGAAAGTAATGGAAGCTTGATTTCACAAGCATCACGGTAGTTAAGTGTATGAACCCAGGTGATGGCAGTAACTGGAAATGCATGAAGGAATGTGTGATGTGATAAAAGTTGGAAGAATATGATTCCAAAATGATTCTTCTTCTCAGAATTGATTGTCAGGGAAAATGATGATACTCTTCTGATCTGGAGAATGTATTTCTTGGGGCCAATTTTATGAGAAATATTATAGGTAGATAAGACATTTGAGTCTGCCGTAACTTCATAAAATCTAAACAGATGTGAATAGCAGGTAGAGCATAAAGTGAAGATTATTCCCATGGTTAAAAGGGAAATTCCTGTTCCTTCAGGGAACCTAATTCTTATTTTAGGAAACTTATAATTAGACTCCAGACACAGTAAATGCAGATTAACTAAACATTTGTTTGTGGAGAGAAAAAAAATATTCTAGGAGGAAATTCTGGATGTTGAACCATAATTTAAAAAGCTGCAATCCACCTTAGAGATAATCTGGTCCACAAAGCAGGTTTTACTAATGAGATTCTGGAGATCTAAAAAGGTTAAGGAACATTTAATGAAAGACAACATTAGTCTTAGAGTGAGAGAAAAAGTCAGTCTCATCCTCCAGGTTACTGGTAGTTACACTGGAAAGCCAAGTACAGTAAGTCCCCTACATACGAACCTTCAAGTTGCGAACTTTCAAAGATGCAAACGTGCATGCCAGCCCTTGTATGCCAGCTGTTGTACTGTACTACTGTACTTTTCAAGGTACTACTATACTGTAAGATTAAAAATGTTTATTTTTTGTGTTTGTTTTTTATGTACATATTACTTTTGTGAAAAGTATTATAAACCCATTACAGTACAGTACTATATAGCCAATTGTGTTAGTTGGGTACTTAGGCTAACTTTGTTGGACTTATAAACAAATTGGCCTTATGAATGCACTCTTGGAACAGAACTCATTCGTATGTAGGGGACTTACTGTACACTGATGTCATCTTTCAACCAGCCTCCTACCTTCTCTTCCTACCTACAGTAGGTGCTGTTGTGCCCTTCCTACATCCTCTTTGCTTGACAGGACAACTTTCCTCAAGCTGATGTGATTATTGATACTAAATGGCTAATAGAAACACTTTTCTCTGTAGCGTTGCCCTTGCCCGATGGGAGTCACTACACACAGAGATATCTGCAAGTATATTCCCCTGCCCATCCCGCTACCATGGCACACAATAGTCAATATGACTGATAATGCTGGGCCCCCTCCCGTCAAGGTGGAATAACTCTATGGTATTCCTCGTGCTCCAGAGCTCCCTGGGGGATCAGTCTGAGGTGAGATTTTCATAGCTGCCACATCTTTACTTGGCTTTATCCCATGCTCTTTTCTGCTCCTCTCATTTCCCTATCGGTCTGTGATTGATGGTTTTATTCTGAGGGCACTCCCTCAGTATATCACCTGTACAAGCCTCCGTGTCTCAGACTTTACTTCTCAGGAACCCCGTCTAAGACAGTAACCAATCCTGACACTCAAAGCATCACTCATAGCTGCAGAATTCTAACACAGAACTGTTTGGTGATGCGATTTGTGCTGTTTTTGTTGGGAGTCTGAGCAGCTGATCATGGAGTCTCCAGAAGCAGCTTGGCTAAAGAGTTGACTGAGAGCCTGGGGTCAGATAGGAGTCAATCCGGGTTTACGTTCCATTGTGGGACAGGTTGACTCTGTGTTTAAAATAATCTACTTGCCTCATGGAATTTGTCTGAGAGTAATTAGTAGAAAAAAAAATCATAGTTTAGCCATAGTGACTTTGAGTGAATAATTAATAGTAACAAAAAATAACATTTCTATCTAGATTATATTAACAGCAAAATAACTGTAGTACATTTACTTAACATTAAAAAATAATTCAAATCAATAATCTAACCCTCTAAATTCTAGTTGATAATTTTATTTGTAAGCTATCACTCTATATAGAACAGGGAGATTTATCAGAATGGGGAACAATGGAAAAAAATAGTTTATCACTCACCCCACAAAAAACATTTTTGCTTGCCTGTGATGGGTGAGTAGGTTGGTATTTTCAAGCATAGCTTAAGTATAAGTATAACTTTTCCAAAAGCAGCTCAATTGAGAACTGAAACATTTCTAATTTCAGAGACCAGATTTTGTAAATGCTAGTGCGTGTTATTTTGCTTATTTGTTTGATTTTTCCCAATCTACTGAGTAAGAAATTTTCATCCACAACCAATGGGTATTTTTGTGTTTAAGATTCAGAGATGAGAAAACAAAAGAATTGGCAGTAAGTGACCTAAAATGTTAACCTCTGATTTGTATATTGGTGCTACCATGGTGATTTTTAGAGTCATGAATATTTTCTAGCTTGAAATGAGGTGAACAAATATTTTTTAAAAAGAAAGAAATGAAAGGAAAAAAGGAGAAGAAGAAAAGGAGAAAAAACACTATCAATGAATATGATATAAGCACCCTTCTGGTCAGAAGATTGAATAAAATATATTTAGAAAATGTATCTTCTAATCAGCTTTCCTGGGTGATTTATTTTTAGTCATCCCTATGCTTTTACTACATGGTACCTGGCACCTGATCAATTATTAGTTTGAGCATGGAGTGCTGCTTTTTAGAGAGCTACCAACCCCCTTGAAGTAAATTGTATCCTGTGGCTAAAATTTGACATGGTTCAGGAAACACATACATCATATATTCTTCAGCGGTGGGTTGCTATTTCTCAGACCCCTCAGAGGCATTTACATTCTCAGTGTTTGAGCCAAACTTTTCAGGGCTTGGATTTTTTGAACACTTCAAATGCTCTGTACTGTTATCAGACCAGTGGTGAAGCTGATCTCAAAGTCCACTATTAAAACTCCCCTCAAGGACATTTTCATTAGAACTTTGTACATGGGCAGTTCAAAAGATCCAGCTATTGATTTTTGTTCAGAAGTCCTGTCTCCACTATCATATTATGCAACTTTTTTGACAGACTTTCAAAAAACCACAAACTGTGGTCTGCCTGTGATTCCAGCCCGGATTTTGTGCTGCTCATTTGATTTCCTCAGGCCACATCCTTCTCGTGTCCTTGTCAACATTGCAAGGAGAAGAGCTGTCTTAGAAGATTTGCTAAAAAGCAGAAGCAATTTCACAGCCATAGAAGAAAAACATCTGACCTTTCAATGCACACAAAAAATCTCACTTAAGTAAATAACCTTTTGAGCTGTAAAATTTTGTTGTGGCATTCATTTATCAGGCACATAGATAATCAGAGTGTTTATCTCTTTTCACCGTTTAAAATTTCATAAAAGAAGTCAGGAACCAATGTGAGTAAATTGTAGCAAAGAGCCTCTAGCATATGTGCTCAGCACACATTTAATGGAATTATCTATTGGAGAGTAGGTGGCAGAGACAGCTGAGGAATTAATTATTGGGATGGATATTTTATACCTCTCTGCCAGTGCCATGTGAAATAAGACTTGTCTCCATATTACTTCTGTCACTTTGTGTGGCCTTTCAAAAGTGGCAGTTTCTCAAAAAAGAGAATTGGATCATGTGTTTGGTCCTGAGCTACACCGTGAGCATTTCATGGCCCACCAGTTCATTCTGAATAGAACAATTTTGGTAGAGTGTGTGGAGTTCAGCTGTGAGACAGCTAAGTGGAAGCAGTGAAACAGTAGGGACCTCACTGGTTTCAAATGTGCAGATATTGTACAAATAGAGCTTTATATATCAGAATAAAGAACAAACTCTGTAGGAAAATCTATGTAGTTCTTTTTTCACACATATGAGTCTTCTAGTAATATTACTATTACTCATTATTAGAGTGAGCTTTTTACTGAGTGGTTACTATTGCTAGGCATTGTATGATTGACTTCATGTACATTATCAGATTAGTTCTCATAATAACCCCTTGAAATAGGTGGTATTAATATTCCCATTTTATGGATGAGGAAACAATGGCTGAGAGAAAGTAAGAAAATTGTTCAAAGTCTATAACTAGTAAATTTTGAATGTAAGACAAGATGAAATTTTTGCTCTGTTTGTGCCGCTAAAAAGAATGAGCCAGAAGTTATGAGATCCAAAGATTGACCCAGCACAGAGAGCGCTGGAATTCCAACTCCATGAGATCCTTGTTATAATATTGCATCCCACTAGGGGGCAACATAGACTTTCCATCTACTTGAGCCCCTTTGTTCCCAAAATGTGTAAAAGACCCATGGAACAGCAACAAAAAAAAAGACCAGTAAAAGCACATAAACCAAACACTTCAGTATTTAAAGCAGAAATAATACTTTATTAAAATGTCAGTTGTCCCTTATTAGTGATAAAAAAAAGTCACCTTATTTATCAAAGAAAAATAGACTCTTACTGATTTGAGTGCTTTAACTAACTGCTTTATCTTTTTCTTTCCTGACCCCACTTCCCTCCAAACTCAACTTGCAGTCTACCATACAGTACAATGACAACCAGACAGTGAAACATGGTCTCATCTGGGTTTTCTTGTCAACCTTTTCAAGGAAGGATTGGAAGTACAGTAGGTTTACCTCACATAAAACATTGTATCCAAGGCCAGTTTTAAAATATCAGACAGTGAAGACTTCCATGCTGCCACCATTCAGGATGCTAGTGGACACTGGTGAACACTCAGATGTGTCTCTTTTAGATCAAATGTAGGAAACGTACTGTTCCTATAAAAAGCTGTTAGCAAGTTCATGAACCTGATGGCACAGGGCAACAGCTTCCTATTGTAGGAAGAAATGAAAGCATATGATACTTGGTTTTCCTGATACTTCTCTCTTATTTGATCCTTTTGAATTTATTTTCATACTCCCCCTGCTGGACTTAATCAGGCCTAAACAAATGAGTTTGGGTGGTTGAAGCCTGTTGACCCGTGGATGACACATTTCATATCAAGTTGCCCAGGAGTTCTATTCCTTTATGCCTTGTTGAGTAGAAATCAGTCATTTGAGGCCAACCACCATCTCACCCTTTTGTTATTTATTGTATGCTGAAACTTATAAAAGAAGGGCTAAATTCTGTACTGTGTGATTAAGCTGTTTCAGTTCCAATAAAATGTCAGAAGCAAATGAAGTGCTCCTGTAAAATACTACAACAAGAGTCAGATTCAAGAAATTTGGCAAACAATCAGTTTCGTTGACTTTGGGGAACCAAAAATTTACACAGAGTATATGAGAGATAAAATCATGTGGTAATTGAAGAAAAACAGTATCTAGCATACTTATCTTTTATACTGCCTTAAAATACATACATACATACATATAGATATATTTTCAATATTGAAGATAAACACAGAAATAGAGATCTCTTCATTCTTGGATTATTACAATTACTAGCTATTTATTGAGTAGCCTCTGGGAGTCAGGCTCTAAACTATGCTCTTTGTAAATAAATGAAAATCTGTAAATAGAAATTGGGAAGTTTTTTTTCATGTCACGGTTCTTGGACATCTCTTGCCCCAGATCAAGAATTGAATTATGAACAAGTGACATGTAAATTACAGGAGATTCTTTTTTCATGGTAGCATTTCAGTCCTTCTAGTTCCAGTTCCTACAGCTTCCTGGCAGGATGACAAAAAGAGGATTGGGAGAGGGAGAGTCATCAGCTTGCCTCTGCTATTTTTACTCCTTATTTGGAACATTGCCCTTGAAAGTCTCTTATCTTATCCTTATGAGTCTGTGGCACTATGTGACATGTATATACTCACACAATTACTGATGGCTTTCAGCCTATTTCTTGTGCTCCTCAGGTGTTTTGGAGGGTCCTCATTTAGCTTCAGTGAATGTGTTGAATGCCAGAATCCCATAGATCCTACATATCAACTAGTAAGAAGAACAAGATAAAATATTATGAGACAAATAGAGTGCAGTTTATCCAGGTTGTTCTGTTTTAAAAATTAGAAATACAGAAAGTTAGAGAGCTTAACACTTCGAGAAGAAGGAGAAATGTGATATTAATAGAAAAAACTTAGACTTCACGCCACTCTATTAAATAGGTCCAGATTAGCTGTCTCCATTTTTCCTGACAACAAGCTCAACACATTGCCTCATGTAATCTTCAAGTACATTCTACAGGATTCATATTAATCACATTATCAATCCCTATCCTCTTAAGAGTGCCTCAAAGAGATCCTTCCTGGCCATCCTTTTGAAAGACCACCACTTTCATTTTTTTTAATGTTTTAAAATTATTTTACATGATTTCAGGTATTTTTTAAAAATTGTGTGCTTAGACTAGTTCTGAAATAGAGTAGGTTTTTTTGCTTGCTTTTTTTGTTTTGTTGGATAAGTTCCACCTTTTTTTCCCCTTTTTATTTTTCCCAGTTTTACTGATATGTAATTAACATGTAACATTGTATTAGTTTAGGTGTGTAAAGTAATGATTTGATGTATGCATATATTGTGAAATGAGTGCCACCATAAGTTTAGTTAACATCCATGACCTCACATGGTTGCAATTATTTTTTTCTGTGGTAAGAACTTGTAAGATCTACTCTTTCAGTAACTTTCAAATATACTATACAGCATTATTAACTATAGTCAACATGCTGTACATTACATTCACAGAATTTATTAATCCTGAAACTGGAAGTTTATACCTTTTGACTACCTTCACTCATTTCTCTCATCCCCACCTCTCACCTGTTGCAAGCACCAGTCTGTTCTTTGTTTCTATGAGTTCTTTTTGTTTTTTTAAGATTCCACATATAAGTGAAATCATACAGTATTTGTCTTTCTCTGTTTTATTTCACTTAGTGTAATGCCCTCAAAGTCCATCCATGTTGTCATAAACGGCAGGATTTCCTTCTTTTTTAATGGCTGATTAATACTGTATACATATATACTGCGTTTTCTTTATCCATTCATTTGTGGTTGAACATTTAGGTTGTTTCCATGTTTTGGCTGTTGTAAATAATGCTACAGTGAACTTGGGGTTGCAGATATCTCTCAGAAACAGTGATTTTTGTTTCCTTCAGGTATACACCTGAAGTGGGGTTGCTGTATCATATAGTAGTTTTTAATTTTTTGAAGAGTACCCATACTGTTTTCCACAGTTGCTGCACCAATTTACATTCCCACCAACAGTGCACAAGGGTTCCTTTTTTTCCACATCCTCGTCAACACTTGTTATCTTTTGTCTTTTTGCTAATAGCCATTTTAAGAGGCGTGAAGTGATAGCTCAGTGTGGTTTTGATTTGTATTTCCTTGATGATTAGTGATATTGGGCACCTTTTCATGTACCCGTTGTTCATTTGCATGTCTTCTTTGGAAAAAAAATTGTCTATTCAGTTTCTCTGTTTTTTTTTTTTTTTTTTTTTAAGTTTGCCCCTTTAATATAGGTGTCCTGAGCACCTGGAAGGGTACCAGACATGTATTTGGTATTGAATAAATATTTATTAAATCCATTGTAATCCTGTTATTTGGGACAGTAGAAGAACAGCAGGAAGATCATTATGTGCAAGTCTAGATATTCACATCCAATATACTGTAAAAGAAAAGGTCAGCCCCTTTGTGAAAAAGAATAGGGAATCTTATGACTTTACATAAAACATTGGCCTCTGAAGCAATAACGGTAATATTAAAGATTTAATGAACCCTTAACAATGTGCCAGATACTATGTGAAACATTTTAAGATATTTGTTGGAGTACTCGCAAAAGCATTTGTTTTAATCAGTATGGGAGACTAAATCTTAGAAAGGTGAAGTTACTTACCTAAAATCACTTGAGTAGCAAGTGGAATTGAGTCAGTGCTCCAACCTAGATCTCCTAAGTTACTCTCTTTATTGCCTTTCTATGATCCTGCAGGATTCCCTTTCAAGTTAGATTATTTAAAATCATGCTTATCTCATATTTGCCACTCACAATCAGTCACAAAGTTCTATATAATCTGTTTCAGAAATTGCTCACCAATTTATTCTGCATTTTGTACACTTATGGTATACCTTTTATAATCTAAGCCCTCCATAATTCTCATCTGTGTTATTTTGATAGTTTCATATGGTACTCCTAACATAAAACTCTCCTATCTCCCAGTTCAGTGTTGTTTTGTTTTGTTTTTGCTTTCCTAGTATTCCCAAAACTTACATTTCTTCAAAATATGCCCTCACCCAAATTACCTCTTCAAATTTATTTCTTCCAACACGACATCATAAATCCTAGACTTTGGCCACAGGGAACTTTTCACAGTTTATCCACGTTCCTCATATAAATCGTTCATCTTCGGCTGTGTGCTTCTCATGAATTGCCTCTTTGCCTTAAATGCCCTTGCATACTTTCTCTACTTTGAAGTGCTCTATTTATCCATCAAGAACATGTTCAATTATGAAGCTTTCACTAGTTTTTCCAAGGCAGCATTATTCCTATAGTCCCACAGCACTTTTCACGCAATAACTCTAATATATCATCAGTAGAATTTACATATTTGTCTCCTGTTTTAGAAGTCATGTTTTATTCATCTTGTATTTCTGTTAAGTATCACATTCCTAGCCACATAGTTTATGTTTATAAACATTTTAGGAAAGAACAAATGAGGGTAAATATTTAGTCAAATATTTAGTTAGTCTCAAATCCTTTACAGAAAAAAAAAAAGGGGGGGGTTAGTGGCAGAAACTCTTTACCAAGAAAAATTTTACATTTAAAGTTCAGTATTAAAAAAGAAAGATGAAAACATACTAGGAAGAGTGAACAGCCCACCTCTCACACCCTAGAGTAGCCTGCAAATAACCCTAAGATTCTATGCAACTTCATGTAAAAAGCACAGGCACATGATGTCAAGAAACCTGTGTGAATTTTCATTTTTTGTTATTATTTTGGCAGCTCATATTTGAAAGCCAGTTCACTTAAAAGAAATACTCGTGTTCTAAAGTGCATTCATGTGATATTCTTCTTAATTTGCATTTCTCTAAAATGTTTTCTTTTCATTACTGACTTTATTATCTACTTCTTTGTGGACATTTTATCTGAGAATTCCAAACAATGTACCTGAGAAAATACTAAAACAATGTTGAAAGGGTCTTTCTAACATGTACTTGGATCCAACTAAGAAAGCTGACAGCAATTTGGGAAAGATTCTCTGAAAGAAAGAAACCAACTCTGGTGAACTAAGAAAAAAAAAGTGTTTGCCTTTATCTTAGTAACTTACTGGTTCAAATGCAAAGAGTCATATAGGGACTGTGGCTATCTTCATTAAACCTATTTGAGTTTTAATTAAGTCTTTCACTTAAAAAGCAGCTGTTGGAATTAAAATACTTCAAGAAAGTTATTTTAAATATGTAGAAATATTTTGTCACTTATCAATATATGTGTGTTTTTATCCTCTTATTAATGAAATTAAAAACTATGATTTATTAAAGATTAACGAGGCACTAGGAATCCACTGTTACAGGTACTTTGGGTTACTATGATGAGCAAGAAAGGTACCTTCCTGTCTTTAGAATGCTTAGAATCTGTTATAGAAGACTGATATTAAACATGTAACATCTAGTAACACCAAAGAGAAATACTGTGGAAATACCTAATTGTGGGAGCCCCCTGTGGTGTGGAGAGTCTCAGGGATGGACTCCCTAAGGAAGTAAAATTTTAGGTTGAGGCTTAGAGAAAAATTGCAAGTTAGACTAACTAAGAAAGGGGTCTGGGAGTGCTCCAGGGAGAGGGGAGAGCAGGTGACAATTCATGACTACATGGATTTGTAACTACTTTAAATTTATGCAAAATTTCATTAGCTAGAAATGAAAAATCATCTTAAATATAGGAAAAAATTGCACAAACTTGCTTACTGAACCATCTTTTTTAATAATAAAATGTTGTAAACCATCTATATGTCCAACACTATGAAATAGACTAGAAAACCTGGGTATTCCCTTGCGATGTTTAGACCATTTTAACCATTCAGACACTGATTGCATTGAGGATTGTGATGCAACATGGAAAACACATAATTCATAACATTATATGGAAATATAGGATGTTATTATATAAGTCCCTCATGATTGTATGAAAAATGGATATGAAAGACACTGGAAAATATATTAAAATTGTGTTTGTATTAAAAATGTGGGTTCCTATGCCAAAAAGATTTATTTTCCAACTTCGTGCAGTATAGTCATATAACTTTAAAAATGAACAAAAGAAAACACTGGATAGAGGAAGTTCTGTTTTAAAACTTACTACAACCAAGCAGAGTAAATCTCATTTTGAAATGAATAGCATGAAGAAATTTTTCAGAAACAAAGAATTCCAGCTCCAGTAAAAAGAGTAAAAATGATTTATCATGTTCCTTTTAATGAAGCCAAATAATGGCATGTATTCTATTTTATTGATATAATAGCGCATCTCACAGAATGGTAGAGCTGGAAGGTTACTTTATGTTAATCTCACTCTATTTCCTCTCTTTGTAGATGAGGAAACTGAGAAGGGTCATATATGCATATTGAGCAGGCATTATGAACTTGTGTATTGTGTTATCAATGAGCCAGACACAGTAAACGAAGGAATACAAAACTGTAAACTCAGTCTCCTGTCCTCTTTGAGATTAAAATTTGTAACAAGAGGGAAGATATAACGAGTATCTCCTAACTCTCGTTTCCTAGGCTCTTTCCACTTTCATTTCCATCATGGTTGTAAAAATGCACAAGAGTTTTTAGAAAGCAAACCACACATTTTCTATTTGTCTAACTACCATTTCTCTCATCATAGGAAAAACTGACAATCTGTGCAGAGTGTTACAGATTCCTCACTGCCACAATAACAAATGGCTCTAAAAAATGCCATACTAGTCGTCTTCCTGCTCCCCTTGTTGGGAACAAAACCGATACAGAAGGTTTGGGCTGTGAGTCAAGAAAGTAGATAAACAAACCAAACTAACAGTTGGGAGTAGGATTAGAGAAAATGTTCTCCTGAGATTTCTATTGTTAGAAGAATGGCTAAGGCTGCTAACAATAAAGCCAAATAAAGCAGTACGCACACATGAAAAGACAAACTCTCAACTTGTTGCCAGCAAATAGGGCAAGAGACAAAATTGGGTTCAGCAGGAATGGACAGTTGTGGGGTTTTTGTTGTTGTTGTTGTTGTTTTTTCCCCTGAAAAGTATTGGCTCAGCTTGTATTTTTTTCTTATTTTCGTCTTGTAAAGTTATATGCTAATTCAGTTTACAGAGTCATTATTTATTCATAGCTTTCACTAGACATATAGTTGTTGTTTATGGAGTCACGTATTGTTCAGACACAATTTTTTCCTACCTTTGGCCCATTTTGAGGCAGGTTAAATGAAGTGGGAAGTTATCATTTACTGGTGAGATCAGTAAATCTGAGAGCCAAAAGATAATTTGAGCTCAATGAACATTTTCTGCAAAATCTCTCTTAGAGGATAGAGTAATTGTTGATATGTTTTTCCAGATATGTTTGAGTATTGACTAAAAATTAGTCAATTCAAATAAGTAGGCGAATGTACAAAAATCAGTCAAATTAGATATCTGAAACCTTGTAAATATCAATACCATCACCTGCTAGATTAACATTTAAACCATGCTTTGCAAAAGATGAGATTCTGAATCATTGAAGGCCTTTGTTTCCCATTTTGTCAAATGGTGATACTGGGTTAGATTATCTACAAGGTCTTTTCCACCCCTAAATTTTGTAACTTTTTACTTAAAACATATTTTTGACTACTGCTAGGGTAAGAACATGTTTTTGACAGAGAAATTGGATTTCTCACAACAGAATTTGACATCTGCCTTGACGGCTAGCCTTACACACTGGACCATACTGCTAAATTTATAATTTATAATATTATATTTCATGCTAAAACACATTATTTCTAATTTAATCTTGTAGTTCACATCTGTTTTAATGTTTGCAAATACATATTCATAAGATATCTTTGTCTTCTCTTCTCAAAAAAAGCAATTCAGCCAAATATCAGTTAAAATATAATTGAAAACAACAATTGGGAAAAACACATATTCTGATTCTTCAGTGAAATGCTCTATAGAGTCATAAATTTATGTCAAAATGCTTAATATTTTAACCAAATGTGATTTTAAACTTCAGAATAATACATTTCTACTACAGCTTACAAGTTAAAGAAGTCCTAGACTCTGATTTATAGCCTGGGTTCTGGGTTCTAAAAAGCTTCTAGAAACTACTCAAGACTGGCTGTAAAACTGCCCCAAGGGTTTTAATTTCTGGCCTATAAAGTCCAAATAACATCTTTGCCTTCCATGTCCTTTTATTTTCTAAAAGGAAAAAGAAGTTTTACAGATTTCAGGGAAAAGAGAAACATCAATAAAAGGAAAATAGTTGGCAATGTTAAATCTAACCAGAAAGCCAAATATTTGCCCTTTTCACTAGGACACTTTGTCAGGGGGATGGATGGAGTAAATCAGGCATTAGGCTCTGAGAAGTGAATCTTTGTTTTTATATAGATAGCCAGAAAGCCAGCTTGTTGGTAGAAAAATATATGAAATGACTTAGTAGCTTAATGGATTATGGATCATACGTGTGTATGTGCATGTGACTTTTCTTCTCTCAGTAATGTGGCAACCTGTACTTTTGAACTGAAAGGGAATTCCAAGTTGTTAATACCTGATGGAATGTTTAAATTCTGAAAGAAACAGAAATAAGAGGAGAGTTAAGGTTTAAACTGAATATTTCAGGCTTTTATCCTGAAAAGAATTTTATCCAGATCCTTCACCTTTCTACAATGTAGCTTCCAAAGTGTCAATATAATTAATGCTTCTCCTAAATAATGTTCTTGTTGTTGCCTAAATTATCATCCATTTGCCGCTTAAGTCTTAGACATGATTCCTTGATCTCCTAATTGTCTTATCCTTTTTCTGATTTTTCTTCACATCAAGGAGGAAGTTGGTTCAGTTTTATAGACTCCCCCTTGCTTGTCAGAGTTATACCTCATCAGCATTTCTTGATGTAGTCTCCTCAGTAAAATTGTTAAATTTACTCATCTCCTTTTTATTATATAGATCTATCACCTGTTTTAATTTAACAAGATGAAAATGTGCCTCTTTCTCATCTTTAAAAATATTATTTATTAATCCAAGTCCAAGTACGTCACACTTTTTTAATCAGCCAGTGTGTGAAGCACCTGAATTAATTCTAATGGGTTAAGGTGTAATCCTTTTGAAAATTAACATCTACTTCATAGCAAAAAGCAAGGTAATGTGTTTCATAATAAGCCACTGAACAATGCAACATTAATGGAAGTGGAACTCTCTGATACTACTATGATATGTAATTCTTTAGTATGATCATTTTTATTCATTATATTTTATTTGTTTACAGGCTGGAAAGTTTTAAAGACATTTTCTTTATTCCTTTTCTTCTGATATTTCCTGATAATATGCTTCAGCATAAATCCTTTTCAATTCAGTCTGGAAGTTTATATCCTTTGCTTCTGACAAATTATAATTTATTATTATTATCTGTTAATTTACTTCATTCCCATTCTAATAGTAATCCCTTTTAATTGGACATTGGCCCTCCTTGTTAATCTTCTCATTTCAGTTTTTTTAATGCGATTTTTTGGCTCTCTTTTATGTTCTACCTCTTTGTCTTTAAGTTCTATTTTGGGGAAGATTTCCTCCATTTTGCTTCTAAGCCTTCATCTACTTTTTATTATATTTATGCTATTATTTTTATTTATACAAACTCTTCCTTGTACTCAGAATGTTCTTCTTTTAGAATTGTTTTTGTTGTCATTCATATGCAACATTTTTTGTGTGTGTTTCTCTGAGTAAACTTGTTTTGAAGTATTTAGCTTTCTCTACATTATTTCTTGCCTCCAGTATCTTTGAATTAGCTTATATTTCCTTTTTTTTTTTTTTCAAATAGGAGAGTTTGAATTTTGATTATTGACTTTACTCACACTTAACAGGGAGAAACTATGTAAAAGGTTGAATGTTCTGTGTGCAGGAACAAGCCTTGTTTTCTGGTGTGGAGTCATAGTGGGGACATGACCACTTTCTTGGGAACCATTCAAGCTTTGGTATCTGAAAATCTTGTATATGGGGCTTCTCAGCTTCCAAAGAGAGGAGTAATACAGTATTCTTCCTTGAGGGTAGGGGAGATGTGAATGCCAGTGTTCTGAGAGTCCCCTGTGTTTTAGAGGGCCTTCTTTGGCAGAAGTTTCCCTCTCATGCCTTGGACTGCCTGGGGCCAGTAGAACCATCCAGGAAGCTTTGAGGATGGGGAGAGTCCTGAGCCTGGACTCCAGATCTATATTCCATTTCTCCACTTTGGGGCACTTTCCTCACCCATTCATGTGAGGTCAACCAGATACCCTGAAGAAATCCAGGACTGAAACCTCTGGGTCATCCCAGGTCTCCATGGCTGACCCCAATTACCAGAACAGCAGTCTGGTAAGTGAATCACTCCCACTGACCAGCAAGATATTTCTTTTATAAAATTGTGTGATTTGGGGCCACAAGAATGGTACCAAAATATCCACTTGTGGTGACTCTTACTCATATCAGACACAGGATGAGATCAGATCTCTTGGCTACCAATGGTTTATCACTGACCTGTGAGGTGGAGCCTGTGTGTGAGCCCATGTGTTATCTGTTGTCATCCTTGTTCCCCCCACAATGCTCCCTCTATTCTACAGCCTCCAGTGATGGTAGGGTGGCAGTAGGTAGTCTTTACTTTATTCATACTTTGCCAGTGTCATCAACCCACTGCAGAACTTACACCAAATGTCTGATGATCTTTCTAGTGCCTGTGTCTATCTCCTCCTAAAATGTTCAAGGCCTTTGTTTTGCAATTCTGATTTCTTGCCTCTGTCTTACATGGTGAGGTCCTAGTCCCCTAGTTTGGTGTTCAGCCACGTTGGACAAAGGATGGACATTCCTTGTGTTAATGGCTCCTCTCACTCTGCCCATCAGCCCCTTCCCTGTCCTTCCTTGTGGTTGAGGTGGTATGGTAATGTCAGCACCATGAACACAGTGATTATAGCCTATAGAGCCCAAGTGAAGACATAGTTGAAGAGTGTGTTTTGTTACCTTTATGCTAAAATTCTAAAATGATGAGAAAAAATTATCCTTCCCACATTCCAGTGTGCTCTGGTCAGACTTGTACTTATGTTCTTCATCAACAAAGCATAGTTATAGCCTTTGAGAGAGTCAATAGAATCCATTACTCCTGAGCAACATAGTGAATAATGCAGTGCCATGAGAAATGATTTAACCTTAATTAAATAAATGGTAGTAGATAACTACAGAGGTGAGAAGGTTTATATTGTTTTAATATAAAAAGAACGGCATTGCTACCTTTTTCTTTCAGTAAAATGTATGAATTACCCAGAAATGATATATTTGACAATCTAGAATGTGAATATATGATTATGAAGTTGAAGATGAAAAGATAGCACCTTTAGACTATGAAGAATCTTCACGTGCACTGAATGGATAATAAACAAATATGTACATACATTACTCCGTTGTTCAAAGTGTTAATCGATAAATCGTATGCCTTACATGAGCTCATGCAGCTCTATTAAAGTATTGTCCAGGCCCCACACACTCTAGTGGTTGTCCCTTCAGCCAGTGAATGACTCATATGAGGGTACAAAAACCTACCTCCTTTCCTGAAGGGGAGAAAACTCAGTGATGCCATTCCCACTGTACAGCTTCCCATTGGATCAGTCTGAGATTAGATTTCAGCAACACCACATTTTGTTCAGCTTCCTCCTCTATTCTATCCTGCTTCCCTCATTTCCTTATAGACTTCTACTGAAAACAATCCTTAATGAATCAAGTGCATAAGAATTCTCATCTTAAGCTATTTTTCTTAACATCCATCCCTACCTAAGGCAGAGTCTAACGAACGACTGTTTTATTCAGACATTTATTTTCATCTCTACGCCACACTTTTGCCTTAAACTTTAGTGCCTTGAATCCCGAAGCTTGTCATAGTTCTACAACACACTTAGCCCACTTCTTGTTAGCTCTTACCACTCTCTCAACTCACTTGAAGGAAATTCATTTTTAGCTTTCTTCACTCTACTAAGTCAGATGTCAATCCATTTTGCTAAGTCAGATGTCAATCCATTTTGCATCTTCCAAAATTGGTCTAGCTTCTATCAACTGGTTTTGCCTCTTCTCACATTATTTTAGTGTTTTTTTTTTAATTCCCTTATTGTAATTTTACTTCTATTTTGGAGGGAAAGGAGAAAAAACATTTGTTCAATCTACTTACTTAAAAAAAAAAAGGGGGCTTCCCTGGTGGCACAGTGGTTGAGAGTCCACCTGCCAATGCAGGGGACACGGGTTCGTGCCCTGGGCTGGGAAGATCCCACGTGCCGCGGAGTGGCTAGGCCCGTGAGCCATGGCCGCTGAGCCTGTGTGTCTGGAGCCTGTGCTCCGCAATGGGAGAGGCCACAACAGTGAGAGGCCCACATACCGCAAAGAAAAAAAAAAAAAAAGAAGTCCTTAAAGGTATGTTACATCATAGGTGCAGGTAGGACAGGCAGCTGAATTGACTGCATTATATCTTACATTAGTAATTAAACAGAGGCCCATATTGTGACAATGAGGCAGGTATCTATGTTACCATTAGAGAGTGTGAGGAAGGCATACTGGGAATGGGATGATATGGATGAAAATGGAGTTTTCTAAATTTTCATCTGGAAGTTTTGTATCCAAATCCTAACACTAGTCTTGAAATCAACACATGTGCAGCAAATAAGATAAACCACAAACAAAATGACCAAATTTTAAGCCACCAGTTATTTCACCGTGATGATTTCCAACCGCACAGTAACTATATCTGGAGTATTTGCTTGAGAGTTAAGGATAGATTAGGAATTGGCAATTGCAGACAGAATACAGGCAAATCCTCCTAACAGACTAAAAAGCCAACTCTGATCTAGTAAAACTCAGGCAAGACAAATATCATCTGCCCCTACCATAATCACCTGCCAAAAAGCAAAACTAAGTCCCTGGAGGAAGATATCCAGAATCTCAGATTATTTCTGTAGTACTTCTGAAAAAGGAAAACATGACACTTGGAATTTTAATTTAATCACCTTTAGTAAATGCACCCCTTTCCTAATCCTTGTCCCCTTACATTCTTCCCACTTTGAAGAAGAGCAAAATTAATTCCCAGTCATAGCAGGGGTGTTGATGAAGTGTTTTCACACTCCTTACCTTGCCAGATAGCTACCGTTTTCCAGCATTGGATAATTTCCCCTTTTTTGTCCCACCCTGATGCAGACAACCAGTATACACATCCTCTGTTCTCTCTTGTCTCTTTTCGTCTTTAAAAAGCCACTGATAATTGCATTTACATTAAATTTTCACGTCTCCAATGGGACATTTAATTTTGTAGATAAAACAAATCTTTAAAAATGTATGAGTGAGGATCTGATTTTGGATTCCTTTTTTTTTTTTTTTTTTTTTTTTTTTTTGCGGTACGTGGTCCTCTCACTGTTGTGGCCTCTTCCATCGCGGAGCACAGGCTCCGGACACACAGGCTCAGCGGCCATGGCTCACGGGCCCAGCTGCTCCGCGGCATGCGGGATCCTCCCAGACCGGGGCACGAACCCGCGTCCCCTGCATCGGCAGGCGGATCCTCAACCACTGTGCCACCAGGGAAGCCCTGATTTTGGATTCTTATCTATTAGTCTCCTAGCAAGGGAGGTCTTCCCACTGCCCCTGAAATTTACTTTAGACCTTATTTTATTTAATATTATTAATATTCATAATAAATAATTTCATCATTCATGAAAATTTGCTTAAATATCCAGTGCTACTTAGTAAAAGTGAGAATTAACTTTAAACACAGGGTGTGATTCCATATCCTTAATTGCAACTGACAGTTACGTTCTCTTAGCCTTTTGTGCTGTCCTACTTTGTCATCTTTAACTCTCATGTATTATTCAGTTACTTCATCAGATAAGCCTTTTCTGATTTGAGACTGGATCCAATCTCATTCAGTACTCTTATAGCACCTTGTAACTCTTTTTCATAATGCTTATCAGAATAGGACTTTTATATTTATTTGTGTGTTATTTCTATAATGTTCTTTTAGTGAGTTTTGTTTCTTAAACAATGTTTATTTTGGCAGAGCACAGAGGATTTTTAGTGTAGTGAAAATACTCTGTATGGTACTGTAATGATGGAGACATGTCTGTTTACATTTTTCCAAAGCCATAGCGTGTAGATCACCAAGAATTAACTGTAATGTAAACTATGGACTTTGGGTGATATGACGTGTTGATTCAGGTTCATCTATGATAACAAGTATCCCACTCCATTGGGGGAATGTTAGTAATGGGAGAAGTTCTGCATGTGTGGGGACTGAGGGTATGTGAGAAAGCTCTGTACATTCCTCTCAAATTTTCTGTGAACCTGAAACTTCTCTTCAAAAAGGTCTTTTAAAAAACACACACATGTCCACACAAAAACCTGAACACAGGTATTTATAGCAGCTTTATTCATAATTGCCAAAACTTGGAAGTAACCAAGATGTCCTTCAGTAGATAACTGGCAACTGTTCGCACAGCATTTACATTTTATTAGGAATTACAAGTAATCTAGAGATCATTTAAAGTATACAGGAAGATGTATGTATGTTATACGCCAATACTATGCCTTTTTATATAAGGCACTGGAACATTGGTGGATTTTGGCATCAGCATCCTGGACCAATCCCCCACAGATATTGAGTGATGAGAGTATTTTAAATGTTTAACAAATGAGAGGAAACCATGTCTGAATAATTAAAAGAAAGTATGAGATTCATGTCTCATCAAATACATATCCATACAGAGATAGAAATTATTAAAATGAACCAAATAAAAATCCTTGAGTTAAAAAGTACAATAACTGAAATTTTAAAACTCCTAATCACTGTATGAGTTTAAGTTGTGCAGCATGATGGTTTGATTTACATATATTGTGAAATTATTACCACAAAGCTTTAGTTAACATCTGTCATCTCATACAGGTACAATAAAAAGAAAGGAAAAAAGGGCTTCCCTGGTGGCGCAGTGGTTGAGAGTCTGCCTGCCGATGCAGGGGACACGGGTTCATGCCCCGGTCCGGGAAGATCCCACATGCCGCGGAGCGGCTGGGCCCGTGAGCCATGGCCACTGAGCCTGGGCATCCGGGGCCTGTGCTCCGCAACAGGAGAGGCCACAATAGTGAGAGGCCCACATACGGCAAAAAAAAAAAAAAAAAAAAAAAAAAAAAAGGAACAATGCCTTAGAAACTCAAGACATCATAAAGTATACAAACACACAGAGAGGCAGTTCCAAGAGGAGAGAAGGAGGAAGGGGCAGAAAGGATCTTTGAAGAAATAATGACCAAAGATTTCTCACATTTTTGGAAAAAATCTGCACAGCCAAGAAGCTCAACAAAATCCAATCAATCAGGATAAACACAAAAAATTTATACCAGGTCTCATAATCAAAGTGTCAAAATCCACAGACAGAATCTTGAAAGCAGCAAGAGACGTGACTCATCATATCCAAGGAATCCTCAATAAGATTAACAACTGATTGCCAGTAAGAAACCATGGAGCCCAGAGGTAGTGAGATGACATAATCAGTGTGCTAAAGGAAAAAGATGGTCAACAAGGAGTTCTGTATCCAGCAAAACTGTCCTTCAAAAAAAAAAAAAGACTTTTTTAAAATAAATAAGACGTTGCCAGAAAAACAAATCTGAGAAACATTTTTTTGCCAGCTGACTTGCCCTGCGAGAAATACTAAAGAGAATTCTGCAGGCTGAAATGGAAAGACAATAGACAGTAACTAAAATCCACATAAAAAATAGACCACATATATAAATATACAACACAGTATAAATGTATCTTTTGTTTGTAATGCTTTTCTTTATGATATAGGAGACACTTGCATGGAACAATAATTACAAATCCATGTTCATGGGAATACAACATGTAATATGTAATTTGTATGACAGTAACAACACAAAGAACAGGGGAGGGGATGGAGCTATAAAGGACCAAAGTTTTCGTCCTTGGTTTTGTTTTTGACCTATTTAAATTAAGTTGGTGTTAATCTGAACTAGAATGTTATAAATTAAGATGTTAATTTTAATCCTCAGGGCAACCACTAAGAAAACAATTTAAAATATATGTTAAAAGAATCAACAAAGGAATTAAAGTGGTACACCACAAAATGTCTATTTAACACAAAAGAGTAGAGGAATAAAGAAACTAAAAGTTATAGGACATATATAAAATAAATAGCAAAAATGACAGACATAAATTCTACCTTATCAGCAATCGCATTAAATATATGTGAATTAAACACTAATTTGATTTAATTAAGAAAAACTCCTATTAAAGTGCAGATATTAGCCAAATGGATAAACATAACATGATCCAACTATATGCTGTCTATAAAAAATGCACTTTAGATCCAAGACACAAATAGAGTTTCCTCAAAAAATTAATAATAGAACTACCATATGATCCAGCAATTCCACTTCTGGGAATATATATTTTAAAATGGAAATACTAATTTTAAAAGATATTTACACTCCCATGTTCATAGCAACATAATTTATAATAGCCAAGACAATGGATGAATGGGTAAAGTTGTGATATGTACATATTTATATACTCATATATATGAGTATTTATTATTCAGCTATTAAGAAAATAAGGAAATCTACCATTTGCAACAACATGCGTGGACCTTAAAGGCATTATGCTAAGTAAAATAAGTCACACAGAGGAAAGATAAATACTGTATGATCTCACTTATATGTGGAATCTAAAAAACAAACTCACAGAAAAAGAGTTTGGATTTGTGGTTACCAGAGGCAGGGGGTTGGGGGAAGGGGAATCAGAGGATGGTGGTCAAAAGGTACAAACTTCCAGCTATAAAATAAATAAGTACTAGCACTGTAATGTACAACATGATGACTATAGTGAACACTGTTCTGTGATATACAGGAAAGTTATTAAAAGGGAAGATCCTAAGAGTTCTCATCACGAGGAGATTTTTTTCTTTTATTTTTATCTATATGAGATGATAGATGTTAACTAAAGCTATTGTGGTAATAATTTCACAATATATGTAAATCAAACCATCATGCTGCACAACTTAAACTGATACAGTGATGTATGTCAATTATTTCTCAATAAAGCTTAAAAAAAGACACGAGTAAGTTGATAATAAAAGGATAGTAAAAGATACATCAGAAGAAACCAAGAGAGGGCTGGATATAATAATATCAAACAAGATAGCTTTTAAGACAAAATTTGTTGCTAGAGAAAAATGAGCACATTTATAATGAAAAAGGATCAATCCAGCCAGAAGATAAAACATAAATATATATGTACCTGACAACAGAGACCCTAAATACATAAAGCAGGAGTATGAAGAATTGAAGGGTGGAATAGATAATTCAACAGTAATCATTTGAAACTTGAAAAACTCCACATTTAATAATAGATAGAACAATTAGACAGAATATCAACAAAGACATAAAATACTTAAATAGTACGATAAACCAACTAGACCTAACAGATACTTGGAATACTTTTCCGAGCTACAATAGTATACGGTTTTCTTCTCAAGGACACATGGCATATTCTCAAGGACAAACTGTATGCTGAGCCATAATACAAGTTTTGGTAAATTCAAAAAGGATTGAAATCATTCAAAGTATATTCCCTTACTGGAATGAAATTAGAAGTCATAATGGAAGAAAACTTGGGAAATGGGCAAATATGTGGAAATTAGACAGTGCATTTCTAAATAACCAGTGTGTCAAGGAAAAAAATAACTAGGAGAATTAGAAAATATATTGGGATGACTGAAAACAAAAGCTTCAGTATCTGGACCACTTGTGCATCTGTTTTTATTGTCTATATTCTTCTTTTAATTATCAAACATATTTTCTTCCTGCTTTGAATGCCTGTTAATTACACACCAGAGCTTCTGAGTAGTGAAAAAAGAGAGTATTCTGGTGATTTCATCTAGTTCCATAGAGTTTTCTTTTTAATCTGTTAAGTAGAAGAGAGAATGATGACCTCAATTCAATCAGGAATTAAGCTGGCTGGGGCCAGGTTGCTGTTTTAGTAAGACTCACTTTATCTCACTTTTACTTTTGATTAGGAATTAGGCCTATTGGGCTTTTATTTGAGAGCCTGGTTGGTATATGTCTTTTCAGCCGTGAAATCCTGTGGAAAATTCCTTTCTTACTTCAGAAATTCCTAGCCCATCTTTCTATGGTTATACAAAACAGAACTTTAAAATAGAATAAATATCTTAAGGGAAAGACTATATACTTGAGGTAGACCCTTTCTCTCTAGCAGATTTGTTTTATAAACACTATGAGGAAGAAGGAGATTTTATTTTGCCTTTTAGATTTCTTTATTGTGTACCCTGTTTCCTCAGACTCCTGCAGCACAGCCCTAACTCAGCAAATGCCCCTTAGAGGAATCTGGCCATACTTTCAAGACCACTGGAATCTTTAAATTTTTTTGTTCCATCACGTGTACCCATTAGAAAGTTTGTGGGTTTCCTTCCCCCCCCTACAAAGGCCCTCTGGCTGTGATTGTTCTGATCTTCCATCCATGTCCATAATTAGCAAATGTCCCCTCGAAGAAAATTGTTTCTTCTCTTAAGGATTTTAGTTCATCTAGTCCTCTTTGCTTCCCCACATCTCTGAGGTTTTTAACAATATGATTTTTAAATTTTTATCTAGATATTTTCTAGTTGTTTCAGCAGGAGTCTTCCATAACCTATTGGAAAGTGAAAGTTGCATTTCCTGTGTTTTAGGAGCAATCACTTTCCATCTTAAACAAAGTGTTTCAGAAGTGAAAAAGCTTATTTTAAGACTGGTAAGGAAGACCTTACTAAGAAAGTGACCTTTAGCAGAGTTGAAAAATGAGGGAATGAACTGTGCTGCTACCTGAGAAAGGAAACTTGCAGATAGAAGGATCAGCAAGTGTGGATTTCTGGGGTGGGACTGGTCCTAGAATTGTAGGAATAGCCAGAGGAGAGGGTGGCTTGAGCAGAGTGATAAAAGGGGAAAATATTAAGGTATGTATGGTCAGACATGGTAGTAATGATAATAAAGTTAGTATTGGATAACACAGTCTCATAGATCTCAGGAATGCCAGAGTCCTAAGACTTTCTGAAATAAACCTAATCTAACGTGTCCATTTTACAGCACTGTAATATAGGAACAGAGAGGAAAAAACTGTCATACAGTTTTATTTTTTCAAGTTTTCTTTACCTAAGATGTTTCGGATATGACTAACTCCACTTCTGCATAGAATCCCCACACAAAATCACCTATCCTATTTAGTTTAGTAAGGAACCTCCTTTGACTATTCAGAAACAAATTTATCTGACAATCTAGCTACAAAATATATTTGCTTTGTGTACTTTATTTTAATTTTTAGTACAATGGCCATTTTCAGCAAGAGCAAAACCATAGAATGTGCACAGTCTAATGAGCACTGATAAATATTACATTCCCTTACAGTGAACAAAATCTTGCCCCCTGCTGTTTCCTTAATAGCTTACATTAACAGGCCATGATTGCTGGAGTTTCATTGCTCTTCATCAAAGAAATGGCTGTGATCGTCTTTTTCCCACACTCTGCATCCATTCATCACAGAGACTCTGAGCTGTAAATATAAACCATTTCTATTACTAATGGCTTAGTCTGTCTTACATTAACTGTCTTCCAATTTAGCAATGCATCTCGAAGTCTTTTTTTACTGAGATCATTTGTTATGCTATTATGTACTATGCCAGTCTCTACAGTATACTCTTCACATGCTTTAATTCTTCATTTAATTTTCACCAATCTACAGGTTACACATTGTCATACTAATTTTGCAAATGAAAAATGTAAGGTCTTAGAGACTTTGTTTGCTAGAAAGTGGCAGGGCAAAGATTTTAATCTAATTCTTTCTCCAAGCCCGCACTCTTTCCAGCCCTCCCTATTGCCTTCTTTTTGTTCAATTCTCAAGACTTTCTTCTCTTTGGGGGGAATTCTTTAGAATAGGAAAAGTCAATTATAAAGTATACCATTCACCCACATCCTGTAATTTTGAGTCGTATTATTACTTTATGGAAAATGTTTGTGGAATTCTAGTTTGGGCCACTAGACCCAAGAGGCTAAGGCGAAAGGGGGGATCATATTTAAAAAGGGATTGATATTGGTGCAAAAAACTAAAATAATGGCTGCACTATGTCAATCAAACTTTTCTTCAAAATTTTATTATGAAAAATTTTAATTATACAAAAATGTTAAATAATAGGATAATAAACATCCATATTCCCACCAGCTAGCCTAAACAGTTGTCATATTAATTTGTCATATTAATTAATAGTAATATCACTTTAAATAACTAATATCATCTAAAATCTAGTCCACATCAAAGTTCCAAAATGTCCCTAAGAATTATTTTTGTTTGCTCTGCTAAACCAAGATATAAACAAGTTTTGCTCCTTTATGTAACATCTCATTAGGCTCTTCTAATCCCTGCAGTCTATCTCCCTACCCACCCTATTTTGTCGTTGTTTCCCATGACACTGACTTTAAAAAATATATACCATAAAAGTTTCCTTTTAAAATACCCTGCATTTGAGTTATTCCTAATTGTCTACTATACAATTGAGCCTGGGCCTTGTCTCTTGTATTTCCCATAGCCTGAAAGTTAAATCTAAAGATTGAATAGATTCAGGCTAACTAACATCCTTTTGGTGTGATGCTATTTACTTCATATTGCATCTCATTGGGCTGCAAACGATGTCAGGTTTTCTCACAGTTTGACAATAAAGGTGATTACTTGGCTCGGGGCAACCATCAGAACTCTTCAGGTATTTTTTTTTCCCCTTAGAAGTAAGCTTTATGGTTAATAGTTGGCAACAAATAGTGTTTTTAACATTTATCAACCCTTGCTTGAAACAAAAATTTTACTGGGAGTTGCAAAAAGTGATTTTCTAATTCCAACTTCTGTAATTCAAGGAAGGATGAACTACCATATCTCTTCAAAACACAGTGGGTAAATGCCTCATTCTTACCCTTTAATTACCAGTTTTTTTAGTAAGTTTGTAACAGTACCTCCAATGGTGGCAAATAAATTCATCTCCATTTTTTCCCTGTTTCCCCTCCCACATCTTTACCACTGTGAACTAAAGGGTTTTTATTTATTACACATTACAGTTTCTTTTTTCTTTTGTTTTTAAATTGAAGTATAGTTGATATACAATATTACGGTAGTTTCAGGTGGACAGCATACTGATCCAGCAAACAAATACATTATGAAATGATCACCACAAGTCTAGTAACCATCTGTCACCATACAAAATGATTACAGGATTATTGACTCTATTCCGTATGCTATATATTACATCCCATGACATATTTATTTTATAACTGGAAGTCTTTGCTTCTTAATTCCCTTCACGTTCCTCCCCTCTGGCATCCACCAGTTTGCTCTCTATATCTATAACTCTGTTTCTGTTTTGTTTTGTTTCTTTGTTTTTTGATTCCATGTATAAGTGAGATCATATAGTATTTGTCTTTCTCTCCCTGACTTATTTCACTTAGCACAATACTAGATCCATCCATGTTGTTACAAATAACAAAATTTCATTCATTTTATGGCTGATTAATATTCCTTTACACACACACACACACGCACACACACTACGTCTTCTTTATTCATTCATATATCAATGGACATTAAGGTTGCTTCCATATGTTGGCTATGATAATTAATGCTTCAGTGAACATAGGGGTACATATATCTTTTCAAATTAGTGTTTTTGTTTTCTTTGGGTAGGTATCCAGAAGTGGAATTGCTGGATTGTATGGTAGTGCTATTTTTAAATTTTTGTGCAGACTCCATAATGTTTTCCATAGTGACTGCACAAATTTACATTCCTACCAACAGTGTACAAAGGTTCTCTTTTCTCCACATCCTCATTAATACTTGTTATTTCTTATATTTTTAATGATAGCCATAGTAACAGGTGTGAGATGATAACTCATTGTGGTTTTGATTTACATTTTCTTGATGATTGGTGATGTTGAGAATCTTTTCATGTGTCTGTTATCCATCCATGTCATTTTTGGAGAAATGTCTATTCAGATCCTCTGCCCTTTTTAAAGTCTGATCATTTTTTGTTTTTGTTTATCTTTTTATATTGAGTCGTGTGATTTTGGGGGGTATAATTTGGATATTAACCCCTTATCATATATGTCATTTGCAAATATTTTCACCCATTCAGTAGGTTGCCTTTTTGTTTTGTTGATGGTTTCCTTTACTGTGTAAAAGGTTTCAGTTTGATGTCATCCCATTTGTTTAGTTTTTCTTTTGTTGCCCTTACCTGAGGTGACAGATTCAAAACAAAATATTGCTGAGATTGATGTCAGAGTACATACTGCCTATGTTTTCTTCTAGGAGTCTTATGGTTTCAGATCTTGCATTTAAGTCTTTAGTCCATTTTGAGTTTATTTTTATATGTGATGTAAGAAAATGATTCAGTTTCATTCTCTCACATGTAGCTGTTCAGTTTTCCCAACACCATTTATTAAAGAGGCCGTCTGGGCTTCCCTGGTGGTGCAGTGGTTGAGAGTCCGCCTGCCGATGCAGGGGACACGGGTTCGTGCCCCGGTCTGGGAAGATCCCACATGCCGTGGAGCGGCTGGGCCCGTGAGCCATGGCCGCTGAGCCTGCGCATCCAGAGCCTGTGCTCCGCAACAGGAGAGGCCACAACAGTGAGAGACCCGCGTAGTGCAAAAAAAAAAAAAAAAAAGAGGCTGTCTTTGCCCTATTGTATATTCTTTCCTCCTTCGTCATAGATTGTTTAACCATATAAATGTGGGTTTATTTCTGGGCTCTTTATTCTGTTCCATTGATCTATGTATATGTTTTTATGCCAGTACCATACTGTTTTGATTATTATAGCTTTGTAGTGTAGTTTGAAATCAGGGAGTGTGATATGACCAGCTTTGTTCTTCTTTCTCAAGATTTGGCTATTTGAGGTCTTTTGTGGTTCCATTCAAATTTTAGGATTATTTGTTCTTGTTCTGTGAAAAACGCCATTGATATTTTGATAGGGATTGCATTGAATATGTAGATTGCTTTGGGTGGTATGGATATTTTAACAGTATTAATTCTTCCAAACCATGAATATGGAATATCTTTCCATTTCTTTGAAATCTGAAAATCTTTTATCAATATCTTACAGTTTCAGAGTACAGATCTTTCACCTCCTTGGTTAAATTTATCCCTAGATATTTTATTCTTTTTGATGAAATTGTAAATGACATTGTTTTCTTAATTTCTCTTTCCGATAGATTGTTATTAGTGTACAGAAATGATACAGATTTCTGTGTATTAATTTTGTATCCTGACATTTTATTGAATTCACTCATTAGAGCTAATAGATTTTGGTGGAGTCTGTAGGGTTTTCTGTGTATTTTATCATGTCATCTAGAAACAGTGACAGTTATATTTCCTCCTTTCCAATTCAGATGTCTTTTAATGTTACTTGCCTTACTGCTGTGACCAAGACTTATAATACTGTGTTGAATAAAATTGTTGAAAGTGGCACCTTGTCTTGTTACTGATCCTAGAAAAAATGCTTTCAACTTTTTACCATTGAGTATGATGTTGGCTGTGGGTTTCCCATATATGGTGAGGTATGTTCCCTCTATGCCCACTTTGTTGAGAGATTTTATCATAAGTGGATATTAAATTTTGTCAAAAACTATTTTCTGCTTCTGTTGAGATGATCATATGATGTTTATCCTTCATTTTGTTGATATGGTGTATCACATTGATTGATTCATGGATATTGAACCATCATTGCATCCCTGGGATAAATCCCACTGGATCCTTTTAATGCATTGTTGAATTCAGTTTGCTCATATTTTGTAGAAGATTTTTGCATCTATGTTCATCAGTGGTATTGTCCTGTACTTTTCTATTTTGTGGTGTCTTTGACTCGTTTCCATTTTAGGGTGACACTGACCTTGCAGAATGAGTTTGGAAATATTCCTCCCTCTTCAATTTTTTGGAACAGTTTGAGAAGAGTAGGTGTTAACTCTTCTCTGAATGTTTGGTGTAATTCATTTGTGCAAATGTCTGGTCCTGGACTTTTTTTTGGATGGGAGTTTTTATATTGCTGATTCACTTTCATTACTAATAATTGGTCTGTTCATATTTTCTATTTCTTCCTGATTCAGTTTTGGGAGATTGTATATTTCTAAGAATTTATCCATTTCTTCTAGGTTGTCCATTTTATTGGCATATAATTGTAGTAACCTCTTTTGATCCTTTGTATTTCTGTCTTATCATTTTGAACTTCTCTTTAATTTCTGATTTTATCCAGGTCCTCTCTCTTTTTGTCTGCCTAAAAGTTTATCAATTTTGTTTATCTTTTCAAAGAACCAGCTCTTAGTTTCATTGATTTTTTTCTTTTATTTTTTAGTCTCTATTTCATTTATTCATTCTCTGATCTTTATTGCTTCTTTCTTTCTACTAACTTTGGGTTTTGTTTGTCCTTCTTTTTCTAGTTCCTTTAGGTATAAGGTTATATATTTAAGATTTTTCTTGTTTCCTGAGGTAGGCTTTTATTGCTATTAATGTCCTTCATAGACCTGTCCTTGCTGGTCCCACAGATTTTTAATTGTTTTGTTTTCATTTTCATTTGTCTCCAGGTATATTTTGATTTCCCCTTTGATTTCTTTAGTGACCAATTGGTTTTTGTGGCATGTTGTTTAGATTTCATGTGTTTGTATGTTTTTTCAGGTTTTTGTTGTTGTTGTTGATTTCTTATCTCACACTGTTGTAGACAAAAAAGATGTTTGATAAATTTCAGTCTTTTAAATTTATTTAGACTTGTGTTGTGGCCTAGCATGTGATCTATCCTGGAGAATGTTTCATATGCACTTGAAAATAATGGCTACCCTGCTCTTTTGGAGTGAAATCCCCTGTGCATATCTGTTAGGTACATCTGATCTAATGTGTCATTTAAGGCGAGTGTTTCCTTTTTTATTTTGTCTGGATGATCTGTCCATTGACGTAAGTGGGGTGTTGAATTCCCCTACTATTATTGTATTACAGTCAATTTCTCCCAATATGTTTGTTAATATTTGCTTTATATAGTTAGGCATACCTACGTTGGGTGTTTGGTGTACATATACTTACAATTGTTATGTTTTCTTGTTAAATTGGTCACTTTATCAATGTTAAGTCCCTCTTTGTCTCTTGTTACAGTCTTTGTATTAACATCTATATAGTTTGATATAAGTATTGCTACCCCAGATTTCTTTCATATCCATTTTTATGGAATACCTTTTTCTATCACCTCACTTTCAGTCTGTGTATGTCTTTCAATCTGAAGTGAGTCTCTTGTAGGCAGCATATAGATGTGTCTTGTTTTTTATCCATTCATCTACCATATATCTTGATTGGAGCATTTAGTTCATTTACATTTAAAATAAATATTGATTGGTAGGTACTTACTGTCATTTTGCTAATTGTTTTTGTAGTTCTTTTATGTTCCTTTTTCTTTTGCTCTCTTCCCTTGTTATATGATGACTATTTTTTAGTGTTAGGTTTGGATTCCTTTCTTTTTTGTGTGTGCATCTAATGCAGGTTTTTAATTTGTGATTACCATGTTTTATACACACACACACACACACACACGATTATTTTAAGCTGATGATCTCTTAAGTTTGACCACCTGCTAACCAGCCTACATTTTTGCTTTCCCCACTCCATGTTTAATCTCTTTATGTCTTATTTTACATCCATTTTGTTTGTGTATCCCTTAACTACTTATTATGGCTATAGTTGATTTTTACTACTTTTGTCTTTTAACATTCCTACTAGCTTTATAAGTAGTTGATCCACTACCTTTACTGTATATTTGCCTTTACCAGTGAAATTTTGCTTTCACAATTTTCATGTATTTAGTTGTGGCCTTTTCTTTTCTGCTTAGTCTCTTAAAGATTTCTTGTAATGCTGGTTTAGTGGTGCTTAATTCTTTTAGCTTTTGCTTGTCTGTAAAATTTTTTAACTCTCCTTGAAATCTGATCAATAGCCTGTTGGGTAGAGTTGGTTGTAACTTTTTACTTTCATCACTTTGAATATATTGTGCCACTCCCTTCTGGCCTATGAAGCTTCTGCTGGAAAGTCAGCTGATAGTCTTATGGGTGTTCCTTTGTATATAACTAGTTACTTTTGTTGCTTTTTAGATTCTCTCTTAATCTTTAATCTTTGCCACTTTAATTATAATGTACTTTGGTGTGAACCTTTTTAAGATCCTGTTGTTTGGGACTCTCTGTGCTTCCTGGACCTGGATTCTTACTTCCTTCCCTAGGTTAGGGAAGTTTTTGGCTATTCTTTCTTCAGATAAGTTTTCTGTCCCTTTCTTTCTCTCTTCTTCTTCTGAGACCCCTACAGTGTGAATGTTATTACACTTGATGTTGTATCAGAGGTCTCTTAAACTCTCCTAATTTAATTTTTTTCTTTTTTCTCTTCAGCTTGGGTTATTCCACTACTCTGTATCCCAGTTCACTGATCCATTCCTCTGTATTGTCTAATCTACTGTTGATTCCATCTAGTGTATTTTTTATTTCAGTTACTTTACTGTTCAGCTGTAGTTGGTTATTTACATATTTTCTAACTCTGTTGAAATTCTCACTGTGTTCTTTCATGTTTCTCCTAAGTTTCATGGACATCTTCATCATTACCTTGAAATCTTTATCAGCTTAGATTGCTTATCTCCACCTTGCTTATTTCCTGAAGTTTTGTCTTGTTTCTTTATTTGGAACATATTTCTCTGTCTAATTTTGCACATTTTCTGTGTTTTTTTCTGTGTGTTATATACGTTCGTTAAGTAGTCTGATCTTGGAGAAATAGCCTTACATGGAGACATCCTATGGCATTCAGCAGCATGCGCCCCTCTCGTCACCAGAGCTATGTGCTATAGACATGCCACCTGTGTGGGCCACATGCACCCTTCTATTGTGGCAGGCCCTACTACGGTGGGTACACTGGAAGGCAGGGCTGGCCTTGTGGCCCAGTTAGCTGCTAGGCCATGTCGCATGGCTGTGGGCCTGCTGGAGAGAGAAGTTGGCTTCCTGTGTGAATGGCTATGTGATCTGGCGGTGCACAGGGCTGGTGTAAGCCTGCTGGTAGGTGGCGCTTCATGACTGCATGGCTGCCTCTGTGGCCTGGGACTACTTGGAATTGGTGCAAGCTTGCTCTAGGGCAGGGCCATTACTTCATGCAGCTAGATGTACAGCCTGGGTGGGCTTGGGGCTGGTAGGCAGGGTCAGGTTCCTGTATCTAATAGCTAAAGGGAGATTCCAAAAAGACACTTGCCAGTACTGGTGTTACTGCAATACAACAAGCTCCCCAAAATGCCTGCTGCCAGCATCTCCATCCCTAGGAAAAGTCTCAGTTACTTCCTGCCCCTTTGAGAGGTTCTCCAATATCAGCAAGTGGTTCCAACCCAGGCTCCTTTCAAACTCCTACCTCTGTTCTAGGACTCAGAGCATGTAAGATTTTGCATGTGCCCTTTAAGAGTGGAGATTCTGTTTCCTATAGCCCTCTGGCTCTCCTGAACATAAACCCTGCTGGTTTTCAAAGCCAGACATTCTGGGGGTTCATTTTCCCTGTGCAGAACCCCAGACTGTGACACCCAATGTGGAGCTGTGACCCCCTTTTTCCTTCAGGAGGGACTTTATGATTGTGATATTTCTCCCATTTGTGCATTGCTGACCTAGAGGTGTGTGTCCTGACTGTTCCACATCTCCATCCCTCCTACCTGTCTTGTTGTGGGAGGCTTTTTTGGAGGAGCTCCATTGCTGGCTGAGGGGCTATTTTTGAGATGCACTGACTCTGTTGGGTCTGCAGCTAACTCTGGTCAGAATGAGTGGTGCTATTAGCTATTAATTTGGGTGGAGAGAATCAGAAATGGTGCTTGCCAGCAGGGGAATGGCTAGGTAGAAGGTAAACCACAAAAAACAAACAAGCAAACAAAACAAAACAAAAAAACTGTTGCCCACCAATTTCTCTGTACCCAGAGAAATTTCCAACAGATCCCTACCCCTCAACTACATGCTTTAAAATTAGTCAGTAAGTTTCCTTCCTATATGACCCAGGTGCTTTTCAGACTGCTGCCTTTGTGCTAGGACTCAGAGTGAGCTCATTTTTGTGCATGTCCTTAAGAGCAGAGACTCAGTCTATAGCAATCTGGCTTTCTAAGACATAAGCCCTCCTAGTTTTCAAAGCCAGAGGTTACAGGGGCTCATCTTCTTGGTTCAGGTTCCCCAGACTAGGGAGCCCCTTCTGGGGTTTGGAGCCTTGGTCCTAAGGAGAAGACTCTGAGGCTACGATATTCCTCCTACCTATGAGTCACAGAGCTGGGGCTGTGGGTAACTGCCAGACTGCATCTGTACCCCTCCTACCCATCTCAATGTGGCTTTTCCTTTTTATGTTTACTTGTGGAAAATCTTTTCTGCTAGTCTTCAGGTTGTTCTCAGAAATTGTTTCTCTATTTGTAGTTATAATTGTAGTGTGTCTGTAGAAGGAGACAAGACCAGGATCTTTCTTACCCCACCATCTTGCCCTGCCCTCTGTCATAATCAGCTTCTGAAGTTCACTTTCCCTAAGTCACAACTGGAATAGAACATTTCTCCAAGAAGACTTGGTTCCTCTTACTTATGTGTGGTATGTGGAAAGCAAGATCTGGTCACTAGGTGTACTCATTGATACTGAGTTGTCATTGCTCTGGGCTTTCTCAATTAATAGGAGGAGAAATGAAATCTATTGCCACCTCTATGCTTATCTTTATCTATGTATAGATTATTTGATGAGAAAAAAGTTTTTAATTTTGATAAGATCTAATTTAAGGTTTTGTTTTCTCTGTCCTGTCTAAAAAATTTTATTACTCTCAAGTCATGCTGATATTCTCCAGTATATTCTTCCAATAGATTTATAATTTTAGCTCTTATGTTTAAGTCTATAAATCCATCTCTAATTAATTCATTTTGTATATGGAGTGAAGTGGAGGTTGAGGTTTATTTTTTTACAGATGCAATTGTTCTAGAACAATTTCTTATAAAGATTTTTTTTATCGTTCTCCTCCATTGGATTGCTTTGGCATTTTTGTCAAAAAATCATATAACAGGGAGGTTCTGTTTTTGAACTCTTCATTTTATGTCATTGATATATTTGTCAAAATTTATTCCAGTTTCACATTGTCTTATTTACTGTAGCATTATAAGAAGTCTTGAAATCAAGTACTATAAATCCTCAAACTTTGTTATTTTAAAGATGACTTTGGATAGTTTAGTTTCTTTGCATTTGCATATAAATTTTAGAGTAAGATTGTTGATTTCTAAAATAAAAATAAAATAAAATAAAGCCTGATGGATTTTAGTTAGAGTTGCATCAAATCTATACGTCAGGGCTTCCCTGGTGGCACAGTGGTTGAGAATCCACCTGCCAATGCAGGGGACACGGGTTCGTGCCCCGGTTTGGGAAGATCCCACATGCTGTGGAGCGGCTGGGCCCGTGAGCCATGGCCACTGAGCCTGCACGTCCGGAGCCTGTGCTCTGCAACGGGAGAGGACACAACAGTGAGAGGCCCGCGTACCGCAAAAAAAAAAAAAAAAAAATCTATACATCATTTTGGGGATATATGACATCATAAGAATATTGAGTTATCTAATCCATGAAAGAGCTATATGTATTTATTTAAATCTTCTTTAACAACTCTCAGGGAATGCTTTGTAGTTTCCATTGTAGAAATCTTGCATGCCTTTCATGAAATTTCTTTCTTATTCTTTTATTTATTTATTGGCTTTTGTGACTAGCACCTTTTTAAAATTTAATTTTCCAAATTTTTGCTACTTGTATATAAAAATACATTTCATCTTGTACACTAAACTTGTATCCTGCAATCTTGCTAAATTTAGGTGGTAGCTAGTTTTCCTAGTTATTTTGTAGATCCCTTAAGGATTCTTAAACAGTGCAGTTGTAGACAAATAATGACATCTTTATTTCTTCCTTTCCAAACTGATGCCTTTTTTTTTCTTTATCTTGTTCTAATTCATCGTCTGTCACTTCCAACAATGATGAATCAAAATAATTAAGGTGGGTATTCTGTTTCTAACCTTAGGAGAAAACTGTATGACATTATAAGGACTCGGGTGTCTACCTTTATGGAGACGTATTACAGGGTAAGTTTTTTTAATGCCTTTTTTGTCAGGATTTGGTATTTGGATAACACTAGCTCATGAATGAAATGTCTTGCACAGTGTAAGGTTGGTGTCATTTCTTCTTTAAATATTTGAAAGAATTCACCAGTTAAACCCAAAAGGACCTGAAATTTTTCTTTTGTGGTTTTTTTGTTAGTTGTACCTTTGGAGGAATTTTTACCTAATATTTGTTGTCAAATTTATTGGTATAAAATCCCTTATTACTTCCTTAGTAAGTAAGGATTTGTAATAAGAATATTCTTTTCATTCCTGACATTGATAATCTGTTTTTTTTTCTTGATCAATATGGAGATTTATCAATTTTGTTGATTTTTTTTCAAATAAATTTTCACTTTTTATTTTCATATTTTTCTGTTGAGTATTTCATTGATCTAGTGTTATCTTTCTCCTACTGTGCATTTACTTTGCTGTTTCCTTTCTAGCTTATTACAATAGAATCTTAGGTGATTGATTCTAGATCTTTCATTTCTAATAAAAGTATGTAAAGTTATATATTTTCCCTGTCACCACCTTAAATTATCCCCCATTTTTTTATATACTGCATGTTCTTATTATTCAGTTGAAAATGTTTTCCAATTTCCCTTGAGATTGACTTCATAGTTTTTATATTTAGGAATTTGTTGCTTTATTTCTAAATATTTGGGCTTTTTCTAAATATCTTATTGTTTTTTATTTCTAATTTTGTTCTGTTTTGAACCTTAGGATATACTCCTCTTTAATTTATTTTTTAAGAGTCTTGTTAAAGTATAATTGATATTCAATAATTTATACATATTGAAAGTATACAGTTTGATATGTGTTTGACATAGGTATATACCTGTGAAACCATCGATAAAATTAAGATAGTATATTTGTTTCCTTTAAAAGTTTTCTCATTCCCCTTTGTAATGTATTCTACCTATCTTTCTGTGTTCTCAGCCCCTAACCTTAGCCCATCCATAATCCAAGATAAACAGTTTCTGTCACTGTAGACCTAGTTTCTGTCACTGTAGATCAATTTACATTTTGAAAAAAGTTATATAAAGACTATACAGTATATACTTTTAAAAATCTTCTTTGGTGAAATATCTGCTTTACACATATTTTATTGGGTTTTTTTTCTAATTATTGAATTTTATAAGTTTCTTATACATTATGGATAAAAGTCCTTTATGAGCTATATGATACAAATATTTTCTCCTAGCCTTTGGCTCTGAACAGTATCTTTCAAAAAACAAAATTTGTGTGTTCCTAATTTTAGTAAAGTCCAATTAATCAATTCTTGTTTTATGGATTGTGCTTGGGTATTACATTTGGGTTATATTTGCCTAATCCAAATTCACAAGTTTTTTCTCCTATTTATATTATATTATATTAATCACAATGTTATATCATAGAAGTTTTGTAGTTTAGGTTTTCCATGCTCAGTTCCACTGTTTAATTTTGAGTCAATTTCTGTATGTGGTGTGGAGAATGGATCAAAGTTTATACATTTGCACATGGATATCAATTATCCTAGACTATTTGTTGAAAAGACTATATTTTCTACCTTGATAGGACTAAAGGTATATTAGATAGATACAGATGTAGTTACAGATATACATGTGCATATAGATATACATAGACAGATGGAAGATAGATCCATGTACCAAAGAGATATAGGAAAGCAATGTATCAACAAGGTAAATATTTTTTGGTGGTGGGATTATGGTTGAATTTTCTTTACTTTATATTTTCTTCTATTTTAGAAATGTTTTCTAGTGAATGGAGACTATGTTTATAATCAGAAAGAAAAGATAAACATTCATTGTCAAAGAATGTGTTTTTTTTCCCAAGTGGTGGCTCAAATACAATTATATTTGCATTTAGTTCAGGCTTCATTAAGATTAATTCAGTTTGTGCCACAATTTTGGTCTTTTTATTTTCTTCCAGTTTTATTGAGATATAATTGGCATACAGCACTGTATGTCTTTTTGTCATTCTTTTTTCTGGTATATCCTTTCAAAAGCATTTGTGTCATCACACTTTTTTCCTGACTATGTTAACTTGAACTTTGCTCTATTTATTTGACATTTTTAAAAAAGAACAAGCTTTTTAAACTTATTTATTCTTTATTATTTCTGCTTTTATCTTTATTGTTTGCTTTCCTCTGTTTTTTTCCTGTTTACTCTGCCCTTCTTTCCAACTTTTTGAGATGAAAAATTAATTTTTTAGCATTAAACATTTTTCATAACATATATTGATATTTTAAGGATCTGAATTTTCCTATGATTTTTGCTTCACTTATTGAATATATCCTACAGATTCTGATATAGTTTTATTTTAATTATCATTAGTTTTAATAAATATTTAATTTTGTTCTGCACTTCTTTTTTTTTTTTTTTTTTTTTGTGGTACGTGGGCCTCTCACTGTTGTGGCCTCTCCCGTTGCGGAGCACAGGCTCCGGACGCGCAGGCTCAGCGGCCATGGCTCACGGGCCCAGCCGCTCCGCGGCATGTGGGATCTTCCCAGACCGGGGCACGAACCCGTGTCCCCTGCATCGGCAGGCGGACTCTCAACCACTGCGCCACCAGGGAAGCCCTGTTCTGCACTTCTTATGGATGAGTTATTTAACAGAGCATTTGAAAATTTCCAGGTAGAATGTTGTTTATAAAAATTTTAATTCCCTTCTAGTTTTACTACATTGTCATCAGAGAATCTTATTCATATTATTCCAATGTTATGGGACTTATTTTGATTTTTAGAGTTATATAATGTTTTGTTAGCTTTTAAAAAATTACTCATGTATCCTTGAAAAGAAGTTGTATTATCTATTATTGCTGTGCCCAAATCTCTCCCTATATGATTATCTTCTTACCTCTCTCTTTCAATATATCCATACATACCCATAATATCTATGCTGTCTAGTTTTTCTGTATGTTCTCAATTAAATTTGTCCTATTGATTAATCAATTTAAAGAATGAATCTAACTCTGTCCTGACATGATATTCATATATTCTGCTTGTTATACTTTTATTGGTTTATTCCACAACATTTATTCAGCACTCACTATGTTCTCAGTACTGTGCCAGCGTCTATGAACATAATTATTAAAAAGACCGTCATTTTTCCTTCTTTTTTGGGACTTTTCTGGGACATCAGTCTTGTGATTCTATGGCATTTGCATCTTCACAGAGATGGTGACTTCTTTTTCTTATAATAATCTGTCAAAATATGGATCTTAAACAAAAGTCTTCCATCTAGAAACTATTGCAATCTCCATGAAATATGACCACAGAAAAATGGAAAACATTCTCCATTCTTACCAAGCCTCAAAACTTGCCCCACAGAAAACATATGAGCAGTTTTGAAAGATGTTAATTATTAAACAGTTTGATAACATTTTATAAGCTGAAAATGGTTTTTGGACAATCTTTTGGAAAAATAGTAGGCTTTAAAAAATTCTGATCTCTTTGATATAATTTATCTCTCCTATTTATTTGTTGTGTTCTGATTTTATGAATGTTATACATCTACCATTGAAAGCAGAGACTTTATCCCAAAACGCTGTAATGAGAGATGCTTAAACATTAAACATAATTGGGCATGTCATTGTCATTTAATCATTGGATTAAATTCCAGGTCGTAGTTCATTTTTGAAATTCATTTGATGATATCATGATGTTCTTGTTATATTAGAGCATCATAACATCTAATTATATTAAAGAAAAACATGTAGAATATTTCCTTCACTTTTAAATATCAGCAACACAAGATGACCAGTAGTTTTCTAGAAAATTTGATGGGTTTTCATAATTAAAGCGCACAAGGAAATATAGATGTTGAACACAATGACTCTGTTTTTTTAATTGATAATAAATTTCCATTTCAAAATGAGTTTTGCCTCATGATGTAGCCCATAATGTTAGAACATCTCACAGTTGTCATCAAAGAGGGGAGAAAGTCAGATATCATTGATAAAAATGACTTTGGAATTTACATTAAGAAAATATTTAAAACAATTTTTGAAGAGGTGTGTGCATGCATGTGTGTGTGTGATGTTAAATATTTCTACTTGGAATATATAGAAATACAATACTAACAATACTACAAGTGGTCAGTCCATAGATTTGTCATTGAAGCCTCTTTAATCTGGATAAGAGCAGCCATGTAGCATGCCCAGATAATGTGAGTCTCTAATGATAATTTCTGACTTTATAATTGTTCTATGAATTTCCATTTGGTGACAACCTTTCTGAGATAATTACACATCATCAATGTTCTAATGAACTATGAGACACTTAATGCCTGGACATGAGGCAAAATAGCTAAGAAACATGTGTCACAGACAGTTTTGCAGGAACTAACATACAAAAATATAGGCTTCATTAACAGTGTTCAGAAAGACAGATGAGTCTCCATCCTGCCTAACCCAGTGGTTAATTTATTGACTGACTTTAACAACGACGTCCCTTTGGAGGGTTTTTAATAGTTTCTAAGTTGCTTGCTGAGGTTTTAATAGACATTTGCCTCACTGAACTCAATAAATATAGAGTGCATTTTGAAATCTTACAACCTAAAATGTAAGCAACTGACTGAATGAGGTTAGAAAGGATTTATATTTCTTCTAAATATACTTCTGAGCTGAACTTCCAGTGAAAATGATTTCCAAAATATCTACCTACTTTTTTGAAAACTTTCTCCTATTTTATGTTAAGACCTTTGGTGCTATAAAACAGAGAGAAAAATGTATCAAGGATAGAAAAAAAAATGACTAAGCAATTCCTTGTGGTTTGCTCCAGAACAGATTTTGGAAAGCTGTGTAGGAATTCAAGACAGGTTGTAACCATTCAGGTTAAGTCAAAATAAGTGGTAAATAATTCATTTCCCAGTTTCCAATTACTTGGAATCAGAGGCATCCTATTATATAAGGACACTATATCATTTATGCAATGCTATAGTTTACCTATTAGGTCATTTAAAAAGTGGTTTTGCCTAGAATATTTTTTAAATACATGCAAAATAATAATAGTTAATATGCATCAAATACTCTGCTAGACACACTGTGGTGTTTACATGATTATAAACACACGGATACCTTAGAAGAATCCTACAGGGCAGTTTAGGTACATTTTCCAAGATCATACAGCTAATAAATTTCAAAATTTAGAGTTGAAACTACATAGTTTATCTTTAGGACCAGAACTCTAAAACATCAAATTGCTGTGTGGAAATATTTCCTTTTCAGGAAAAGAGGGGTTTTTTGTTTGGTTGGTTTGTTATGGTTTTTACTAAATGCAGTCAATTTTGCTTAGTTATCAGGCAACTTTCAATAATAAACTGGATCTGCCAGTTATAAGTGAACTTGAAGAACTATAAACTTAAGATCTAATTTTTTCATTGACTTATAATTTTAATATGTTGTGTTTTTTAAAATCTTTATTTCCAATCATGTTTATTGTTCATTTTTACTGCTGCAATATATAAAATCAAGACTTTAGCAAATTAAAACAGTAATAACTTTAAATAATAAATATCTCTAATATTTTATATTCTCAATTTTTATTATTAATTTCCATAAATTAAATTGATATAGCCATTTGTATATCATTTCACCTTGGGATTTCATGATAAAGATCTTAAAAACATCATTGTCAGGTTTTACTTTACCATTATGGAGAAATAGACTGTGAGTTATAATTTTAAAATAACCAAAAATAATATATGTCAATGAAATGATTAATTTTGAGGTGATTGGCCTACTGCCTTCTGAAAATAGGAAAAAAAGATGTGATTACCCTAATACTGTTATGTTACAATGATATTCTTTAGACTGAAAATTATAAGTCAAGTCTGTTTTTAAATAGCAACATCTATCTAATATGAGAATCAGATCATAAAGATTATCATTTTGATATTCATGGTTATAACTGCCCTTTGAAATTTGTACACACTGTTTTCAAGCTTAAGGCTTCAGAAGAAAGGCTGTGGTTTGGTCTATATCCTGGAACTTCAGGTTATTAATACAGTGACTATATAAACTATCACTTTCTAGGAAAATACTTTGGAAATCTTTTTGGTGCTGTTGTTCCCAGTTATATTGGATACTTTTTGGATATTTTCTTGGAAATTTCTTTATAGTGTAGTGGAGTAATTAAGACCACACACAGCAACTGGAGATTTTGGAGGCTGTTTCTTCAGAGGTTTCTCTGAAATGCTATGTGTCTTTTGGTCAAGCTACCTAATCTAATTGAACTATTGTGAAGAGTCAGTGACGTAATCCATGTAAACCTGTTGTCCCAGTTCCTGGCACATGCTGGGCACTCAGTAATTGTTATGTATCAGGGTGAGATTACAAAGTGTTGCTTCTTCTCTCCCTCATTCCTTTGCTCTGCTTACCAAGCATTCCCTAGTCTCCAAAAGTTTAAGAAAAGCTGTCTCCTCCTCAAGCCTATTAAAGTAACATTTCTTACAAATAACAAATATTATCACATTTATGTTGTATGTAACTTAAAGATAGAAGATTATCCCTTCCTCTCAAACTAAATGAGAAATGTGCCTTGCCAGTACTCCGAGCTTTTCTCTGAGAATATGTCTAAAAACTATCACAATTGGTGGTTATGTTCAAATTCTCAGATCCTGGAAGTATAGACAGGGTCTTTTTCCTCTTTATTTCTCTAGGGAATCTAGCACATGTTAAAATAGAATGTGGGGAGAACACGGGTGTTTAATCCTTCTCATTTTTTATTAAATACTTTCATGTATATTGCCTTTTGTATTCTTTATAGCAACCCTAAAGCAATTCCTATAGCAACCCTATCATTATCCCCCCTTTGCTATAGCAATTCCTATAGCAACCCTATTATCATCCCCCCTTTGCAGGAGTGACTAAACAAAGAAGAAAGCGAGGTTCAGAGAGATGAGGTAACATACAAGTCACACAACTGAAAACGGTAACAGGGTATTTTCTCTACATCACAACATTTAAAACAATGTTTGGCACATAGAAGTTACTCATAAAATGCTTATTAAACTAAACTGAACATCTAATGAAAAAGAGTACTTATGCTATTAGATATACCTAGACAAATATATATCTAGGTTTACAAAAATTCTGTATTACTACTATATGTGAGCATATAGTAATAATATACTGAGTGCTTATACAAAGATTTACAAAGTTCTAAAAACCAATGAAGAAGCAACAATCAGGTTACCAATACAGTCCATAAAATTAGCCTTTCAACCTAAACTACATCTCCGTTTTCAGAGCCAACAATTTGTGGCAACATTAACAAAATTATCCCTGGGCAGTACTTGCAAGGTGCTTGAAGTTTGCTATGCTATGAAACTATGTATTTCTGAGTTCTTATCCTCAGATCCTTTCCTTCTGTGCCATGTGGTGATATCACTAGGCAGACTCTCCACACTATACAGTCCTTGCATAATTTGTCACTTTCTTCTAAATGCTAATATGCATACACCCACTGCTAACACAAATCCTCTATATATCTTTCTCATTATCTATCTCTCATTGTCTATTGGCACTCCCGGTGCTTAATGTCCACACCATGTTTTGTGATATGCTATAACAAAGAAGACGCATGGGACAAAGTCTCTTGCTCTGTAATACAGAATTTTCTTTGTTCTCCCTCATACTTAATGCTGTGGATTAAAGTATCATACACAATAATAACAACCATCAGAAATATATAGTGTTGCAAATTGTTTGAGTTCATTTCTTTCGAACAAAACTGGAGGATTTCATCTCTACCTTGGCCTCCAAGGATAAGTCTCTTGAAAGTTATAGCTGCAGCGTGCACTAGTGACCACATTCACCGATAATAGGAAAATACTCATTCTTCCTTACTAAATAGTACACATAATCAGGTTGCCAAAGGAGAACAATTATCTTTCATACTAATTGGCAACTTGTGTTTAACCTTTAATTATCTGTGAATTTTTAATGGCTCTACATGGCCTTTTTCTTTTCTTGTAGAAGGTCATAGGTCATAGAAACGCTCTCTGTTCTCTTTCTCTGCTCTCGCTCTCACCCTCTCAAGATATTATAATAACAGTTTAAATGGAAAATAGAGGCCCTGCAGCTTTAGGTTGTTGTCCTTGTGCATGCTCTGAGCTGCTACATGCATGACAAACTTAAATTGTTGAAAGGCAGGAATCCCTTTTTACTGCTGGCTTCAAAGGGAAATTCAAATAGATTTTTCTTTTTCTTTTTCTTTTTCCTTTTCCATTTGTTTTTCTTGGCACAGTTTGATGCAATCAGTTTTTTTTTTTTCCTTCCACTTGAAAGGTGTAGGACTGATTAGCATAGAGACTGTGTCTTCTTTGAGGGTCATTCTGTTCTTGGTTTGGCAAAGATTACTCTAGTTGAAAGAAGCAGGACAGCATTTCCTCCTTCTGTGATGAACACTTCAAATATTGTGTAGGGTATGCTACTTACTTTTGGGGTGAATAATTTATCTTTTGATGTCCTGGGTCCTATAAAAAAGGAACTTAGTAATGGTGAGTGCACTACTTTTTCCTTGTTAAAACGTTTATGAGTAGGAAGACACTTTGACTCTTATAGAGAAAACCACCAAAAATCCTCAAAGGAGGGAGATATTTTTCAACCTGTTTGCTGTAGTGACCCTGCAAGATATTACTTGCCATTGTATGATTGAAGACTGTTTTTTTTCCTGGATTGATTTTTACACTGGTTAAACCACTGTGTGATTGAATAATTGAATGATATAAAAAGTAGAAGGGATTAGAAAACATATAGCTTAAAAAATCATAAATCAAACAACATAGAAAATAATAATAAATAGAAATGGCTGAGCTACTATTTTCCCTGGAGAGCATTAGCTCTATTCTCAGAATATAGTGAAAGTATTGCTATTTACAAAGACAAGCCATCCTTCTAGTGGAATTTATAAATAGTCCTAAGATAGTCTTACAGTTCCAATCTTCCTTTATTTTCCTCTTGTGGCCCATCCCTTCAGTTCCAACTGACTTCTGCTACAAATAATTTACCTCTGTTCCTCTAAAGCCATCCCCTCTGAGTTGTGGTAATATACAAAGATCTGTATAGCAAGCATGGGTGATGCCCTTCTATATCTCCAGCCCTTAGCACTTAAGAACTTACTAGCCAGGTATCTCGCTACCAGTGCCTGAATTTCCTTGATACAGGATTTTTTCTTGCTGCTGGAGGCTACTTTGTCACCTGCATTGTAAGCCCCAAATTGCAGAGAATTAACATGACAGCCTCCTAGGAGCAGCCCTCAACCAATGACATGTGGGGAACTGAGGTTTAAATACCCTAGATCCTCACCCCTTGGGTAGGAGCACTCTTGGGTCTGAGTTTTACAGTGATTCCCAGATTATCTCCAATGAAACAGCATTATTTGCTCATTGTTATATCTGCCTTGATAACACATATCTTGGTTGTCTTCTTGTTCTTGTTTTACCCCCTCATTCAACTAGCTGTAGTTTCTTCACCTTCCAAATAAACCACTTGAATTGGAATCCTTTTTCAGGGCATGCTCTTATGGAAACCCAAACTAAGTTGTTCTCCTACTCATCTTTTACTATAATTTCTCTATTAGGGTTGAGAGGCAGAATTATGAACTATTTATATAACACTTAAAACTATGGGACACAATTACTTTGAATACTAACTTTGAGCTCTGTAACCTTGGACAAGCTACTTTTCCTTTCTGGATCTCAGTTTCTCTTCTATAAAAAGATTATCCTATGGTCAAACCTCCCTTTTAACAGGAGTTTGTAAGAATTAAATGAGATAATATATAAATGCCTAGTATATTGTGAAAAGTCAAAAAATAGTAAGCTGATAAAGTTTGTAACCTGATGAGCTAGGAACCATTACGGCAGGCTACGTGCTTTTTGCTTCATCACCCAAGTACGTAGTGGGAACCTCACAGAAGGGTGAGGACATCTGCTTACTATTCCTCTGTGCTCTATTCAAAAGTATACAAAATGCACTTGTGGAAGAGAAATTTCTAATGCCATCAGCTATTTCAGCTTTTAAGGGGATCCACTTTCTTGGTCCTTTTGTGGCCACATGAACACATTGTCAGCAAATGCAGAGGTGGAGAGTTATGCTCATTTTAAAATGTATGTTATAGGTTTCTAGGATGCTATTGATGCCGAAAGTTCAGCTTCTCTGTGCACCGGTGCTGAATCAAATCTCCAAGACAGAGTTTTGGGTGAAATAGAAAAGGATAGCTTTATTACTTTGCCAGGCAAAGGGGACACAACAGGCTCCTGCCTCCAAAAACTTTGTGTCCCAAGCCAGGAGGATTTGATAAGGAGTTTTATAAAACAATACTTCCCAAGGGTGGGGTTGCTGACAAGATTAGGGTGTGTGCAGGGCCTTGGGTGGTCATATCTCCTAATCTTGATGAACTTCTCAGGGTCCCTTTAATCTTGCCTCAAGTGGTTTCTTGGCTGTTCCTCCCTTGATTAGCAACTGTTCAAATCTGCCCTTTGGAACTCAGGGAAGGTCATGGAGGCTGGAATCTTGCCTACAAGAAATGGCAGACAGAAAAAAGAGGCCTCCATGCCCGGGGGCCTCACAGGGCCCCACTCAGTTTCACTATCACATGTTTTAGATGCCAGTTCAAGATGGTGACATAGGAGGCTCCTGAGCTCACTTCTCTTGGACACACCAAATCTACACTTCCACATGAAACAATTCCCTCTCAACTAAATCCCAAAATTAGCTAAGTGACTCCTACACATCTGGAAGAAAAAAACTCATGAAAACAGGCAGGAGAAATGGAGATACAATCTCACCATAAACCCCACCACACCCTAGCATGGTGACATAAGATCAGGAGCAATAAATCCCAGCTTCTCCCTGAGGAATAAAGAGTTTGGACCTAAAATCTAGAACCTGAACTTTTTAAACTTCTGTCTGAAAGATGAGCCCCCAAAACTTCTAGCTCTGAAAGCCAGCAGGGCTTGTGTCCATGAGCCCCCCAAGACTCGAGCAAACAAAGGAATAGTTCTTAATAGGCTAAAGAGGACTCACCAGGACTATATGACTATTACCTCTTCAGTGAAGAGGCAGCAGATGGAAAGGCCTATCTCCCAGTCTCCCCTGGAAAGAGTTCTATTTGTGAATCTTAAAAGCTGCAGCTTGAGAGTCAGGCTCCTAATTTAACACAAAACTAGAGGCTAATTGCAAGCCTCACTAGATATTGGGAAGGCTGTGAGCAGCATCACTGTACTCTCTATCTGCTGTGCTCCCATTCACTCATATCTCACTGAAAGAAACTTGTGTACACATCAGGCACCTCAGCTTTTACACCCACTACCCAGAGGACACATCCCTTGATTGCCTGTGGGGCTTGCATTCACAGGTCCACCAGGATGGTAGCAAACAAAAAATGAGTTTTTAATAGTCTTTCCCCTCAGAGCACAACACAGAGGAAGCAGACAGAAACACCTATCTCCCAGTATTTCCCAGAAAGAGGCTGATTTGCATATCTTAAAAGCTGCAACATGACGGTCAGGCCTCTAATTTAACACACATTTAGGAGCTGACTCCATTCCTCTCTGGAGACCAGGGAAGCTAGTGGGCACAGTCTCCATGTTCTCCCACTGGCCCACTCTGAGTCACTGTTTTCTCCCTGGAAGGAGGTTGTGCAAATGTCTGGCACCCTGGCTTTTGTGGCTGCCACTCGGGACACACCATTTGATCACCTGGCTCTGGTAGCTGGGGGGCTAGTACTTATGAGTCCCACAGGATTATAGCAAATGAAGAAAGTTCTTAACCAGTGATCTCTGCTAGGTTTAGAACACAGTGAGCAGACAGAAACACCAATCACCCAGCATTTCCCTGAAGGAGGTGTATTTGCATACTTGAAAAGCTGCCCTCTGAGGGTCTGACTTCTAAGCGTCCTGAATCTAGGTGCTAGCTGAGATCCTCCCTTTTGGGACACTAACAGGTCTTGGCATACCGTGAACTGCTAGGAACCATTAAGAACAAGGAAAGTAGGTTGAACAATCACAGAGATTTGAGAGACAACCAAGAGCTAAGGTCAGGCCAAACAGTGAGGTTCATTTTTTACAACAGACAACTCTTTAAAGACTGGGAAAGGTGACTCTTTTATCTAATGCACAGAAACCAACACCAGAGAGTCAAGGATAATGAAGAAATCGAGGAATATGTCCCAAATGAAAGAAAAAGATAAAACCCCCTAGAAACATACCTTAGTGAAACAAGATAAGTGACTTTCCTGATAAAGAGTTAAAATAGTAGTACAAAGATCCTCAGTGAAATTAGGAAAGCAATACGTGAATAAAGTGAGAATTTTGAAAAGAGATAGAGAATATGAAAAGATACTAAACAGAAATTGCAGAGCTGAAGAATACAATAACTAAACTGAAAATTTAGTAAAGGGGATGAACAGAATACTAGATGAAGTGTAAGAAAAGGATCAATATCCTCGAAGACAGGGTGGTGGAATTCATCCAATCAGAAGAGCAAAAAGAAAAAAAGAATGAAAAAGAGTTAAGATAGCTTAAGGGACTTATAAAATGGACCAATATTCAAATTATAGAGATCCCAGAAGGAGAAAAGAGCCATAAAGAGGCAGAACGCTTATCTGAAAAGATAACAGCTAAAAAATGTCCTAACCTGGGGAAAGAAATAGACATCCAGATCCAGGAATTCCAGAGAGTTCCAAATAAGATGAAATCAAAGAGCCTCACACCAAGATCATTATAATTAAATTCTTAACTGTTAAAGACAGAATATTAAAAGCAGCAAGAGAAAAACAACTTGTTATGTTCAAAAGAAGCCCCCATAAAAATAATAGCATATTTTTCACTACAAACTTTGCTGGCCAGAAGGAAATAGCATAATAATTGCATAATATATTCAAAGGGCTGAAAGAAAAAACAAACAAACAAACAAACAAAAAAACTCCCACCAAGAATACTCTATCCAGCAAAGTTGTCATTCAGAACTGAAGGGGAGATAAAGAGTTTCACAGTCAAGCAAAAACTGAAGTAGTTTATCACCATTGGACCAGCCTTAAGAAATGTTAAAGGGACTTCTTTAAGTTGAAATGAAAGAGCACTAATTAGTAACAGGACAACATATGAAAGTGTAAATCTCTGTTAAAGGTAAATATATAGTTACATTCAGAATATTCCAGTGTTGTAATGGTGGTGGGTTACTCACTTGGTTACTCACCTTTTAAGAAGGTTAAAAGGCAAAGTGGTAAAAGTAACTATAAATATAATAATTTTGTAAGTGACATGCAATATAACAATGTAAATTGTGACATCATAAACATAAAAGGGGGGAGAAATTATGTAGAGCTTTAGAATCCATTCAAACTTAAGTTGTTATCAATAAAAATAGGCTGTAAAAACTCTAAGATGGTTTATGTAAGCCTCATGGTAACTGCAAAGCAAAAAGCTATAGTAGATGCACAAAAGATAAAGAGAAAGGAATCAAGCATACCACTTCAGAAAATCATTAAATCACAGAAGAAGGGAGCAAGAAAAGAAGAAAGGAACAAAGGAATTAAAAAACAGCCAGAAAACAGTGAACAAAATGACAAAAGTAAGTTCAATCCTATCAATAGTTAAATGTAAGTGGACCAAATTCTCCAATCAACAAAAATAGAGTGGCTGAATGGATTATAAAACAAGACTAAACAATATGCTGCCCACAAGAAACTTATTTCAGCTTTAAGGACACACACAGACTGAAAGTAAAGGCCTGGGAAAATATAGTCTGTAAAACTGAAAACCCAAATAAAGCTGCAGCAGCTATACTTATATCAGATCAAATAGGCTCTAAGACAGAGAAAAAGGAGTCAATCCAATAAGAGTATGTAATATTTCTAATTACTTATGCACCCAATATAGAAGCACCTAAGTATGTGAAGCAAATATTAACAGACATAAAGGGAGAAATAGACAACAATACAATAATAGTAGGGGACTTCAGTACCCCACTTCTATCAATGGATAGAAGATACAGACAGAAAATCAATAAGAAACATTGGACTTAAATGACAATAGACTGGTTGGACTTAGCAGACATTTACAGAACATTCCATCCAAAAGCAGCAGAAAGCATATTCCTTTCAGGTGCACATGGAACATTCTCCAGGATATATCATATGTTAGGCCACAAAACAAAATAATTTTAAGAAGATGAATATCATATGAAGCATCTTTTCTGACTATAGTGGTATGAAACTAGAAATCACTTACAAGAGGAAAACTGGAAAATTCACAAATATGTGAAGATTAAACTACAAACTTGTGCACAGCCAGTAGGTCAAAGAGGAAATCAAAAGAGAAATCAAATAATATTTTGAGACAAGTGAAAATGGAGTTACAATAAACTAAAACTTATGGGATGCTGCAAAATCTGGGGTTTTTTTTTCTGTGTTTTTAAGTTTATTTACTTAATTTATTTATTTTTGGCTGAGTTGGGTCTTCACTGCTGCACGCGGCCTTTCTCTAGTTTTGGTGAGCAGGGACTACTCTTTGTTGCGGTGTGTGGGCTTCTTATTATGGTGGCTTCTCGTTGCGGAGCACAGGCTCTAGGCGCACAGGCTTCAGTAGTTGTGGCACACAAGCTCAGTAGTTGTGGCATGTGGGCTCTAGAGTACAGACTCAGTAGTTGTGGTGCATGGACTCAGTAGTTGTGGCTTGCGGGCTCTAGAACATAGGCTCAGTAGTTGCAGCACGCGGGCTCAGTAGTTGTGGCACAGGGTCTTAGTTGCTCCACGGCATGTGAGATCTTCCTGGGCCAGGGATCGAACCCATGTCCCCTGCATTGGCAGGCGGACTTTTAACCCCTGCGCCACCAGGGAAGCCCCAAAAGCTGTTTTAAGAGGGAAATTCATAGCAGTGATACAGAATCAATATACGGAATTCTATTGCATTTCTATATGCTAACAACAAATTATCTGAAAAGGAAATTAAGAAAACAATTTCACTTACAATTGCATCAAAAAGAATAAAATAGGAATAAATTCAATCCAGGAAGTAAAAGATTTGTACAATGAAAACTGTAAGACGTTAACAAAAAAAAAAAAAGGAAAAGAAATAAACTGAAAGATATTCCATGTTCATGGATTGAAAGAATTAAAATTGTTAAAAAGCTCATCCTACCCAAAGCAATATACAAATTCAATGTAATCCCTAATAAAATTCTAATGGCTTTTTTTACAGAAACAGAAAAAAAATCTAAAATTTATGTAGAACCACAAAAGACCCCAAATAGTCAAAGCAATCTTGATAAAGATGAACAAAACTGGAGTCATCACACTTTCAGATTTCAAACTATTAAAAAGCTATAGTGATGAAAATAGTATGGTATTGGCATAAAGACAGACACATAGATCAATGGAATAGAATAGAGAGCACAGAAATAAACCAACATATATATTGTCAATTAATTTGTGACAGAGGAGCCAAGAATATACAATGATGAAAGGATTATCTCTTCATAGTGCTGGGAAATGGCATTGGGAAAACTGGACAGCTACATGTAAAATAATGAAACTGGATGCCCATCTTATACCATTCACAAAAATCAATTTGGACTGTATTAAAAACTTCAAAGGAAGACCTGAACATAAAACTCCTAGAAGAAAACAGAGGATATAAGCTCCTTGAAATCAGTCTTGGCAATTATTTTTTTGGATTTGAGAAGAAAGCATAGGCAGCTTCAGCCAAAATAAACAAGTGGAGCTATATGAAACTAAAAAAGTTTTTGTATAGAGAAAAGAACCATCAACAAAATAAAAAAGCAACCTACATAATGGGAGAAAACGTTTTCAAAGCATATATCTGATAAGGGGTTAATATCCAAAATATATAAAGTGAACATACAACTCAGTAGAAAAAATAACAATCTTATTATTATTAAATAGTAAATTAAAATAACAATCTTATTATTAGTAGTAAATGGGCAGAAGAAATGAATAGGCATTTTTTTCAGGGAAGACATGCAAATAGCCAACAGGTACATGAAAAGATACTAATCATCAGGGAAATGTAAATTAGAAAAACAATGAGCTGTTAGAATAGCTATTATCAAAAAGACTAGATAATAAGTGTTGGCAAGGTTGTAGAGAAAGGGAACACTTGTGCACTGTTGGTGGGAATGTAAATTGGCAAAGCTATTATGAAAATCAGTATAAAGATTCCTCAAAAAAAAAATATTGGAATTACCATATAATCTAGAAATTCCACTTCTTGGTATATATTCAAAGGAAATGAAATCACTGTCTCAAAAAGATATCTGCATTACTATATTCATTTCAGCATTGTTTATAACAGCCAGGTCATGGAGCATCCACTGATGGGTGAATGGATAAAGAAAATATGGGATATCTATAGATATAGATACAGATACAGATATATGGAATACTTTTGAGTGATAAAAAAGAAGGAAATCCTGCTGTTTGTGACAGCATGGATGGACCTTGAGGGCATTATGCTAAATGAAATACATCAGACAAAGGAAGACAAATACTGTGTTATCTCACTTATATGTGGAATCAAGAAAAAAAAAATGAACTCATAGGAGCAAAAAATAGATAGGTGGTTACAAGAGGTGGGGTAGGGTGACGGTTGGGCAAAATGAGTAAAAGTGGTCAAAAGGTACAAACTTCCAGTTTTCAGATAAGTAAGTCCTGGGAATGTATGAACATCATGGTGACTATAGTTAACAATACTGTATTGTATATTTGAAAGTTGCTAAGAGAATAAATCTTAAATCTCATCACAAGAAAAAAAATTGTAACTATATGAAGTGATGAATGTTAACTAAAATTATTGTGGTAGTCATTTTGCAATATATATATGTATCAAATCATTATGTTGTACATTTTAAACTAACACAACAATATATGTCATTTATATCTCAATAAAACTTGGAAACAAACAAACAAACAGGATGATTTCAAGTATTTTAAACAGGTGTTCTTGGCTAAAATGTTCAGATAAATGTAAGAATTCTGAGCTGATTAAGAGAGAATGTTTCATATCAATTTTTTTCTCTTTTTCTCCTCCCCATCCCCCAACCCCCGTTTCATTCATTCTTGGTAAGGCTGTTTAAAAAATAACACTAATAGTACAGTAAGTCAGCACTTGAATTGCATATTTATATTGAAGAAAAACATAGGTATAAGATGGGTGTGAATAAATCACTTGGTTTAAACTATGCAATTACAAAGCTCCATTGCTTTAAAATGTGTGGAATCAAATTAAGAACAAAGACAAAGGAAATTTCTGATTGCATGAGAATTGTGTTAGAATATATACTTCAGAAAAATATATTGTAGAGTGTAAAAACCCCTGAATTTTATTTGGAAAAATTGTCTAAGACACTGATTGTTTTTTCTGACTTATCTAAGAAGACATTTATCAAACTTTTTTAGACTCCATCACAGGAAAACTTTCTAGTTCTTTAAGATGGAATGGAGAGATGTGACAGTTAACAAATGAATAGGCAATGAACTCATGGGATTACTGTTTCTATCAGGGCTCACCAGAGAAACAAAACTGATAGGATATTGAAGGAGACTTATTTTAAGGAATTGGCTCACATGCTTGTGGGGCTGGCAAGTCCAAAATCCACAGTTTTTGGCATGTTAGAGACTCTGTCAGAAGTTATTGCTGCAGTCTTCAGATTTTATTCTCCTAAAGGCACCCTAATCCTATTGGATTTAGGGACCACCCTGATCCAGCATATCCTCAACTTGATTACATTTACAAAGACTGTATTTCAAATACACGTTTCAGGTAGACATGAATTTGTCAGGGTGATATTATTCAGCCAAGCACAATCATTTTGTCATTGTGTGGTGATCATTGTTGATTTAAGACAAAGAAAAAGAAAATAGAATAATGAAAAGATCAAGGAACTTTGTCACAGAGATACCTGGGCTAAAATTCCAGTACTGCCACTGTATAGCTATGTGGCCTTTTATTTAATCACTCTTAGAATATATTTTTTACTCTGTATAATTTGAACGTTAACACCTGCATTACATGGCTATTATCATATCAAATTCAATTATGTATATGAAGTACCTAGAACATAGCCAAGAATATAGCTGTATTCAGATGATGGCAGATATAGTTATTAAAATTAGGAAAAAGATAAATTCATATTAAAGAATATTCTGTCAATATAGACATTGCCAGCATTCCTATAAAAGACTGAAAAAAATTCAACAGAAGCTTACAGAATTCTGTATGCTTCTTATGGAATATGTTATGGCTTCCCTAGAAGAAAATGAGGAAAGTCAGTTCAAGCAGATATCTAGCTACTTCTTAAATGTGGATATTTAGAAATGGTGGTATGTTCTACATGTCTAAGAAAGAGAGAGAGAGACAGAGAGAGAGAGAGGTGTGAAGGAGAGGGAGATGGAGAAGAATAATGATCATTTATTGAATTATGAGTGCTAATTATGTGTCAGGCACAATGTCATATTATCTTCACAGTTAATATTCGTGACAATACTATGAAATAAATATACTTATGGAAAATCTCTAGAGAGAAAACAACAAAGAGGACAGGTAGCCATTTCCCTCCAGGATATTTTTTAAAAATCTGATATAAGACAGATTATATAAACAAGGTTGAAGAATAACATATACATTGAGAGCCTGTTACAAAATAGCAATTTTTGAAAACATGAATAGATTTGGGGGGTGGTACTGAGGATATTGGATAAAATTTCTTCCAGAATGTGACCATTACAGGTTGCATTTTGTCCCACCAAAAATCATGATTGAAGTCTTAACCCACAGTACCTCAGAATGTGACTGTATTTTGAGATAGAGTATTTATAGAGGTAATTAAGTTTAAAATAAGGCCATTGCATGAACCCCAATCTAATATAACTGGTGTCTTTATAAAAAGAGGAAATTAGGACACAGAGAGAAGACCATGTAAAGACACTGGACATCCATCTACAAGCCAAGGAGAGAAAGAAGCCTTGGAAAAAACCAATCCTGCCAACACCCTTGATCTTGGGCTACTAGACTCCAAAATTGTGAGAAAATAATTTTCAGTTATTTAAGCCACCCAGTCTGTCATACGTTTTTGTAGAAGCCCTGGCAAACTAATACTGTGACCTTCAAAGATGGTTGTCTAAGCAAAGGGGACAACTTATAAGGATTCTGAATAGAAACATTTCTTTAGATTAATTTAAGTATTAAGAGAATTTATACAATTTATCAAACTTAGTTAAATGATGGCAATTTCCAGTGTCATCTATAAATCTACAGAGGTACTTTTGCTTCAGTCTATAATTCATAGCTTTGAATCAATTTTCTGAAACCTAGGTATGACTAAGAAAAGGTAGTAAGCCATTTTGTAATAGAAATATAAAGATAGCTCTTTAATTTTCTCATAATTCCTTTCAGATAACCCATAGACACTCTAGATCTGTACTATTTGAATCAGAATCTAGGAATCTAGGGATGTAGCCTGTATTGAAGCCCTATATTTTCACTAGATCCTATGTCTCCTATGTAAACCTTACGTGACTTAGGAATCAAATGACAAATATTAACCAACAGAATAAATTGAGGGCCTCAAGCCCATTTTTAACCTTTATTTTAAGAGTAATAGTGTTAATCATAATCATTTTCTTAGTGTGTCACAATAAAGATAATATAATCTAGTGACTTGATAGATTTTTACTCTCCTCCACCCCCATGCAAATTTTTTAATCCAGAGTAATTATGTTTCTTCCTATTGCATTTTTCCTTGCATTTTTCATGATGCTTCAGTTTAATGTGCATTTATCTTTTGAGGACTGGTCTTATGCAGCTTACTACAATTGTTATAAGCATAGTGTATTTACAATTATAATTTTATTCATACAAATGTGTTCAGATTATACAGTTTATTAAAAATTTAAAGTTATTTATAATTTATAAAACAAATATAACAATTTTGCAGAAAAAATAAAAAAGAGAAATATGTGACCTTTTTAGTGCCCTCAAAAAAGTACATTTAGATATCGCTGAATATCTGGATGACTAACAATAAATCTTAGGGGGCAGGAATGAATGCTCCTTGGCCCAATATTCAATAACATTCTTTATGTTAATGTGTTTGGGGAATTAACAGAAAGATACAACTTTCCCTCAAGATATGTAACAAGCCAATTAAGAAAACTTTATAAATATACTTCTTTTAATACAAGTGACAGAGAAAAACACATTAATTTATAACTATTTAGAAACAAAGCATTGAGTAAATAAAAACGTCAGAAAACAGAATAATAAATTTTATTCAGTCACCAAGCATTTATTAAATGTCTCCACAATGTAGAAAACATTAGAATAGGCAACAGGGGATACATCAGACATGAATTTTGCACTTGAGGAACTTCTGATCCTGTAGAGGAGGTAAGTATACAGTCACACTGAGACACACACACACACACACACACACACACACCCCACAATTTCCAATGAAGAAAGTGCCAAGTGCAATAAAAAGAGGACCAGATTAAGAAGAATGGTCATTTATGTTACCAAAATTATATTGGGTTGGCCAAAATGTTCATTCGGGTTTTTCTGTTAACATCTTATGGAAAAACCTGAATGAACTTTTTGGCCAACCCAGTAGTATTAAATCTTTATGGAATTTATAATTGGATATCCTCATTGTGAATTATTTTTGTTTTACAAAAGGAAGGAGGGTCAGATCATGAAGGGAGAAGCAGTCATCTATTAGTAATCTCTTTATGATGATGAAGCCTTGATCATTGATGAATCTCTTTTAAGTTTGTCCTCCTAAACAGCGTGTGTGTGTGTGTGTGTGTGTGTGTGTGTGTTGTGAGGGGAGAGGAGTGGGGTGGGTCTTCAGTTCTCCTTCAACAACTGAAACAATTCACGGAAATAATCCTCATCAGTCGAGAGTTTTAAAATGTGCTTAAGGTGATGAACCTAGAGTCTGTCATACAGAGTGAAGTAAGTCAGAGAGAGAGAAGAACAAATACCGTTTGTTAACACATATATATGGAATCTAAAAAAAAAAAAAAAATGGTTCTGATGAGCCTAGGGGCCGGACAGGAATAAAGACGCAGACATAGAGAATGGACTTGAGGACACAGGGAGGGGCAAGGGTAAGCTGGGATGAAGTTAGAGAGTAGCACTGACATATACACACTACCAAATGTAAAATAGATAGCTAGTGGGAAGCAGCTGCATAGCACAGGGAGATCAGTGCTTTGTGACCACCTGGAGGGGTAGAATAGAGAGGGTGGGAGGGAGGTGCAAGAGGGAGGGGATATGGGAACTGACTTATCACTTATTCACTGACTTATCAAGGAAACTTATTTTGTAAACTGAGTACAGCTAAGGATATCAGTGTCTGTTTTGATGTTTGAATAAGAATTTCCCTAAAACAATATTTCTGGCATCACCATTATTGGTTTCACTATAATGGAAGTCATAGCTAATGTAATAAGAAAAGAAAAGTAAAAATTGATGCACATGATAGAAAGAAGATCAAAATTATCATCTTTTGATTACAAAAGTTAGATAAGATTATGAAAATAAGATTGTTCTGTGTGGTGGCTGGATATCAAATTAATAACTTAATAAAACACTAGACAACATATAGGAAGAAATATACAAGACTTTTATGACAAGAACTCCACATATTACTAAAAGGCTAAGAGAAGACTTTAAAAAATTAAAAGATTCACCATTAACTGATAGGCATACTCAACATTCTAAAGCCATCATTCTTCCAAACTTAATTTTTGAAGTAATTCAATTATAAAAATTTCTCATTACTATTGTTTTTCAGATCTTGATCACCTAATTAAAAACTGTATCTCAACTACAAAGGCTTGGAAGAGTCAGTATTTTTTTTTTTTTTTAGTTAAGAAAGTAAGTAAGGGGGACTGCATCAGTAATATTTTTTAAAATATGATAGAGCAACTCCCTAACAGAGTAAAAACTTGAGAGACATATATAATTATATATAATAATTTATTACATGATTTTAATTCCTTAATGAAAAACATCATATATTAAGAATGTTTCAAAATTGTGATCAAGGAGGAAAACTAGATTTTTTTCTCTTATATTAATTTTATAGGGCTGCCGTACAAGTACCCTAGACTAGGTGGCTTAAATAGAAGAAATTTGTTTTCTCACAGTTCTGGAGGCTAGAAGTCCAAAATCATGGTGTCAGCAGAGTTGGTTTCTGCTGTGACCTCTCTCCTTGGCTTGTAGATGGCTGTCTTATTCCAGTGCTTTCACATGGTTTTCTTATAAGGACACCAGTCATATCAGATTAGGGCCCACCCATATGACCTCATTTTAACATAATTACCTTTTATAAGCCCTGTCTCCAAATACAGTCACATTCTGAGGTACTGGGGATAAAGACCTCAAAATATGAATTTTGAGAGGGTCACATTTGGCCCATAACATATATCATGAACTAAAAAATAAAGAATAAAAATAAAATGTAAAATACTAAAAAATAAGTATGAAACTATTAAATAACTAGGGATAAAATATTGGTAAATATTAATCCAATCTTGAAGTATAACAAATTTTTATAAATATAAATTCAAAGGCATAAAACATAGATGAAAATATTTAAACATATAAATACATGAAAATTTGAATTTCTGGACATCAATGCCATAGCAAAGCAAAACTAGTGAAAACACTTGCAATACATTCTGTTATTTTTGTCTATGAGTGTGGCTCTTAAGAAGATTTGAGAAAAAGATCATAGTCTAAGATGACAATATTGGACACAAAGGTATAAAAAGACAGTTTTTAAGTAAAGAAATGAAAATGACAATGGTAAATTTCTTAGCTTCACTAATAACCAAAGAAATGAAATTTGAAACAACTTGGGGAAATATTTTCAATTATTAATTTGGCAAAGATTTTAATTATGAAAGATTTAAATACAGAAACATTTTAATACACTTTCCAGTGGTGACACATATGTGAGAATATAGGCATCATTAGACACCAGTGATGGAGTATAAATGAATACACCATTTTGAGGTCAGTTTGTCAATGTGTAACAGACGTTTTTGAGTTTTTTAAATGTTTCTACCTAGAAATTTAATTCTGCATATATATTCTAAAATAATCAGAGGGTCACATGTAGAAAAAAAATACCATCTATTGTGCATCTTACTCCTCTAGAGGCATGCAGCTCTGTATATTAATAGTGCCCTTCAGTTGTAAAACTATACATGATTTAAATTTATTATATGCTCTATGTACTTTTCAAATTAACTACAGTACATTTTATTATAGGAAAATGATATTACCTTGAAATTTGAAAATTGAGAGGAGAATTAGATTGCTCAAGACTAAGGAGATCTGGAAATTCTTTACAAAGAAGATGGCATTTGCCTTTTTTTAAAATTAATTAATTAATTAATTAATTTTTGGCTGTGTTGGGTCTTCCCTGCTGTGCGCAGGCTTTCTCTAGTTGTGGCGAGTCGGGGCTACCTTTCACTGCAGTGTGCAAACTTCTCATTGTGTTGCACAGGCTTCTCATTGCAGTGGCTTCTCTTTGTTGCAGAGCACGGGCTCTAGGCTCACGGGCTTCAGTAGTTGCGGCACGTGGGCTCAGTAGTTGTGGCTCGTGGGCTCTAGAGCGCAGGCTCAGTAATTGTGGCTCACAGGCAGTTGCTCCGTGGCATGTGGGATCTTCCCGGACCAGGGCTCAAACCCGTGTCCCCTGCATTGGCCGGCGGACTCTTAACTATGGCACCACAAGGGAAGTCCCTGGCATTTGCCTTTGAGTTGAGTGATATTTACAGCCATGTAAGTAACACAGCATTTGAGACAAACAACTTAGAACAGAGTTTTGTGGGACATAATTAATGTGAAGTTTTCTGAGTATAACACATATGACAGAATTTAAAAGGGCTCAATCAGAATAGCTGGTTGGGATAAGACTGAGAAAAGCAGGTGCTTGAAGAAGGTTAGATTAAAAGGCTGGTGCAGCAGTTCCGTTGAGAGGATTGGCGGCAGTGAGATTGGAGAAGAGTAAATAAATTTGCACAGGGTTGGTGTGCGTAGCGTAGATGTAGAACAAAGGATGAAGCAGGGGTCCAAGATAACAGAAGATTTAGGAACAGAGAAATAGAAAATGTAGACATAAAGGAAAACGTAGTAGCTACTGACCAACTACTCCACATCGGGGGCTGTGATTCATGCCCTCATATATCACTCTAGAGACGTTTTGTTTTGTTTTGTTTTTCTGGTCCATATTATGCTAGTGTTCAGAGTCACAGCTAGTAACAAGAGGAGAGAGGATTCAAACCCAAGTCTTTTCTTCTTACTCCATCATACATAATCTGTGTACTTTATGATTTAGAGATAAAATAATCTGAAATAATTTTGACTTACTTCACTCTGAATCTGTTATTTCCCTTTCTGCATTCTGATGCATGTTACTTCAAAATTATATTTAAAAATGCATAGATTGAAGTTCAAGGGCATTACTGAATTTTCAGATGTTTTAAACCACCCAGTTCTTAACTGTGTCCTTGCAATACAGATCATCTGGTCTGTTTTTGTCTATTCCCTTCCACATGATAAATGCGAAGCAGAATGCTAACATCCTTAGTCAAGGTCTTACTTTAAAAATGTATGTGAAAGTTGTTGCTGATAGAAGCTTTTGATGAGGCCAGAAAACAGGATTGACAGAAAACATGCTACACAGGACTAGTGACATAAAGTGGGGGGCTTTATTAACCTTGCTATTTTATGTTTGAATTACTATTGGTTCCTAAAAGAATTGTGTACATATAATTATTATTATATGTGAAAATAATCTGGAACACTTTCTGATGTTGTGTTTGGGTTTTCTTTGTTTGTTTGTTTGTTTACAATTAGATAACTATAATATAAAAGCCAGTGGGCTATTAAGACAGACCTAATTGTTTTCTTTTCTTTTGATTTTAAAAAAGAGGTACATAACCTAAAAATTATGTCTCAGTAATACTGTAATTGCTCATTATAAAGAATTGCAACGAAATAACAACATAAAAGCAAAGTCCATCTTAGTAATTGGGATATACAGTTGAAGGTTGCATTTCCACTTAAAAGTTGATTAGTGTCACATGAATAGAGAAAAAAATACTTCTGCAACACCCTATTTCTAGTGGCTTTTTCATATGATAATATGTCTATTATTAATGTTTTGCAGAGGGTTATGCAGTTCTTGGAGGACAGAGGGTTATGCAGTTCTTAGAAAATAAAAAACAATTTTAGTATAATATGAAACATATTAACAATTGTAATAATAATAATTTTTAACAAATTACCCAGCTAGATCTTGCCTCTCTTGTGATTCATCTAGTATGCACAAATGGCTGAATAAATCTCTATCTAGAAGTTAACCAATATTTGTCATGAAAATTTTGCCTTGCTCCCTTTGTGATATGCTTTGGCCCTTGGGAAATTGACATCTAAAATGAAAGAAAACAAAAATAAAACCTGGTTTTTATTTTGAATCTTTCCTCTAAAATGGAGTTTTAAGAAATTAGTTTTAATATTTTTCTATTACAAGAATTTAAAAATTATATAACTAAATGTAATCAGGTGCTAAGGCTGTGGGCATGGTTTCTAAAGTCCTTCTAGTTTCAGACTCTCCATTTTTAAGGTATAAACAGAGCATAATTAAACTTAGAAGACTTTAACTTAGATGAATTTCAAAATTTAAATCTCCCTGTTTTATTCCCTATAAGAGATAACATTATGTGGTCCTAGAAAGATATTTGAAATTCTCTCTATACGGGTTTGTAACCTAGGCTTTATCAATTACTTGCTGTATAAAGTTTTCCCCTTTTAATTGACATCTCAGCCTTTAATTTCCTTATTTGTAAAATGGTATTATTAATGTCCACCTTGCAGGGTTGTTGTGAGGATTAAGTGAGATAGTATGTATATAAGCTCAGCATTTATAAGTGCCCATTAAATGGCAGTTTTTGTTCCACCTGTTAATCTGATGATGGTTAATATAGAAAGCCACACTATGCAACAGAATTTATGGTTCATGTGATTTATGAATTTCCTCTTAATTTAACTTTATCTAGCCCTGTTGTATTCAGTGACTTGCAGATCTTTCTATTTTCACAGATATGGTCTTCTTTCCTTCTTCCTTGGCTATTTTCCTTAACTCTTAAACTGATTCATGGACTATGCTATCAACATGAAGCTGTGTTAAAGACACTTTTATTTTGGGTTTTGATTTATATGCAGTGTAAGTATGATGAGTTACCCTTTTGTTGAATATTTAGAATTGTCTATAGACAGTAGAAATTCCAGGTGAATTCTCAAAAGGTCATCAACTATGACAAAAAAGTGCCATAGAACATCACCCTCCAGGTTGAGAGTTGCTTGCTTTATGTGTCACAAAAACAAATTAAATGTAAAGATAAACCATATAAAGGGTATGATTCTCCATGATATCACAAGTTGTGCATAGAATTTAAAACTGAAATTTCTATTAATTAGCTAATTTTCTCATAATCAACTACAAGTCAATTGGCTGACATTTGAAAGAATGATTTTAAAACCACTGTGTGCAAATATTCAACTGAATGTGACTGTCAACCTAATGGAGGGACTGTTTCTCCTCCTACTGGTAATATTACAGTGTGTTGTCCACTACTCCTTAGCTGTGAAATCCCTTTCTCCCCAGGTACCCATTTCACCAGCCAATCTTATAGCCATTTTCCCCCATTACTTCCTCACTGTTGCTCTTGACACTTAAGATTGGAGATGTGCTATTGGGCTTCTACAAGTTTAGAACATGAGTTTTTTAAAATGTTCTGTCAAAAGAATATTTACAATGAGCTTCCCTGGTGGCCCAGTGGTTGAGAGTCCACCTGCTGATGCAGGGGACACGGGTTCGTGCCCCGGTCCGGGAAGATCCCACATGCCATGGAGCAGCTGGGCCCGTGAGCCACGGCCACTGAGCCTGCGCGTCCGGAGCCTGTGCTCCGTAACAGGAGAGGCCACAACAGTGAGAGGCCCGTGTACAGAAAAAAAAAAAAAAAAAAAAATTTACAAAATCCAGGTATTTGAAAAGAATGTTATATTAAGTTTCTTAGAGCACCTAGGCAAAGGCAATAAAGATGTGTAAATAAATTGTAATCAGTGTTAGTATAACCTACATGTTTAGCAAACTTGAACATCTAATTAATATTTAACATGTTAGTATTTCCTATAATATATGGCTTATACACAGGGGAGTTTTTGACAAGTACATATTGCCCTTCTTGGGAGCCCCATTAGCATTAGTCTTTACCATGTGACTTGCTCTGGCCAGTGAATGTGAGTGGAGATGACACATACCACTTCTGAGCAGCTGCTTTATGAGCCGTTCCTCAGCCCTAACAATTTCCTTTTCCCTGTACACCTAACCATTCCCTTAGTAAGGAATATACTTTAAATCTTGGTCCCAGAATAAGTAAGATGTGGGGCAAAGTTACAGCCACTCTGCAAAGTATATGTCATAAGAGTGAGAAATCAATTTCTGTAATTGCAGCTACTAAGATTTTGAAATCATTTGTTACTGTAGTATAACTTAGAGCTAATTCAAAAGTCTAATTAAATGTTCTCTATGAGACTGGCCTATAGCCAATAAATAAAAAAAAATTCAAAATGCCTAAACAACAAAATATGTTTTGCATGTAGTTGGTAAGAATATTTATATTCTCTTTATTCCTCATGTTCATTTATTAGTCATCCTTTATAACCTACCTCAAAAGCCATTATTTCCACCAAACCTTATTGATTCTCCTATATAATTGATTTTTTTCCTATTCCAAATATTCATAACACTTCCTGTATATATTTTTAACATACTTAAGAGGTTTATCTCATTGATTTTTATTTGTGTCCCTCACTAAAAGGAGAAACATGTGCCCCACCTTGGGCCTTAGCATAGTACTTTACATGCTCTGATTGCTCAGTGAATAACTCAAAGAAGATTGAATGAAACTCTTGATGAAAAGATCTGAGTCTTTGCATTCTGTGTGCTTAATAATCACAAATTGGAATATAAATTTTCAGCAATTTAAAATGTCCCATTAATGCTCTACTAATTGTGCCAATGGCAAAGAAAAATCATTCAAGATGGCCAGACTGTATCTGCTCTTTTTAATACTCTTTTCACTTTTTGTTTTGTTTGTTTACTGGTGAAAGATTTCAATGTCTTCTGAAGTTGATTGTGATCTGGGAGAATAATTGTCAAGGCAAAATTTAGGAGAAATAGAAAGGGGAGAGAAAATAGGAGCTTCAAAAATAAATTAATAAATGGAAGTATTTTTGATGTTTATGAGGTTAATAAACATTACGTATGAGGAATATAAGAAGTAAGGAGGAACGATGAGAGAGAGAGGGATGAAGGGGTAGGAGGGAAAGGAAGAAGACTAATGGGCAAGAATCGGATACCTGGTCCTAAAGGTAAAGGTAGATGGTCTATTAAATTAAGAATAAAACGGTTAATGTATTTACAGAATGTATTAACCACAAAATCTAGGGCTGTCATTATGTATAAAGAGGGTGTGTTATGAAAACATGTGTAAGGGGCTTGGTTTTAGTATTAATGGATATTCAAAAGGCCCTTCAGAGATGACTTCCTTTGTTTATTTGTTGGTTTCCTAAAAGAATATTATCACAAGACTGCACTCCACTAGAATAGGATCATTTCATAAGAGTATTATCAATAGAAGTAAAAAGAATAACTATCAGTTATTGATGACTTAGGCTGTGTCAAGTATGTAGCTGTATACTCTGTGAGCATTATTTTATTTAATGCGCACAGTAGTCCTTTTGAGGTAGATACTATTATTTGAGACAAATTGGTATACTTATTTTTAAAGAAATTTAAAGTGTTTATTTATTAGATTTTTTGTGCCAAAAGCACCACTAAGTGATTAGTAAGTATTGCTGAAGGAACCAGGCAAGGTCCTTGCCCTCAAGTAGCTTTCAGAATTAAGAGAGATGCTGAAAACAAGGTATGAAGAAATGTATAATTACAAGTTGTGATTTTGGGGCAAGTGGAGTAGGGAATCTATCCAGATAGGTAGGCAGGAAGGCCTCTCTGAAGACATGCCATCTAAGGTGAGAGCTGAAAAAGTCAGGGAAATAATGAGCATAGTCTTTGAGACAAGAAAAAAAAGGTGTGTTTGAAGAATTGACATAAAACCAGTGTGGCTGGAACATCGTATGAGTTGGAGACAATGGTATGAAATGCAGTGATAGAGATAGCAGCCAGCAGAGTTATGCTTTTTCAAAGCACATAGGACACAGCAAAGAGTTTATTTATTATTCACGGTGTGTTAGGGAAAACGTAATTAAAGTAGGGTTGCCCGATAATGCAGGATAGCAGTTAAATTTGAATTTCAGATAATCAGTAAATACTTTCTTTTTAGTATAAGTATGTCCCAAATACTGCATGGGATGTGCTTATACTGAAAAAGTATTCATTGTTCACCTGAAATTCAGATTTAACTGAGTGCTCTCTATCTTTATGTGCTAAATCTGGCATTCCTACATTAAAGTTTTTAGGCAAGAGAGTAGTGTAATTAGATTTATGTTTGGAAAGGTTAAAAAGTTCACAAAACTAGGAAATGTTAGAATCAGTTTTTGACCCTTTGGACTTCAGAATATATTCAAATAATATTATCCTAATTACTCTGTTATACTGTTGTCCATAAATATTTTCTAGGATGTAAATGATACTGTGGTTATGGAGGTAGAGCTTCTCTGGAAGGCAGACAGGAGTGCTTAAATTGCGATCATTCATTGAGCTGTATACTTAGGATGTGCGTACTTTTTTGTATATATATTTCAATTTTAAAAGATGTATTGATCTCACTTTGGAAGCAAGGCATATAGAATACATTTATCCCACTACTTTTGCAAAACAAAAACAAAAAAAGGTCCAAAGGGCACACATATACATGGAAAGTAAAGGATAAATGACAAAAGTAAAGTTTTGGAAACGAGAGCAATGTTTGAGTACTTCATTACTTAGCAGAAAGCTAAAATGCGGAGCTCAGAAGCAACCAGATTTCTTAGTTCAAAACACAAAAAGTCTCAGGAATGTTTACTTCCAGAAGATGGTGAACAGATGAGACAGAAACTAGGGACAGCAGATTGAGAACTGCAGTCAGACCACTATCTTCTCCCCACACCCTTTGGAAGACTTTAAAATGCTGTATCAGAGGAACTTTGGATTTGGAGATACCAGGCACAGGTGAGAGCAGACTGTTATGCACGTAAAACAAGCAAAGAAACAAAACCCCTACTATAAACAAATTAAAAACCAAAAGACACATGGGGAAAAATGTATTTGTTTCTCAGGTAACACTGAATTACTTTATGTTCTAAAATCTCAACAGCTATTAAAAACCTTTTTTCTAAATGATATAATTCAGGCAGATGTGAATTTAAATCAGTATAGGTAGGATTCACATTTGGTAAAAATGGATTAAGATCATGTCAGAGTATCTCTTATTCTTTGGAATAGGAAAATTCTGAGTTTGAATCCCAGCTTTCCTACTTACTAGTCACATGACAGTGTACAAATTCTTACTTCTCAGAGCTTCACTTTCCTTACTTGTAAAATAGGAACACCTCCCTTGTAGACTGGCCATGATAAAATTTCTAGCCAGGTGCTCATATTAAGTACTTCATAAATGGAACATTTTATTTTGTATTATCATAAGACCTTTCCTCCCCTTTGCTAACACCTATCAGTGACCACTGAACAAATGGTAGATGCAGAATTGAGATCCTTTGAGATATAGCCTGATTTACTCTTTCTAAAGATACTCCCCAAATACTCCAAAATTTGGGGTTATCAGAAAAAAAAAATTTAACACATTTACTATAACTTTGGGAATAACAGATTAACACACTGAACACAATTTTTAATGCAAGCTATTTTTCTAGATCACTCTGGGAATATATTCCTGAATGACTTTACCTGAAAGGGTAGAATCAGGCTGGCTTTGTTAAATTTTTAAGTAGGAACGTTTTGTCTTTTGGTATTTTCTCACCTTCACATCTATATTCTGCAAATCTCTACCTCTCTTCAAAGAATTCCCTTCTGAACAATAGGTCAAACATTTACAGGTGGCTGGTTTTGTTTTCTGGGTTTGGAGCCTGAATGTTATGAATTTGGATAGAGCTCATTAAAGCTTCCTTTCTGCCTTTCATTATAAAAAGCCCAAGTGACAGTACTTGAAAAACAGCCTCTGGCTAAGTATTATTGAAATCCAAAGGCCAGTAAGTGAAGAATCATTTGCTGGTCAAATCTATATTAATCTAACTTGTTATATTGTCTTAACAACATTCTCAAGGGTGTTTTTTCTGCTTCTGAAAAGATTCATTTCAATAAACCAAACATACTCTATCTACTTAAATTAGTGTACTTAAGCTGGGCCAATTTCATAATTGTTCTAGAGAAGATAATCTCTCAATAGTCCATCTTGGCCAGACTGCTGTTTATCAAACAGAGTAGTAGAGTCAATTTAACTCTGAATATTACTTGATTTGAAAATCACAGCCTTTCCATTAATTAACATTGACTGGATGGCAGAGGTGACAGTGATTTAATATGGGTCAAAATCTCATTATATGAAGATAAATTATAATAAAATCTCCAAATTACAGGACACTCTCTAAATTCCACTTGAATTCAGACTATTATCATTTGTTATAACCAAAATCCAATAACAGCCAAGGAGTCTTTTTTAATCTGATGACATTTACTGCCAATCATGGGCAATGATCATGGAATTGGTGCCATGAAATTTCTTGAGTTAGTGAAGCCATGCATCATTTCCTCTTCAATGTACCCCCCCCAACCCACCCACAGCGCCTTCACTGCAACCTAGTTAGCCTTTTTCTCATTTTCCATGTCCCAGCTTCAATCATACCTCTCCGAACATGCCGATTATACTTAAAAGTGCCTTGCCCTCTCATGTTCTCTTAATACTCTGAAATTCTCCTCTCTAATTCTAACTACAGGAAAAATTAAATATGTTTTACATAATTATTTAAATATTTCCCTCCTACTGGGTTTTAAGCTCTTTGAAGGAAATTTTGTCCTGAATTCTCTGATAAAACATTTCCATGTGAACCTGATGAGATTTTGGAACCAAAGCCTTTCAAACGAGTGGTTTGTTTGTTTGTTTGTTTTTAATAATGAAAGATTGTCCTTTTCTTGATGTCGGTCACACTGATGGTGTGAGACATTCTGGGACTGTTCTCATATTAGGTCACATAGGTACTCAATTTTCAAGGTAAAAAAGAGAAGACACCTAATATGTGCCTTTCTAACCTCTTCTTACCATGATGATTTCTATTTCTGGAAAGGAAAGATCCTGTGATTTTTGTCCTTCTCTTCTACCAGACTTGACACGTTGAGTCCTTCTACTCAGTCCCATGATCCAATATGATCACAACTTAAAACTGAACTGCACTAAGAGCTCTTGAAATAATGAAATTTTAGATTAGGAAAGAACTATCCATACATCCACATGTCCATCCATCCATTCATATACCTATCCATCCATTTGTTCATTCACTGAATGAAGATGTGAAGATAACCTATTATATATCAAAGCCATATAAGTGGTCATAATACTCATAAAAACTAGAGATGAAGAATAAAATACACAGAAAGTGAAGTGGAGTGTTATGTTGTTATAATGCTGTGTACTACGTATAGCCCAAGAGACATGGGTCTACATGGTAGATCAGCAAATGTTGTGGACTGAACAATGGGTCCATATAAATTAGTTCAACAAGAGGAGAATGACATTCTAGGAAGAGAAAACAGTGTAAACAAAGGAGGTAAATCACTCAGTGAACCACCAGTTTAGATAAAGAGTTCAAGTTAAGGGGGAGATTGAATAAGAAGTAAGAAGACTGGGGTTACTTAGAGAAAAGTTGATGGTGATATGATGATTGGTAATCATCACAATTTGATTAGTAATTAATTTTGAATTATCCTACAGATCATAGTCCATTGAAGGTTTTAAGTAGGTTTATACTGCAGGAATATGGCTTTGGAAGTAGTGTGGCAAATCACTGGAAAAATGGGAGACTGGAAAGCAGGAAACTAAATTAGAGATCACCATTGTGGGGAAATTGAGAGGTGATCTGGATGGCTTAGGGATGGAGCGAAAGAGGCAGATGCCTGAAATCTCAAGTAAATAGAAACCACAGGATGTGGCTAGGCCTGCCAAGTTTCCATCTTGGTCAACACAGAGTCTGGTTGTGCCATTCATTAAGATAAAGAACATGGAAGGAAGTATACTTTTGGGGGAACGATATATTGAGTTTAATTTTGAACATGTTGCATTTAAGGTATTTCTAGAGACATTTATTTCAAACTACTAGTCCCTGCAGAAAACATCTTTTCAGTACTCTAATACTTGATGCAAAGCCATAGCCTGTTTGTCTGCTCTTTGGTTTTATTTGCCTTGCTAATTAACTCTGTGTTCTATGTACCTTACCATCTTGACTATGCTCATTGAAGTTCCTTTGTCATGCAGTCTTATCTTAAAGGCATTTCTCCATCAAGCCTGTAAAACAGCATCATAGATTTAAACATGACATAAAAAAGCAGTGCAATTTCCCAAGTGATTTCTCCAAAGAAGCCATTAATTATAGGGCTTGGAAAAGAGGTATGTCTTAATGAAATTGGTTATTTTAGAAAGATATCTTTGCTAGTGGGACTGAATAGATTGAAGCCAAGAAAGTCTGAAATCAGAAGTATGTTGAAGTAATTTGGGCATGAAGTAGCTCAGGGATTGGGGGTTGTGGGAATGAAGGAAAAGGAATAAACTCAGAGGTATTCAAGAAGGAAGAAACAACAGTATGTTGCTAAATTGGATATAAAGAAGAAAGGTATAGAACTTTCTGTGACATTCATAATTTATGACTTTGCCAAATGATAGAATCATATTATAGATTGTTGGAAAGTTTCCTGATCTGTAGGTTGCCCATTATAGTAGTGTGTATGTGTGTGTGTGTGTGTGTGTTTTGCATGTGTGTGTGCACACATGCATGTGTCTGCTGTAGCTATGCATGTGTGTAAACTTTAAAAGAAAAAAAGGTAATGTTCATTTGCTTATCCTCAAATCTGGATGAATGAGCTCATCTTTAATTTTGTTTCCAGTTTTTAATCTTCAGGGACATGTTTTTATAATAAAAGATTTAAAAGGTCTCAGCATTTCTGGTGGGTTTAATTTGGTATTAGGGAATAAATTGCCAGCTCCTTCAGGTTTCATATACTCTGTATGTTTATCAAAACAGATATCACAATCTTGTTTATTATTCTAACCTGCATCCTTTATCCCTAGTGTACCCTCCCTGTCTTCTGCTGGCAGACAGGAACAGGTTGAAAGGAACTCACTTTGGCAGATCACAACGATACATTGCAGTGATTTCCGTGATACTCTAATAAATAGCAACTACTACAAGAAGGCAATGATCCTAATGTGGGTATCACTAGCAGGCCCTGTTCAAAACACTACTAAAGCCATTTTTCAGGGTAAAAAATAAGGGTAATCACATTTCACTCAACGCAGGATTTATGGTTTAAAATATTCATTCACTAATTACCTGATGAACCTGGAGATTTTATTTTCTCCAGAAAACATTTATGGGAATTTAGATGATAAAATTTAGAGGCCATAATTACATCCCTCTCAGAATTTATCTCATGGATTTCTTTTCCAGACTTTTGCTGATGTAGTAGAATTGTATTTTGCACCAAGTAAAATTTTCCTGTTGTATGGGAAACGGCTAAAAATATGTAACCTAACCTTGTAAGAGTCTAGAAGTCACACAGGAAAGAGGTTTCTGAAATTCTTCAACCCATACCTTCCCTTCCTCTCACCCAAGTCACTGAGCTGCTGCTCAAGAGTTCTAAGGGTGAAGAAAAACTGCTTTGAATCAAGTGTAAGATTGAAGTTTTAATGAAGATAACACTACTTTCCATAACAAACACTAAAATCTCATTGTCTCAACTTGACAGACTTTCTTCTCTCTTTCATAAACTCCTATCAGCCTGGGTTAGGGACTGTAGAGGGTGCTCCAACTATTGTTCAGGAAACAAGGCTGGCAGAGGCTTTGGCATCTATACCACATGGCAACCTAGATCACCATGAACATTGATATTACTGGTGTGAAGGATTCTGCATGGGTGTTTTTAAAAGGCTTATCCTATAAGTGGAATGCATCAGTTCCATTAGCCAGAAATGTCACATTCATTCACACCTAACTGCAAGGGAATAAATAAGTAAATATTTATTCTACCCACATGCCCTAGGAAACAGTGAATGGGTTTCATGAAGAAGTAGGTAGCCTATGCTACAAAGACTGATTCTTCAATATTAGAATAAGATCATTCTAATAACTGAACTTGGATGAAGAGTTATAAAATTGGGACAAAATGACAGTAAGAAACCACTTGCCATCAAGAAAATGGACTTTAGGAAATTAGGAGTTAATCATTGAAAAACATAAAAGCATTCCATATTTATACCCCTACATTGAGATTCCTTTAAAAAATCAGTTCTTCTCCATCATGTTTTACTATTTTCCTTCATTAGATATTTTCATTTACACAAAAATTTGCCTTTTTTTTTTTTCAGGGTAGCTGATGAAAAATTATGTCAGCTATTTTTCTTGTTTTAATAAATACGTGTTTTCTATTTTTTTATACAGCAGTTTCTTATTAGTCATCCATTTTATACACATCAGTGTATACATGTCAATCCCAATCTCCCAATTCATCCCACCACCCCCCGCCGCTTTCCCCCTTTGGTGTCCATATGTTTATTCTCTACTCCTGTGTCTCAATTTCTTCCCTGCAAACCGGTTCATCTGTACCATTTTTCTAGGTTCCACATATATGCGTTAATATATGATATTTGTTTTTCTCTTTCTGACTTACTTCACTCTGTATGACAGTCTCTAGATCCATCCACGTCTCAACAAATGACCGAATTTCATTCCTTTTCATGGCTGAGTAATATTCCATTGTATATATGTACCACATCTTCTTTATCCATCCATCTGTCGATGGGCATTTAGGTTGCTTCCATGACCTGGCTATTGTAAATAGTGCTGCAATGAACATTGGGGTGCATGTGTCTTTTTGAATTATGGTTTTCTCTGGGTATATGCCCAGTAGTGGGATTGCTGGATCTTATGGTAATTCTATTTTTAGTTTTTTAAGGAACCTTCGTACTGTTCTCCATAGTGGCTGTATCAGTTTATATTCCCACCAACAGTGCAAGAGGCTTCCCTTTTCTCCACACCCTCTCCAGCATTTGCTGTTTGTAGATTTTCTGATAATGCCCATTCTAACTGGTGTGAGGTGGTACCTCATTGTAGTTTTGATTTGCATTTCTCTAATAATTAGTGATGTTGAGCAGATATTCATGTGCTTCCTGGCCATCTGTATGTCTTCTTTGGAGAAACGTCTATTTAAGTCTTTTGCCCATTTTTGGATTGCATTGTTTGTTCTTTTAATATTGAGCTGCATGAGCTGTTTATATATTTGGGAGGTTAATCCTTTGTCAGTTTATTCATTTGCAAATATTTTCTCCCATTCTGAGGGTTGTCTTTTCGTCTTGTTTATGGTTTCCTTTGCTGTGCAAAAGCTTTTAAGTTTCATTAGGTCCCATTTGTTTATTTTTGTTTTTATTTCCATTACTCTAGGAGGTGGATCAAAAAAGATCTTGCTGTGATTTATGTCAAAGAAGTGTTCTTCTTCTTTCCTCAAAGAGTTTTATAGTGTCCGGTCTTACATTTAGGTCTCTAATCCATTTTGAGTTTATTTTTGTGTATGGTGTTAGGGAGTGTTCTAATTTCATTCCTTTACAGTTTTCCCAGCACCACTTATTGAAGAGACTGTCTTTTCTCCATTGTATATCCTTGCCTCCTTTGTCATAGATTAGTTGACCATAGGTGCGTGGGTTTACCTCTGGGCTTTCTATCTTGTTCCATTGATCTACATTTCTGTTTTTGTGCCAGACCATATTGTCTTGATTACTGTAGCTTTGTAGTATAGTGTGAAGTCAGGGAATCTGATTGCTCCAGCTCCGTTTTTTTTCCCTCAAGACTGCTTTGGCTATTCGGGGTCTTTTGTGTCTCCATACAATTTTTTTTTTTTTTTACATCTTTATTGGAATATAATTGCTTTACAATGGTGTGTTAGTTTCTGCTTTATAACAAAGTGAATCAGTTATACATATACATATGTTCCCATATCTCTTCCCTCTCCATACAAATTTTAAGATTTTTTATTCTAGTTCTGTAAAAAATGCCATTGGTAATTTGATAGGGATTGCATTGAATCTGTAGATTGCTTTGGGTAGTATAGTCATTTTCACAATATCAATTCTTCCAATCCAAGAACATGGTATATCTCTTGATCTGTTTGTATCATCTTCAGTTTCTTTCATCAGTGTCTTATAGTTTTCTGCATACAGGTCTTTCTTCTCCCTCAGTAGGTTTATTCCTAGGTGTTTTATTCTTTTTGTTGCAATGGTAAATGGGAGTGTTTCCTTAATTTCTCTTTCAGATTTTTCATCATTAGTGTATAGGAATGCAAGAGATTTCTGTGCATTAATTTTGTACCCTGCAACTTCACCAAATTCATTGATTAGCTCTAATAGTTTTCTGGTGGCATCTTTAGGATTCTCTATGTATAGTATCATGTCATCTGCAAACAGTGAGAGTTTCACTTCTTCTTTGCCAATTTGTATTCCTTTTATTTCTTTTTCTTTTCTGATTGCCGAGGCTAGGACTTCCAAAACTATGTTGAATAATAGCGGTGAGAGTGGACATCCTTGTCTTGTTCCTCATCTTAGAGGAAATGCTTTCACTTTTTCACCATTGAGAATGATGTTTGCTGTGGGTTTGTCATATATGGCCTTTATTATGTTGAGGTAGGTTCCCTCTATGCCCACTTTCTGGAGAATTTTTATCATAAATGGGTGTTGAATTTTGTCAATAGCTTTTTCTCCATCTACTGAGATGATCATAAGGTTTTTATTCTTCAATTTGTTAATTTGGTGTATCACGTTGATTGATTTGTGTATATTGAAGAATCCTTGCATCCCTGGGATAAATCCCACTTAATCATGGTGTATGATCCTTTAATGTGTTGTTGGATTCTGTTTGCTATTTTTTTTTGAGAATTTTAAAAATTTTAATACAGTTCAAATCAGTGGGCGTGATTCATTTCAGCTCCTTCACTGCCAAACATGGGGGCAGGGACTGCTTCAGCTTCTCTGCCTTCTCTTTGTCTGTGATGACCAAGGTGTAAAGGTACCTGCTACATCGAACTTTAAACTTCACATTATCCTTATTTTTCTTGATCTTGACCGATTTGGCATCCTTTCGTCTGGCTGTGAGGAGAAAGTCCTTGATTTCCTCAATTTTGCGAGGCATGGCGACGAGGCGCGGAGAGCACGGGCAGGACCGTGAGCAGCCAGTGTTTGCTATTATTTTGTTGAGGATTTTTCGTCTATATTCATCAGTGATATTGGTCTGTATTTTTTTTTTTGTAGTATCTTTATCTGGTTTTGGTATCAGGGTGATGGTGGCTTCATGGGATGAGTTTGGGAGTGTTCCTTCCTCTGCAATTTTTGGAAGAGTTTGAGAAGGTTGGGTGTTAGCTCTTCTCTAAATGTTTGATAGAATTCACCTGTGAAGCCATCAGGTCCTCGACTTTTGTTTGTTGGAAGATTTTTAATCACAGTTTCAATTTCATTACTTGTGATTGGTCTGTTCATATTATCTGTTTCTTCCTGGTTCAGTCTTGGAAGGTTATACCTTTCTAAGAATTTGTCCATTTCTTCCAGGTTGTCTGTTTTATTGGCATAGTGTTGCTTGTAGTAGTCTCTTAGGATGCTTTGTATTTCTGTGGTGTCTCTTGTAACTTTTCCTTTTTCATTTCTAATTTTATTGATTTGAGTCCTCTTCCTCTTTTTCTTAATGAGTTTGGCTAATGGTGTATCAATTTTGTGTATCTTCTCCAAGAACCAGCTTTTAGTTTTATTGATCTTTGCTATTGTTTTCTTTGTTTCTATTTCATTTATTTCTGCTCTGATCTTTATGATTTCTTTCCTTCTGCTAACTTTGGGTTTTGTTTTCTTCTTTCTGTAGTTCCTTTAGGTGTAAGGTTAGATTATTTATTTGAGATTTTTCTTATTTCTTGCGGTAGGCTTGTATAGCTATAAAGTTCCCTCTTAGAACTGCTTTTGATGCATCGCATAGATTTTGGATTGTCATGTTTTCATTGTCATTTCTCTCTAGGTATTTTTTGATTTCCTCTTTGATTTCTTCAGTGATCTCTTGGTTATTTAGTAATGTAGTGTTTAGCCTCCATGTGTTTTTGTTTTTTTATGTTTTTTTCCCTGTAATTCATTTCTAATCTCATAGCATTGTGGTCAGAAAAGATGCTTGATATGATTTCAATTTTCTTAAATTTACTGAGGTTTGATTTGTGACCCAAGATGTGATGTATCCTGGAGAATGTTCCCTGCACACTTGAGAAGACAGTGTAATCTGCTGTTTTTGGATGGAATGTCCTATAAATATCAATTAAATCTATCTGGTCTATTGTGTCATTTAAAGCTTGTGTTTCCTTATTTATTTTCTTTTTTGATGATCTGTCCATTGGTGTAAGTGAGGTGTTAAAATCCCCCATTATTATTGTGTTACTGTCGATTTCCTCTTTTACAGCTGTTAGCATTTGCCTTATGTATTGAGGTGTTCCTTTGTTGGGTGCATATATATTTATAATTGTTATATCTTCTTCTTGGATTGATCCCTTTATCATTATGTAGTGTTCTTCCTTGTCTCTTGTAATATTCTTTATTTTAAAGTCTATTTTATCTGATATGAGTATTGCTACTCCAGCTTTCTTTTGATTTCCATTTGCATGGAATATCTTTTTCCATCCCCTCACTTTCAGTCTGTATGTGTCCCCAGGTCTGAAGTGGGTCTCTTGTAGACAGCATATATATGGGTCTTGTTTTTGTATCCATTCAGCAAGCCTATGTCTTTTGGTTGGAGCATTTAATCCTTTCACGCTTAAGGTAATTATTGATATGTACGTTCCTAGGACCATTTTCTTAATTGTTTGGGGTTTGTTCTTGTAGGTCCTTTTCTTCTCTTGTGTTTCCCACTTAGAGAAGTTCCTTTAGCATTTGTTGTAGAGCTGGTTTGGTGGTGCTGAATTCTCCTAGCTTTTGCTTGTCTGTAGAGCTTTTGATTTCTCCATCGAATCTGAATGAGATCCTTGCCGGGTAGAGTAATCTTGGTTGTAGGTTCTGCCCTTTCATCACTTTAAGTATATCATGCCACTGCCTTCCTGCTTGTAGAGTTTCTGCTGAGAAATCAGCTGTTAACCTTATGGGAGTTCCCTTGTATGTTATTTGTCCTTTTTCCCTTGCTGCTTTCAATAATTTTTCTTTGTCTTTATTTTTTGCCAGTTTGATTACTGTGTGTCTCAGCATGTTTCTCCTTGGGTTTATCCTGTATTGGACTTGCTGCCCTTCCTGGACTTGGGTGGCTTAATTCCTTTCCCATGTTAGGGAAGTTTTCAACTATAATCTCTTCAAATATTTTCTCAGGTCCTTTCTCTCTCTGTTCTCCTTCTGGGACCCCCATAATGTGAATGTTGTTGCGTTTAATTTTGTCCCAGAGGTCTCTTAGGCTGTCTTCATTTCTTTTCATTCTTTTTTCTTTATTCTGTTCTGCAGCAGTGAATTCCACCATTCTGTCTTCCAGGTCACTTATCCATTCTTCTGCCTCAGTTATTCTGCTATTGATTCCTTCTAGTATATTTTTCATTTCAGTTATTGTTTGTTCATCTCTGTTTGTTTGTTCTTTAATTCTTCTAGGTCTTTGTTAAACATTTCTTGCATCTTTTCGATCTTTGCCTCCATTCTTTTTCCGAGGTTCTGGGTCATCTTCACTATCATTATTCTGAATTCTTTTTCTGGAAGGTTGCCTATCTCCACTTCATTTAGTTGTTTTTCTGGGATTTTATCTTGTTCCTTCATCTGGCACATAGCCCTCTGCCTTTTCATCCTTTCTATCTATGAATGTGGTTTTTGTTCCACAGGCTGCAGGATTGTAGTTCTTCTTGCTTCTGGTCTCTGCCTTCTGGTGGATGAGGCTATCTAAGAGGCTTGTGCAGGTTTCCTGATGGGAGGGACTGGTAGTGGGTAGAGCTGGGTATTGCTCTGGTTGAAAAAAATTTGCCTTTTTTGAGTGAATCAAATATAGATGATATGACATTGAATTGTACCGAACTGTTTTATTATTATTTGGTCTTTTCAGCATCAAGTATAACACCAGTAGAGAAAAAGGGCAAAACATAAATGTAAATTTCAGTGAAATGTTACAAGAACACTTTTTTTTTTTTGTGCCATACACGGGCCTCTCACTGTTGTGGCCTCTCCCGTTGCGGAGCACAGGCTCTGGACACGCGGGCCAAGTGGCCATGGCTCACGGGCCTAGCTGCTCCACAGCATGTGGGATCTTCCCAGACCGGGGCACGAACCCGTGTCCCCTGCATCAGCAGGTGGACTCTCAACCACTGCACCACCAGGGAAGCCCACAAGAACACTTTTGTGATCATCTCAGACGTTAAGAAATAAGATGTTTGTAGACTCCTGAAGCCTCCCTTTTTTCCTCGTAATATACCTCTCCTTTCCCCACAAAGCAGTCACTCTCCTAACTTTTATGGTAATCTTTTCTAGTTTTTTTATTATAGCATAGCCACTTACGCATGTATCTCCAAACACTGCAATTTAGTACCCTCAGCTTTTTCTTTACACTTATAGAAAAAAAAACAATATATATTCTTTTGTGACTGACATCAGCTACTCAGAATTATGTTACTAGATTCATAACATATAGTTGTATAGTTTGTATCCATTGCTGTATAATATTTTCTTTTATAAATGTATCACAAGTTATTTTTGTAATTTACTACTGATGGACATTAGGGTTGTTTCCAATTTTGCTCTATTGTTAGTTAATATTGCTGTTACAAGTATATTTGTACATATCTCTCGATACACAGGTATACACATTTTTAGGGACTGGATATACTTGCACAGAGGTTTACATATCTCCACCTTTCATAGGTTATACTAAAATACTTTTCATGGCAATTATTCCACTTTAATACTTCTACCAACGGTTGTATGTGAATCCCACTTATTTCATACCCTCACCAACTCTTGTTCTCGGTCATTTGATTAATTTTAGGTTTTCTAGTTTAAATGTACCCTTTTGTTTTTGGTTTTCATTTGTATTCCTTAATTAGTAATGATATTAAAAAAACACACACACCTTCTTATTTGTTTAATGGACACTTGTATGTACTCTTTGGTAAATTGTCTGTTCAGTGCTTTTGTAGACTTTTCTATTGAGTTGTCTTTTTCTTTTTTTAATAAAGTTTCAGATGTATACATTTTAGGTAAATGACTTTTGTCAGTTATATGTTACACATACATTGTCCTATGCTGTGTTCAGCCTGTAATACTCTTAATGTATTACAAAAGGGTTTTCTCTAAAATATCTTCTGGGAGCTTATTTATCTCATCTTTGAAGTTTAGAGCTACAACAGATTTTTGTGCAAAGTGGTGTCACATATTTTGTCATATGACTATTCAGTTGACGAGCCAGTTAATTGAAATCAGTGTCTTCCCAAGTGATATGCTATGCCTCCTTTTCAGAAATCAGTAACCCATATTTGTGTGGATTGTTTCTAAGCTGTTTATTGTATTACAGTGGACAATTTGCCTGTCCTGTGCTGTTACTACAATGCTTTTTTATGACTGTAGCATTATAATAAGGCTTGTTCTTTGGAAACCTATTTCTTCCAACACTGGTCTTCTTTTTGAAAAGCATCTTACTTGTACTTGGTCCTTTGGATTGAGCTTACAGATCAACTTGAAATGAAAAATACATCTTTTAAATATTGAGTTTCCTACACTATATTCTTATTTAGTGTCTCTCATTAGTGTAATGGTTATCTTTATAAAAGCTTAACATATTTGTTGTTAGATTTATTCATACACATTAATTTTTGATACTCTAATTATCTTTTTATTTATTTTTTATTATTTTTTTACTTTAATAAATTATAGATTTACATGTGATTGTGAGAAATAATAGATTGCATGTACCCTTTGCCCAGGTTCCCCCAATGGTACCATCTTGTAAAACTACAGTACAAGGTTACAGCCAGGATATTGACATTGGTACAATTCACCTAAATATCTTTTCTTGAAGACATTTTCTAAATGTCTATTACTGATATTAGAAATTCATTTATTTTTGTACATAGAACCTATATTCAACAACCTTACTTATTAAATCTAATAATTTAGATATTAAATCTTATGGGGTTTCAACATACAAAGTATATAATCTGTAAAAGAATGGAGTTTTGTTTGTTCCTTTCAAATACTTCAAATATTTATGCATTTAGTTCCTTTTTCTTACTTTACTCTTGTTTAGACATCCAGGACAATGGTAAATAGAAATGGAGATAGTGCACATCCTATTTCGCCTTCTCATGGGGTAAATGTTTAATATAACATCATTAAGAATAATGTTTGCTGTAGGATTTTAGATACTCTCGATCAAATTAAAGATATTCTTTTCTACTATTGTATGTGAAGGTTTTTTTTCATGACTTAATTTTGAATTTTAACAAATGTTTTCCTCTTTATATTGAGATAATCATATGCCATTTTTTCTGTTCCCATAATGTTGGGAATTAAATGGATTGATTTATAAATGTAAAACCAAACTTGCATTCCTGGTCAGAGCCCATATGTTTATGATTTTAGTGATTTGAAATATATTGAGCCTCATTTTATGGCCAAGCATATACTCTCTTTTGGTAAATATCCCAAATACACCTGTAACTTATATGTATTTTATGTTTTTTGAGTATACTGTTCTACATATGTCAGGTCACATTATTTAAATGTGATGTTCAATTTCTTTTAATCTTACTGATTTTTGTCTGATTTTTATATTATTTAGAGAGATTAACATTTTCCTGTAGAATTATGGATTTGTCTGTCTCAGTTATGTTGATTTTCTTTTAGTCCTTTCAAAGCTATGTTATCAGGTGCACAAATATATAAGATTATTATGTCTTCCTTTCCAGTTGTCATTTTAACATTTTAAAATATCCCTCCTTATGATTCTAAATTTACTATTTGACTTAAAGTCTACTTTGTCTATGTTAATATTGCTATACTTTCTTTTGGTTAATATTTGCAAAGATATACTACTCTCTTTCAACTTAATGTTTTCAACCTCTGTCATTATACTTCAGGTATGTTTCTTAAAAGCAAGATATAATTATTTATTGTTTTTAAATCCAATCTAACAGTATCTGTCTCAATTTAAGTGCATTTATATTTAATGTAATTATTTATATAATTCACTTTTTCTATATATTCTGTTTGTTCTGTGTTCCTTTATATCTCCTTTGCTTGCCTCCTTTTTATATTGATCAAATGTCTTTTATTATTCTATTTTATATGTTCCATTAGCATGCTGTTACATATTTTCTATTATTTTGTTATTGATTACCCTAGAAATTACCAGATGCATTTTTACCTATTAAAATCTTTTGTAAGTTTTTGATATCTTATTTCCACACAATGTAAGAATGTTACAACAGTTTATCTGCGTTTATTCACCTTCTTTCATTTCTGCCATCAGATTATGTTACTGCTGCACATACTATAGCCCCACAGAGAACTGCTATTATTATTGTTTTATTTTATTTTATTTTGTTAACATCTTTATTGGAATATAATTACTTCACAATGGTGTGCTAGTTTCTGCTGTATAACAAAGTGAATCAGCTCTAAATACACATATATCCCCATATCTCCACCCTCTTGTGCCTCCCTCCCACCCCTCTAGGTGGACACAAACCACCGAGCTGATCTCCCTGTGCTATGTGGCTGCTTCCCATTAGCTATCTATTTTATGTTTGGTAGTGTATATATGTCCATGCCACTCTCTCACTTGGTCCCAGCTTACCCTTCCCACTCCCCGTGTCCTCAAGTCCATTCTCTATGTTTGCATCTTTATTCCTGTCCTGCCCCTAGGTTCTTCAGAACTATTTTTTTTAGACTCCATATATATAATAGTAATTATTTATAAGTGTTTCTACAGTTTTACCTTTCCCAGTACTCCTTGTTTTTATCTTGAAGTTTCATGCTCTTATGTGGCATCATTTTGCTTCAGTCTGGAGAACTTTATTATTTTCTTGTGTTGTGTAGGTTTGTTGGTGACAAATTCTCTCAGATTATTTTAACCATAATATGTTTTTCTATTGCTTTCACTTTTGAAGAATGATTTAACATAAGAGAGAATTCTAGGTTTGCATTCATTTTTTTTTCTTTCTTTCTTCACTTTATAAATTCCACTATTGTTTCTGATAACTACAGTCACAGTTGAAAAGCAACCATGAGTCTTATTATTGCTCCTTTGAACAAAATATGTCTTTTTTTCTCTAGCTGCTAATATTTCACTTTGCCTTTGGTTTTCAGCAGTTTGACTAAGATGTGCATAAATACAGTTTTCTATTTATTTTTCCTGCTTGAGGTTTGCTACACTTCTTGAATCTCTATTTATCAGTTTATCAAATAATTCCTTAGCCATTATCTTTTCAAGTTATGCTTCAATCACATTCTCTTTCTCATCTCTTTTTGTGGTTCCAGTTACATGTATGATAGATAATTATGTCTACATTTTCTTTACAATCTATTCTTTTATTTACAATCTTTTATTTTTTCTCTCTATGCTTCTGCTTGGATATATATTTTTTTCCTTTGAGGTCACTAGTCATACTTTCTGATGTAAAACTAATTCTCTTTTCAATTCTAGAGTTCCATTTTCATTCTATTTTAAAGAATCCAATTTCCTGTTGAAATTCTCACTATTTTTATCCATTCTGTTCTCCTTTTACTTGTGCTCTTAAACAAATTTATAATAGATATTTTAAAGTCCTTAAATGAAAATTCCAAGACCTGGAATATCTGTGAGTCTTACTATTTTTTTGCATTAAAAAACAACAAAAAAACCCCACAAAATGTTGGTCACATTTTTGCCCCTCTTTTTTTTTTTTTTTTGCGGTACGCGGGCCTCTCACTGTTGTGGCCTCTCCCATTGCGGAGCACAGGCTCTGGACGCGCAGGCTCAGCGGCCATGGCTCACAGGCCCAGCCGCTCCGCGGCATGTGGGATCTTCCTGGACCGGGGCACGAACCTGCGTCCCATGCATCGGCAGGCGGACTCTCAACCACTGCACCACCAGGGAAGCCCTTTTGCCCCTCTTTGAATGCCTTGTAATTTTTACTGCGATCTGTAAATTGTGTAGGAGACCATAGAATTTGCAGATGATTTTTCCCCTTCAGAGTTTTTGCTTTCCTCTGTTAGGTAGGTGATGTGAATGTCTAATCACTCCAGACAGTCAGGTAGGGGTTGGGTCTGAGGAACAATTTTAATAAGACTTAATTAATTTGTAGTGTGTCTCTCATTCCTCAAACATGTCTCTCACAGACTCTTGATTGAGAGGCTCACAGTTCTTTGTTTCTTCAGCTCTGAAAGATGGAGAGTAATACAGTTCTCCTCTTCAGAGGTTTTGAATCAAGATCCTTAGACTCCTGCCCAGTGAAGCTTATATTGTGACATTTGTGGAGAGAGAGATCTAGCCTGAGGCAGACGGCATCTTTCTAGTAGGACTTTGTCTCCTAAGTACCATGATAAAGGTGGAGATTACTCTCTTCCTTTTACTAGTTTCTGGATAAGCCCCCTAATTTCCCACATTGCCTCACAACTCAGACAGTTTCAATTTGGGAAAACTGACCATGCTTAGGGGCTTTTCTAGATTTCAGTCTGTTATGCCAGGCTGTCAGACAATCAGTAATTAGCTAGTTCTTCTTTCCCTTAGTTTAGTTGTTCTGCTCAGCCCAAGTCTAATCTTTAGCTTAAAACTGGAATTAGCAAAGGCCCACAATAATTATCAGCTTTTTCCTAGCAGGGGCTATTTGTTCTCTCAAATCTTTAATCCATCAAGTATTTGTTTTCACTTAGCAATATGATCTACTTAAAGTTGTGATTACAGATTATCCAGTTTCTGATTCTTACAGTGGAAATGTTAACCTACTATCTGCTAGCCAGAGGACAAATCTCAGAATAATCACTTTTTCAAAGTGCATTATCTCATTTTCTTGATCTTCAATTGTCAGTTTACCAAGTATTTTGATTTATTTTTTAAAAAGCTTATTCTTGTCTAGATACAGTTTGGTTTTTTAAACCATATAGAAGCATAATCCTTTTTCTTATGATATTCATTCCTGATTTTCTATTCTATCATGCCCAGAAAACACATTCCATTTTGTGTAAAATATAATTTCTAGAAAGACTAGCACTCATTTGATTATCCTTTATGAGAGTCATCTGAAGTTTTAGAGGAACAAAAGTCCATGAAAAGATCAGAGAAAATGCCCAGTGAAAAGAGGCCTGGTGACATCAACTTTAAATGTGCAATTGTTCTGATGCCAGATTTCCTCCCAAGCAGTGCCAACTGGCAGACACAGAAATCCTCACCTCCTCCTAGTGTTAAACTCAGCAGTCAAAAACTAGATGGAGTGGGAAGTGTTGATTTAACACCAGGGAAGAAACATGGTCTGATGCTAGCTTTAGTAAACATTTAAAAGAAGGTTTTTAAGAGTGTTAACTTAAAAGGCAGACAGAGGGATGGAGAATAAGAGCTGAAGAGCAAAGATGAGGGAATTGCAGGAGTGTGCCAGGAGGGTCCCCGACTGAGGGAGGGGAAGAATGAGTCTCGTCAGATCTAGAGTAGAGTTCCGTTTTAAGGTAATTTTTGTATTAGATTGGGTCAAATGAGATTATCTGTGTATCCACATAAATGTGTACAGATACACATATATGTGCATAAATGTTTGCTTAATGTATTAGGTAAATATATATGTATATACACATATATATTATATATACACATAAGTACATATACATATATAATACATATATTCAAAGGTATCTAAAAAACTATTTCTGGGTCTATAAACATTTTTGTTGTTTTTTCTCATTCTTAGAAGTACAGAGAAGAAGGTCATTCTTAATTCCCTCGAAGAATGACCTCTATGTCCACAGTTGTGTTTGTTTCCATAAAATATACAGCATTAGATGCTTTGATAAATACAGATTCCTTTGGTGATATAAATATTAATATGACATAGATCTTGCTTTGAACAAACTCTGTTAAGAGAGAAAGATAAGTGAAAACATAATTAAAATATACTATATAAACTACAATAACAGGTTTGGGTTAAATGGTGGCAAAGAGTAGGAAGTATTGAAATCTACTGAGAGAAGTAGAGTCCACCTTTGGTATCCCCAGGGGGATTGGTTCCAGGACCCACAGTGGATACCAAAATCCAGGATGCTCAAGTTCCTTGTATAAAATGGAATAGTACAGTTGTCCCTCCATAACCCCGGGTTCTGCATCCTCAGATTCAACCAATTCCGATCCAGAAGGCTGACTGTGTAGGAATGCCTAAAAGAGGAGGTGACATCCAAATTAGGCTTGAATGACAAAAAATAATTCTATGTATCCGTAATCCCTCCCTTCCTTCCTTCTAAAAAGGTCATTTCTAACATATGTAGGTAGTTAATACTTTGCCTGTAAATATATGAGAAACTTGTAAGAGTCCACGTGAGTACATTTTTTTTTTCGTGACATTAGAATTAGACTGCAAGCCCTACATAGTAAACTTTTGTATCCGGTCATGTGAATCACACACTTCGTTCTTCTTCAGAATTTTCTGTGTTAATTTTGAGTGTTTCTATGTTATATTATCTTTAGGAAATTTTGGGGTACTCTGAAAAGTTCTGAGGAAAGTTTCAGTGAAATTGTTTGAATTTCCTAGATTGATGTGTAAAAAGTGGACATCTATGTGATTTTTAGTCATACCAAACAAGAAAATGGACTATATTTCCGTTTATCTAATCGCACATTTTTATTACATTTATTCTCTAAGTACATTGTTTGGGGGGTTGATTATTATAAAAATATTTCCTTGTTGGTGCAAAAAATAATTTCATTGGCTTTTCAAAATATTGAATATATATCCAGAATTCTCAATGAAAATTATTATTAGTAACATTTTATGTGAAATCTTCTCTGGATATCTATAGATGTGATCATGAATTATTACCTGTGAATAATGACAATTTTGTTTCTTTGTTTCAATCATTATACCCATTTTACTTTTCATACTTTATTTTAGACTGATGTTGAAAATGAATAGAGATAGTGATATCTTTGTCTTATTAATTTTCAAGGAAGGAAATTCATTATTATAAATTCAGTACATTATTATAAATTATAATATCATAAATATAAAACATTACTGTGTAAGATGTTTGCGGTAGCTTTATTGTAGATATCCTTTATCAACTTTGATATAGTTGCTCTATTTCTAATTTTTATTTAGGAATTGTGTTCATCTTAAATGATTAACATTTATCAAGGTAGTTTTTCATTTCTTTATCTTTAACATCTATGGAACTAATTATTAGTCTTTTTCCTGAGCAGATCTTTCTATCTACACATGAGTGTAATGTGAAACAGTTATAAATCACTTAACGCTCACCTCCAAATGAAGAGGAAATGGTTATGATGACTTAAATCATAACATACAACATTCCAGTGTTAGCACACATTGGCCAGGAGTTGAATGCTCTACTTGAACTGAACTCACAACAAAAAAAGTTTTAAGCTTTATAACAAATTTACTAATTAACAATATACAGTATCTATTTATTTTTTGACAATATGAAGGAGCTATTTCAATAGAAGAAAAAATAAAATGTTATTCTATTAACTATGTCACATAAAGTCAGAGAGTTGAAATTTAAATTGGTGTATTTTACTATGGATTTTATTTCAGTCCACATCATTGAAGAACTCGTGGTTGAACATCAATGTCAGTGCTCCCCAGATTAAGAGGACTTTTTATCTCTACTAAAAGAAGTTATTCACAAACCAGAGGGCAGACCTTTTCTTCCTTGTAAAATTTGTTTTGTAATGCCTTAGTACCTTTGCAGTTTAACAAGTTGGACTCTTTGAAAGGATGTTTTAGTCCTTTAGTGGATTCCATGTTAGGGTTCAAATGTGATCTTTGAGAGCTTTTGCAATTTGGAATCTCCTTATGAATAGAATTCTACCTGGGAATTTGGTGAAAACATCTCTGCAGTATTCTATCGTGCTACTGTTTTCATCCCTGTAAGTGGCTGCACTTCAGAAGGACTGAGGTTTTGTTGAGAATCACTTGGAATGATAAAAAAATATAAAATGTAAGGTATCTGTATAAAGCAAGTGGTTAAAAACCTTACCATCTCTGAAACCCCTTAGCCAAATTTTCCCCATCCCCTATTTTGTGACTCTAAAGGCAACTTGCTTAAAGGGTATAGTAAAAATCGGTTTTTGGTATCTCTAAATAGGATTTCAGATAGTTGCTGGGAAAATCAAAAGAACAGCGATGGTATAAATAGTCTGTTGACAAAAATATTTTGAAGTTTTAGGCCATTTGGTTTAACACCATAGCATATTAAACATGCATATTACATATACAGAATGTAAACTCCCTGGGCACAATGATCTTGTCTATCTTTATTCATTGTAGCCTTACCCTCGGCCTCAAAAACAGTGCCGGGCATATAAGGGGACTTCATTAAACATGTTCTGAATAAATGAAATAATGAATTACATTCTCTTTTTGTCCATGTTACCTGCTAGATTTTAAGTTTATTTAGAGTTTGTGTGATGCTTAGTGTCTTACTTATCTGAGACATTCACCATAGTATGAGCATAGTTTTCTTCCAGGATATCACCACAAAGATTGGGTACTTTCAATGTGATAGGCTCTGCAGGTGAGTCCTCAACATACGTTATCTCTTTAATCCCCACAACATTATGCTAAGTACTACTGTTGTCTCCATTTTACAGGTAGTTGAGACTAAGAGAAGTTAGTCTCTGTGCTCTGCTGTCTCCTCTGATCCTGATAATCTGTCACCCGTCATCCCTCAGTGTCAGGGTAGAGAATTAAGCTTCCGGAATTGAAAATGCTCATGGTATTTTTCGTATAGCAACATTTATTTTGGAATGTTTAGCTGCTTCTAAAAGCATCCATGAAAGTTTGCCAATTACCCAGAAGATAACAGCACCAACAGCAAAATACATTTTAAGTTCTGAGGAGTAAAATTTCTTCTTCACTTTCACTACAGGCAGTAACCTGGAAAATGATATAAATGTCCATTTAAAGATTATTGTCTCTAAATTCATCTCTCATGCATCCCCATGTTTCATTATTCATTCTTCAATTGTAAAATTGTAGGCAGTTTAGGAAAGTGTTGAAGATGATTTCAAGATAACAGACATGATTCACTGAAAGTAATATAACAAAGGGTCAGGAATTGGACATGGGAGAGAATGACATTGCTCATTTATTGCATTACATCATTTACTGCTGGCAAAAAGTTGGTGATTAATTAAGACCTTGGTCGTTTTGATCTTGAGAAGATCACACGATCTCAAACCCATCCCTACACGTGATATAGCATGTGCTTTGCCTCTCTGCTCTTTTGGATTGCAGTTTCTTTTATGGAATGTCTGTTGAGCAGTCACTGAACTCTGATATTTTATTCTCTTTTTAAATCAAAGTTTAAATTCTGGGCAGGTGGCTGTTCTTGGCAAGGAGAGGAAGGAGGTATCCCTTAGTTGTTGCAGCCTTTCTCTGAATGTCCTAATTGACAAGGGAACTCTTTACAGGTGACTGAAGGAGTTCCCTTTGTACGGGAAATCTGTAATATCTCTGTCGCTTTCTGCATGCAGATGACAAGCTTCTGCCACCTTCAGAGCTTTATATCCTCCAGCTTCAGGGACTTTTGTGATTTCCATCCATTCAAATTGGTCCAAGCCAGTGAAGTGTTCCCATCCCCAACATTTCTTCAGCCAGATCAATCTACCCTTATCACAACAGAGGTGCGGGAAGCTTTGTGAATTACAAGCTGTTCTCATGTTTATTGATGCACTGATATTTGGGAAAGGACTAAAAAAAATTGTTTTTAATGTTCAGCTCATTTCTGTTGAAACTGAATCACCCCTCCCCAGGTCTCCTTTCCACACAGAGCTCAGTATCTGAGTGTGAAGCCTCTGGGAGAGGGAACCAAAGTAATTGAATCGGATTAGACAAGCCAGCAGAACAAAGTCACATTCCAGGAGGTGTTTCCAGCATTGAGTAGATGAATTGTAATTATTTAAGGATTAGTGCAAGCTTGAGATGAGGTCCATTCTGAATACTCTTTACTGTGTATAAACAAAAGAAAGAAGTAGTAATATAGGCTGTTTAAGCTTCTTTTTATCTTTAATAGATTTCTGTTAGAGCTGCGTGAACTTGAAAAACTGCTGCCATAGTGAGCAAACTCACTCATTGTTTTTCTCGATAAAAATTAGGCCAAGCTAAGCCCTCAAGTCTAGGGAGAGAGCTTAATTAAGGCTACTTCCTTTACTGTAATTTACTGGGACAGCACTTTGCTCTGTGCCATGGGAATTGGGCCTATCTTTTGTAAATAAACTTTTTATTTTAGAAGAGTTATAGATTTACAGAAAGTTGCAAAGATAGTATAGAGATTTCCAATACACGTGCCATATAATTTCCCTTCCTGTTATATATTATACTACTGTGGCACATTTGTTACAATTAATGGACAAATATTGATTTATTGATATTAAACTCCATACATTATTCAGATTTTCATTTTTCCTTAATGTCCCTTGTCTATTCCAGGATCCTATCCAAGATACTACATTTAATCATCATGTTTCCTTAGGCTCCTTTTGACTGGGATGGTTTTTCATACTTTTCTTGTTTTTTCATTATCTTGACAGTATACTCATTAGGTATTTTATAAGATGGCCCTCAATCTGAGCTTGGTTAATATTTTTATATGGTTAGACTGGGATTATGGGTTATTAGGAGGAAAACCAGAGAGGTAGAGTGCCGTTCTCAACACAGCATTTCATGCATACTGTCATATGTATCTTATCAAAGTGACTTGTTATTGGTGATACTAACCTTGTCCACCTGGCTATGGTAGTCTTTGCAAGGATTCTCCACACTAAAGTTCCCTTTTTTTTTTTCCTTTTTCTATACCGTACTCTTTGAAAAGCAAATTATTAAGTGTAGCCCACAGTTAAGGTGTAGAGATCTACATTCCACTTTCTTGAGTGAGCAGTATCTACATAGATTGGAAATTTACACTGGAAATGTGTCACTTCCCATATTCATTAATTGATTCAGTGTTTTTGTTTTGTATCAGTATGGATTAATGGATATTTACTTTATATTTTGGGTTATAATCCACTACTGTGTTACTTATTTTGTTGTAACTTTGCCATTGAGAGTTATTTCAGTTGGCTCTGGTTTCCCTTTGACATACTCTCATATTTGTTTTTTTATTTGTCTTATCATTTAATTATTTTCTGGCACTAATAGATGCTTCAGGCTCCTATTGTATATTCCTTGTCCCTGCTCCAGAAATGAGCCATTTCTTAAAGAATCTCAGGTTCCTTTTATTGGAGAATTGTATTAGGTGCAAAGAGCTGGATACTGGGTGTGCTCATTGTTACTAGGGAACCATTGCTTCCAGAGCTTCTCAGTGGACAAACTAAGGAGATAGATGTATGTATATCAGTATCTGTATTAAGCTAAATCTGAGTTTATACTGATGTCTCTGATTCTAAACCAGGATCACAGTTCACCTTGGTTCATTCTAGCCTCCCCACCTTGCCTATCTTCCTACTCCAACATTGAGAAATATGGTTTCCTCCAACTGTCATTCGTTTACGTGTTTGTTCAACCCTGGTATGCATTTATAGCAGTTTCAGAATTGTTAACCCACACTCCCATGAAAAATAACTTTACCAACTAGAGTAAAGTGCTTATGTTCAACTCCTTTTTGTCTTTAGTCTAACTGTATTCATTCATTTCCACAGTGGCTTAGGTCAGCATAGCTTTTCCCCAACTAATTCCCTTCAGTAAGATTATGTCATATATTTGTAATATAGTTGGATTCTTTTCTCATAGTCTACATTCCATCTGGTGATCTCTGTCTATCCTCTAGTTGATTTTATTTTCTATTTTTTGCATACATTAAAGTTTTGTATAAGTCTGTGGGCTATAACAAGTGGTCAGTGTCATGTATCCTTAATGACAGTACAGTACAGAATAGTTTCATAGTTCTAAAATATCTCCTGTGCTCCCTGCATTTAATACTCTTCCAGACCCCTGTCAACTAATGATCCGTTTGCCATCTCTACAGTTTTGTCTTTTTTTTTTTTTTTGCGGTACGCGGGCCTCTCACTGTTGTGGCCTCTCCCATTGCGGAGCACAGGCTCCGGATGCGCAGGCCCAGCGGCCATGGCTCATGGGCCTAGCTGCCCCGCGGCATGTGGGATCTTCTCGGACCGGGGCACGAACCCGCGTCCCCTGCATCGGCAGGCGGACTCTCAACCACTGAGCCACCAGGGAAGCCCTACAGTTTTGTCTTTTCCAGGATGCCATAGAAATGGAACCATTCTCCATTGGTCTTACTCCATCAAGCTCTCTCAAACTGGCTTCCTTTACATAGAAATATGCATTTCAGGTTCGTTCATGTTTTAGTGTGGATTAAAAGCTTATTCCTTTTGATTGCTGCAAAGTTTGGACACATCACAATTAGCTTGTCCATTCACCTAGCAAAGGGCCTCTTGGTTGTTTCCAGTTTTTGTGGTTCTGAATAAAGCTGTGAGGGTTTTTGTATAGACACACATTTTCAAATCATATTGGTAAATATCTAGGATGGCAATTACTAGGTTGTGTGTTAAGTCTATGTTTAGCTTTGTAAGAAACAACCAAACCAGCTTTCAAAGTGGCTGTACCACTCACTTTTCATTCTCTTCAGTGAAGAATGAGAGTTCATGTTGCTCCACATCCTTGTCAGCACTTGCTGTTACCAGTTGTTTTTTTTTAATTTTAGCTATTTCTAATAAGTTTATAGTGGTATTTATTGTTGTTTTAAGTTGTATTTCTTTACTGACATGTTGAGTAAAGTTTATTTGCCTTCTGTACATCTTTTTTGGTGAGGTGTCTGTACAGATAATTTGCCCATTTTTAAGTTGGAGTGTTTTTGCTTATTGTTGAGTTTTAAGTGGTCTTACTGATGTGCTTACTGGTCATTTTTGTGTAGGTCAGTGTTTCAGATTATATGTCCCACACCCATCAAAAAATCCTCTAAGATGTTTCTTAATTACAGTATTTTGGGCCCAATTCCAGACCTAATGAATTGAGATCTCTTGGAGGCATGGCTCAAAATGCTGTATATTTCACAAATTCTGTAAGTGATTCTCATGCACCCTAACATTCGTGAACTACTGGTGTATAATTTGGTAAAACATTTCAGAGTTGTATTTATATATTGATGAAGCTCTTCTAAGTCACTGGTTTTCAAAAATAGCTGCACATTTGAATCATCTTGGGAAATTTTTAAGGTCCAAATGCCCAAGCCTCTCCTTAACCTAATGAATCAGATCCTGTAAGAGTGGGATCCAGTCATCATTCTTGCTTAAACTTCCCCAAGCAATTCTATGTGCAGCCAGTATTGAGAACCACATTCCAAATTTATGTAAGTATTCAACAAGTCCATTCAATTGCATATTTATTTTTACTAAGTAGGTTAAAAAAAAACCTATATTTTTCATTTTACTCATTGCGTTTTAGTGATGTGAAATTAAATAATCATTCATAATTTACAACATGACACACATGAGAGAACTGCAACTCACATATCAAGTTATGGAAATACTTAATTTTGATGTTATTTAACAATAAGATCTTAAGAAGTTTTACTGGAGGCCATATACAAGCAAAATTCAATCTATTTTATTTTAAGAAGCATTGGGAGCTGCAGCAATATCCTTCAGGTAGTCTACAGTAGTGTTTAATACTATTATTGTGAAAGTCACCCTTTAAATAATAAACATCCTCTGGTCTCAAACTTTTGTCCATTTCTATAAATGTATGGTCGCATAACTCTTCCTCTATCCCTCTATGTACAATAATATTTAGCTATTACTTAAAGGACTATAAAAGGGATATCCTGCACTATATAAGTGTTATTTAAAGGATGTACATTAGTTATCTATTGCTGCAATAAAAATTGCCCCCCAAATTTAGTGGGATAAAATAACAAAGATTTATTACCTCAGTTTCAGGGGATGAAAAATCAGGAGCCACTTATTTGTGTAACACTAGCTCAGGGTCTCTCATGAATTTGCCTTCAGGATGTCAGCAGGCCTGCTGTTATCTGAAGGTTAGATCGGGGCTGGAGCATTCACTTCCAAGATGGCTCATTCACATGGCTGTTGGCAGGAAGCCTCAGGTTCCTTGCTACATGGGTCCCTCCATAGACTGCTGAGTGTTCTCATGACATGGCAGGTAGCTTCCCTCAGAACAGGTGATCCAAGGCAGAGAGCTATGAAGGAAACCAGAATGCCTACATTGATCTAATCTTGGAAGTTACGCACTGGTATTTCATCATCTGCTATTCATCTGAAGCAAGTCATTAATTAAGTCCAGCTCACACTCAGGGGGAGAGGAATTAAGCTCCACTTCTTAAAAGGAATAGTGTCAAATAATTTGTAGACATATTTTAAAAACCATCATAGCATCCTGTCAATCTTCATATGAATTATTTTAAAAATTTGTTGAAACATTAATAACCACATAAGATTTTATGCATTGAAAAGTAAACAATCATTAACAAATGCTAAATATTATTTAAAATAACTTTAAAAGCCTCATACATCAATTTAACAATATTTATTGAGTGTCTCCTGTATGTCAGATATTGTGCTGGATTTGACAACAAATGGGAGAAATAAATAAGATCCAGAAGTTTAAATTTAGCTAGAGTCAGATAGGAGGTGATAGAGACAAAAGCTATACCTATACTTCTGTGCCACAAATTCTGTGAGTGATACAAGTATATATGGGGCATACTTTAAGAACAGGAAGAGGAAATAATCATGTCAGAGGAGCTGGTTGAGGGTTTGGTCAGGAGAGGCTTCCAAAGACAATGATGGCTGATATGTCTTGAGAGATGATTTAATAATAGTTCATCAGGATCATGCAAGGAGAAGAAAGGTTTTCTTGCTGATAAAACGGCAAGTGAAAAGGCACAGTACTTCGGGGAATTCCAAATTATTTCATTTAATCAAAGATTTTATATTGAAGCGTGGAAGGAGATGAGTCTAGAAGTAAAAGTAAGGTGAGGTCTGTAAATAGGCCATGCTAAAGACCTCTACTCTTATTATAAAGTAGTAAATAATTTACTAATTGCAACATTATTGCTATCATAAGCAAAAAGCACCACAAGGAACTCTAATCATTATGGCAAAGTAATACTATTCTCATAGTAAGAATTACTTAGAACTAACTACGCTGATCAAATGGTTAATTAAATGAATACATTCTACCCAGAGTATGCTACTAATGATAATCTGTTAGATGAATGGTTTCTACTTTCATTTTATTCATCTAGATGCAGACTTTCCTACTTACCACAATTTCAAATATATGGAAGTCTAAACTATTAAAGCAAACATTATGCCAATAAGAATCTACTTTGAATTTTCAATAATTGCCCCCACTGAGTTTGTTCACCTTTCTGATGTTCAGAATATGGAATACATTTAAAAGTATTGAATAACTTATTGTTCTATCATACATTTGCCTAGATGGTTAGGGGAGTGGGGTGGGGATGAGATGTAAACCCATCCAGCAGGCTGGCATAGGGAAGGGTACCAAGGGCCAGGGCTTCCATCGAGTGAGCTGCTTCTTAGAGTGTTCAGACTAAGGAAGAGCCTGAGTGTGAATTCAAGGGGGAAAGGTAGGGAAGCCAAAGTCAAGGAAATTTAAGCCAAGATCAAAAACCAGGTATATACCAGATTGGAAGAAGGCATTAAAGATAATGATGGAGCTGACCAAGGTGGTTCAAAAGCTAATTTCAAGAAATGGAGCCATGCACCTGAAGTGCACAGGTAGGCACCCACATACTGTGTTAATGAAGGGGGCAGGTATAATGATATAGGACCCACAATTTCTGTAGTATCTTTTGCAAATCCTTAGAAAACATATTTTTTATATGTCCCTTCATTTAATTCTGGGAATCATGACCTGTGATACCTGAATGCCAATATCCAAAGAAAACTATGCTTTTCTTTTTTTTTTTTTTGCCCTCTTTTTCATTTGTTTTCATCACCTTGGCACCATTAATTTAAGTAATAACTCAGAAAGAACAGAGAAGAAAAAGACTCATTTAAAAAGGTGATGATGAAAATTAAAAATTAAAATGGAGATGTGGAGGAACTTGTTAAGAAGGATAAATTAGTGCCTTTTTCTTTTCCACTTATTTTCTTTAAGTGCATGGGGGTTGTTTCATTTTTCTTGCCAGATAGTGCTTCTTTGTAATAAAAATAGGAAACTGTGTTCCAGCACCATAAGCAGAGAATAGTTGTGATTCATTTCCAACGAAAAGGGAAATATGTTGCTTTTTCCAAGGCTCCTCAGAAATTGGTTGAGCATCAGGTGCATCTGTCTGACTCTTCCAATCACAGATGCACCCTCTTGCTTAGTTTTGTGGAAGCTTTTCTCCTTCCAATATATCCTGAATCTCTATGTGGATTTTAAAATAGATACCATATTTTCTGTCCAGTGTTTAAATTAGGCAAGAGTTGTTTTTGGGGTGTTTTTTTTTTTTTGACTGAGAGAATATGAAATATGTTCTCAGTTGAATATAGGGGCAAGAAACGTTCAGAGCCATTTTTCTGAAAATGGCCACCATTCTCCCAAGCTTCTGGGCACTGATATCTTTGACTCTCACACTGCTACTCTCCAGGTTGTGGTCTTCAACATCATCAACACCAAGTGTTTTCCAAAATCATAATTGGAACAGACTCAATATTCTCATTAAAACAGGATCTGAGCCAACTCACTTTGATTTGAAATATGTGTCTACTTACCAAAAAGCTATAGACTTCAAGACCCCTGGTGACAGATCCGTAGAGTTAGTCTGGCTAGGATATAAAGACAACTGCAAAAGAGAAGAAGCAGAGCTGGCAGGGCTTTTTGCTGTTAGATGGATAGCACCACTTTCTTTGTTTTCTACTGCAAGACCTTTCTTAAAGTACACATCTCTTTTTTCAAACTGCAACTCTACCTCCATGTAGTTTAAACTTACTGGTATGTTTCAGTTTCTACCATGTTATACAGGAGGTTCTACATGTCCCATAAAATACATAAGTTGTTGCTACAGTTCATTCTGTTCTTAGCATTGATAGTCTTAATAGTGATGCTATACAGAACTATCTAATACGAGATCTCAATTCCCAATGTACTCCACTGGAAAATAAGATACTTTGACCATTGACTACTTCTCTGTTGCTTACTTTTTTGTGTATCAGAGTTAATCACATGGTAATTGCTCAATAAATATTGTTGATTGATTGAGAATATTTTTAAAAATTAATTGCTTAACCCTCATTGTTTATATATACCAGCTTTCATGAATTGAGATCCTAAGGTAAAAAGATCTCTTGTACTGCAACAATTGTAAAACACACCTCAAAATTCTTGGCAGAATAAGAAAAACATTAATTTCCTTTCTTTTGAAATATCCTTTTGAAGGTACAGAAATAAATGTAATTGAATTTTTATTCCTCCTTCTAAACAGAGAGTTTATGAATTTTTTTCAAAGATACTTCACATTCTTACACTTACATCACTAACATTGTTCATGCAGAGTCAAGGGAACCACATATGAGAGATTAGATTAGGAAGCTTTAAGGGCCTTTTAAATTATAAAAGTCTATGATTATCCTCTTGAGGAATTAATTGTTCATTTTTGAAAGTGAACAAAATTCAAATCTAACTCAGTATATTAATGTTAGAGATTATTCACATGGCAATAAATTCATTTCTAATGTTTTCTGTTTTGCTCATTTCAATATGAATTCACTGATGATATCTGTATCTAAGTAAAATGAATTTATTGGAAGTATTATGGAGGCTCATTCAATCAATAGGAAACTAGAGGACCAAACTTTGAAATTAGCAGAAACAAAGAACAAAGATGCCAGTGATGATCTTATAACTGAAATACTGTAAGATGTTGGATGGATGACTTACTCTGCTGACTGACCTGTGTATATCACCTCCTCTTTGCTTCCTAGCACCTTAGAGATTAACAGTGTTTAAATCATAAACTGGTCCCCTAGATCTCCTCAGACAGGAGAGGATTAAAGGATCTCTGAATTACTACTTCAGTCCTTTTATCTTCCAATCTGGGAAACTAGCAACAGATATAACCTTCCCAGCAAACCTACACACAGGGATGAAGAGGTAATCCCCCAAAAAGAAAATGGAGGAGGTAAAAGGAGAGACTGAACCTGAGTGACCCCAAATGAGAAATCTTCACAACATTATGAAATAGTTCTACAAGGGATATGTGCAATACTTTTGAGCTACACAGACTTACATTTTCTTCTTTGCATCTATACCTGAAGTACATCCTGTTTGAAAAGCTAATCAGGTATCTGTCAAACTTTTAAGTTAAGTCTCTCAGTTTGAGTCACATTCCATTTCATTCTGTCCTAATCCCTAGGTATGTGCTGACTGTGCAGGCAGGACTCCAGTTTCTCCTTGGCTAATGGAAGGTAGGTGAACCTCTGTGTCACCAATTAACTCTTGTAGAGGCTAAACTCCTGGTAGAATAAGATGGCTTGTTGCAACAGTGATTTGAAATGGACTAAGCAGCATTCCCTGTAGTCAACATTCAAAATCCCATTATCATCAGGTCTCCGAGGAGTCTTGTTTGATAAATACTCTTGAAATAACAATTTTGTCATTACTTGTAAAGTGGCAAGATTCCTAGGTATGAATAGTGTGTTTTTAAGCACGGTTGCACTATTTGAACTTTGGCAAAGATGATTGTGTTTGAAAGAATACTCTCATTAATCTTTACAAACAAGTTTTAGGTTTATTTTTTAATACCATTTGATATAAAAAGAGGATAAGAAGTTGGTTTTGTTAGCATTTTACCATGAATGCCAATAGTTGTTTTTCTTGTCTAACTCAATAGTTCATGCCCTGAATCCTTAAGAACATTGAAAACACAAGCAGTTTCAATGTGCTAATCTCCATTTTGATGGTGCTATGATTGCCTCTGGAAGAAGTGCTTATTTCTTTAGAACTCTCTTAATATTATCCTACTTGTTAAACAGGTGGAATAAGTGTTCCACCTTCTGAGTAGATACGCTCTGTGTTTTCCATGAACTTCGTGTATTCTCTTTTTCTTTCTCATTTCCTTTCTGTTTTGTTTTTATTAACTCATTTATTTTCTCACTTTCTAATTGACTCCATATGTGGTGTAATCATCTAGTTGTATTTCACTTCTTATTAATTCAGGACATTTATGTTCATTTTAAAAACTCCTATGAAACCCATTTGCACTAAATAACCTTTTAAAGATATATGTCTTTATGAATGAGGAAACAATAGTAAGAACTCTTAAATATGCAACCTCTAATTCAGAATGACTGACACATTAAATCATATCATCCAGCTATACTGTTGTGCTTTAAGAAATTCTTATTCTCAGAAGTAACATAATTAATAGTTGAGAGAAATAAGACTATAATATTTAGTTTGGTTGAAACAGAAAAGCACATTTGGGAAACATTTACTGGAATTCAAAGAAGATGGATAAAAATCAATTTTGCCTGTTGTCTACATTGCTGTTTCATTCTCCAGTTGCCAACACACCATAAATTGGTACTAGAATTAGAATTTTGACATATCATTAATCAGAAAAATAAATATGAAACAGCTTGATGAACCCTGGTATAAGAAATAAAAAGTCATCCCATATGTGTCATTTCTTGCAGGGGCTTAATATCATTTAGTAAATCATAGTATAAATTTCTACAAAGGACACAAGCTCACTCTTCCTTATTTTTAATGGATTTTTTTGAAGAAAAAACATTAGTTCAATATCATAAAATATGTTTTCACATATCTTCGCTACCATTTCTCATGATATTCGCATCTAAATTCTAATTAATTTTAATTTTAGGATGGTAGTTTATATCTGAATTGGAAAATTTTCTTTTGCTTTATGTAGAGAATTCTTGTTAAACTGTTTGGGAAAGATAACCACTCTAGTTTATTAAGCTGTACTACATACATTGAACTTTTACTATATCAGTAAAGAATAGACTATGTCTCATGTTGAATGCTTGTTAGTAGGCTTAAAATTATCCTGGTGAGAAATATTTTTAGCATAGTAAAGACAGTGTAGCTGATAAATGGATTTGAGAGCTGTTTAAGGGCTAAAATCATCATTCCTGGGGGATGGATTGGATATGGAGATGGAGAGAGAGGAAGATGCAAAGTATGACTCCCATATTTCCTTTTCAAGAAATGGATAGATGTTGGTGCCATTAACAAAGATACGAAACACTGGTTTGACTTTCCAGACTATTTCTTTCCACGTTTGTTCTCCTGCTCCCTTTCACTTTCTTTTTCCTGCCCTCATCCTCTACCTTTATTCTAAATAAGGCTCCAGAAGCTACTTTCCAGAGTCTCAAAGATTATACCCAGCCTTTAAACCTACTCTACTCTATTTTCCAAAATTGTTTATTTTACTTTGTTTTTCTGTCTCTTATTTTGGAGTAATGTCATTATGTTTGCCTGGCTAGATCTGTGGAGTAATCCCAAATAGGATGCTGTTTTTTTGGATATTCCCAAATCCCATGCTTGCAGCCTTACTCAGTTAGGTATGAAGTTCTGGGCTAAGCCTTCTAGAAAGGAAATTCAGGTCCATCTTTCCTATTCTTGGGGAATTTGTTAAAACCCCCTTTGTTAAGTTTATCTATTATTACCCAATCTAGTCTCTCTACCAAGTACAGGATAAGAATAACTTCACCAATCATTAGGCTTAGTTTCTAACTAACTGAAGAAAAATGATTGTCATTAGTGTCATTAGAGTCTTAAATTAGACATGCATAAGCATATGAGAGAAAGTATTGTGTGGTAGGCTGAATAATGTCCATAAAGATATGAGGTCCTAATCCCTGGAACCAGTGAATGTTACCTTATGTGGAAAAAGGGTCTTTGCAGATATGATTAAGTTAATAATTTTGAGATGGAGAGATTATCCTGGATGATCTGGTGGGCTCTAAGTATAATCACAAATGTTCACATAGGAGGGAGGCAGAGGGAAGTTTCATAGACACAATTGGAAAAGGTAACGTGATTATGCAGGCAGAGATGTGACCAATGCAGCCACACGCCAAGGAATGCCCTCAACCACTGGAAGCCAGAGGAGGCAAGGAAAGGATTCTTGTCTAGAGCCTCCAGAGGGAGCACAGCTCTGCTGACACCTTGATTTCAGCCCAGTGGAACTAATTTCAGATTTCTGGCCTCCAGAACTGCGAGAGAATAAATATCTGTTGTTTTAAACCACCATGTTTGTGGTAATGTGTTAACAACAGTCACTGAAAACTAATTCATGTAGGGTAATATTTATGCGAACAAGCTTAGAGTCAAACTGTTTGTGTTTGAAAACTGACTACTGTTTGTAACTATGACAATAGGGCAAATTATGCCTTTCTCTGTATTTCAGAGTTTCCTTTTGTAGTATGAGTTTATTAATAGTAGTACCCCTCTAATAGAATTGTATTAGAATTTAAAAGAATGATTCCTATAAAGTGCTAGCACATCACATACAGAGGTTAACTATTATTATTTATTTCACATTGTAATGTTCTGTATTACCAAGGATAGTTAAGGAATTTCCATTTTTCAAAGTCTTATCGAAGTTAGTTTATTTTCTTATGACTAGAAGTAGACAGATTTTCCTTCTGAGTTATACCAATCTCAAAGATTTTATAATTGTATAAACAGAATGTAGTAGATAGACAAAGTGATTCTGAGAGCTGATTGTAACCTATTTGACCAGGAACAGCTTCCTTGGTGGGAAGAAGGGCAAGGGAGAATATTTAAGGAATGAAGTTGCTCTAATTGCTGATAACTTAAGCCAATTTACCAGAGTCACAGCAGTGGCCAGTTCTGGGATTTTCTCCTAGATGGGAGGTGAAACAACATGGAATAATTAAAATACGTACTTATTTACACTGATGACAGCTACATTAGCAGACATAGGCCTGTAATGCTCAAGAGGCTGGCAAGTTCATAGGCTCTGTTAAATTCCTTTATAGACCAAGATATCGCCTTTCCTTTATTTATTTATTTATTTATTTGTTTGTTTGTTTGTTTGTTTATTTATTTATTTATTTTTGAGGTACGCGGGCCTCTCACTGTTGTGGCCTCTCCCGCTGCAGAGCACAGGCTCCAGACGCGCAGGCTCAGCAGCCATGGCTCACGGGCCTAGCTGCTCCGCGGCATGTGAGATTCTCCCGGACCGGGGCACAAACCCATGTCCCCTGCATCGGCAGGCGGACTCCCAACCACTGCGCCACCAGGGAAGCCCTCCTTTCCTTTATATGAACCTCTTTCAAGAGCTTCCTGTAAACTTGAACCAGTTAGCTTAGACATATTATCATATTCATTCTTTATTTGATGTAGCATTTTTACTTCTATTATTACCATCAAGAGGGAGCCTAGTAATTGAGGTAACTGGAAGTGTGTAGGCGAGGAAAAATCTTTCTCTACCCATCTTAGGTTCCCTGGCTGGGATCCTATAAATTGGACTGATGAAAGATTAATAAGAGGAAAGCACACAAATTTATTTAATACACATTTTATGTGACCTGAGAGCCTTAATGAGGAAGTGAAGGCCTGCAGATGTGGTTAAACCTGAACATTTTTCTACTGGCTGTGATAAAGGGTAGAAAGTCATAGAAAAATGTCATAGAACAAAAGAGAATGAGCTAATGGTAGTAAACTGAGGGAAACATAGTAAGACCTGTTTGAACAGAGTCCTCTTGGTTTCCCTCCATCTTTGGATATAAGGTTGCTCTTTTCCTCTAAACATGGGGAGGACACCTCTCACAAGAGGGCCTTTTGACTTGCTTCAGGGGCGAAGAAGAGGAGAGGTCAGAAAGTCGTTCCTGCACTTGCTATTTTTCAAATTCCTTCAGCTTAAAGTATTCAAGCTGCCAAGGTGTCATATTTTGGGGTAGCTTGTACTGAACCCCATCAAGGACCATATTTGCAATTTTTAGTTGAAATTCCTGCTCTGTTTGGTCCAACTGGAACTCTCACCTTGGATCATTCATTCTTACATTTTAAAGTATGTGAGCACACTAGTCTCTTTTTCATGTTCTTATCTGCCATGATATCTGCCCAGAATTCAAGAACTTAGTACATTTTACTTCCACCAAGTAAATTCAATACCTTACCCTTTTCTGAGAAATAGAATTTGTTTCTAATATAAGATTTATTTATATGCAACTATCATAGCACTGAGAATAGTAGAGATATTAGTAAAACAAGGTTTCCGAGCCAAGGCATCTGGTGAAATTCATATTTTTTCAAATATAATATCTTATCTAATTAATGGGACATTGAAGCTTTAACCTACATTAAGACTTGTTTACGTGCCCCTGTAGTTGTGATTGAGGGTATCAACATCCTCATCTATTAATAAGGGTATCATTCTAGTTCAGTGTTCACCAAACAATGGACCACAGAATTAGTTCCACAAGTCGTTATTTGATGTTTCATGAAAAACACATGTATGATCAAATACGCTTGGCAAATATTTGGATAAAGTTAAATGTTTGTTTTCTTTAGGACGCCTCAGAAGACCTTAATATAGTGAGTATATTCTGATTTTCGTAGACTAAGTAGAATTCACTGAATCCCAAATCTCTTTGGAAAGAGAAACTTTATTTGGTTTTGTTTTCTTAACACATGAGCTCCACTCAAACATTCTTAATTTTTCTTTTTTAGTTAGATAATTAATATATGAAATAGAAACACAGATGTAGAGAACAAACGTATGGACATCAAAGGGGGAAAAGTGGGGCAGGGGGTGGTGGTGGGATGAATTGGGAGATTGGGATTGACATATGTACACTAATATGTATAAAATAGGTAACTAATAAGAACCAGCTGTATAAAAAAAAAATAAATTTCTAAAAAGTACATGAAATAATTTTTAAAAGTTAAGCATTGCCAATTAATATTTTATTAATGTATTCCTTATCTAATTTTTTTCCAGTCAAGTCCTAGATTTGTTTATATCTAATTTCCTATTCTTCCCTATAACCCTTCCCCCTTTTATCACTATTTAACCTGAATTCATTTACTTTAGTAAATTATGTGCAGTCCTTTTTTTTTTTTTTTTAACTTTTACTCTTTTACAAGAATGCACAAGGATGCCTATGGGTAGGTCTTACATCAAAAATAAATACGTTCCTGACCAGGAAGAAAGAGTGTGACTAAGCATTATTTCATGAGTACAAAGTCATAGCAGATTATTTTTGCAATTTTTGGTGAAGAGACTTAAAGAAAATCTGCCTCATACTTCTAAACTTTTGAAACATGAAAATGGATAATTTTTACTTCTGAGTCTCCAAGAACCCCTGGGGCATGCTCTGTGTTAGATAGTTGAAAATGTCATTTTTAAGGGTATGAGAATGATAGCTTTTCTTCCATAATTGATCGAACCCAAGGTAGCAATTTTATATATGTAAGTATTTCCTTAGTAGTGGTTTTAGGACTATTTGGGCAGGTAGAAATCACCATGTAAAGGCAATTTCTGGTTTTAAAAAAAGAGTAGAAAGGAAAGAAAAGTATAAAACTCTAACTCACTCCAAATATAGTTTCTCCTAGTTAAGAAGAAAGATTATTCTGTTCCTAAAACCTCTAAGTTACTGTAGAAGGAAGGATGGAAAAGATTGAAGCAGTTTCTTGGTTATATTTAGCATTTTCTCTCCTTTTCTGATATTATAAAGGGGGTCTTTTGATAACACTAGAATTCATGGGTCCAAAATGCTTTTTATCCACAAAATAACTAAGATTACCCACAATACAAAGGGCTTATTGCAGGAGTTTCATCTGTTCAGTGATGCCGATGTTAATCTATGATCATATATTTATAGAGAATCCATAGACTTAGTGCTTTGGTAAGGTGCACAAGGGGGCCAAAAATATACCAGGTGCAGGTCCTAGCAAAGAGGAAAGGCATGTCCTTGTTAGCCACTGTAAAATGTATGCTCTCATGTCTTTTCTTTTTAAAAAAATATTTATTTATTTATTTATTTATTTAGGGCTGCACTGCGTCTTTGTTGCTGTGTGCAGGCTTTCTCTAGTTGCAGCGAGCAGAGTTTACTCTTTGTTGCAGTGCGCGGGCTTCTCGTTGAATGGTTTCTCTTGTTGCGGAGCACGGGCTCTAGAGTGCGGGTTTCAGTAGTTGTGGCTCACAGGCTCCAGAGCGCAGGCTCAGTAGTTGTAGTGCACAGGTTTAGTTGCTCCGCAGCGTGTGGGATCTTCCCGGATCAGGGCTCAAACCCATGTCCCCTGCATTGGCAGGCGGATTCTTAACCACTGCACCACCAGGGAAGCTCAGTCATGTCTTTTCTGAATCTTTGAAGATCCCTAATCTGCTAGGTAAGGCCTTTTGTGACTCCTTCTCACCCACTTCCCATCTATAGTTGCCACTAGCTAGCGACAGAGGGACTTCTTTGAATGAGGTGGCAGAAGTGTTTTTTGATCCTCCTTCAAGTTCAGAAAAAAGGTGAGAAGTTAAAGGGAAATCAGCTATTTTAATTATTTTTTCTTTTGTCTTTGTTAGCTTTGAGACCAATTCTATTACCTCTTTCACACAAAATCGGTGTGGTGAAGGAGAAGGTGGCAGAAAAGCATCAAGGCTACATTTTCTACCTCCTTAAAAATATAATCATTAAACTGTTTTGTTTATTTTTTTTTAAATAGTAAACTGGACAATTGTCTCATTTTTCCCCCTGCAAATTCATACTAATTTTAAGTATTAAAGTAACAGATTATCATTTGACAGCAGATTTCTTTTATGTAGGATGGTTTCCTTTTTGTTACATAAGTAGATCTCCCAAAATTTAATTTTATGATTGCTTTAGGTGTATCTACTAATGTAACGTAATAAAATTTAGAATCAAATCCCTATGTATTCTGTAATATAAAATAATAATTTTTATATCAAGTACTGCATACAGAAACCTTAAGAACAGTATTTGGCGAATAGTTAACACTCAAAAATAGTAAACATTTTATTTTATTATTATTATTATAATTATCTTCATCATTATTATGATTACTATTTGGCAATTTGAACATCCATAATAGCCAACCACAAGGGTTGGATTAATAACATATCGTACATACATTTGGAAGATTATAACACAACCATTATTGAAGACTTTTATAAAAATAATTAAATGGGAAAGTACTTATAGAAATATATTTGAAATATTAATATATAAAATAGCATTCATATGCCAGGCCAGAAAATGTTTCTTCTCTATAATAAAAATGACACTGAGGAAGTCCTGATAAAAAGATACCAACATATATATTTGCATGATGTGACTATGAGTATTTTTATTTTTCATTAATTCTACATTTTATTTACTAATGTTTTAAAAACTAAATGTTACTTAAAGTGGAAAAAATATAAAAATAGGCCCTCTAAGATAAACTGTTAATCCTATTTTTTCAGACAAAGATCCCAGCACAGTTTGCCATTATATCTTCATCAGAACTGTTTGAAAAGGTGTAAGTGACACCTTCCCTGAAGTTTAAAATGTATCTTGAGGTTAGTGTTTCAACTTTTAACTTGTAGCAATAGCCTTTGTAATTCTTATAATCTTTGTACTTGGCACATCATTTAACATTTCTTTTGGTTCCTTTCTCCAATTAAGTGACAGAATTTGCAGTCTTGATTTTCTCCTATAAATTAAGTCAATTAGACAATTAAATGAAGACCAAGCACAGCAGTACACAAGGGCACTTCTCCATGTCTGAGAGAAAGGGGCTTTGGTCCTCACAAAGCTGTCCTTTCAGGAGCCCACAGTTCTGGTTCAGGTTTGCTACATAGAAAAGGAATATGCCCCCTTGCTCCTTCTCCTCATTAGAATATTCAATTTCTGGTTGATTGGTTATTGCCTAGAGTCTTGAGGAAGCCTGGGGAAGTTAACTCACCTCTCCCTGGAATGCTTTAGTTCAGCCACGCTCTAGGCAAGAAGGCATCTGGTGAGGGACTCCCTTGGAATCCTTCAGGTATAAAGAAAGAAGTTAATGTCTACATTACTCTAAGGCAGTGTTTTGCAAAATGTGGTCCTTGGAACATCTGCAACAGAATAATCTGGGGAGGTTGCTAAAAAGGCAGATGCCTTGGCTCTACCCCAAAACAATTAAATAAAAACATATCTGAGTGTGAAGATCAAGTAAAAACATTTTTATAAATGTCTCAAGGACTTCTTTTGACATTTAAGGTTTTAGAAACAGTGATGTAAATATCTATAGTTTCTAAGTAAGAGCCAATCAGACCTTCTGTAGATGGATTAAGCTTTCACAACTGGAATATCCTTGACTCCCTATATATTCCTTTTCTTCCATAAGTATCTACTTTAAATCCAAAATTTGCTTCCCTAGTGGAAGTTTTAATCAGTCTGACACTTTCCTTTCTCTGCTTCTGGGGAAATTGATATGAGTAGAGCTATAATCCTAATAATTTTCCATCAGGATGAACCAACAGTAAATATATAAATGCATCAGTCTTTTCTTCCTTTGGCTTCCCCCTTTCCCCTAACCCAAGAAACAGTAAAACAAATAATTATTAAGGTCCTTATCAATATTGTACAATTCAATGCCATCCTCCAAACGACTACAGTTTGTGTGGAGTCTTTCAAGAAACTTTCCATTGTAAGTAACAGAAAATCCCACACTCACTGGCTTACACAGTAAATGGAATTGACCAAAAAGTACAGAGGTAGGTAAAACGGACTCCAGGTGAGGCTTGATCCAGTGGCACAGTAAAATCTTCAAAGAAACCTGATATAAGGCATTCACCTCACCCTAGTATTAGCTCCCTTCCTCTGTAAGACAACATTTAGAAGATTCTAGTGACTATATTCTTCCTTGTTCACATCCAGAGGGAAGGGCATATCAGTCTAGGTATATTTCATTAAATTATGAGAAATTCTTTTCCTCAGAAGCTCCAAGCACATATCTTCTTGCACCTGAGTTGCCTCACAATTTAGTCAGCTGCTCATCTCTGAAATAGTCACTGGGTACCAAGGAGAATTTCCTTAGGCCAGTCAGCTTCTTTCCTGGAGTTGGAGGCATAGATGGCTATTCCTAGGGTATATGGAGAGTTGAGTGCCAAAAGTGGAAGTCAAAATGAAAATCACTTTACTGCATACAAAAGTAAAAGGTGGGCCGAAGCCAACAATTATTTCCTATAGTGAGGGAGACACAAACATCAGAGGCTACTATTTATGTGCCACATCATGTCAATACTTAGGACCTAAGTCACCAGGATATGCAGATTAAAGATTCTATCCATAAACAAACTAACTTTGACAAAATATATAATTAATGCATTTTTATTGCCCATCTCCCTTCAAAAATATGTATATCACATTATAAATTAAGCTGTACATTTTTATTATTTGTTTAAAGTCATAAACTTTGGGGAAATCCATATAAAGATAACGTTGAAGAAAAATCATTGAAAGAATAAGCAGTACATGTTTTCACATGCTTATTTCATTAGATTATCAGATTTGGGCAATAGAATCACCTCTAAATTTTCTGCTCTTTAGGGTAGGAATGGAAATACTTTTATGTCATTTTGCTTTCTGACAAAAAAACTATACACACACACACACACACACAGAGAAAACACATTTCCTGATAAATTCAAACATGAATTTGTCTTTTGAGTGACTCTAAAATGATCAGCAGACGCATTGGAGGAAAGAAAAAACTATTATTATGATTTTATGAGATGATATTGATTGAGCAGCATAGTATGATTATACATAGGAATTAGCTGATAAGGTACACTGGAATATTTTATTCTCAATAGTCTCTATATAGCTTTTATAATTTACATAATCACATGTAAATCAGAACCCCATAATGTCCTTTATATCTTATCAAGGAAAAGTGTCATCTGATTCTTTCTGTGACCACTAATATTTTGTTTAGCAAAGACTATAAACTCTTTCCCAGCCCCAAGTTGTTAACTTAGAGTGGACTTCAAGTCTGATTTGCTTTTCTCTTCCACTCTCAGAGCATAGGACATCAGGTAGACTGTTCTAAATCAGGCAAACCAAAAGAATGGGTGAAATTTTATGGTGGAGGGAAAAGTATACAGCAGTTGTTCTATTAGCATTAGGGACAGGAGTAGGAAAGGATAAACTGGAAATCATAAGTGTAAAGAATACTGCCTATGGGCTATTTGTAAGGAAAGTTAAGGATCTTTATGATATAAAGGCAAGGGATTACAGACTGTGCATCTTCTGCCAGCCAATGTCTTGCTTACCAGCAAGAAATAAAGAAACATTAAAGGGGAGATATAATATTTGTTGAGTATCCACTGTGACAAGGCATTCAAAAAGCAAATTAACTGTGTTCAAGTAGTTGTCACTCATAACTTAAAAATTAATTTATCCTCTATTCAAGGGACGTGCAGAGTTGAAATTAGTATCATTTAATTCCATTTCCAAATCCTGAGCAGAAATTCCATTGGCCCAGCTAGAGTTAGATGCACACCCATTGACAATCAGCCTGTAACATCTGCAGAGGTGACTTTAATTTCACTAGTTTTGGCCACGTGCCCATTCATAAAACAATAAACCAGGTCCAGTTTCTCTGTGTCCCACTGCAAAAGCATGGCTACTCCATATGAACTAAGTAGATGGAAGTGGGAAAAGAGCATTTCTGAGAAATTTGTGGAGAAGATAGGGATGGGTAGATAAAAATTTAGTTGTCTACAGGAGCCATTTTGAAAGTGCATTCTCTGATCATATCTGGGACAATCTGAGCATCCAATAGTGACGAATTAAAAATAATTGAATAAAATAAATATCAATGAGTCCACATTAAAATAAAAAATAAAATAAATAGGGTTTCTTTCCTTAAGTAGAATGCCAAATAATACATCTGGAAAGCATTATGGACTTAGAGAATTACCAATGCTTGCTAATAATTCTCATTAATTACAACAGGGAACGGGGAACTTTAAATGTATTGCATAGGTATCCAATCTGGGGTGGGGTGGGAGAGACTCCAGAAAAGTTATAGGATTAGAAAAAATTACTGGAAAAATCTATAAGTTTCTTGCTTGTCATTTAAAAATTGGATACATAAGAAATTAATACTTGAAAATATATTTTTTTCAAATAACATAAAATGTTAACAGTTTTAAGAAATTCTGTTATAGCGGAAACTTTGTTATTTCAGGTAATATGTGTTAATAGTTTTAATGTTTTTAATATTCAACATTTGCTGAAATCTTATCTAATAAGTTGGAGCTTGTGAGAATATTAATGGGCCTGGGAAACTTGGCATGCAATTGGGCTATTGCCACTGGTTAAAAAGTCAGATATTATTATAACACTTTATGGGTTTTTTTTTTAAGATAAACTGGTTTTAAAATTTTCATTAAACTATAGAACCTTAAATTTAATGCAATTATTCAAACACTATGTATTTTAACATGGATTAGAATAGGTAATGTCTGCAATGAAGGATGGTAGAAACTACCTAGTCAAAATATAAACTGATGCCCAGAGAGGCTAAGGAAATTGACCCAGAAAGAGCTTGTGCTCAGTGTTTCTCTTAAAATATTCTTTCTTCTTCCACTTTCACTATCTTACCCCTTATTAATGGATCTCCTTGAAAATAATAGAAACAGGAAGAAATAGTAATATTTTAAAACAAAGAAAACTTGATAAAATAATAAGCAGAAGAGAAATAGGAATTTTTGGCTAAAGTTAGAGTATGTATTCTGTAACATTTTATTCTATGCTATATCTGAAGTTCCTTTGCATTACTTAGCTGTTTGACTAAAGCAGGAATTTGCTAAATAGTTCCCTTGGGGCTTGAATGAGTTAATAGAGATTTCTGAAGTAAAGAACATAGTACCAATTAGATTATTCTGAAACACAATCTTTAATAAACTATCTCTCTTGTATAAAACATTTTAGGAAAGCTCTTTTAGACATTTTGTTACAGATTACATTAAAGGAGGAAAAAGGCTCCCTTCTTTCCATACTCTTTGCCCTCCTCTTTATCTGGTTAGTTTCATGGCTGTGAATTCTGCATTTGTTTGTTTATAACAATACTAGCTATAGCTATAAATCTGCATTTAAATCTAAATTTGAGGGGAAGGTGTAGCACATGAGGGAAGAATATTTTCATTTCAGGGCCATCTGCAAAAAAAACTAAAAATAAAGGAGAGAGAGAAGGAAGGAAGAAAAGAAGGAAGAAGGGAGGAAGGAAGGAAGGAAAAGAAATAGAAGAGAGGGCTTCCCTGGTGGCGCAGTGGTTGAGAGTCCGCCTGCCGATGCAGGGGACACGGGTTCGTGCCCCGGTCCGGGAGGATCCCACATGCCGTGGAGCGGCTGGGCCCGTGAGCCATGGCCGCTGAGCCCGCGCGTCTGGAGCCTGTGCTCCGCAACGGGAGAGACCACAACAGTGAGAGACCCGCGAAGCAGAAGAGAGAACACGAAAGAGAGAAAGTGAAAAAAAAAACCAAGAAAACCATTTTTTTTTTTTACTTACAATTTGTATATGGTAAGGAATCTCCTTTTAAAATGGGTTGTTTGTGGACCCAGAATTCTGTTTTTTTGTTCTTTGCTTGTTGTACCAGACCTCTTCTACATAGGATTACCTGTAGATTAAAAGATTCATAAATTGAAATTGATAAAGTATATATGTGTGTGTTTATGTACATATAGTTTGTGTGTATGTGTGTGTATATATACACTTATATGTATATATAATTTTAGAAAAAATTATCAAATAGTGTTCTAAATTAGAATAGGACCTCAGTACCAAAGGAATGCAGATAAGCTGAAGTTTCTAAATGTAACAAAAATTAGGAATAAATATGGTACTATGCACCTTGGACATCAAAGCAAAAAGGAAACCTAATAACTCTCTTAAATGTCATTTCTTACAGGCTGAAGAAAGCGTTTTCTTGGCCTTAAAGAAAATTTTTCCTATTAGGCTTTATAGCTAGGACTCTACAGTAGAGTCAGAAAGAGGACAGTTCTCATTAGTATTAACACAATAAATTAAGTAACAGATTCCTAACGCATTTCATGTTACAGTCTCTCAATGTAAATGCCAAATGGTAGAGCATGCAAAGCAATTCTGAAGGAAGCCCCAAAAATTGAGATCCTTCTCTACAGTTTTCTCATTGGCAGACATAAAATGTCCCCATAATAAAAGTTAAGCCTCTTAGTAACAAAACTGTTATACTGGTCTTTGCAATCCTATGTAAGGCATTATTTAAACTTTGCTCCTGAAAATTGTTCTAAAAAAGAAAAAAACCCATATTTCATAGACTATCTGTATATGTATATATATGAATATAATATACAATTTCCTAGAAAATAATGTATTCCATAGAATATAAATATATACATATATTTACCTCTTTCTATGAAATATCTGTATACATAACATATACATATGTATATTCACTATGAAATATGAGATTTTCCTTTTAGAACATTTTGTATATGTACACGCATATATATATTTATATGAATATATAGAGAGAGACAGAGAGAAGATACAGATATATATACTTTAAAATCTATGAAATTGTGATTTTTCTTTCAGTCTGTGATATACTGAATTTGATAAACTGTGGCATGTTTTTTTTAATGAAATGACCTTTAAACCAAAGACCCTATATAATTTAAACAGCCCTGGTGGAAATGTTATATTGATGTGTTGATCTGCAGTTTTCATATAGAAGATAATTAATTGCTCCTGGGAGTTTTGAGTTTGAGAAGAATTTCTGTGAATAAATTAATCTTCTGCACGGTTTACTCTTGCAGAGAAAGGAATGTCTGAGGTCAGGACAAACTGTAGCGTTACAAACAAGATGTATTTCCTTGGATATGATTGCTTCCTTCAAGGAAATGATTAGAGAGATTAACATGCAAATAACAGACTAAGCCAGCTCTTATAAGGGAAAAAAAAAAAAAATAGCTCCAGATACATTTTGAAAATCACTGGGACCAAAATCTATTTCTATAAACATCACTTAGTTTTATGATAATCAGAATACATTGTTTGGAGAAAAATATTAATTTAGGTAGGTCTGAAGAGTTGTCACCCATTTAATTAATCCCATCTGCTATTTTTACTGTCAGAACTGCAGCAATCTGTTTGCCAGGAATTCAAAACCAGGAAAAAGGCCCCATGAGCCCCACTAACAATCTTTGTCTACAACATCTTTCACCTAATATACATGAATTCAAATTTGAAAAGGTGACAAAGAAAAGAAATTATCAGGACAATCTGCTTTATTTCATTTGTGTTCATGGAAATTTAGAAAATTAACTTTAAATATCATGACATTCAAGAAAACCAAACTGTGAAATTACAGGGAAAGAAAAGGAGGGTGCAAGAATATGATTAAAAAAATTTACCTTTGTTCCCAAAATAAAATGTGGTTTTGCTTGCATTTAAAATATGTACTTTATTACTTATAATATTCTCCTTGATTTCTTGTGTCAAAAATTGTTCATTACTCTTGATTCTGTTATGTTAACTTTGGAGTAGGACCTGAAAGTTGTTTCTTTCATGATTATTTTGCCTAGTCTTCTTCTTTAGATAATACTGTATTATGGGAGGCCTAATATTACACTTGTTATTGAGAAATAATTCACATGTGACAATGTAATGTGAGTAATTATGTGCATTATAAATTTCCCAAATAGACATATGGTATCTTGTTTTCCCCAGTGAGTTTATCACTCAGGTGCTTAAGGAAGTGCATTAACTCTTCAAGACATCCATTTCCCGAGGCGTTTAGATTACGCCAGAGCATAGAATATAAATAAACTGAGATATTTATCAGTAAAGAGAACTGGGTAAGCCTGTTTTATGGAGCCATGTGGCCATTGAACTCCCATATCAGATTTATTATTAGAAATGTCAGTTCTCCTTTCACAGTTCATATGGTGGAAGGGCTGCTATAAAAGTCTTCAGGAAGTGACCAACCACCAATATGCTATTTTTAATTCTTATTTTATTTCATCCCATAGTCTGACACTATTAATCATTCCTTTATCTATTAAATCTGATTGTAATCTTTATGTTTTGTTTAGATCTTCTCTTTCATAAACGCTTCTCATTTAACCCTTACATCTTTTGCTTTTGCCTTCTCCTAGAGCAATTTGTGTGTGTGTGTGCATGTGTGTGTGTTGAAACCTGTGTATGAACTCCTAGAGCAATCTCATTCACAGCTACAGTGTGAACTGTCCACTATTCTAGTGGTTCTAAGTATCAAATTGTATTTTTCATCTACTAGGTTCCTCTACCTACATGCATTTTAACCTTACCCCACCCCAAATTGATCATACTTTATTCTCCCTCAAACTTGATCTTCTCTCCTATACTATTATTATTATTAAACTAGTGGTGTCCTTATTAGCTGTGTCCAGTTAATTCAAAGCTTCAGTCATTTCCCTCTTTCTTCATTATTCAATACTCATTGTTTAAGAAGTCAGGATGCCTGCCCTGAATTCTAAGTTCTTTGAGGACAGAAACCAAAAATGCTCACATTGTTTGCTTAATATTAGCTCAGTTCTGAATTTATATTAGGTACATACACAACAAATGCTTGCTGATGTACATACAATTCCAAAGAATTATTAACCATAATCCATATTATTTAGTTACATTTGCATTTTATTTTTAGAATTTTGCTTGGTATTTTTGGGTCATAGAAGGCTTTTAAATTAATTTTTCATAAACTCTATTTTTGTGGTCCTAGCTATTGGAATAGGATTTTTTCTTCTCCCATTCACCCACTCCACATGTAGGGAAAACCTGTGACCTTAAGGAACATCTGGTGTTTTTATACATACATTTAAGGAAAAGATAGGTTATATCCCTATAAACCCTTTAACTCATCTGAGTCTAGTCATTCTTCTAATATTCACTAACCTGGCAGTTTGTTGATGATGTGGATCTCCTTACTTTGGGTCATAAGTGCAATGATGTGATTTTTTAAGAAAGATTTATTCATTTAACACATATCTATTTAGTTCCATTAGGAACTGGCCTAGCCACTTGGGTACATCGATAAACAAAACAGACCCTTGCCCCCAAGAAACTTAAATTCTAGTAGGAAGAAAAAAGACAAAATTTAAAAAAAAGACAATAAGCAATAATCATAATAAGAAACATGTATGTGTGTATATATATATATATATATATATATAATATGGTAAGTGCTAAATTACAAAAGAAAAGGAGAACAAAGATAGGTGGATGGTGGATCTGGATCTGTGAGGGGTAATGTTAAAGTTTTAAAGAAAAAGGGAGAGAGAAAACAAATGAAAAATTTTGACCTTCCTCCAGAAATTGCGCCTGAGGAAGATAGATTACAGTCCTTTTCTCCTTTCTCCTTGGGGGTTGTATTTCTTTTTTTTCTCTTGTTCCCAATCAACTCCCAGCCTAAGTAGTGTGATAGAAAATCTAATGCGCTGAAGAAATAAGCTCTGAAATAGCCAATGAAAGAAGCCATTCCTAAAGAGTGAAGAGTTAATGACGAATTTTTAACAGCTTATCAACTCAGTTTCACTCTGTTACCATTTAAATGGCCTCAAATAGGATGTGAAGCTTAACGTGTCATGGAATAGCATATAGTTTCTGGTGGCTGCAAACATTTTCTCATTAATCCTCGTTGCCAGATATATCAGCAATACCAAGAAGTTTGGAGAGAGTCTATAGCCTTGCCTCGGATTTCTTTTCGTTTAAAGATGGAATTTAAGAGAATTAAACAAAAAGTAAAATTATGGACATTTGTTTTATTACTATTATTAAAAATAAATTTTAAATAAAATAATTAATATTCTGTTAACATGGGTGGATAGGACTAGACCCAGTGTTCTGCTTCCAACCAAAAAAGCATTTTTTTAACTCATACGTAACTCACAGACCTGTATCTTGTATTACCTGCTCGTGTGATGTCTTAAATGTTCACATTTCCTTAGTTTCATGTTCTTAAGTCATCCAGTACATCCAAAGTTCCAAACATGTTATTTTTCTTATGTTATTTTGGCAGTTGTGAGTTTTTTTTTAATTATGAATCTGTATTTTATATATCTGCATGTCTTACTCATAGAGGGTCTACCATATCTATGACTTCTTTGCAAGATGCCAACTTGGACAAAGGTTTTTTTTTTTTTTCTATTGACACAGATACTTATAAAATATCTGTAATAAAATTTACATATATCTTATTTATTAATTCAAAAATGTTCATAGGTAAACAAATCTTCAGTTCCTCAAGATCTTGACTGGACGTTCCTCTACTCTGTGATTAGGGTGAACAAATTCCAGTTTATGCCTTGTATCTCAGAGTACTATTAATAATTCTTCCTGTCACTCAAGAAAGCATCCTTATTTGTATGATAAATTAAATGGTCACCATATCCATGACTGATCTGAAATCTGGCTGTCATTAAGCACATCACTCTTTAATGTGATTTCTAAGACATTATTTGTCTACTCTTCTACCCTTCTGGAACATCCCCAGCTCCTTTGAGAATTATTGCCATCATCTGTTCTCTCTTTATCTCTGTCATGGACATTTCTCTTCATTTGTTGAAGGCTTTTGTAAGTGCTCTTACTCTCCATCCCAACCCAGTTTTCACCTATCTTTTTTTGTACTGCACGCTTTCAAACAGCCAAACATTGTGATGTCTCAGTTCTATTCCATGTTTGTCTCCATCACCTCCATCCAGTTTCATATCCATAATGATTCCCTAGATCTTGTCTGATTTACCACTGAAATCTGATATTCAGACATTCCTTTTTCTGAGTAGGCCTCCTATTTTCACCTCCCCTTTGCTTCCGTATTAATTACTTGCCCTAAATCTATTCTTTAACTCCATCAATACCGTAAAGATTTGACCTCTTAATTGTCATACTTTCAGTCTTTCATTAATCTCTCTGAGCCTAGTTTCTTCCCTATTTAGAATATTTTCCCCTTTACAGATGCTTTCTTTTTGCCCTATTCCCCCAAAAGAACATCAAATTTGATAGAACAGGAATTTTTATGTTTTCTTTACTGCTGTCTCTCTAACATTTACAAGGGCACCTAGCATACATACATTAGGCCCTCAATGGATGTTTGAATGGATGTTTGAATGAATGTTTGAATCAGTCAGATTTCAATTTAAATTTCAACTCAGCGATACCTATTTTAATGACCCAAACTGAAAAAGCTTCCACTTCCACTCTGATTCATACTCTAGAAATATCCCTGTTTCATCTTGTTCATAGCAAGGGAACAGCTTCAGAAATTTACTGCTTATTATCCACACTGGTTTTTTTTTTTTTCACTTTAAAGGCAGGAACTGACTTTGTGTTGTTCACTACTCTATCCCTAGTACCTAATGTATTGTGTAGTGTATTATAGGCCTTCATTAAATTACTTGTTCTTTTGCTAACCTTTTTATAAAATGTGAGTGGTAACAGTGTCTAGTTCGCGGCGCTGTTGTGAGGATCAATGATATCATATATAAGGAGCTTTGTACATTGCTTAGCAGTCAGCACACAATTTTTAGCTCTTTTCATTATGACACACAAAACAGCAGCAAGAGTAGTCTGCAAATAAGCAAATGATCATGTTGTCTACCTACCACTATTTTAAATGGCCAACCACTGTCTCGAAGATGCTGATCAAACTCCTTAACATGGCAGAGAAGGACATTTATTATCTAACCTTGGCTTGTTTCTCTTGCCTCATCTCATGCTATGTTCAAACCACGTGAAAGGCCATGTTCTCACTCTACTGAGTTACATGCAATACCTCATCATATACAGTCTCCTTTCTAGGCTTCTGCCAAGAGCTTTGATGCCACCGTATTTTAACCTGGTTGACGCCTCCATAGTCTCAAGACCTCAGATGAGATAATTCTTCCTTTATGAAGCATTCCCTGACTCAGAATGCATCACTGTGTGAGTTGAAATGGGCTTTTTTCCTGTTGGTCTCCTCTCCTTGGACCACAAACTCTTCAAGGGCAGGGTTTATTTCATGTTCATCTTTACATCTTTGGCACCTAATAAAGTAGCTAATTCATGGCAAGTACAGAACTTTCAGAGGCTTCCCTCAACACATCTGTCTCCTCAGCAGTACCCACACCATTCCCTTTTCCTCCCCTCCGTGTACCATCCTTGAAACATAGATGTCATATCTAATCCCATTCTCCACATTCACAGTGGATTCTATCCTTTCATGCCTGTTCAAGGACATCACTACACTAGCTTTCTTTCACTTTCTTATATTATTATTAATTCTGCAAATAATAATCTGCTTATAATAGGCAGCTTTTATTCCCAGTTTTGATGAAAATTTCTCTTAACTCTACTTCTTCCTAACAGTTAAAATCCTTTTCCTTGCTCTACTGGGCAGGAAAACCTTCTTGAAAGATACGTTTATACTTAAGGTTTCTACATCTTCAGTTTTCATATTTTTAAAGCATACTTCAGTCTGGCTTTCATCCTGCCACACCTTCAAAAATTACCATGACAAAATCATCACTAACTTCTATGTTGCCAAATGGTTGGTGCTTTTTAAGGTTTTTTATTTGGAAATATTTTCAAAACTTACGAAAGTTCTAACAGTAACAATAGTACTAAGCATACCATATACCTTTTTACTTATGTTCACTTATTGCCAACTTTTTATCCCATTTGCTTCCTCTCTCTCTCTCTTTCTCTCTCTCTGTCACACACACACACACACACACACACACACACACATTCTCTACCTACTCCACTCCCACTCCCTGACACACATACACATACACATAAACACAGAAACCCTCTGATTTTTTCTCTGAAGCATTAGAAGATGGGTTACATATATCAGCGATGGCCTTTTAATCCTAAATACTTCATTGCATATTTCCTAAGAATAGAAATATTTTCCTATATTACTCCAGCACAGTTATTATCTTCATACATTTATATAATACCATAATTTTATCTAATCTGCCATTCATATTCCAAATTTTTCAGTTGATCAAATAATGTCTTTATACCTTCCCACCCCCACTGCCAATGCCAAAGCAAAGGATCTAGCCTAGAGTTAGTTATTCCATGTCATTGTCATATCTCTTTAGCCTACTTATTTGAAACATTTCCACAAGTTTTTATCTTTTATGGCATTGATATTTCTTAAAAATACAATATATCCCAAGGCACATTATTTTACTTAATGAGAAAAGAACATTCCTTCTTTTTGGCCGAAATAAGTAATATTGTGTCCATTTTGCAGTATCACATCTGGAGATACACAATTTCCATCTGTCCAACATTGCTAATTTTAATTTCAGTCACATATCCCAGGTGTCATCAGATTTCTCCATTTTATGATTACTGTCATTATTTTTTCTCCCAACAACTAGTAAACAGTCTGTGAAGAGAAACATCAATGAAAATTTCCTGTTCCCTTTCAAAATTTCCCCCTAGACTTAGCATCCATGATAATTTTGTCTGATCCAAGCTTTACTATGTTTGTCGCACAACCATGGTTTTCCAACTCCAGCCTTCTTTCCACATTTACCAGCTGTCATTCAACAATTTACTATAAGCAAAATCTCTTCCTACTCTCTTAATTATTTATTATGTATTATGGACTTGGGATTTCTTATGCCTTGTTAGTTTATAGTCCATGTCTGTACGTCATCATTTTTGACTAACATTGTCTAGATTTGGCCATTGGGAACCCCTTCAGTCTGGCTTCTGTGTTTTGTGATATGCCCTCATCATATTTTGAGTACTTCCTTGCTTTCTGGCATAACATGATGTTCCAGGCTCATTTTGTACCTACCCTACACTGCCTATGGAATCAACCGTCTCTCTGAGGAGCTCTGATTCCCTTTAGTGGGTACTGATCATAGCGATCAAGATTTGGGCACAAGATGTGCTCATTGCTACTAAGGTGTCTTTGCTTCTAGTTTGTTTGTTTTAGTTTGCAATCAGAGCTAGGAAATATATGCATATATGTACATACATACATACATATGTGTACAAATATAAATGTTTACACTTATACACACACGTACATATATACATGTGCACATAAACATTAATTTACACATACATGCATATTTTAGAAATTATGTACTTCATAGCAGTACATTTAATTCCAGTCCATTCTCACAGGGTTCTTTCTTCCTTACCCCATTCCTTATTTGTTTTTCTCATTCTTCCTTTAGTGAGAACCCTGGCTCTGTACAACATCAACACATTTACTCTTTTGCTCAATCCTATAATACATGTAAAATAGTAGATGTAATTTAGGATTCTAAAACAGTTTTAGAGTTTTTATGTGCAAACCGCTACAAGAAGCAAAGCTACTAAAATATAAATAAATAAAGTTTAGGCTTCCACCTGGACTCCCCAGTACAGAGGGTATATAGACAAATACTATGATCCAAATAAATTATTTGAATTAATCCTTCTTTCCTTCCTCCCTCCCTTCCTTCCTTTCTCCTTCCTTCCTTCTTTCCTTTCTTCTATCCTACCTGTCTGTGTGATTATGATATTTTATTTGTCATACAATTAGATTTTTTTGTTTTAGTTTGCTTTCAGTTTTAGAATATTTCATCCTTCCCATTCTTATGGGAAATAAACAATGAAATTTAATTTTAAGGCATAGACTATTAATCTAACTTTCAAAAGAAACTACACAATAGTTTTAGTTACAGAAATATTACTCCTGCTCTATCTCTTTCAACACATTCACTACCTTTTGTAGATAAACAACTACATTGTCTTTTTTGGTTCATCCTTTCTTTGCTGTTTTTTCTAATGAAAAGTAAACATATGAATATCTTCTTTTTTTTTACACAAAAGGTAGCATGCTATATGTGTTTTGCACATTTTTCCCACTTAAATTATCTCCTGGAAAGTACTCCATATCATTCATAGAAATCTTTTTTTATTCATTCGTGGTTATAGCTGGAAAGTACTCCATTATATGTACCATAATTTATTAAACCAATCTCCTATGTTTGAAAATTTAAGTACTTCTAATATTTTCTGATTACAAAAACTGAAATAAATAACTATTATTGTGCATATTTATATTTTTAGTGATGAATCTTCAGGATAAATTCCTGGAAATACAACTAATGGATTACAAGTAAATTTAGATGGATATTTTGCTGGATATTGTCAAATTCTTATCTATAGAAGTTATGTCACTTACATTCCTACCATCAATGTATGAAAGAGCCTACTTCCCCAGAGCCCTGCCAACAGAGGTTATTATAAGGTGTTGAATTTTTGCCAATCTGAAGCGAAAGAAATGGTATCTCATTGTCATTTGAATTTGCATTTATCTTATTCTAAGTGATATTGAATATCTCTTCATATGTTTAATGGCCATTTTTACATCTCTTTTTGTGATTAGTCTGTAAATATATTTTGCTCATTCCAATATAGGGTTGTTGGTCCTATTAGCTGCAAATTTAAAAGCTTTTATAAATTATGAATATTAACCCTTCATTTGTGATGAATGTTACAGATAGTTTCATTTGTCTTTCCTAGGGCTTACAGTTTTATTTTTACCATGTTTCTTCTTCGTTAATATAGTAAAATTTATTATTTTCTTTCATTTCATATGGATCCTTAGTTATAGTTAGAAAGTCTTAACTCTACAATGAAGGAATTTATCCATATTTTTCTAGTCCTGTGTAGATTCCACATTTTTACATTTAGGATGTTCATATATTAAGAACTTATGCATGTGTATGGTGTGACAATGGGTCCAGCTATATATTTTACCAAATTGCTGTTCAACTGTTTCAATACCATTTATGAAAAAGTTACACTCTTGCTTTTCTTTGTGTGTGTTTTGAAAAATAAGATGTTAATCTAACTCTCGAAATTAAGTGATTGCATAGATATTTTAGCCTTGAGTCCCTGAGGATTTGTCTTTATCTTTAAGGTCTAGTAGTTTTTCCGTGATGTTTCAGAGTTGATCATTCTCTGTTGATTTTCCCTTGTACTCAGTGAGCCCTTTCAATGTGTAGATTAAGATCTTCTCTAATTTCTAGAAATTCTTCTTGATTTGTAATTTTAAATATTAGTTCATTTCCATGTTTTTTTTTTTTTTAATTTATTTATTTATTTATTTATTTTTTTATTAGTTTCTGCTTTATAACAAAGTGAATCAGTCATACATATACATCTGTTCCCACATCCCCTCCCTCATGCATCTCCCTCCCTCCCACCCTCCCCATCCCACCCCTCCAGGCGGTCACAAAGCACCGAGCTGATCTCCCTGTGCTCTGCGGCTGCTTCCCACTATCTATCTACCTTACGTTTGGTAGTGTATATATGTCCATGTCTCTCTTTCCCTTTGTCACAGCTTACCCTTCCCCTTCCCCATATCCTCAAGTCCATTCTCAAGTAGGTCTGTGTCTTTATTCCCGTTTTACCCCTAGGTTCTTCATGACATTTTTTTTTTTTTTTAATTCCATATATATGTGTTAGCATACGGTATTTGTCTTTCTCTTTCTGACTTACTTCACTCTGTATGACAGACTCTAGGTCTATCCACCTCATTACAAATAGCTCAGTTTCGTTTCTTTTTATGGCTGAGTAATATTCCATTGTATATATGTGCCACATCTTCTTTATCCATTCATCCGATGATGGACACTTAGGTTGTTTCCATCTCCGGGCTATTGTGAATAGAGCTGCAATGAACATTTTGGTACATGTCTCTTTTTGAATTATGGTTTTCTCAGGGTATATGCCTAGTAGTGGGATTGCTGGGTCATATGGTAGTTCTATTTGTAGTTTTTTAAGGAACCTCCATACTGTTCTCCATAGTGGCTGTACCAATTCACATTCCCACCAGCAGTGCAAGAGTGTTCCCTTTTCTCCACACCCTCTCCAGCATTTATTGTTTCTAGATTTCTTGATGATGGCCATTCTGACTGGTGTGAGATGATATCTCATTGTAGTTTTGATTTGCATTTCTCTAATGATTAATGATGTTGAGCATTCTTTCATGTGTTTGTTGGCAGTCTGTATATCTTCTTTGGAGAAATGCCTATTTAAGTCTTCTGCCCATTTTTGGATTGGGTTGTTTGTTTTTTTGCTATTGAGCTGCATGAGCTGTTTATAAATTTTGGAGATTAATCCTTTGTCAGTTGCTTCATTTGCAAATATTTTCTCCCATTCTGAGGGTTGTCTTTTGGTCTTGTTTATGGTTTCCTTTGCTGTGCAAAAGCTTTGAAGTTTCATTAGGTCCCATTTGTTTATCTTTGTTTTTATTTCCATTTCTCTAGGAGGTGGGTCCAAAAGGATCTTGCTGTGATTTATGTCATAGAGTGTTCTACCTATGTTTTCCTCTAAGAGTTTGATAGTTTCTGGCCTTACATTTAGGTCTTTAATCCATTTTGAGCTTATTTTTGTGTATGGTGTTAGGGAATGATCTAATTTCATTCTTTTACATGTCCCTGTCCAGTTTTCCCAGCACCACTTATTGAAGAGGCTGTCCTTTCTCCACTGTACATTCCTGCCTCCTTTATCAAAGATAAGTTGGCCATATGTGCGTGGGTTTATCTCTGGGCTTTCTATCCTGATCCACTGATCTATCTTTCTGTTTTTATGCCAGTACCACACTGTCTTAATTACTGTAGCTTTGTAGTATAGTCTGAAGTCAGGCAGCCTGATTCCTCCAGCTCCGTTTTTCGTTCTCAAGATTGCTTTGGCTATTCGGGGTCTTTTGTTTTTCCAAACAAATTTTGAAATTTTTTGTTCTACTTCTGTGAAAAATGCCAGTGGTAGTTTGATAGGGATTGCATTGAATCTGTAGATTGCTTTGGGTAGTAGAGTCATTTTCACAATATTGATTCTTCCAATCCAGGAGCATGGTATATCTCTCCATCTATTTATATCATCTTTAATTTCTTTCATCAGTGTCTTATAATTTTCTGCATACAGGTCTTTTGTCTCCTTAGGTAGGTTTATTCCTAGATATTTTATTCTTTTTGTTGCAATGGTAAATGGGAGTGTTTTCTTGATTTCATTTTCAGATTTTTCATCATTAGTGTACAGGAATGCCAGAGATTTCTGTGCATTAATTTTGTATCCTGCTACTTTACCAAATTCATTGATTAGCTCTAGTAGTTTTCTGGTAGCATCTTTAGGATTCTCTATGTATAGTATCATGTCATCTGCAAACAGTGACAGCTTTACTTCTTCTTTTCCAATTTGGATTCCTTTTATTTCCTTTTCTTCTCTGATTGCTGTGGCTAAAACTTCCAAAACTAGGTTGAATAAGAGTGGTGAGAGTGGGCAGCCTTGTCTTGTTCCTGATCTTAGTGGAAATGGTTTCAGTTTTTCACCATTGAGGACAATGTTGGCTGTGGGTTTGTCATATATGGCCTTTATTATGTTGAGGAAAGTTCCCTCTATGCCTACTTTCTGCAGGGTTTTTATCATAAATGGGTGTTGAATTTTGTCGAAAGCTTTCTCTGCATCTATTGAGATGATCATATGGTTTTTCTCCTTCAACTTGTTAATATGGTGTATCACATTGATTGATTTGCGTATATTGAAGAATCCTTGCATTCCTGGAATAAACCCCACTTGATCATGGTGTATGATCCTTTTAATGTGCTGTTGGATTCTGTTTGCTAGTATTTTGTTGAGGATTTTTGCATCTATGTTCATCAGTGATATTGGCCTGTAGTTTTCTTTCTTTGTGACATCCTTGCCTGGTTTTGGTATCAAGGTGATGGTGGCCTCGTAGAATGAGTTTGGGAGTGTTCCTTCCTCTGATATTGTTTGGAAGAGTTTGAGAAGGATGGGTGTTAGCTCTTCTCTAAATGTTTGATAGAATTCGCCTGTGAAGCCATCTGGTCCTGGGCTTTTGTTTGATGGAAGATTTTTAATCACAGTTTCAATTTCAGTGCTTGTGATTGGTCTATTCATATTTTCTATTTCTTCCTGAGTCAGTCTTGGTAGGTTGTGCATTTCTAAGAATTTGTCCATTTCTTCCAGGTTGTCCATTTTATTGGCATAGAGTTGCTTATAGTAATCTCTCATGATCTTTTGTATTTCTGCAGTGTCAGTTGTTACTTCTCCTTTTTCATTTCTAATTCTACTGATTTGAGTCTTCTCCCTTCTTTTCTTGATGAGTCTGGCTAATGGTTTGTCAATTTTGTTTATCTTCTCAAAGAACCAGCTTTTAGTTTGGTTGATCTTTGCTATCGTTTCCTTCATTTCTTTTTCATTTATTTCTGATCTGATCTTTATGATTTCTTTCCTTCTGCTAACTTTGGGGGTTTTTTGTTCTTCTTTCTCTAATTGCTTTAGGTGCAGGGTCAGGTTGTTTACTCGAGATGTTTCCTGTTTCTTAAGGTGGGATTGTATTGCTATAAACTTCCCCCTTAGAACTGCTTTTGCTGCGTCCCATAGGTTTTGGGTCGTCGTGTCTCCATTGTCATTTGTTTCTAGGTATTTTTTAATTTCCTCTTTGATTTCTTCAGTGATCACTTCGTTATTGAGTAGTGTATTGTTTAGCCTCCATGTGTTTGTATTTTTTACAGATCTTTTCCTGTAATTGATGTCTAGTCTCATAGCATTGTGGTCGGAAAAGATACTTGATACAATTTCAATTTTCTTAAATTTACCAAGGCTTGATTTGTGACCCAAGATATGATCTATCCTGGAGAATGTTCCATGAGCACTTGAGAAAAATGTGTATTGTGTTGTTTTTGGATGGAATGTCCTATAAATATCAACTAAGTCCATCTTGTTTAATGTATCATTTAAAGCTTGTGTTTCCTTATTTATTTTCATTTTGGATGATCTGTCCATTGGTGAAAGTGGGGTGTTAAAGTCCCCTACTATGATTGTGTTACTGTCGATTTCCCCTTTTATGGCTGTTAGTATTTGCCTTATGTATTGAGGTGCTCCTATGTTGGGTGCATAAATATTTACAATTGTTATATCTTCTTCTTGGATCGATCCCTTTATCGTTATGTAGTGTCCTTCTTTGTCTCTTCTAATAGTCTTTATTTTAAAGTCTATTTTGTCTGATATAAGAATTGCTACTCCAGCTTTCTTTTGATTTCCATTTGCATGGAATATCTTTTTCCATCCCCTTACTTTCAATCTGTATGTGTCTCTAGGTCTGAAGTGGGTCTCTTGTAGACAGCATATATATGGGTCTTGTTTTTGTATCCATTCAGCCACTCTGTGTCTTTTGGTGGGAGCATTTAGTCCATTTACATTTAAGGTAATTATTGATATGTATGTTCCTATTCCCATTTCCTTAATGGCTTTGGGTTCGTTATTGTAGGTATAGTCCTTCTGTTGTGTTTCTTGCCTAGAGAAGTTCCTTTAGCATTTGTTGTAAAGCTGGTTTGGTGGTGCTGAACTCTCTCAGCTTTTGCTTGTCTGTAAAGGTTTTAATTTCTCCATCAAATCTGAATGAGATCCTTGCTGGGTAGAGTAATCTTGGTTGCAGGTTTCTCTCCTTCATCACTTTAATTATGTCCTGCCACTCCCTTCTGGCTTGTAGAGTTTCTGCTGAGAGATCAGCTGTTAACCTGATGGGGATTCCCTTGTGTGTTATTTGTTGTTTTTCCCTTGCTGCTTTTAATATGATTTCTTTGTGTTTAATTTTTGACAGTTTGATTAATATGTGTCTTGGCGTATTTCTTCTTGGATTTATTCTGTATGGGACTCTCTGTGCCTCCTGGACTTGATTAACTATTTCCTTTCCCATATTAGGGAAGTTTTCAACTATAATCTCTTCAAATATTTTCTCAGTCCCTTTCTTTTTCTCTTCTTCTTCTGGAACCCCTATAATTCGAATGTTGGTGCGTTTAATGTTGTCCCAGAGGTCTCTGAGACTGTCCTCTGTTCTTTTCATTCTTTTTTCTTTATTTTTCTCTGCATCAGTTATTTCCACTATTTTATCTTCCACCTCACTTATCCGTTCTTCTGCCTCAGTTATTCTGCTATTGATCCCATCTAGAGTATTTTTCATTTCATTTATTGTGTTTTTAATCGATGCTTGATTCATCTTTAGTTCTTCTAGGTCCTTGTTAACTGTTTCTTGCATATTGTCTATTCTATTTCCAAGATTTTGGATCTGGGAAATAGAATCTTGGATCAGCTTTACTATCATTATTCTGAATTCTTTTTCAGGTAGACTGCCTATTACCTCTTCATTTGTTAGGTCTGGTAGGTTTTTATCTTGCTCCTTCACCTGCTGTGTGTTTTTCTGCTTTCTCATTTTGCTTATGTTACTGTGTTTGGGGTCTCCTTTTTGCAGGCTGCAGATTCGTAGTTCCCGTTGTTTTTGGTGTCTGTCCCCCGTGGCTAAGGTTGTTTCAGTAGGTTGTGTAGGCTTCCTGGTGGGGGGGACTAATGCCTGTGTTCTGGTGGTTGAAGCTCGATCTTGTCTTTCTGGTGGACAGGTCCACGTCTGGTGGTGTGTTTTGGGGTGCCTGTGGCCTTATTATGTTTTTAGGTAGCCTCTCTGCTAATGGGTGGGGTTGTGTTCCTGCCTTGCTAGTTGCTTGGCATAGGGTGACCAGCACTGTAGCTTGCTGGTCGTTGACTGAAGCTGGGTGCTGGTGTTGAGATGGAGATCCCTGGGAGATTTTCGCTGCTTGATATTATGTGGAGCTGGGAGGTCTCTTGTGGACCCGTGTCCTGAAGTTGGCTCTCCCACTTCAGAGGCACAGCACTAACTCCTGGCTGCAGCACCAAGAGCCTTTCATCCACCCGGCTCAGAATAACAGTGAGAAAAAGTAGAAAGAAAGAATTAGTAGAAGAAAGAAAGAGAGATTGAAAGAAAGGAAGAAGGGAAGTAAGGAAGGAAGGAAGTAAGAAAGAAAGAAAGGAGGGAGGGAGGAAGGATGGAAAGAAAGGAAAGAAAGGAGGGAGGGAGGGAGGAATGAAAGCAAAAGGAAGAGTGAATGGAAGAAGAGAGGGAGGGAGGGAGGAAGGAAAGAAAGAAAGAAAGACAGGAGGGAGGGAGGGAGGGAGGAAGGAAAGAAAAAGAAAGTGGAAAGAAGAAGGGTGGGAGGGAGGGAGGGATGGAGGAAAGAAAAAGAAAGAAGGAAAGGAGGAGCGGAGGGAGGGAGGGAGGAAGGGAAGGGAGAAAAAAAGAAAGATCAGGTAAAGTAAAATAGAATAAAGTATGAAATATAGTAGCGTTATTAAAATTAAAAAGCAATTATTGAAAAAAAACACGGACCGAAAGAACCCTGGGACATATGGTGGAAGCAAAGCTATACAGAGAGAATCTTACACAGAAGATTACACATACACATTCACAAAAAGAGAGCAGGGGGAAAAATCAAAAATCTTGCTCTCCAAGTCCACCTCCTCGATTTGGGATAATTCGTTGTAAAAAGAGGAAAAGGGCGAAAAGTCTGAAATCTTGCTAAGTCCACCTCCTTAATTTGAGATAATTCGTTGTAAAAAGAGGAAAAAAAAAGGGGGGGGAAGTCTTAAATCTTGTCCTCAAGGTCCACTTCCTCAATTTGGGATGATTCGCTGTCCATTCATGCACTCCACAGACGCAGGGCACATCAAATGGACCGTGGAGCTTTAATCCGCTGCCTCGGAGGCTGCACAGAGAGATTTCCCTGTCTCTGCTCTCACAGCTCCCGGGTCTCAGCCTTGGACCTGGCCCCGCCTCTGCGCGTAGGTCGCCGGAGGGCGTCCGTTCTTCGCTCAGACAGGACGGGTTTAAAGGAGCCGCTGATTCGGGGGCTCTGGCTCACTCAGGCAGAGGGGAGGGAGGGGAATGCCCTCTCCTCGCGCACCAGGCAACAAAAGGGAAAAAAGTCTCTTGCCTCTCCGGTAGCTCCAGACCCTTTCCCCGGACTCCCTCCGGGCTAGCACTAACCCCTTCAGGCTCTCTTCCTGCCGCCAGCCCCAGACCTCTCCCTGCGCTCCGACTGAAAGCCGATACCCGAGCCTCAGCTCCCAGCCCCGCCCGCCCTGGCGGCCGAGCAGACAAGTCTCTCGGGCTGGTGTGTGCCTGAGGGCACCGATCCTCTGTGCCAAAATCTCTCTGCTTTGCCCTCCACACCCCTGTTGCTGTGCTCTCCTCCGCTACTCCGAAGCTTTCCCCCTCCGCCACCTGCAGTCTCCGCCCTCGAAGGGGCTTGTAGTGTGTAGAAACCTTCCCTCCTTCACGGCTCCGTCCCACTGGTGCAGGTCCCGTCCATATCCTATTGTCTCTGTTTATTCTTTTTTTCTTTTGACCTACCCAGGTATGTGGGGAGTTTCTTGCCTTTTGGGGGGTCTGAGGTCTTCTGTCAGCGTTCAGTAGGTGTTCTGTTGGAGTTGTTCCACGTGTAGATGAATTTCTGATGTATCTGTGGGGAGGAAGGTGATCTCCGCGTCTTACTCTTCCGCCATCTTCCTCCCTCCCTCCTCCATGTTTTTTTTAATAGTCTTTCTCAGAGACACCAATAACATGAATGTCTAGCCGTCAATCAATTTCTTTTCATCCCTTTCTACTTCTTTTTTGATCTCATTTTCATTCTCTTGGTTTTTGTGATTTTCTTCCATGTCTTAAGTGTGTATTTAATTCTAGTCTTTCTTGTGCACCTTCCAATTTAGTCTTTATTTATTATGAGATTTTGCCTTTTTCTACCATTTATGTCATTAGTTCAAGCAACACTACTTTTAATTCTTCTTATTTTTTTCCATTTCCTCTTTTAGTTTTTTGTGTTTCTGTATCAAGGTGTTTTTAATACTTCAAAAAATGCTCATTTGAGGATATTTAATTCAAATTGGGGTGCTGTATTTCAATTTTTGTTTATATGACGGTTATTCTGGGAGGAAGTCTTTTCATCAGCAGATCTTTTATTTGCATGTCTAGCATTTTACAGTAATTTCCTGTGTATGTGGTCTGCTTTCTTTTATTTTATTTCATGAGTATGGTACCTATTTCAGGAATATCTTTGATGTTCAGCTTCTTTACATTTATTGTTTTGCTTTCTATTTCTGAGAGTGATTTTAACTGTGCTTCCTATGACTTCAGTTCCTTTCTGCTATTTTTCATAGTCTTTTCAGCCACCCTTCTTCTGCCCATCCCACACACAGTCTTGTGATGGTGGCCACATGTAGGGGTTGTAGGAATGTGTTCCTTTTTTTCTTCTACTTACAAGATTGCTTCTCTGCCTCCTAGTAATGCTGAAGATGTTTATCCTTTGTGGTTTTATTTGTTCTCCTTATTGATATTTTGGTTGTTTTGACAGAGTGAAAGGGAGTTCCAGAATCTGGCTGCTGTTGTTTTGCAAAACTCCATTGGTCAATCCTCAGTCCTCATTTTATCTGATTTATCAATAGTATTTGGCAGCAACAATTACTACCTCCTTCCAGATATACTTTCTTCATTTGATTTTTAGGACATTACACTCTTGGTTTTCCTTATGACTTTGCCACCATTTCTTTAATTTCCTTTGCTGGTTATTCCTCTTCTTCCAGACCACCCCCCCTTAGTTTATACCTACCACCTAGACTACCCTCTGAAGTTCCAGCATCATATATACAGTTTTTACTCAGCATTTGCACTTGCATTTCTAATAGACATCTCAAACTCAACACACACACACCCCTTAAGATTTCACTATCCCAGTTGATGGCAATTGCATTATTTTTATTGCTAAGGCCCCAAACCATGGCTTCTTTTTTGACTCTTCTCTTTCTCTTAAATCGCATAACCTATTCACTAAGAAATCCTAATGGTTCCAATTAGAAAACATTTCCAATTGGAGCACTTTCCACCACCTCTACTATAGCCATCCTAGTGAGATTGTACCATCATTTCTCATCTGGACCACTTACATAGACTCTTAAATGCTTCTTCCCTTCCCTACTTACAGAAGGTAGAGTAATATCTTTAAACTTCAAGTATATATTATTATTCCCATGCTAAAAACTTTCTGATTCTCTTTTTCCATCAGAGTATAAGCTAAATTCATTATAATAGCCTACAAAGTTTTACAGGATCTGTCACACATCACCTCTCTGACATCATCTCCTACCATTTGATTATTCCATTTCAGTTGCACTGGTAGCCCTGCTCTTTTACAAACAAGCAAGACATTCTGGATTAGGATTTTGTGATAGTCATTCTCCCTGCTTAGAACAGTGCACGCAGCTATCCACATAACTAACTCTCTTGTTTCTCTCAAGTATATGCTCAAATATTACCTTCTCAACGAAGCACAACCTGACCTTCCTATGAATATTATAATTTATCCTACCCACCCTGTGGCACTGTAGATCCACTCACTTTTGTTTACATTTTAATTTTTTATAGCATTTATTATCATCAAACATAAAATCTTAGCTCCATAGAGACTCACCTCTTTTGTTGCTCATGCATTCTAAGTGCTTTTAAGAGTGTCTGGCGCATAGTAGGTAATAAATTATTGTTAAATAAATGCTGACCATTTGAAATAAATTCTGAAATTTTCTAAATCTTAAAATTTAGACACATGCCTCATTTACATCTCAATTCATTGTCAAGTAATTATAAATGTCTATAATCCCATGTCAGATTTAAAATTCATGTTTTCTAATCCTTTCTACTGAAAGTTTCATACTTAATAAATTGACTTTAGAATTGAAGAATATAGACCAATTAAAGCAGCTGCTTGATCACTTGAGAATATTTTCAAAATATTTTTTAAAAAATTAATATTATATCAAATGTTGAATTTTGCCTTTTAAGTTTATGGGATGTGCAATATTCAAACTCTTGTATTTTAATATATGTATTGTATTTTAATATATGTCTTGTATATCCCTATTATATGAAGAACTTGACCATTGAAACTGTATGTGGCTTTTTAGTTTTTCTATTTTCACTTATAATATTTATCAGAGTATTATTGCTATATCAGTCTTTTTCTTTTCCTCCAAATTCATTAAATAAAGCATCGAAGAGCCACAGTGTTAGGGCATTTCATTCACCATTCAATGTTGCAGATTAAAATAGAATCAGAATCATTTGCTCACAAACAGAAAAGGACCTAGAAAATCTATAGTACAAGCTCCTCATTTAACAAAACATTAACTAAGGTAGAAAAATGATGTCATTTACCAATGTTAATATAGTTAGTTAAGAAGAAAGTAAGGACAAGAATTCAGGCCCCCCAATTGCCAGATCAAAGTCCTTTCTCCTATCCAATGTCGCATTATCATTTACAAACACCTCCAATATTTTTGGTGGAATACAAGATCATATAGCATACTTTTCTTTTTCTATTACTTTCCATTTCCTCATCCATGTTTTATAAGATTTATAGATATTTGCACCTAAACAAAAATGTTAGGATGTTAGGCCTTTCCGTTTCTTAATCTGAAATCTAGAAAACTATTTATAAATGATTATAGAAAAGTGTGCCCATATCATCTAAGACATTTTCTTCTCCAACTAATATGAAAAATCCAACAAATATTCACTAAACTATAAGGGCATTTATGTTTCACAAACCAAAAAGGTCTTAGAAAGTTTCCAGAATTGGTTAATGATATAGCTCAATAACTTCATCAAATTTTCTCCATGTTTCAATTTGTTGTCTTTATTGTGTGGCCTTGTGCTCTTAGGCTGTCACTGTGCCTAATCCAGTGATTGTTGACACTTTTCAAGGCATCGTATGTGGATGTCAATATCTACAGAAAGTGAAAGAAGAACGTTCATATCTTATACTCCACTTTTATGAGGGAAAAACAAAACAAAACAAAAACCTTCTTTTAAGCCTTCCAGCTGACATCCTCTCATGTCTCATGGCATGTCTTGTGTCATACTCAGGTCTAAACTAATCACCTGAAAAAAGGGTTGAGGCATCCATGAAGGAGAAAAAATTAGGTCCAACACCCTAAGAAAACACGGGCTTTCTTTAGCAAGAACAAAGATATTGGGTTGGCCAAAATTTTCCTTCAGGTTTGTCACAAGATGTTACAGAAAAACCCGAACGAACCTTTTGACCAACCCAAGAGAATTCCACAGTTAAATGTAAACAATAGTGCCAGCCACTCTAACAGTCTATAAAATAGAAAAGTGAGCATTATGTTGTTTTCATCTGTAATCTGGAGAGATACACCTTTTCTCCTACCAATTTTAGTGAGAGTAGGACCAGCCAACTTCAATCATAATTGAAATCCTTTCACTGAGTTTTCATAATTTTTGACTACTGTGAATATGTTTTGCAGTACAACGCAAGTCCCTCTTTCGAAGTAGCCTTAAAGATCAACAACCCATCATATAATCCCACAATTCTTTCCTTCTTCTATTATCTGGAAAAGATTATACAGAATTGGTACTATTTATTCTTTAAGTATAAAGTATAAAACCCCAGTACCTGGAGGTTGCTTTTTCAGAAGGTTTCTAACTATAAATTTAATTTTTAAATAGGTATCAGACTCTTCTTATTTTCTATTTCATCTTGACTGAATGTTGGCAGTTTCTGGTTTTCAAGGAATTGGTTCCTTTAATCTTAGTTGTTAAATTTTTGCTCATGTAGTTGTTTGCACTACTATTTATTAACCTTTTAATTTCTCTGGATCTGTAGTGATATGCTATTTTTCATTCATTATACTGGTAATTTGTATCTTCTCTCTTTTTCTTTGTCAGTTTTGTCAGAAGTTTATCTTGTATTGATCTTTTCAAAGACTGAGACTTGTTTAATAAACTTTCTCTTGCTTTTCTCTTTTCAATTTCATTGATTTATGTTCTTGTCTTTATTATTACCATCCTTCTGCTTGCTTTCAGTTCTCTTTACTCTTCTTTTGCCATTTTTAAGGTAGAAAATAAGATTTTTGATTTCAGACTTTTTAAAATTTTCTAATATAAGCATTTAATTCTATAAATTCCCCTTCTATCACTACTTTACCTACATCTTGCTAGTTTTGATTTGTTGAATTTTCATTTTCATTCAGTTTAAAATACTTTCTAACTTCCCTTATGTCTTTCTTTTTAACCTATGTAGTATTCGGTGTGTGTTAATTTCCAAATGTTTGGACCTTTTCTGGTTATTTTTTGTTATTGATTCCTAGTTTAATTCCATAATGCTCACAAAGCATACTTTGTAGGATTTCAATTTTTTTCAATTTGTTAAAGTTTTTACTTTTTGTACCCAAGACATGGTCTATCTTGGTGAATATTTCTTGAGTACTCGAATAGAATGTGTACTGTGTTCTTGATTAGTGCAGCATTCTTTAAATGTCAATTAGCTCTTCCCTGTTAATGGTTTTGCTCATTTCTATACATTGCTGATTTTTTGCCTACCCAATGTATCTTTTACTAAAAGAGGGATGTTGAAGTCTCCAACTGTAATTATGAGCTTGTCAACTTCTTCTTGCAGTTTTGTCATTTTTTGCTTCAGGTACTTTAATGATTTTTCTTAGGTATATACACATTTAACATTGTTATGACTTCTTAATTAGTTGATCATTTTATTACCATGTCTGCAATTGTCCCTGATAATTTCTTTGCTATGAAATCAACTTCGCCTGATATTAATATAGTCACCCATGTTTATTTGTTTGTTTGTTTTTAAATTAGTGTATGTTATATCTTTTTCATCTTTTTACTTTACCCTACTATATCATTATATGTGAACTGAGTTTCTTATACAGATCATATATATAGTATGTATAATTTTTTAAACCATGCTGACAATACCTGGCTTTTAATTGATGTGTTTGGGGCATTTGCATTTATGATGATCAATATGTTTTTATTTAGTTGTACCATCAGATTATTTGCTTTCTGTTCATTTCCCCTGCTTTTTGTTCTTTTGTTTTCCCTTTCTTGCTTTATTATAAGTATTTCAAAATCATAATATCCATTTTAACCTGTATGTTGTTTTTTAAATTAAAATATGTATATAGGTTTTTTGGTTGTTGTTGCTCTAGGGATTATAGTATACATACTTAACTTTTTCAGTCTTTTTTTTTTTTTTTTTTTTTTGTGGTATGCAGGCCTCTCACTGTTGTGGCCTCTCCCGTTGCGGAGCACAGGTCCGGACGTGCAGGCTCAGTGGCCATGGCTCACGGGCCCAGCTGGTCCGCGGCATGTGGGATCCTCCCAGACCGGGGCACGAACCCGTGTCCCCTGCATCGGCAGGTGGACTCTCAACCACTGATCCACCAGGGAAGCCCTTTCAGTCTATTTAAAATCAGTATTTTAGCACTCCAAATGGAATGTAGAAATCTCACTACCATATAGGTCCTTTTACTCCCACTACTTTATTGTATAGTAACCTTATATATTATATCTATATGCATTGATAATAGCATCAAACAATGTTACAATTTTGCTTTCAATTGTGAAACACAGTTTAAAGAAATCAAGAGGAACAGATTAGTCTATTATATTTACTCAGATATTATCTCTGTTGCTCTCCTTCATTAAATTTGTTCAGCATTTCCTTCCAGTATTATTTCTCTCTGTCTGAAAAAATTCTTTTAGCAATGCTTTTAGAACAGGTCTGCTGGCTAGGAATGCTCTTAATTTTTCTTCATTTAAGAATGTCTTTATTTCACTTTCATTTCTTAAGTATGTTGTCAATAGGTATAGCATTTAGGGATGAAAGACTTTTTTTCCATCACATTAAAAATGCTGTGCCACTTTCTTTGGGCCTTCAGGTTTCTGATGAGATCTACAGTTTTTGTTTAAATTCTTGTTTCCTATTGGGACAGTCACAAGTTTGGGGGTTTTTTTTTCCATTTTTTGTTGTTGTTTGCTTTAATTTTTAGCAGTTTTATTTTGATATAGCTGGGTGTGAACTTATTTTAGGTTTATCCTATTTGGCATTTGCTGAGCTTCATGAATCTATAGGGGGGTTGCTGTTGTTGTCATTATTATTATTATTATTAGCTAAATATATGTTCTGTGCTGCATTCCTCTCCTTCTCAGACTCCATTTGCACAAATATTCGACCTTTTAATACAATCCTATAAATTACTAACACTCTTTTCATTTTTTCCAGTATTTTTCTCTCTATTCTTGACATTGCATAGCTTCTGTCAATCTATCTTCAAGTTCACTGACTTCTCTGTAATCTCTATTCTGCTATCAAGCCCATTCAGCCCATTTTTGTTATTTAATTTTTCAGTCCTAAACTATCCATCTAGTTCTTATTTATATCTTTTATGTCCTTACTGAGAAGTTTTATTTTTTGTTGAATTCAACAGTGGTCCCAATTACTTGCTGAGCATTTTTATAATAGCTGGTTTAATCTTTGTGACATATGTGTTATCTCAGCTTTGGCATCAGTTGATTTTTTAAAATGCAAATTTATTTATTTATTTGTTTGTTTATTTGTTTGCCATACCATGCGGCTTGTGGAATCTTAGTTCCCTGACCAGGGATTGAACCCGGGCCATCAGCAGTGAGAGCGCAGAGTCCTAACCACTGGACCACCAGGAGATTCCCTAAAATGCAAATTTAGATTGGTCTGGTTCTTTATATGCTGAGTAATGTTGAACTATATCCTGAACATTATGAGTATTATGTCATAAGACTCTGGGTTTTGTTTAAATCTTATGCAGAATGCTTATATTTTTGGTAAGTCAGTCTAGTTAGGTTCAGGTCATAACTTCCATACTGCTTTCTGTCAGCTATAAGCCCAATATCAGTTCATTTTTCAAATTGCAGTGACATTCAGATTTATCCTGTGTGTGCATCATCCAGTGATCAGTTGGGGTATGAGAGTTGAGCTATTTGTTAGTATGGCTCTCACAGCCTTTTCTTTGCTGAATAATGCAAATCCTTGCATGTGCTTCTTGGGTGTAAACTCAGGATTCCATACACAACTTTATGGGATTGCTTTTCCAAGCTTCTCCCTCTCTGTAATCTCTCCATTACTTTCTAGTTTCCTGAGTCTCCTCTTTTCTATCCTCTATTTAGAAATCTGGGGCTAGTTATTCCACTTTGCCATATACTTCTGAAACTATGCCCACATCTATGGCCAACTAATGGGAAGCCAGAGAGAAATAATACAACAAGGATTGGTCCCACTCTCCTGTAGTCACAGATCTATCAATTGGAGAGGAAGATTGCCTACCTTCAGATGTTTGACTCTTGCAAGCTCCTATTACTGCTGGATGCTGCTGCCACTGTGAGATTGCTTAGATTCTGGGGCAAAGAAGAACAGAGAAAAGAAATGAGACAATAGGGGAACTTTTACATTTCCTATGAGAAGTAGATGTTCATTTTCTCACTCCTTTAACCAGAACTAGAGGGCTTTTCTTGGAGCTTTCTCTTTCTGTTCCCCAGTACATGGTTCTGGTGAATTAGGTCTAGGCAAGGAGTTATAGGAGGGAACCAGTCTAACCTCACCACTAGTTCAGGGTTTTTTGAATTCTGGCCTCCTACTCCAAATTTGCCTGTTACTTTTTGCTTTTCAGAGACCCCAAATATCTGATCCATTCATTTTGTCCAAGTTTTATATCTGTACTCAGTGGCAGAAACAGGATGGAGCATACTCAGTCCAATTTATTCAAAATGAAAACCAGAGGATTTTTATGGGAATTAATTTTATTCTTATTCCAGCCAGAGAGCCATCTTTCTTCTCCTATAAGGTCACTATTTCCATTCTAATCTTATAGGCATTGCTATTGTGATTTTATACTCAAAGGATACTGTATTTCTTTAATTTGGATGATCTGTTGATTTCTACATGTAACAACTACCATATTAGGCAAAACTTACATTTTTCTAATCATCACTTACTACACTGTTACAATTGTTAATTTACCTATTCCAATAGTTTGCAAACCTCTTAAGGTCACACACTGTATATTTTGTGGCTATATTTCCAAAGTTAAAATAAAATGACTTGCATATTTAGTTTAGAAAATATGCATTGGATACGTGGATGGATGCGTGGGTGGGGTGATAGTATAGAGTACAATGTTTTTGCCTTTTCCCACTCAAGAATAGTTGTATCATGTAAATAGAGGTATTTTTATCTCCTTCCTCAGTCCCACAAGGATCTTAAGTATGGTATTATCTGAGGGAAAGAATGTACTCTAAAGGTACCCTAGTTTCCTTAAAGGGAATTTTTAAGTAATAAACACTAGACAAGTTAGTTGTTTGTTTCCCTAGGTCTTTTACTACCTGAAAAATTTCTCTGCCGTCCTCAAAATGAAACACTGTTGTGGTAGAGTCCCATATCTGTTCAGGTAACTCATAGGTGGAATAAGGACTTAGAAAGGACTGAAAATTCATTTGGCACTAGGAAACAATTCAGGTCATTAGAGCAGATTGGGCTTGTAGAGGAATTTCCACTAATCCCTTACTTCTTCTAGACAGCATTGGAGCATGCCACATTTTTCACTGAAATTTTGAGGTTTGGGGAAAGGATAAAATGTAATATAATAGGCATTTATCTTTAAATCTCTCCTATTCTTAGCATATCTCTGAGGAACAGCAACCATTCTACAGTTTGGCCTGAGAAATGGTTGGGAGTACAGGAATTTAGAGAATAATTTATTGCATTGAAACACCCAATTATAAGTCAACCAAGAGGTCTCTTAGAAATGATAGAATTATTGGGTCACACAAAATATGATTTGTGCCCAGAAGAAGTTTTAGAATCAGGGAGTACAGCTTCCTGTTTACTAAGTAAATACCTCTGGAAGAGTTAATTGAGGAATGAAAGTTCAATTCTCCTATTTGGAAAATAGTAATAGTACTGTCAGCCTTTGTGAGGCTGATGTGAGGATTAAATGGCAAAATGGTTTTAAGTTGCTGTATTAGTTTTCTATGGCAGCTACGAGAAATTACCACAAATTTAGTGGCCTAAAACAACACATAGTATCTTACATTTCCATAGAACGTAAGTCTGATATGGATCTTACTGGGTAAAATCAAGGTATTGGTAGGATGCTCTCCTTTCTGGAGGCCCTAGGGCAGAATTTATTTCTTTGCCTTTTCCAGCTTCTAGAGACCACCTAGTTTTCTTGGCCTATAGCCTTTTCCTCCATCTTAAATTCCAGCACTATAAGATTAAGTCCTTCTCATGCTGACATCTCTCTAGTTCAGATTTTTAATTCTTTCTTCCACTTTTAAGGACTCCTGTGATTACATTGTAACCACCCAGATAATCCCAGGTAATTTAGCCACTTTAAGGTGATTTGATTAGTACCCTTAATTCCATCTGCAACCAAAATTCTCCTGTGCCACGTAAACTAACTTATTGACATGTTCTGGGGGTTAGGATATGTATGTCTTTGGGGGGCTATTGTCTTGCCTGCCACAAGTGCTAATTATTATTGACAGATTTTTCAGTTTCTGTTTTTAATCTTCTGTGAAGATAACAATATTATCAGTTTTATATTATATTTGTGATGGTTAAGTGAGCTAGTAGAAACAAAGCATGAAGCACAGCTTTTAGTAAATAGTAGCTTTTAGTTAGTACTTGGAGTCTAGTTTTTTTTTTAACCAGTAAAATAAAAAAATAATGTATTAGTACATTTCACATTAGTATGAAAATTAGCGACATAGTATGTAGAGTTCCTAACGATTATTGGTTGTATAAAATCATCAAGTTATTTAACATCTCTAAATTTTACATTACTCATCTCTAAATTGGGGTCAAAAATTATATATACCTCAGAGGATTCTTGAAAAAGTTAAATTAGAAAATATACATTAAGCATTTAGCACAGTACCTGATACCTGGTAAGGTAGCAGTAGCAAGTTAGTCATTATTATATTTTGTAATAATATAAATTATTACTATCTCTACATGTTCCATGATCCATAACTCTTTCTAAAATAAGTCCATCTTGAAAGATTTCTCAATTTTCTTGGAATAATCAATGCTCTGTGAGAAAACTGGGAAAGTGTTCATCATGGACAGATGGATTCAAGCTCTTTAAGCCAAAGCAGATCACTCCCTGCCTGCAGAATCCCTCCCTTTTCCAGAGATTTATTGAGGTTTAGTGAAAAGCAAAGATAAATGGGCATTCTTGGGTTGACCATAAGCCAAGAGTAGAGGACATATCCTTGCCAAATCTACATGTACTAGACGCACAGCCGGATTGTGCAAGCCGTAGGAGTTGTAACAATCTGCATAAGGTCTTGAGAAGCAACTGGGTACTTGGAGACTCCTGAGGCCATTCTTATTTATTAGACTCCATCTCTGGCCTGAGGTTATTACTTGAGGTACTCTCATTTGGGGCATTTTCCTTAGCAGTGAGCATAGCTTTATCCATATGTCCATTAATTACCTATTATAATATAACTTACGTCTAAGCTTTTTAGGATGGGATAGGATCTGACCCTTCTCTCCTTCTTTAGCTTTTGATGTTGGCTGACATTTTGTGTTTAAGAGCCATAATATATCTTTTTGTTTTGTTAGATACATGTTACTTTCTTAGGCCTCTTTGTTTTTACACCTTCTGTTCCATCTACAAAGCATGGCCTTAGCCTTCTTATTTACCTAGAGAACTTACTTTTACCATTAAAAACCTGTCCCAGGGATTACCTCCCTCTCTGAATCTCGAACCAAAATTGTCAATCTGTTCATTTTCAAAGTGACTTCCGGGTCCTGTATTATCCTTTCATTTCACTTGTAACATTTTATTACAATTTTTTGCTTTATTATCCATCTTACCAAATACCCAATGATCTACTTGAAGCAGAAAAAGTGTCTTTTTTATCTCTATGTCCCATATAGCAGCGAAGTGCCCAGAAGATTGGTGAAAGTTAAGCAAATTTTTGGAAGAGGAAACAATGGACTTAGGAATATATGAGTTCCAAGAATCGGACACTTACTGAAACTAGCTTAAGCAATTTTTTTTTAATTATGAAAAAGATATACGAGTATTTTATGAAATTGAGGATTAGAAAGTGAAGCCAGGGCTTCCCTGGTGGCATAGTGGTTGAGAGTCCACCTGCCGATGCAGGGGACATGGGTTCATGCCCCGGTCCGGGAAGATCCCACATGCCGCGGAGCGGCTGGGCCCGTGAGCCATGGCCGCTGAGCCTGTGCGTCCGGAGCCTGTGCTCCACAACGGGAGAGGCCACAACACTGAGAGGCCCACGTACCGCAAAAAAAAAAAAAAAAAAAAAAAAAATGAAAGTGAAGCCATACCTCAGTTGAGCTGTTGTCAGTACCATGGCTGTTTCAGTCTCTCACCACTGGAAATTTTTTTATCTCTTTTCTTTGTCACTTTGGACACATCTTTCTCTCTCTCTCTTCAGAGGAGTTTCTCTGCATCTCAAGTAAAAGAGGGAAAAGGATATATACTTCAAGATGACACTTTTGATTAAATACCTTCTCCACTCAGTCATGTTACAGAGAATAACTAGGCTTCTTAAATCCTCACAAAAGTTTTGCCAGAGAGAGAATTTGATTGGCATTCTTAGGTCAAATGACATTCATAAATGAATTAGCAATGGTCAGGAATTTGGAGCCTTGTGGTAGAATTACTTCTGAGGTGATGTTATGGGGCTGATAATCATCCTAGACAAGGTGAGGAGGGTGTGTTGGATGGGGCAACAATTGTCTATCACATCTAGATAGGAGAAGTAATTGAATTCTTAACATCTTAATGTAAATAATTTTACTTGAGAGAAAAGCCTAGGTTATGTGAGTAGACTGATCACCTTGGGGAAAGAGATTCCCCAAGACTTAAAGTCATTGGGAAAAACCACACTTACCTCTCATTTCTACCAAGCTGAGTCTACTTTTGCCTACCAACCAGAAGCTTCAGGGACTTTGTTGATGTCTTTTACATGCAGAACCACTCTTAAGGGTTGCTGTGTATTTATTAAACACCACCAGCACTCATTATGGATGTGTTAAAAATTCAGATCCTTAGAGAACACAGTAGATCGAAGTATTGACTACTGTTTCACTTCACCCATCTGTCCAAACATCAATAACAACAGTGTATGGGGGTCTGGAAGCACTGGGCTAATGTACCTTACTGCAATCATAATTCCAGAGTTCGCCTTAATTAAGATTCATTTTTGCCCCTGTGCTGTACATCTCTTAACTCACAGAAAAGTCACAAGGGCACAGTTTAAGCATTAAGAATGTGAGGATAGAGGAGGAGAGAGTGGAATCAGGTCTTGTGCTTATGGAGTCTAAAAACTGCATGGCAGGTATGCTTAAAATAAATCTTCAAGCAGATTTCTAAGGCATTGGAGGAGTCACATAGTGGCACTGGAGAAATGAATTGCTCTTCTGACTCACTTTCCTCCATATGCGCTGCCTGGGTGCATTATTGTTTATGGGAGGAAGGAAAAGTACTTACTTTAGATTAAGCAAGAGAAGGCCACAGCAGGACAGAGTTGTATGCTTTTTTCTTAGGCATTTTCAGAAACATCACAATCATCAACAAAATTCTGTTGAGTGCCCACAATACTGCAGGCTCCTTCAAAATACTTGTACTCAACAAAGGGGAAGTGTAGCCTCTGCCCTCAAGCAAATTACAATCTAGAGTAGAAAGTGGACATGGCATTAAGGAAAAGGGAAAGTAAAATCATGTAATACACGAATAAAAACACTACACAAAGGGATTTTGAGTAGTTGTGACTGCACCTTCATCCATCTGCTGAAAGAGAGAGGCTTTTTGGGGAAATGACTGTAAGAAAGTTGGGGTTTTTTTGTTTCTGTTTTTGTTTTTTTAATTTTAAAGAAGAGCCTAAAAATTAGACCAGTGGATAGGGAAAAAGAAGAAGGGTATTCTGAGTATTGTAAATATTTTATGCTAGAATTTTTAGCTTTCTATTTATTAAAGCATATCACGAGAATAAAAGGTCATGGAACTCTATGGGGTATGTGTGTGTGTGTGTCTGTGTGTGTGTGTCTGTGTACTTTATATAGAATAGTTGCTTGTTTGATTCTAAGAAAGATAGATTCCAATTGTTTTCTTCTTGCAGTGATGTCACCATGTCACACAAACAAAATACAACAAATTTCAAATGGTTATTTTTATAAATATTTAAATAAACACTGTAATAATTGCACTTTGCTTGATCTTCTTCCATCTTTTCCTTCAAACCAGCTCTGGAAAACATATTGTACATCTGTGTGACTTAAACTTTGGATAGGTATGTGCAACATCTGGAGAATGCTGATAGAGATCATTTGGGGGTTGAGATTAGAAAATCCTCACGCTGATTACAATAGAAAAGGAAGTTATTGAAGGACTTCGTGTCACAGACTCCAGTTGCTAATGAATCCAGGCAAATACTTAGTCAGGGTCTCTCCAAGGTCATCCAATCTGTTTCTCTCCTCTCCAAATAGCTTCTCTGTTCTCCTCTGTACAGACAGCAGTTCCCACGGGAAGAAAGAAGAAAAGTGAATGAGAAGACCAAGAGAAAGGCAAATGTGATGTGTATCAAAATAAGCATGGATTTTGTGTGTGTGTACATTTATAAAAACTAATATGGATACATCCATTGACTGTAGCACATTTTAAAATAAGATATATTTTCTGTGAAAAAAAGCCATATGTGGACCCCTGCTAGGTTGAAAGCACTGAGATTGGGAAGGGAAGGATTATATTAATATCACTTCCTTGGTGAGCAGTAGGTGAAAGCTTATATCTCACACACATTACATGTTTCTTTGGGTTGAGTGTAGGGTCCGTGCTCAAAAACCCAAGCTAGTAATACTCCTTTATCTGGTAGATATACCGTCTGGAACACAATGTCCCTATGATTGCTTTTTTGGCACCGACCAGAGAAAGTGAAAGCTTGAGGGTCAGACATTTAGCCTGTAAGTAAAAATCACTTTCTCTCTAAATTCATTGAATGGAAATAGTCATATGAACTCTTCTCCCTCCCTATATCCAGTTTTGCAATGACATGTAAAATCACCTTCTATATGATCTTAAGCTAAAAGGGCTTATTTCAGGATAATATAGAGTAATTCATAATGAAAATTTAAGTTATATAGTCTAGACCACGTTATCTCAGTGTGTGATACCTGAACCAGTAGCATCAGCATCATCTGGCTATTTGTTAGAAACTCAAAATCCTAGACCGGCCCCATCCTGGGGGTGGGGCTTAGCAATCTGTTTTAACAAGCTCTCCAGTGTTTCAAATGCTTGCTAGTATTTGAGAAATCTTGTTCTAGTCTGTGGGTGCTATAGAGGTATAGAAAGCTATACAACACAAATAGAATTGTAACCTTAAATTACTCCTTTCTAGTGTATTTGTGATAGTTTGTTAGCTCGATCTAATAACAATAGAAATAGCTCTAGATACTAGAGCTCATTGTCTGACATGGTACAATTCTCAAAATAATGATATGACATAGATCCTCTTGTTATTTCCACTTTATGTAATAACCTACCTAAGGGTCAAGAGGATAGATCGGTGAATTTATGCGTAAATAAGCTAGTATATAAATATAAGAAGCACAGTTTTAGAGTAGGGGCCTTAATTGACTCTACCAGGTCAATTTATTTTCCTCACTAGGACTTAACCCAGCCTAAATTTCCATTTTTATTCTTGCATTGTCTTTACATGCAGGGGTTGAGCACCTTCCTCTGCAAAGGTAAAAGTCGGTTTTATTCTCCAAGCTTTGTTCCATTTTGCTGTTCTTATTCCCTACAGTTTGCATATTGTATGGACTTCATTAATATATCTTTCTGCTGATACTGCTGTAAGTCTTCCTTCCTGCTGTTGCCAGGGCCAACCTCTCTGCTGCACTTTGTCAAAATTGTGTGCCCCAATTCTTTAAACCTTGGATCACTGAGAGCATATATTGAGAGGTTCTGATGGTGCATCTCCTAGAAAGCCTATACTTAGGGATATCCAAGGATGCTTCTAGGAAGGCAGAACCTACTTCAGTCTTTAGCAATTAAAATGGATTATCTCTGCTCCAGAAGCTGCCTGCATGCCTTGGCTCATCATTCTCTTCTATTTTCAAAGCCAGCAATGGGTGATTTCTCAAATCTCATCACTTGGACACTAATTTTTCTGTGTCTCTCTTCCCTTATGACTACATTGGATGTAACAAATAATCCGGGATAATCTCCTAATTTTAAAACCAGCTAATTAGCCACTTTAATTTCATCTGCAACCTTAATCTCCCTGGCCACATAATGTAACATAATCATGGATTCTGGAAATTAGGATGTGGCCATCTTCAGGAAGCCGTTATTCTGCCTACCATCCTGACCAACTCAGAACTTTAAATTTTATCCTTTTACTGACCACAATGTTTGGTTTACAAAAGCAGAAACTATGTGAGTATAGAATTACAAATCAAATGAACTTGCTTATTGATCTCAGTCAGCCTACTTACATAATAAACGTGGCTCCATGTTTCCAGACATCCCCAATATCCTTTGGTCTTTTCTTTACCAGTCTGTGTAACTCTCTTGGCTCCAAAACTGACATCCTATGAGATTTCCTTGACAACTTACTCCCATTCCACTCCATTCATTCCAGCTTTCTCTATCATCAGTATCCTCCGCTTAGTGTCCAGGACATATTTGTGGATTTCTTTTTGACAATATCAACTGTTAATAGATGTCTTAATTTTGTCTGTGATGTGGGCATTTTGCTAGTTTGCCATGTGATTGACCTTCTTCCTTCACCAACACCATCAACTTCCCAAGGATCAAGTATTGTCTACGCCCCTTCAGCTTTTTTTAGTTTCTAATGCAAAGGGGTTTTTTTTTTCATATTTGCCTAATAGTTTTCTCAAACTCATGTCAATTACAAAGATTTGCTTAAAAAAGTTCTTCAGAGTACTTTATAATTAGTTGAATAATACATAATTCTTGGTCAATTACCTCTGTTCTCATTATTTTTTCAATCCTTTCTAAGTGAAGCCTTTTAATGGAAGCCATTCTTGGTCAAAAAATTCAATTTCTCAGTACGGCACAGACAAATTGCCAGGATTTATCAAGCTCTTGCTAGACTGTACCTAACACTGTGCTGAGGACTTTACATATCTTTTTCATCATCACCTGAAATTTCTGAATTAAATAGTATTTCTACTCTTTGTAATTTTTAATCAGATAAGTTGAGTTACAGAGAGTTTAAGTAACTTACTTACGATCACACGGCAAGTAAGGGGCAGACTGGCTTGACCTCAGCTCTCAGTCACAAACCCCAGAATTTTTAGTATGAAGCTATAGGTGCTGGCCCTCTGGGTAGCTCACTTCAGTTGCTCAACCAGCTGCCTCAGGAACCATGTCAAATCAAACCTATTAGACTACAAACTGCCTTTCCAATTCAATTCAAGGAGTATTTATTGAATATATGCTACATGCCAGGTGTCATTTACCTGTGATTCTGCAATGTTTGTGCAAACTCAGCCTTAGAGCATTATACACTTTCTTCAGAAGGCTGTGTCTCAAATATAGAAATTGTTAATGCCAAGGACATTCTTAAAATTGCTATCGATGCAAAAGCATTCTGAATATGCTATGTAGATGTTGATAAAAAGAAAATAATAAACTTGATTTGCATAAACAAAAATCAGCAGCAGTTGTTTCGTCAGTTCTTCTCAGAAAGCAGTTGTACTTAATGTGGAGCAAAATGTCCCAGAGACGTTTGCACAGAGAGGAAATTAACGCAGTAGAAACTGCTTGGCTCCTGGGTAATGAAAACCCAAGATGTACATATAGGGTAGAGGGGAGAAGGGGAAGGGACTGATGTTGACAATTATCTTGAAATATTGTTCATTTTTTGTCTGTTCCTCCCATGTACGTGTACACGTAGCACTTGTATTCTGGAGATCTTACTTCTCAGAGACAGTGTTGGTCTGCCTTTAGGATATCATAGCATATTACTTGTATCCTTTGGTTTCTGGTCATGCCTCTTTAGAAAGACAGCAAAAGGCAGGTGGTACATACAAACTAGCGAGGGCTCCTCTGAAGCACTGAGCATAGTACTCCTGTTACAAACCTGGGAGGGCAGGTAGGCTAATTATGACCCAGGACTTACCTTTCTATTTAGGCTCTAAGGGATGTTGGAGGGCCAGTTGGATTCCAAAGACTGAGTCATTTGTTTGTGTGCACTTTTCGGAAAATTCTAAGAATTAGTTTTCACTTCTGAGTTCGATTAATTCCATCCTCTGACTTGTCTCTCTTCATACCTAACAGCATTCTCCAGAAGCTATAAAAATCTCTAGAGGTCCTTGAAGTAATGAGAAAGCTGATGGGTTTTTTTCCCTCCCTAATAATTATGCTTTGGTTTCTCCATAACAGTCTTTAGTTTACTGCCAGTTGTCAGCACAGCTTTTTGCAGCTTTCACCTCTCGGTGATGAAAGCTCTCCGACCTCTTGCCTGCAGGTTCGTCCTCTGCGGGCCACCTTGCTTTTGCAATTCCCCTCTGTGTGAATTTGTCCACTAGGTGGAGCTGTAACAATTTAGCTCACAGATCACAGTGTGTGACAGATTAAATTCACTGACCACTGCTTAGTACTCTGGGGAAGCATATTGCTGTGGCCCAGAATCGCAAATCAAGTGCAGAGTCAGAAAACAGAACAACAAATCCCATAACAGGAACACAATTGGAGACAACAAATTCCATGGGACAAATGCACGTTGATTCCACAAGCGAGCCCTGTGTTAGGCCTCCTGCATTGCTGGCCTAATTCCTATTTGGTTGGTGGTAGTGAAAAAACAAACAAACAAACAAAAACCCTCTGCACGCAGAGTCAGGAAGCCTGGGTTCTGGACCTAACTCAGCCACTCACCAGCTGCAGGCTTCATCTTTCTGAGGCTCTGTGCTCTATCTGTAAAATGAAGGGATTAGAGCAGATGTCTTTGAGAGTCTCTTCCAAGTGTAACTCTGGATTTCACTCTAAAATTATAATCAAATTGTAACTTTTTTTTATAAAAACAGGGGAAGGTGTGAATTTAAATGTCTGCTCTTCAAGTCTTCCTTCTGAGCTAAAATCCATCTCTATCAATATCTATATCTATACGTAGTTGTGAAATAAATATTTGACTGATTTTTCTCACTTTAATTGTAAAAATAGGACAAAGAAGGGGATTTCCAAATCTCAATGTGAGATGTTGATTGTGTAAATTTAAAGGCAAAAGTTTGGCCTTCTTGGAAGGAATTTATTCACCATCCCTCCAAATAAGCTTGCCCAGCACATGTAGTCTGTTAAGTGTCTATACCTTTATTTATATAGGTCTTTGCCTGTCAATATCCTTTTCTATTGTGGAATTAATGCCACTGGATTTCAGCTCTGATGCAGAGGTTGCTCCTCACTGAGAAAGGTGAATATTCCCTATTTGCAGCTCATTTGGAATTTATATTTTATGCATGTGCCTCAGTTTTATATCCTGAAACAAAATCCTTCCATTTTTAAAATACCACTTTTGGTGGGGGGGATTTCTCTAAAGCGAGAATGAATACATGTTTTGGTCAGAAGATATTAGAAATTGATACCTATTTTCCTTCCTCTCCTGTCTAAAATCCTCTTTTCCTCTCCTCAGCCCACGACAGTGAACCCTGGTCATTTTAATCTATTCTTTGTAAAACATTAATTGGATACGTAGAAGCACAGAAAACCTAAAAGGTATTTTTCTTTTTTTTTTTTTAATGATGGAAAGGGCATCAGAGATCATTCAGTTAAACCCTTTTTATTACACCAGTGAGGAACTGAAGACCCAGAGGTTAAGTGGCTTACCCAAAGTTATTCAGTGAATGAGTGAAAATATTGTCTTAGAAGGAAACTCAGACTGAACAAAAGGAGGGCTAAATCCATTCTTTATTTTCTCTACTTGTATAATCCCATATTTTGACCCAAGCATAGCTGTGTCTATAAGATGGGATTCCCTATTCTTTGGTTGGCATGTCATGTCTAATTAATGCTGAGCAATTTGTGGGGTGTGTCTGGTAGTATCATAAATGGACTATAACCCAAAGAATGGAGTAGGATAGGACAGAGGCTTCCAAAATGTGTCCTGTGGCAACTAGTTCAGTGAAATGACCCACCAAAAGGGCTCTGCATCAAGTAAATTGACATAGACGCTCTCCTTGAATGATCTTTAGCCAGGCTTTTCTGAGCTGTCTTCTCCACTAGACCTTGACCTTGTTCCCTCCTTTGCCCTCCAACCCCTTCACCTTGTCTAGCCCAGTTGAAGCAAAAATCCTGCTAAGTCACTTTAGTGATAATTTCCCACCCTTAATACCTGATTGACTTTTAAGTCAGTTTAGCTATAATCTTCACCCTTGGTGTTGCCTCTTAGTACTTTTCCATCTATGTACCCCCTCTCTCTGCTCACTGGCTATAAATCCCCAGTTTGGCTATTTTTCCTGTATTAGGAGTTGAGCCCAATCTCTCTCCCCTATTGCAAAGACCCCACTGTAAAAGTCTTGCATAAAGTCTTCCTTACCATTATAACAAGGGTGAGAATACTTTTTTTAAACAAGATACAATGAAATACTACTACACATTATGCTTTACAGAGGATCCATTATACGTGTAGCCCATTTAGTCTCTGAGAAGTTCTATAATAGAGAAGACTGTTTACCACTGTTTAACCTATTATTGCGAAGTCACTTGGCCTTTTTTCTTGAAAGATTATATATTAACATCCATGTGATTTAGTTCCCATATAATTCATTTTGTGATCAGAAGCAGCCTCCACGTCTCCTGTCATTATCGTCAGCCTCTTGTTTTCCAAGTCTGCATACTTCTGAATGAATCGATGGAGAACACAGACAGGAAGACAGACAGAGGCTGGCCAGGACTTCCTGCCATACTTGTGAGGAAGTCCAATGCCCTGAGCTGTTTACATGTTCATACTTAAGCATATGCCTCATGATAGAAAATGAGCTTGTAACCAGGGGTTCATGTATAGAAACTAAAGAGAGAAATTTTAACTATTGTACTTTATATATATTTATGTTTGTAAGTTTTGCCTTCCTTTCTAACATACCTATGTTTATTTTCATAAAATTATGTTTCCTTTCAAAAGGAAAGGAAACAATTTTATGAAAATTATGATCCAGTGATCCAGTGATCTCCTGTATTCTCTGGCATATAGACCCACATATCTTTGAGGAAATGCAGAGAAGACAGAGGCAAGACAACAGATGTAGTTAGAAAATGTGGTGTGGTTTCCCACTCTGCTTCCTTTTAGTTGTGTGCTCTTGGGCTGTCTAATCATCTGCCGTATGTGAGGCCACACAGCTCCAGCCAGATGGGGACAATTGGAGCTGCTCTGCCTGCCACACAGTGTTGTTATGACGTCAAAGGTGGTAGCATATGGGAAAATTGTATAGAGCACTTCGCAAACATAAGGCTCTGTGATTATTGTGTCGGATAGATGGCAAAACTGGGGTCTCATTCTTTTCTAAATTTGCTTTCAGGAAGACACTTTGCCTTGTGATATCTGGGCAGAATGATTATTAGTAAAAGTGCTTCCTTGTAATTGAAGCAAATTAAAAAAAAAGTGCTAGAAAAAGTGCTTCCTTGTAATTGAATCAAATAAAACAGTGGGGACAGGAGGCTATATATCAGACCTGATCCACTAAATTGTAAGAGATGTTTTGAGTTGTATAAAAACACTGTAGACACATCTGGTGATATTATCATCTCATTTTGTGAATGAAAACTTCACATCATATTGAAAGCTTCTCTAGGACAGAAATGTCCCCCAGATGTATTTTCAAAAAAGCCTTAAAGATCGCATTAAAAAATCATAGGATTAAATGGCTTCTTTCCATCCAAGTTGCTAATGTTCTTACTGGTGCTCTTTCTGAGGAACAAGAACACTCCCTATTGATTCAAAGGAAAAGAAAACTTGTTAGCTAACATCTTGTATAGGTGGGGGTGGGAATGGGTGGGTATAAGGTTATCTTAATATAATCTCATGTATGTGTCAAAGGACAACAGCATGTGAAGGGAAAGTGCTAAATGGGAGTCATGATATTGGGGTATTTAATTCAATCAACCCATTTTTATTGAGCACTTTCTCTTTACCCAGCTAGCCATTAGATTAATAATGGGCACCACAGAACATGGAGGCCCTGGCATTATGGAGCTTCTCTCAGATAGTAGGGGTGGGGAATCCATGATTAACTGAGGTGAATTGAATCCGAGGATGGGAGGATATGATTGCTTGAATGGGTCAGGATGTGGAAAAAGAATGCTTTGAATAGGATTACCTAGGATTTATCCCAAAGTATGACACTGCACAGCTGCAATCTGGGCAGAAAACAAAAAGCATTTCTGGTTATGAAATTCCCTACATTTTAAAGTAATTCCAGAGCATGCCGGAAAAAGTCACTGGAAAGAACACTTAAGGCAGAAATCAAATCTAGACTCAGTTTTGCTGCTGATGAGGTTGTAGCCTTGCTTTAGTATTTGTCATCAAATTTGAACTAGACATTTTCTAAGCTCCTATCCATATCATATATTCCATTATTTGATGATTCTGTGACTATTATAGTTATTCCTGCTATTTCACTCAAATTAAGTGTTCACATTTTTCTTCACTAGAATTCATTATGAAAAATGACTGACAAAATTTATTGCTTGACAAGCTAGATTAAAAATATCTGGATATTTGTCTTTGGGGAGGGATAAAGTTTTTATTATTATTATTTTTTAAACATAATCACTTCTGTGCTAAACAGGATGCCCTCCTGCTATTCCCACACAAATTTTATATCATGCACTGAGGTTACCACTATGTAATAGCCTGCAAATTACAGTTAATGAGTGGTGCTGAACAATTGTCTATAGGGCCAGAAGGTCTGCTCTGACATTGCTTTTCTCTGCATGGGAACAGATTTGATTTTTTTTTTTTTTCTTTTTTCTTCATCAACACAAGTGACTCAGCTTGCTTGGGGAAAAATAATCCAAAACACAATATTGTCTTAGGCTCAAATAATGAATGACTTGTGTACTGCTTACTATAATTATTGTATTGATATTCTAAACTAAGCTTGTCAAGCACCCTTAATTAAAGCTAAGGCAGGGAGGTGTGGAGTTTGATCTGTAACTATAGAGAAGTGGATGATATCTGTTAAAGAAAGCCAGCTAGTGTGTGGAGGGGACGTTTGGGGCTAACTGGAGATGCATAGTACTATTGACAACTAAGAAAGACAAGCTTTTAGTGTTTACAATGTATAATGATTACTAAGCAGTCCACCAGTAAAGTAATCTTTAATCCATAGATCTCCAAGCATCTTAAACACATTGATTTATTAAATGTGGCCTCTGCAACAGTAATGTCCTCAAAATTAAATCAATTAACCTCTCACTTCAACATTGTTACTGTTATCTGCTGCAATATCTACATGACAGTGAAACACGAAGCCAAGGCAGTCAATTCATTAAAAATAAATAAATAAATAAGTCAAACTTGTTAATTGCACTATGTCAAATTAGTTAATTGGCACTGTGCCCATCAAACAAGGGACTTTTTGGATGAATTATTCTTTTCTCATCTTGATTTGGTCTGATTCAGAATCTGAATCAGATTGTTGTAATCTTTTCTTTTTGTAAATTTTGGAGCTAGGACAGGTTCTTTTACTTTTATTATCTATGTTTTACAATAATTAGTAAAAATGGTGTTTTATACATCTTTGATGGATGATAATTAATCCTAAAAAAGTTGAATTTTATAATGCATTTAGTTAAAATGTTAGACCTAATTTAGGTTCTCAGATGTCTAAATGATAAAAGAGATTATGTTCCTTAAACCTGCATTTATTGTGTTATTTTACTGAGTTTTAAATGAAGCAACCAAAAACTTTCAAGCACACTCCTGTTATTGAGTTTTCAGAAGGTTCTACGATTTCCCAATAGATCTAAGTAAAGTTCTCTTATTGGGTTGTAGTGGAAATAATTACATAAAAATTAAGGAAATATCACACTTCTGATATTTTAAGTCACCAGTATTCCTTCTATATATATATACCTAATTTCAATGAATGTATCAAATCTTAATAGAAACAAAAAATAATCTGTGGCAACATAGCTTTGACTAGGTAGAAGGGTACCCTCTAGGAATAATCTGTTTTTAATCAAGTAAAAGCAAAAATGACATATACTGGGCTTCTGACAAGTCTCTAGGATCCCTGGGATGAAATTATTTTCATTAACTTAATATTAATATTAGTGATAGGCTTTGCTATTGCCACTACCAGTGATTCTTATAATGGAAGCTATGAACATACACCCATGCATCATGAGCTGACAGCATTCAAAGGTTGATTTTACTAAAACTTGTTTAATAGAACTAAAAGGGATCTCAGGATACATACAATTATACATCTTCCTTTTAGGATCAGGAAACAGAGGTCCATAGAAGTTATGATTCGGGGCTCTGATGTTAAGGATGATGTTAATAATAATTCATATTTATAGATAATTTACTGTATATAGTAGAGAATAGTGGTTAAAAATGCAAGTCCTAGAGTCAGGCTACCCAAGTTCAAATCCCAGGTTTACCATGACCTAGCAAAGCATCAACTATCTTATCTGTAGATGGGAGCTAGACGAAGTGCATACCTCATTTGATCAGAGGCTTAAATACTGTAATGCATGTGAAGTTCTGACAGTGTATTATATAGAGAGCACTCAATAAAACATTAACAATTATTTTGTGCCAGATTTATCAATGACTGTACAAAGTGGTCATTATTATTCTTGTTTTACAGTTAAGGAAACTGAGTCTCAGAGATTTTTAATTATTTGGCCCAGGGGACATAGCTAGTAAATGATAGCATGATTGTTATCCCAAACAGAAGAAGACGATTACAGAGATTCTTACAACCTCATTCTTAACATCTTTAATATAATTACTAATGTTTTGATGAAAAGAAATTTCTTGGGGTCCTTCCAGGGAACATAATGAGCAGTGGGTGAAAAGAATGTATGGATTAATCCAACATTCCTATTCTCCTAAGCCTCTGGATTCTTTTCTCTACACTGCAATGTAGGTCAACAATGAGTCCGTGTTAGTCTACCAACTAGGGAAACTGTGAGAACCATGGCCAGCTGTTTATGTTAACACCTCAAATTCAGAATCTCTGGTATATGTACAGTTATTCATGGATTCAGAAAAATCCAAGGTAATCTTCCTTCTTCCCTATCCTAGCACTCTTGGAATATATATATATATATATATATATATATATATATATATATATATGTCTCTATAACAGTATAGAGATATAACCTCATGTTTCTAAATTGCTGAAACCCATCTTATGTATATATATACTAGCTCTTTCTGTGTAGGTCTTTGAAATCCTTTCCTTAAATTATTCTGGAATCTGATTCTAGTCAAGGGTCTGGAAGCAAAGTTGGGTACTGGCATTGGGTACTGAAAGCATTAGCATCCCCTTGAAAGAGCACTGCATTGAATTAGGTCATTAAAGGTATTCAAGCAAAGTATGTTGTCTCTTCAGATGCGGGACGGAGTCCTGTAAAGGATGTCAGTGAGATTTAGAGTGTCAAGGTACTCATATTCATCTACATCTACCCAATATCCCCATTCCATTCCTCAAGGTACTACCCTTTTCCAAACTGTGGCCTAGCTTTCATATGTGACTGGGTAGGTCTATGAATTCATTTGGTTTTCCAACCTGCAGAATCAAAAGTTGACTCTCTTTTTCAGATAGATCAACCCTAAAACCTATAAAAGGAAATATTTCTTTAGGGCAGTCATAGAAGTTCTATATGGTTTTCTGACCATATCGTGAGCTGAAAATTGAAAGTACTGGCCTTGACATTTTCTTCTTGAATGCTCTCCAGTGCAATCAGAATTAGCCATGCTACTTTACGACCCTTGAGTGCCTTGCAACCTACATTATACTCTTGCAGAAGCTACTTGATCTCTTTCATTTAAGGCTTCTACAGGTAATAATTTAAATAGCTATTTAACACTGAGTGATTTGGAACATCACTATGCTATTTTCTGCTCTACAATATTGTGGGCACTTCCTTGAACCCTAACCATTAAAGATGAACTATCCTACCTCACCATCATTGAAGGTTTCTTTTCTGGAATTAATCCTGGTAACAAATATTGTATTTGAGATTGATCACAACAAAATCATACACCCCTCTAAGTATTCCTAGAGGAATGGATGGGATACAATACAGGAAATGGGTTACTTATAGGGCAGTTGTCTAGAGTGGAGGATCAGAGTTCAGGGAAACTACCAATATCTCACATTTGCTATGAATTTTCATTTTCATTTTTATTCAGAATGGCAAGAAATTTTAGAAGCTAAAGGAATAATCACTATAGCTTACAGCCTAGAATCAGATGATTTGCTAAAGGGTTCCTATAAATTTGCACATTTGAATCTACCCACCTGCTCATTGTTGCTGGAGGAGCAGCAATATTGCTTCTGCCTGCCTTTCACCTTTCAGTCTAATTTGCATAACTTTCATTGCTAGCCGATAAGCTAGACACGCGCTGGCAAAGTATTTTCATATAGGTTATAAGTGGGGGGTTAGTTACATATTGCATATAGTTTTTAGCTCTTAATTCACGACTTGACAATTGATAAAAATGCTTACTAATTACTAGCTGTTGCTATTATAACTTCTTCAGCAATATCACATATAATTAACTATCTCTTTAACTGTTGTAAGTACATATAACTACTGTAGTATAAAGACTATCAAGATATACAGTAGCAGATTGGTTAATTAAAGCCCCCTCTCTTGTATTAATAGAGTCCTAAGTCCTCTTAATCGAAGAATGCTCTTTGTCTGAGGTATCATTCTAAGGTAATGCAATATTCTTCTTTAACTTCTGAAGACATAAGAAGGAAAGTCTTTAAAAACTTGTTTTCCAAAGGTACAATCATAGAATAACTGCTACTTTACACACAGGATCACATTTAATTCTTCCCAAGTATATCATGAGGCAAATACTTCAAGTACCTGTGTTTTGCAGGTAGATAAATTGTGGACCACTTGAACTGAGTAGCAGGTACAAACTTACAGAGTTATTAAGCAGTACAACTGCAGCGTCTAAACTCCCAACTGCTACATGATTTTACTTCTCAGAGTACAGATAAGATTACATTTCCAGACTCCTACCATTAAATCTTGTTTTCTCCCAGAACCTAAAATAACTTTATCCCCCTCCCTCCCTCTCCCTCCCTCCCTCTCTCTCTCTTTCTATCTCTCTACCTCTATCTCTATCTCTCTCTTAAAGAATCCTTTCCTAGTCTCATCCTTAACTTTGTAAACTTTCCCACTTTTCCTCTGGGAATTGCAATCTTTTTCCTCCTCTCAACAGTTTCTCACTTTTTATTAGATTCCTTAGGCATTCCTCTCCTGGCAAAACAGTATGATTAGAACATTACTACTTATGTATTTCAATTGTCCTCAAACACAACTGTTGACTACACAAAATGGCAACACTTAAATAATTAAGAACTCTTTATCACTTAGGAGAAAATGCTCTCTTATCGGACTTCTTTTGCACATTATAAAGAAATGCAACTGAGAGTTGCAAGTTAGTTATATCTATTCATAAGACAGTAAAATGTAATTTTTAAAGTGTATTTCATAATTCAGTCTTGCCCATTAATTTAGACTGACTTTTCCCTAATTGATACAAATTAATCAAGTCATACTTACCTCTTCCCATAGGTATGTACACACACACACACACACACACACACTCACACACTAGCAAATAGATTTCATACAGATATAATTGCAATCGTTTTCTATTTTTTAATCTTTCTTCTGGCAATATGGCTCCATCCATCCATTAAAAATATAACGAAAGTACACCAGCTCCTTTTAACTATGCAATGTTGATTGCATTCAATTAATTAAATAGAGAAAGAAAATGGTGCCCAATCACTTATTGAAATTATTGCTCAAGAGCTATATTTTTTTCTCTAGCTACCCCTAGAAATTCTTCCCAGAGGATGTAATACAAATTAGTCAGCTCCAAAGGGTTAATACAAGCACCATCAAGCCACTCCTTTACCTGGCAAATTATATCACTCTTCAGCATGTGTCACTTGCACAACTTTTCAGCTCTTTCCTCCCTAAGATAATAGGCCCAGAAGCTGGATGCTGCTGCGCTTCGGCACCTGTCATTTTGACATTTCATGCTTTCTTTAGAAAAGAGAAGTTGGTAGAATGTGAGAAAAGTGGAACTTTGACAGGTTGTCAGAATATCTTGCAGCACAAACCAGCCTGCCAGCCAGCCTGTTTTCTGGTATATTTCAAAGTCTCCTAGCAAACGAACTGCAGTTACTGACTGAAGAACTTCTTAAGTAGGAAGATTCTTTACTTTTTACAGATTGAAATTAAATAATTTCACTTGAAATTGGTTTAAATTTTAGGTGGCTTACTCACAGTTGCATATCAACTAAAATATAACTTGGACAAGCCAAAACTGATAAAAGTATCTTAACTGTTTCTTTTATTTGAATTTAATAGTCTTTGATTGAGGATGGGCATCTATAAGTCCAAAACAGTCCATGAAATGACCTTGAGCTTGCAACCAGTGAATAGTTAGTGTCTCGTTCAAACTAAAAGGGTCTGGCATGCAAGCACAAACAAGGCAGCAGGGAAAAATAGGTCAGGAACTATGCCTTTAAAAATACTACCAACAAAAGGAAGAAGAATGTAGGTTAGCCGCGATAAGCTATGGGAAATGGTCATGCAGACAAATGGTCTGTATAAAATATGTTAGTGAGGGCAAGATCTCCTATCAACTACACTTCAGTTGGGAATGTTTCCAGCTGCACAGACTGCCTCAGAAGGAAAAACCAATAGTACAATATAATAGAGTCAAATTATTGATGGGAAAAGTATTTTATTTCTTTTATCTGAACTTGATACCAAGAAAAGCAAAAAGGAATGAAGAAAATGTTATGTAACTCTCCTAGGATTCCTGGTATCGTTATTTAGAGATAATTCTGACTTTCCTAACATCAATGTTTTCAGATCCCCCTCCCCATCACAATATAGTAACTGTAAACCAGTATGTAGTTTACTCTCGTATAATTTGTATGTCTTTCTATGCATATCTTTTTTTTCTTTTTTTTTTTTTGGCTGTGTTGGGTCTTCGTTGCTGTGCATGGGCTTTCTCTAGTTGCGGCAAACAGGGGTTACTCTTTGTTTTGGTGCATGGGCTTCTCATTGCGGTGGCTTCTCTTGTTGGGGAGCACTGGCTCTAGGTGCACAGGCTTCAATAATTGTGGCATGTGGGCTCAGTAGTTGTGGCACATGGGCTTAGTTGCTCCGCGGTATGTGGGATATTCCTGGACCAGGGATCAAACCCATGTCCTCTGCATTCGTAGGTGAATTTCTAACCACTGTGCCACCAGTGAAGTCCCTCTATGTATATCTTTGAAACTACTTTTAAAAAGGAAAATTATTTGGGTTTTATTTAATTGAGACTTTATGGCATCTAGGGAATAAATGCCAACAGTTAATGTTCATCTAACTTCAATAAACCTTACATCTGTGACTATTTTTAATAATACACATTGCTAAAATCATTGTATTATATGTAATACAGTCTTCATCTATATGACATAGTACACTCCTCTAGATGTTATATCCCCCTTTTCCATCTGACACAGGATTTAAAGATATGATAACCTGCCCCACATACACTGTCTTCTAAGGGCATCTTCCTGAAACACAATTGTTACTGTCTAAATGACTCTGTTTTACACTTTGTGACTCCCCTGACACATTCAAATATTGTTTTAAAAAAAGAAAAGATGATTACTGTCAAAGGCTAGCCCCAATCTCCTTGATAACAAACAAATAAAATGGTTAGCTCCAACACAGCATTTACCAGGTAGAAATGGAGCATAATCAATAAGAATGCCTCGAATTTGAGTGCATCTGGTCTGGCAAACCAGCTCTCCATGTGAAAGATCAGTGATGGCATAGGAGGTAAGGTAATCAATGGTTAGCTAAATCAGTTGGCAGATAGAGGATATGTGCAAGGAAAAGCAGAGATGCCATGACAGAAAAAGGCTGCTCTCCAAGGTCCTGACAAGTTTTAAGTAATGCCCATTCTTATTATAAGCATTTCTCCTGAAGCAACTTGAGTGGACTTGTTCCTTAATACCAATAAACAACTGATTATAACAGACCTATCTAAGCAAATGTAAGCCTATGCATAAAAATCATTATCCTTTACATTTGAAGATTATATTTCTGAACATTCTACTGTTCACCTGATGGCAAAATATGACACATTTGCCTAAGTCCTTTCAATCCTATTCATATATATTAACCTCTTACCTGGAGGACCTTGTTTTCTTTTTTGTTTCCTTTTTTAATTTTTGCATTAACTCTCTTTTGCAAGTCAGCCTCTTTTTGTTGGTGGGCATGCACTCTATTTTCTATCTTAGGATGATTCCCTCCATCTCTTATATAGAGACCTTTACCTATTTTGTGTGGTTAAAAAAAATACATATATTGTGTTGCTTGTTTGTTATTTTTTTAATGAGGAGTATATGTGTCAAAAAGTCCTAGGCTGTGATTCAGGGGACCCAGATTCTAGTTCTTTGTACAAATATGGGACCTGAAAAGTATCACTTCACTTTTTGATTGCTAGTTTTCTTATCTATAAAATTGTAATAATATTACTGACTCATAGTTTGTTGTGAAGTTTAAATGGAATTGCATGCACGAAATTTCTTACCATGATATCTGAAAATTGGCTGATGTGTAATAACATGTGAGGAATTTAGACCTGAGAGACTTTGTTCAATCTTTGAGGTATATCCTCAGGAAAACTTATACTTTTCTTTATTCCTCCAATTTCTGAGCATAACCCATATATATATATATATATATATATATATATATATATATATACACACACACACATATATATATTTATTGAGCACCAATAATTAATTACCAATTCATTAAATATATTTGTTTATTAATTCTCCCATTGAGTTTCTGTCCCTTGGAAAATGTTTATTTAATAGGTAATGACAGTTAACTTACATTAAGTACTCCTTATGTGCTATAAATTTCATTTTGAAATACTGCAAACACCTGTGGAGGTCTCATCACTCTTATTTCACCACTAAGGAAACTGAGACAATGACTATTTAAGTAAAGGACCCAACTATGAGTAATTGGAAGAGTCAATGTTCAGATACTTGTGAATTTGATTTATGAGCCTGGACCTTTAACTACTAAGCTTCCTGCCCATTTGCTTCTCCACATTTTATCCTTCTCCCACTGTCCACATTGTGTCCCACTTTCCAAAGTTTTCTGTTTGTCATTCTAACAACCACAATCCTATGTATTTTATTATTTGATGTTCGATATGTTTTAGTCATGACACCCTAAATAGACTGTGTAGAAATTCAGGAAAGAGGTCGTGGTTTAAATGTTTATATACCTTTGGGAGTATACCAATAGCAAGGAGTATGGGTGGTGGAAACCTTCAATCTGTCGTAGGTCAGTCAGAAGCATAGGTAACAATCTGGACTTGCAACTGACTTCTAAAGTAGGAGTGTGTGTGTGTGTGTGTGTGTGTGAGAGAGAGAGAGAGAGTGTGTGTGTGTGTGTGTGTGTGCACATGCGCGCATGCGTGCAGTCATGTGGGACTGAAATCTTAACCTGTGGACACTATGTCTTGGTGGATAGTGTCAGGATTGGGCTGAATCCTTAGGTACCAGCACGCTGTCCAAGAATTGCTTGTTGGTATGGGGAAATTGCATGCCCTCGCCCCAGAACATCCCAGAAATTTGGGTCCCAGAACACCTGCAAAATGTTTAATGTAGTGGTTTGCATTCACATGTGACCCATGAAGTTTCACATGAATTACAGTAAAAAAAAAAAATCACATGTTCTCTGTGGTGCTTTAAGAAAGCATAATCTTTCTTAGTGATACATCTTTTATCTGTGTTCCATCATTACACAAAGTATACTTGTTTCTGTTTCTCTATTTTTCTGGGAAAGGGAGCAGTGGTGAGAGATGATTTTATGCTATTTTTGAACATCAAGTTCAAAAGAGGTTCTTTTTTTGGAATAAACAAAATTCTTGTACAGGTGATTTTATGGTGTCTAAAGAGAGACCTTCCAAACAAAATTTTGTCTTAGAAAACCACAGTCCTCGAATCAGTCATAACCTTCTCAGGCCTCTCAGATGATTTTGTGCTATATTATAATGATTATATTTGTCTCTCCACTGAAATTTGAATCTCTTCAGAGCTAGTTCTACACCCATATTATTATTATTTTTTTTTGTAAATCCCTTGATGCAATGTTTGGTCCCATAGCAGGCACCCAATGAAATCTAATAGAATGAATGAATTATGTACTGGCCTTAAAGCCTGATTCAGGTTCTGTGTGACTTTCCATGGCTCACTGAAAAAGATGATGAGATATTTGTGGATACTGGCCTCACTTCTTTCAAATCCTGTTGCATGAAACCCTGGTTTTACTTCTTCCTTATTTTCACTGTATCTCACCTTCTTCTCCCTTCATCAGCTCTGTCAATTTTCCCTAGATGCCAGAAGACAGAAAGGACTTGTTCTATCCAAATCAATATTTCTCCAAGTCCGTTTGCTTCACTCTTGAACCTCCTCTTTTGAAACTCAGAACTTAAAAATATGAATCCTCACTTCTTTGGACTCTGTCTGGTAAAGGTATCCACTTGACTAATTTCTTTTTTTTTTAAACAAATTTGTTTAAATTTATTTATTTATTTACTTTTGGCTGTGTTGGGTCTTCGTTTCTGTGCAAGGGCTTTCTCCAGTTGTGGCAAGCAGGGTCCACTCTTCATCGCAGTGCACAGGCCTCTCACTATCGCGGCCTTTCGTTGTGGAGCACAGGCTCTAGACGCGCAGGCTCAGTAGTTGTGGCTCACAGGCCCAGTTGCTCTGCAGCATGTGGGATCCTCCCAGACCAGGGCTCGAACCCGTGTCCCCTGCATCAGCAGGCAGATTCTCAACCACTGCGCCACCAGGGAAGCCCCTGACTAATTTCTTGAAGAGGAATAACTCACTAGGTAATAAGGAATAGAGTCAGGTGGATGTGGGGAGCTGAGGTAAAAAAAAAATATATATATATAACCATATATTACTATATATATATAATATTATTACTACTGAATGAATGAAAATTGTCTACAATTTTAACAATAAAAATGCATAGTGTACTGTTAAAAGATTTATTTATAAAAGATCTTAAATCATTAGCTCTTATGGCTAAATAAGTGACCAAGACTTCGTTGTTGAATCCCCAACTGAGACCTACCAGATTCATTGCAGAGTGTGATCATCTGCAAAAGGAAAAAATAAAAGGTACAGCAGTCTAGTGACTGTGTCTGGGTTCCCTGCCCTTCATTCAATCCCAGTGTCCTCTTCCACATCTCTCAGTACCTTCAGCTGGGTTATCTTCAGGGCAGGGAGACCTCAGTGATGGAACTTCCCCTGGTATCAGAGCATGACTGCAGACCTCCTGTAGGAAAGATCAAGCTACCTTTCACCTACAAAATGTGTTTGTTCCAGTCTGAGAGGGCTGGAGTCTCTGTGATGGGGACATCATTAAAAAGCACAGATAAGCTAGAGTCAACTTTGGAGGTCCTTGTAGTAAAGTCAAAACAGTTTTTTTGTTAATAAAACTCATTTCATTCTGAAGGATTCCAAAGAGCCAGGGAAACTGTCTGGATTTTGCAACAGTAAAATATTGATAACTGAAATCGTTCGCTCTACCACATTACGGAAAGGAGGAAATTTAGGTCAAGGACACAGGGGTGGCCCCTGATCTTCTACAGTGCTATGTAGTCTTTAATGTTCACACAGAATTTGCTTTTTAAGGCATTATCTGAAAGATGCACACATTCTAAATTGTGCAACACTCAATTTATCTACCTTGGAAGGATGAATGGTCGAGTGAGTCCTGCTGAGATCTGAGTCTCTGCGCCCAGGGATTGGAAATGTTTGAACCAGCTGCTTAGCCCAATAAGCCAACTTTCCACCCTCCTACAGGACAGCCTCTCTGCAGAGGAGTTCAGCTTCACCAGCCATTTCCCCTTCCACCCTTAAATTTTCCAGAAACTAAACAGTAGTCAAAGGAAAAAGGTAAACAGAGCTACCTCCTCAGAATTTTCTGTGAATCAGAGTGCGATTAAATTTTTGTGCTCTTTGTGGAAACATGACAAAGACCATGGAAGGTAGTTCAAGAATAACTTAATGCCTCTGATTCAATTTCTAGATGAAGGACAGAGGCTCAGGATGTTCATCTCTCAATGCCCAAATACAATTCTCATTGATTCTACCTCAGAAGTGTACACAAATGTATCTACTCTTCTCCATCTCAACTGCCACCAGCATCATGCAAGCCATGGGTGTCTCCAGTGAATTAAACTTCCTAAACAGATTGTATCACCCCTCTTTTTTTTAAAACATTGTGATGTTTTTTTTATTTATTTACAATAAAACACAAATTCCTTTACACAGCCTCCAAAGTCCTATATGTCCTGGCCTCAGACTATTTTTCTGACCTGATCGTCTACTACTCTCTCCACTTATTATACTTGAGGCACCACCACTTTCTTCTATTCCTCAGACATAGCAAGCTCATCCCCACTGTGGAGCCCAGGCACTAGCTATTCGTTCTACCTCCAAAACTCCCAACCCCAAATTAAATGACTGGCTCTTTTTTGTCAGCATTTTCAAGCTCAAGTCTTACCTCCTCCAAGGACCTTTACCTCACAATCCTACCTAATATTGTCTCCTCCCCTCCCCTGTTACTTTTATCACACAATCTTGTTGTTTTCCTAGTACTATGTATACTATCTGGGATTATTTTGTTTGCTTTGTGAATATAGTTTCACCCACCAAAAATTAATTTTCATATAAAGAGAAACCCTACCTCTCTTGTTCACTGCAGTATCCTTAGGGCACAGGACAATTCCTGGAACCTAGTAAGGTTCAAAAATTTATTGAAGAGAGGCAAAAAGGATGGAAAGAAGGATTAAGAGTCAGTCTTTGCTGTATAGTAAGTTCTGCTGCATAAAAATGACAATGCATTAGGTAATTTTTCATGATAAATTGTTTAGTGAAGAAAAGGGGTTAAAAACAATTTGTATAGTAACAGTGCTTTGGACATTTATTTGTGTGCATGCATGGATGCATGCACAAACATGTTTTCTAAAAAGTGTAGGAAATATACTGAAAGAAAATATACGTCAACATTTTGACCTCAGTCTGGAATATTTTCTGTTCCTGTATTGTCTTAATTCTCAAGACAATAAACATATCTTACTTCTGTCTTAAAAAGTTATCTTAAGTCTGTATGCCTCCTGCTTTACTCAAAACTGTTGCAAACACAGAAGCTCAACTCATATTGGCTTAAATAAATCAAAGTCTTTACTAGATTGTGCAACTGTTTTGCCAAAAGGCCAAGGGTGCCACAGCCCTTTTACTCCATTTGGTCTCATACCTTGTATTTCAGCAAAAGTTTCTCCAAAAGAAACGGAGAGCATGACTGCTAAAAGCCTCCAGATTCATATTGCCAACTGGAAATTAAAATCGAAATTAAAGTTGATGTTAAATTTAAAATTGAGAGACAAAAGGAAGTGTCTTCTCCACTAGCTTCAACAACAACACTAATCTGAGGAAATGGCCCTGATGAGGCAGGCCTGGATACCCATCTCTGAACAAATCATTGGACCTTTGCCAGGGCTGCATGCCCATCCCTAGGTAGGCATGTGAGCCACAGTGCATTACCAGAAAATGTAAAAAGAAAAAAACAGTAGCCACCAAACCCTTTTCACCACTAATTTAAACTACCTCTGCAACTTTTAAGTCACCTTCTATAAAAAGATTCTCGGGTTGGTTTTGTTTTCAGACAAGGACTTTCAACTGAATCCCAAGGTAATCATGTATAGAGTAAGAGGGGAAATACAGGAAGTTGAAATTAGAAAAATCAGTTCCGGCTCCTGAAGTAGATTTGTACTACTATCTGTATAATTTGGAGAGGGCCCTGAAATCCCTCCATGCATTCTCTAGGAGAGATTTTATAGGGTCCCTAAACAACACACTCCTTTCCCTCTTTAGATCAACTAAGAAGTAGGCATACAATTTAGAGAGGCAAGGATCAACATATCAACTTTATTACTGATAAAAGTGGAAGGTTAGGGGCTCCCCTGGTGGTCCAGTGGTTGAGAGTCCGCCTGCCGATGCAGGGGACATGGGTTCGTGCCCCGGTCCGGGAATATCCCACATGCCGTGGAGCGGCTAGGCCCGTGAGCCATGGCCGCTAAGCCTGCGCGTCCAGAGCCTGTGCTCTGCAACGGGAGAGGCCACAACAGTGAGAGGCCCGCATACCGCAAAAAAAAAAAAAAAAAAAAAGTGGAAGGCTAGTAAACTGGAGGATGTGACTTATATGTGAGGTCGTTTGTGCTCAATATTTCTCCCCTAAATCAGATATACCCACCCACCCCTTCATAGATTGCAGTGGACAACCTAACCCCTGTGCTCCTCATATCAGAGCCTGTCCTGCCAAGATTCCTTACAGGTGAGAGAGCAAACCAGAATGTGTGTTCTCTGCATCAGTCGTATCTAAAGAGAGAACTGAGAATGGGCTGAGACTTGCATGACTAATCTCTGCTCTCAAGCTACCAATCAGAAAAGTTCTTTCAAGTTTGAGGTGTGTATGTGTGTGGCAGAAATGAAATCAGGAATTTTACTTTAATGATCATGTCCCCAAATGGAAATAGAGGCTAGGTCAGAAGGCATTTGCCTTTTTAATGCCCTAGATTTTAATTACCAGACTAGATTCCCCTGTTTTTGCTCTATTTCCGGTTACTTGTTCCCTTATACAATTTTGATGTATATTTTCCATTACATACCGTAGTCCTTCCAGAACATCTACTGAATTTTGAATCAGAAACTAAAAATAAATATGTTTGAAATGTCCAAAGCCATATCCACTGACACCCAGGTAGTTCCACATAATAAATTGAACACAGGAACAATAGCCCTATTAAGCTGATGAAATCATTGATAACTTTTATGTGTAATGGTCACATTAAAAGCTGAGATTTTCAACAGATATAATATTAATTCAGTGCCTTATCAAATTAACAAAGAGCCTTTTAACCTTCTGACCCTTAGTGGAAATTGTTTATTGAGAAATGGCTATGAATATAAATATTTTCAAAACATGGTAGCAAGATAATTCTATACTGCTAGTCAAAATAACATCTCTAGCTTGACTGCACTCTTTGCCTTTCTTGCGTGAAAGGGGTAAGAAACAATAATGCAGAAACAATAAGTTGATCAGATGCTTTATTACTTAGCCTATTTACCTGTCTAACTCTAAGCTAGAAAGAAATATGCTTAAAACATTCTGCCTCGACCAATAGTTCCCAAACATTATTTCACACTCCTGCTATATTAAGGCCACTTAGGGTTTTCAAAATGCAGACACTCAAATCCAAGATCAGATAGATGGAATCAGAAAGGAAAGCCAGTAACTTTAGCAAACACTCCTGATGATTTGGATGGGCAAGTAACATTTGGAAACCATTACAGTAAAATTGGGCTCTAAGTAAGAGATTGTTCTGGACTGCTATTGTTTTTTCTTTCTTATATCTTTTTCTCCCTTTGACATGCATTACCTCCCATCATAGTCATGGAATGCCTGTGCAGGAAGGGCTTTGTGAAATGATTTAGTCTAATCTCTTCACTGAGAGGGAAACTGATATTCAACGGAATAAAGAGATTCAGCTGGCATGTACCCAGTATACTTACACCCTTGCTGCCTTTTCTTTCTTGATCCTTTCTCTGGAAATATTCTGGTGAACTCAGTTTAACTAAGATATAAACACACACACAAAATATAACTTTATTTAACCAGAAGTATTTGTTGTTTTGGCAAAATTAATGACATTAAGCTAAAGAAAAAAAAAACCCATAAATTTGTGGAGTTTTAAGATGTGGAAGAAGAGAATAAAAAGAGAAGCCGGAGAGCCTACTGAGGAATAAACTCTTAAAACTCAAATTTCATATAGCTTATAATCGTCTCTTCCTCAGACCAGCTGTATTTGCAGGATTGCAAGACTGACCAAAATAGCATCAATAGATTCTTAAAAACAATACACCGTATTAATGCATATCCTTTAAGTCTTTTTTCCTTCTACGTGTTCTTTTACAAAAATGACATCATGATGTTCATGGTCTTTGGTAATCTCATTTTATTCCATTCAAAAATAAATCAAGGGCTTCCCTGGTTGCCTAGTGGTTGGGAGTCCGCCTGCCGATGCAGGGGACACGGGTTCGTGCCCCAGTCCGGGAAGATCCCACATGCCGCGGAGCGGCTGGGCCCGTGAGCCATGGCCACTGAGCCTGCGCGTCCGGAGCCTGTGCTCCGCAACGGGAGAGGCTGCAACAGTGAGAGGCCCGCGTACCGCAAAAAAAAAAAAAAAAAAAAAAAAAATCAAGAGCATCTTTTCAGTCTTCTATCACATAATTTTAAATATCTGTATTTAAAATTACATAAAAGATACCATAATATATTTATTTGATCCTCTGGTGTTGGACATTTATTTTTCAACAGTTTGCTAACACAGTGTTGTGTTAGATGTTGTTCTAGAAAATCTTAACATGTATCCATGAGGATTTCCTTAGAATATATTTCTAAAAATAGGAATTACTAGAGACATGAATGTAGAAAGAATTAATTAATAATAAAAAAATTCTGAGTGATTATTTCTTAGAGAACAATGAATTTCATATAACTTGGCTATTTTGGAAGGTAAGATAAATTGTTGGAATATATGTGTCTGTGTGTGTGTCGACAATTGCATTTGGAATGAAAATGATCATGTCAAATGTTTACAGATGGCTAATATTTTAAAATTAAAGAATTAATGGCAGCAGACCATACATTAAACACCACAGATTTTTATCTGTCCATCTATCATCTATTTAATTTTCTAATTATCTATCTATTTCTCAAATACCTTGGAATGAAGTCTATAGATCAGTGGCAATCTTCAGAAAACTCTCATTTTAAAAAAGGAACGTATATGAACTATCACTGAGTAGACAGCTTTTCTCTTCATGGGAGAATAAAATATAAATCTAGACGGGGGATCTAAAGAGCTACAGAAAATGGCTCTTTCTATAACTCCTTTAAAAATATATTTTGTGGAATCTTCTGTTTAAATTTCAGGGCAAAAAAGAAACAAAACAAAACTGAAGTGATAATAAAGGTTAGGAGGAAAAAATAAAATACTTGAATGAGATATCTTGTTAGAAGGAATACAAGAATTATCCATCACCTAAAAGGACGATGATTAGAAAAGGAGACTGAATTGACTGGAAGAGAAGTTGTCATTCTGTATAAATGATCCAAGTAATTTTGTGCAAATGTTTTCTCCAAAGACTATGCCTGTTGAAAATGAGGGGAAAAATGGTAATTGGTTAAGCACTTGGGGAGATTTATAATTCCCCCAGAGAATCTGACAGTACAGCTGAGACATTCAGTCACAATCAAAGCCTCGGTGTTGTATCCTCAGACTTTCTAAAACCTGGACATGGAAATTAGACACTGAGATGTAAGGAGTGTGGTGGAGTTGAAAGGAAATTGGATGGGGAATAAGGAGATTGGTTTCTTCTTGACTGCTGCTCTATTAGTTGAGTGACCTTGGAAAAGTCAATTAAATTTTCAACGTGTAGAGTTCTCATTTGAATGGAAATAGTTAATGAAATTTTAATTTATAATTTAGGAATGCAACATAGTGTTCAGTTGGCACACAGTTAGTGCTCAATATACCTTTTTTCCTGAACCAAAATGATTTTGGTGAACATTTTCACTTCATGATATGTAAGGAAAGTTTTTTTTTTCTCTTTTATGTATTCTTGAGATCCTACCATTTCCCTTTTAATGCTATATTTGCTTAATAAGTTATCAGTTTTGCTGGGTGAAATGCAGAGCTGACCATGTAAAAATTAAAAGTACCTTCAGAGTGAGACTGTAGGGTCTAGGAGACACATATGGATCTGTATTCAGGCTGAAACCCAGACACGTTCAAGATTGGAGTTGGTATAGAATATTAAGGACGAAACTGGGAATGAGAGGATCTATACAGAGTTTGTTTGAATGCTAATAAATCATGAAATCACTGCTTCCTGGCTACTGGGATTTGCTGCATAAGAAGCCAGCAATTCAACAAAGAACTCCCTACACTCCCTACAGAACTCCCATTTCTGACTCTAACAAATACACTCTAGGAGGAAAAAGGCAGAGTAGGTGTTAGGAAAGAAAATTGAGGAGATTTCAGAAATGGGAGGGATCCTTTGTTCCAGAATCTTACATATGTATAACTGTTATTTTAATATTAATCAAGCCTTGGTGGCAGAATCGTGATGGCTCTGTGAACGTGACTCCTATCCACACAGCTGGTTGTTGAGTTAATTTACTTCTTTTAAGGGTCCCCTTGTGCTCTTTTGATATTGTTTTCTGTGTGCAGCCTCCCTACTGCATCTTGAGCTAAGTCAATCTACCTCTCTGAATTTAATGTACTCTGACATGAGCCTGTTCAGAAGGGGAGATACTGCACTGACACAGGAAACAAGATCCACATGAGACAGTACCTTTCATTGCTTTCCCCCTGCCAGGAGGCTGTGGGAAAACCTCCCCAGAAAGAACTGATGAAGAGGGAAAGCACACAGGCCACCTGGGCTGTATGTAAGGAGAAGCTGAATCCAGAAACAATTCTCCCTGAGCCAACATCTCTAGTTCTGCTTCTCCCCACAGATCCTCACTGTGGAGTGAAACTAACTTAACAAGATATCCCCATTTCCTCTGAACAGTGGTGAAAATATTCCTACAGGACTTTATTAAGACAGACCCCATAGTACTCATCAGGCCGGTGAAAGGGAAAAATCCTGCTGTGGCTTTTCTACCCACAACACCACTGCAATTAAAGAAGAAGCCAATATCAAAGCAGACAGGTAACTTTATAAGCACACCAGGCATCTATCCATGCCCAAGGCCACATTTTTAAAGGAAAGAGCCATTATTTTTCCAATGGTACAGGAGAGAAGCTGCAGGACATATGGGTTAAATTGAAAAGGCGTTATAAGTACCTTAGGAGGTTAACAGTATCACCTGAAGCCAGGTTCCTATCAGTTATGGATTCAGTAGTTTTTTGGAATTTGATGAGGTCTAAGGGGATGTTTTCAAAGGGGAAGTGTGATTGGCCCTCTAACCTGGCAGCTGTTTAGCGTCCCATGCAGAGCTTATAAGAAATTCCTTATTTTCCACGTGGATCTGGTGTTCCTAATGCAGTATGTGCTCCCTGCCAGTATGAACCAGGATGTAAATCACAGCATTTTCACTTCAGTAATGGGTTGAGTGGAAAGTGGGCTGTGCAGAGATGACACAGGGGCTCAGTTCTTATTAGGAAACACAAAATATGAATTTGATTTTCTCTGTTTTCCTCAAAAGTGAAATTTTGGCAAAAGTTTTTGATTCAGAAATAAGACAAATCTAGCAAATTACTACACTGCATTATTATGGGCTGGAAAGGTAATTACTTCCATGCTCACTCTCGGACTCTCCCAATACTCCCCATTCCTAACTCTCCTTTGTAATATTCCTGGTGGGAAATCTTCTTAATCCTCATTTGTGTGTCTCATTTGTGAACCCTGATGAGGGTTCGGGGATTTAAGACTCTTGTCCTTCAACTAGGTTAGTTTCTTACAAAAGAAAGTAAAAGAATAGAGGAAGATCACCTACAATTCCCTCTGATCTTGGGAAGTGTTACGACAAAAATTTTCTCTGTGGCTCATAGTTCAATTTCACACTTTGTACAAGGCTATCTTAGTGCTTTGGGGTTCAACAGATCAATTTAGACTGTGTATTTTTCTGTCTTTGTTTGCATTGTTCTTTTATCAGGCTGCAAGGCTGGCTTTCTTTTATCAAAATGTCAAATGGTGGTGAATTTGCTCAATTAGCTTTGCAAATGTGTGTTTGACTTCCTATGGCATCTTTCTCCTCCTTTCTTTGTTGCGTATTTCTTATATTTCAAAGGGGACATCAGATATACTCTTCTTTTGAAAGAATTAGCATTTTAATTCATAGGTGATAGTCTGCAGTTGTGTTTCTGATTGTGTTTTTAATTAAAGGAGAAATACACATGCATTCTTTTCCCATTTGATTCAATTACTTTGGAGGTGAGGAAAATACTTAAATTTCAGCTGCACTGAAGGTAATATTTTGACATAAAGTAACATTATCACATAAAGTAGTTTAATCAGTGGATTCAGTGTGGCCTACAAACTACAAAACCACTCTTTTCCCATCTTGTTTGCATAAGCCCTTATAATTTTAGTTGCAGGATCTGAAAATACGTGCAAAGAAACAATCTTTTAATGTAAGTATCACAGGGATTGGAAAGATACAATTTGTTCTCTAATAAGATAAAATCAACAAAGCAATTTTTTAAATACTTAACAGTGATTCTGGATTCTTATTTAATGGGAGGGAAAAAAGATAGGATTTAATCAGAGTAATGGAGGTAAAATAGTAAAATGTGTGATAATATACACCCCAATCATTCTTTTCTATCATCAAGTCCTTTGATATTTGAGTAAGTTTTGCTAACCTCAAACAATAGTTCATTATCCTCATGAATATCTAGACCTCTTCTTAGTTCTTGTAGGTAAAAACAGGTAAAAAACGTTCATCTTTGTCCACTTTTTTCTTTGCCCAAGTAAGAAAGTGGTGGGTATAGCACGTGAAATACAGCTGAAGGTGTTCCAAGAGCCACTTGACTGCTGAAGCTCGGTGTCTCTTATCTATATCAGGATTCAGTTTCTTTGAAGTTAATTCAGAGATTATACTTCACACCTTTAAAAATTCCTTAAATAAGAATGTGTATTATACCTTTTCCTAAAATCCTCTGGAACATCAGTTTGAAATGAAGCTGAGTGTTCCACTGGTTTCCGTTTTAGCTGTGGAATTGGGGGAGACGCAGCTTTTGAAATTCCTTCCTTTATTAGTTATCAACGGGACAGTGGAAACATTAAAAACAATGCCTTTTTCTCTTTCTTTTTCTCCTTATCATCAGCCTTCAGTTTTGCTCCACTCAGCTGGAAACAATACCCTTTTCATCATGGCATAGCACGTAAAGTTATAAAATACACCTGATGTGTATGGCTTTCAGTGGGTAGCTAATTGACTAGAATCTTCAGGTGTTATAAATAAAGTCTGTGACGTGTTAGTAATAAAGGTGTTTTCCCCAGCTTCAGAACGAAGGTGCTGGTCGCAGAGAAGGGAAGAGACTCGCTGCTGAAAGTAAATTTACTCAAGGTTAGTAGCATGTTTGGTTACTTTGGTTTGGGAAAACATCAATTTTTCTGTATAAAGCATTGTGTTCCCCAGAGTAGAGGGATTGTTGTGCAGAGCAAAAATATTTGATGAGCCAGTGCATTGTTCGTGCTGGCGTGAGAGCAAGTCTTATTTGACCTCAGTGTGAGTAGGGAGAGAGGTTGGATGTGCCCCAAAGAAATTGTAATGGAAGAGCCTTGTGTGTTTCTCCCAAGAAAGCCAATAACCTGTTGAGAAATATATGTTAAACTGTCATCTGAGTAGTAGGCTGGCTGTGTAAGAGCAGATAAATGAGACTGAAATTTGGGGTTTCAGTTACAAGTTTATGAGGCAACTTCTCAATTCAGTGCTAAAATCTTGTAATATGTGAAATTACCTATTTTTTAAAATGTAATTTATGAACATTAGTCAACGTGGTGAAAATATTTCAAATTCCTCATACTTAATTTAAATTTAATAGGTTTCTATTTTGAACTAAATATAAGATTGGGGGATTAATGAGGCCATAATATTTCATTGCTTGGGGCCTCTACATATCTTCAAGTCTCCTTGTGTGAGATGTTATTAATTTAAAGTGAATATAATTGTAATAAAGTTTTGCCACTCAGAAGAGTTTCAACTTAAGTTCATTGTGTTCAATAAAATAATGGCCTAAGAATGAATAGATATCCATTTTTATCTTGAAGGGCAAACAAATACTAAATTAATTAAAGATTATTAACTGTCAAAAGTCACGCCCAAGAGTGCATTAATTTATCAGCTCAAGCCTTCTCTGCTGATTTTTTTTTTTACTGTGTCTGTAAGAACCATAACTTGTCATTTTTTTGTTTGTTTTCTTAAACTACTTAGTACCTCCTATAAAAACTAGAGCAGAGAAACCTCTTAAAACAGAAAACATAGCAGTTCTTTTATTTCACTTTATGTCCTCTTTTCATACCTAAGGTAATGGGCTCTTGACTTAGAAATCTAAAGTGGTTTTTTTTTTTTTTTTAACTGTTATGGAAATTGAGAATTTCTGCCAGCAATTAAAGGGCGGTATCGACTGTTAAAACAAATGTAGGTATTGTCAAGTCTTAGTATGTTTATTTTTGTAAATATTTGTTCTCAGTTACAAAATTCGATTACTCCATAGATACCAGATTAAAAAAGCAAATAGATAAATATTTGAAAGTTTATTCAGATATATTTATTGAGGCTTTATTACATGCCAGGTTCTGTTCTAGGTAGTGGAAATGTGACCAATTGAAAAACAAGTAAAGGTTTCGGCCCTTCTTGAATATATGTGTGTGTGTGTGTATATATATATATATATATATATATATATACACACACACACACACACACAGACACATATATAATGAAATGGGAATATAATAACAATGGTGACTATGCTGTGGAAAAAACAAAATGTGGAGCACAGAAAGGGGATTTGAGAGTGCCAGAGGAGTGGGAGAGGCTGGAGATCAAGTTCGAGTACAAAACAGCCTAGGGTAGGCCTCACTGAGAAAGTGAGACTTGAGCACAGAACAGGAGGGGTGTTGGTGAGGACATGGAGAACAGGAAACCCTGTGCACTGTTGGTAGGAATGGAAGTTGGTGCAGCCACTATGGAGCACACTGTAGATGTTCCTCAAAAAATTAAAAATAGAGCTATCATATGATCTAGCAATTCCACTTCTGGATATTTATCTGAAGGAAACAAAAGCAGTAACTCGAAAAGACATCTGTACCTCCATGTTCATTGCAGCATTACTTACAATAGCCAAGATACAGAAACAACCTAGGGGTCCAGTATTAGATGAATGGATACAGAAATTGTTCTCTCTCTCTCTCTCTCTCTCCCTCCCTCCATATATATATATATATATATATAATGTATAAAATTCAGCCATAAAACAGAAAAATACCATATGATCTCTCTTATATTCGGAATTTAAAACAACAAAAAAACAAGCTTATAGGTACGGAGAATAGATTGGTGGTTTCCAGAGGCTGGGGGTGGGGGGATGGGAGAAATGGGTGAACTGTGTTTTAGTTTAAATAAATTGAGTAATTTATAATAATAATAATAGTAATCATTTTGTTTTGTTTTGAGGTATAGTTGATTTACAATGTTGTTCCAATCTCTGCTGTCTAGCAAAGTGACTCAGTTATGGTACCTCCTTGTTTTGATTTACATTTCCCTGATGACATGTGATGTGAAGCATCTTTCCATGTGGTTGTTTGCCATCTGTGTGTCTTCTTTGGTGAGGTGTCTGCTAAGTTTTTGGCCCACATTTTAATCAAGTTGTTGGGTTTTTTTAATTGTTGAGTTAAGTATTCCTTGTGTATTTTGGATAACAGTCCTTTATTGTATATGTCTTGCAAATAAAAAAAAAAAATAATAATAATAAATCATACCTTGGGAGGATAGCAGAACTCTAAGCAGGTTATGTGGTTTAGGCCCAGAAGCCAGGGGATGAGGCTTCTTGGAGGATGGCTGCTTAATGACCAAAGTCTTTGTGGTTGGCCCCTCTTGTCCTTAATTACTGGACAATCATTCTTCCAACCAGAACAATTGCAGTTTAACATGCCAAATGCAGTATATTTATTGGTGATCTCCTAGGACAACATGGATAGGGCAGAGAAAGTGGCTATTATTTCATGGACTTGAGCTGGGAGTTTGGAAATCACCTTTTCTAACTCTCTGAAATGATACTAAAGGAGGTCTGAAGGGATTAAGTGATTTGCCCAAAAAGTTAATGACATACAAAGGAGGCCTGAAGGGATTAAGTGATTTGCCCAAAAAGTTAATGACAAACTGTGGCTGGAGTCTGACTCTCTTGACCTCCCCTTGCCACCTTCCCTTCCAGAGCAAATCCTTATAATTATTAACGCCAATTGTTACACAGATCATAGGTAGTTGGATATTTGGGCAAATGTGCAGAAGTTTTGAAGAAAACCTAAGGCAACTGTAGCGGTCCTGTGGTAGAAGGTATGCTGGAGCCTGTTTTTAATCAATATAATTGAAACTGCTAGAATTCAGAATGTGTTGTTTTCCCCATGATTGGACTTTCCACCCTGGTTTAAACAATTAACAATTCTAAGACTTCAAATCCATTTTTTTCTAACTATAAAAACAATTTGGGAGTATGTAGTAACTAGAAAATACAAAACTACAAAGATGAAAAAAATAATCACATATAACCTCGTATTTAAGGGGTAACCCCTATTCATATTGTGGAATATTAACTGCTGATTTTCTCTTTATATGTCTCTCTCTTTTGATAGCTCTTTTTTTTTTAAACATCTTTATTGGAGTAAATTGCTTTACAATGGTGTGTTAGTTTCTGCTTTATAACAAAATGAATCAGCTCTACATATACATATATCCCCATATCCCCTCTCTCTTGAGCCTCCCTCCCACCCTCCCTATCCCACCCCTCTAGGTGGTCACAAAGCACTGTGATAGCTCTCTCTTTTAAAAAAAAATTAAATGCTTAAATTTTAAACACAATAGACTAAAACCATATAGAGATGCTAGTAGGATCTGGAATAATGTATGCAAAGTGCCTGTTTCTCCAATAAATGGAGACTGTTATGATGGTTGCCATCAAAACTCCATATTCATAGTGACAGACAGGAGAGGAAACCAATATTACTGGTACCTTTGTTCATCCAGGAAAAGCAGAGGCTATTTGCCAACCTGAAGAGGATGACAAATATGGCAGGATTGCTTGCTGCTAGGGGGCAGAGCTTTTCCATGGCCACGAAGACAAACAAACAAACAAAACCAGGAGGAGTGAGGGAGTTGACCAAGCAAAAAATCTGGGAGAAGATCATTCCCGAGAGAGAAACAGCTAGAGCAAAGGCCCTAAAGTGAGAGTGTGCTTGACATGTCACAAGAAAAAGAGGTCAGTGTGACCCAAGCAGCACGAGCAAGTAGGATCACAGCTCATGAGAGTGTCAGTGTAATTGGGCCAGATCATCGAGAGCCCTAATGACTATTTGCTTTTTTTAAAAAAATTTAGTTTTTTATTGTGTTATAATTAACATACAGTGTTACAACATTATATTAGTTTCAGGTGTATAACAGTGATTCGATATTTTTATTCATTATGAAATGATCACTTCAATAAGACCAGTAACTTTCTGTCACCATACAAAGTTGTTACAATACTATAGACTATACTCCCTATGTGTACATTACACCCCCCTGACATTTATTTTATAGCTGGAAGTTCATACTTAATCCCCTTCACTTATTTTGTCAGTCCCCTAGAACCCTCCCCTCTGGCAACCACCTGTTTGTTCTCTGTATCTGTGAGTCTGTTTCTGTTTTGTTTCTGTTTTTAAGATTCCACTTATAAGTGAAATCATAAAGGGTTTGTTTTTCTTTTTTTTTTTTTTTTTTTTGCGGTATGCGGGCCTCTCACTGTTGTGGCCTCTCCCGTTGCAGAGCACAGGCTCCGGATGCACAGGCTCAGCAGCCATGGCTCATGGGCCCAGCTGCTCCACGGCATATGGGATCTTCCCGGACCGGGGCATGAACCCGTGTCCCCTGCATCAGCAGGTGGACTCTGAACCACTGCACCACCAGGGAAGCCCAAGGGTTTGTTTTTCTTGATCTGAGTTATTTCACTTAGCATAATACCCTTCAGGTCCATCAATATTATTTCAAATGGCAGGATTTCCTCTTTATTTATGGCTGAGTAGTATTCCATTGCATGTGTGTGTGTGTGTGTATCTACACCACATATTCTTTATGCATTCATCTGTCCATGGACACTTAGGTTGCTTCTATGTCTTGGTTATTGTACATAGTGCCCCTATGAATGTTGGGATGCATGTATCTTTTTGAATTAGAATTTTTGTCTTTTCCGGATATATGCCCAGGAGTGGGATTGCTGGATCATATGGTGACTCTGTTTTTAGTTTTTTGAGGAACCTCCATACTGTTTTCCATAGTGGCTGCACCAATTTATATTCCCACCAGCTGTGCTAGAGTGTTGCTTTTTCTACACACCCTAGCCAACACTTCTTGTTTCTTGTCTATTTGACTTTTAACCTGAGAGGTTTCTAATCGGAGAGAAATGGGGACTTTCCAGCAAAATTGGATGGAAGAGTGAAATGTTTTAAGTTTTAAAAGTAATAGATTTCTGGTGGGTGGATAAGGGGAGAAATGGTGGGGAGAAAAGGAAGCTATGAAGTGTCTAGACAAGAGAATATGGTGATTTGGAGCAAAGTAGACCTTATGGAGCTCAGAAGAAGTTGTTGACTTCTGCATATATTTTGAAGGTAAAAGCAATGAGATCTTCTGATGGATTGCATGTAGGGGGTGAGAGAGAAAGACAAGGGAAGGATTGCATGAACAGCTGAAAGGATGACATTTCCATCTGCTGAGATAGGGATGGCTCTTAGTAGAACAGGTTTTGGTATAAGGTCAGAAGTTCAGCTTTGGTGTTGATATATTAGGGTTTATGAGCAGACCATGCTGAAACTTGGGAGAGGTCTGAGCTGGAGCTATGAATCTAGGAGTTGGCATATTGATAGTTTTTAAAACAAAGAAAATGGATGAGATCACCAAGAGAGTGAATGTAGTTAGTTCCAAAGACTGGGTCCTGGCGTTCTGCAATGTTAAGAGGTTGGAGATGAGAGAAGCAATGAAAGAATGTAGAGTAAGAGGGTACAGATCCAGGTATAGGTGGATGTGGTGGTGGTGGTCTGTGAAAGTCCTCTTCACATTGCTCTAATTTGGTTTGTGAAATTTTGGAAATTTGGGCAAGGTCACCAGTGGAAAGTGAAGATATAGGAGGAGATGCTAGGGGTTTAAGGAAGGAAGGTGGAAAATAGTCATAACCAAGACAAAGTGAGCGGGCTGAGAATTCACCTGATGTTTGCCTCACAGCATTAAGGACTCACTTTGAAATTCCTGGGTATGAATTTAAAGTGAAAACAACTAGTAATATGAGCTTTTCTTTAGGTACTATCAGCCTCATGGGTGCAGATTTGGAGTAGGTGGACTGTTGAATTTTCTCCAGATGTGATTTTGTGAAGCTTTGTATTAAAGTCGGAGAAGGGCAAGGAACAGAAGGGTGTATGTAAAGGAGGGATGATATTTGACCGTGGCCTATAAACTGGGAAGATGGGAAGTGAGGAGATCTAGTGGATGAGGGAATTTGAAAAGCTGATAGAATGAAAAGACTTGAAGCTCCCAGGGCTGGGAGACTCGAAGAATTTTGAGTACAGCTAAGACCAAATTTAGACAGAACATACCGAGTCAACATTTTGTGGCTTCTTACATTGTGTGCTGGGTGATTTCTACCTTATTTTCCCTTGATCCTCACTTAGTGTCATTCCTCATAAAAGATGACTCTGAAGCAGTATAGCTTCAAACTTGTTTAAAATACCTAGGAAATACAAAAGCTTCAGCTCAATTTCATTTCTTCCTCTATGAGTTTAATTTTTGTAATCCTCCAACTATCTAGAAAAAGACAGGTTAAGAGGTTGGAGACCTCTTAAGGTTAAGACATTTGGAGACAATTCAAAAATTTTGGATATTATGATAGTTGTGAATTTTTGTTAATTTTCTTGGATACAAAAATATATCTTGGTTTAATTTTTAAGTCTTTAGAGATACACACAAAAGTAATTAAAGGTGAAATAATAAGATTCTTGAGATTTTTCTTTCATGTACTCGAGTACAAAGAAAACAAAAGGGTTGTGTGTCTGTGTATCAGAGACGGGGGAAGGAGTGGTGATTGGAGGGGCATATGAAGCAGAAGAACAGAAAACTGATGGTGGTTGAAGATGTGTGGTTGAAGGTGTATATATAGGTATTCTGATCGCTTTATAAATGTGTTTGAAAATTTTGATAGTCAAGTTTAAAAAAGCAATTCCTGAAATATCGATACCTCACATAGGCTTGCTAATTATCATTAATTCATCATCTTCAGGGATGCCTTAATTTGAAAGATGGCTTGCCCTAAGAGCTGAGGCTAGTTGGCTGAATGTGGTCAGAAAATTGTTCCAGTGGAGTTAAGTGTTTAGACACCCCACATTGACCGTGAAAGGGTAATTATTTGCTACAAATAAAACAATTTCAAAGACCACAGCTTCACAAATGCATTTTCTTCTTTGTTTTATACCGCTTGAAATATTTGAAGAACATCACTGAGGGTCCTTCCGTTTGTGATTCTCTGTCACTCCAGCACGAAGACTTTAAAATATATCAACTTTTTGGGGAGTGGAAGAAATGTATTTCAGGATGAATGCCATAATTTGGGCTGTGATTGATTTTTTTTAAAAATAGCAGTCGTTTTCGGTACTTTTTTTTTTTTTTTTTTTTTTTTTAGCAGTACGCGGGCCCTCTCACTGTTGTGGCCTCTCCCATTGCGGAGCACAGGCTCCGGACGCGCAGGCTCAGTGGCCATGGCTTACGGGCCCAGCCGCTCTGCAGCATGTGGGATCCTCCCGGACCGGGGCACAAACCCGTGTCCCCTGCATCGGCAGGCAGACTCTCAACCACTGTGCCACCAGGGAAGCCCCTTGGTGCTTCTTTAATTGTAGATTAATATTTGTTTGACCTGATGATGGTTTCTGTCAATCTGCCTTGGTCCTATGACTGAAATGTTTCTCACCTGCAGTAAGTTGGAGTCAATACATGACCTACAGAGTCAGATCAACAGTATCTTCAATTAAAAAATATTATTTGACTTGGAAAAAGGAAAACAGGCCCATAATTAAGCCTTTTAAGTCAGTGATCTATTCGTTCCAAGTATGAATTCCCCAAGCTTAATAGCCAGTCATTGGACTTCAAAGTCTGAGAAAGAAGCTTATTGATTTGGAAATTAAATATCTGCCAATAACTTGAGTGTACTTTATGTAGCAAAATGATGAAAATATATTTTGATCATTTAATTTGAAATCACCCACCAAGTGCATATTATCTACTGTGTAAATTTTAGTCTACTCAAAAAAAAAAAAAATCACACACACAAATAAAATGAGTGCAGGATGTAGGCCATTTTATGTAAACATACATACACAGCTTTACAAACACATTTATCTCTATTCCTTGCCAGCATGATTTTGCAGGTGAGGGAATATGGCCTATTAGTATCTTATTTCATAAATAGGTAAAATATGCAATCTATATCAATAAATTACTAGAACATTAGTGCTTTTTATAAATCATCTAAATATTCTCCAATAATGACCCATTAAAGTTTAGTACATGTTCATCTTTGCAGGTAAGGATATAGTGATCAGGGACAAACACACACTTCCTGTGATCAGAAGAGGTACAGTCCAAAGTCTTAAGTCTAAAGGTACCCAATAGAAAGAAGTGGTTGAAAAAATGAGAATTTTGAACCCAGTGTTTGTGACTCTCTATTGCACTTGCATTATAGATGATATATTAAAAAAAAAATGCTTACTGAGTTAGCTGTAAATCCAAGAAAGTTCTGATTCACATAATCTCAAAGGACCTGAGTATCTACAGTCATTGAGAAAATAATTGTTGGATGCATTGAGTTATTTTTTTCTTCTCATCTCTCCACTATTTCTGTAATGGGAAGTTATCTATGTATAATTATATCTTTAGTGAAAAGTAATTATAATTCTTATCATTGGCTTTTTAAATTAGGTTTTTTCTCTAATAAATAGTATTTTTTACATCACATCTAACCATGATGAGTTTAACAAAAAGGAAATTAAAGCAAGATTTCAAACTTTAAAACTGGTTAAATGGGAAAAAATAAAGCTGATTTAAAAAAAAAGTTATGAAAGAAACACAAAGGTCATTATCCACATGTAGAAAGGCAAGAATTCTCAATCGACATTTGTTAAGAGCAAAGTAGAAAAGGGAAACAACCCATTATTTTAGAATTCTCTCATAAATTATCTCTCCCTTCCTTTCTTTTTCCCTCTCTCTCTTTGACCTATTTTCTCTCCCCCAACCTCTCACCCCCACCAAAGACTTCGTTAATTTATCATAGACTTTAACCTATTATTTGTTAAAGTTTCTTTATTTGATGCTTACCAATTGGGACAATCTCAGTAACCTCTCAGTATCCTTGTTAATATTTAAACAATACGTTTGTACGTGCTATTTAGTAATAAATGAGGTAATGAAGGAAAGATGTGTTTTAGAAAACATTTGCCTTAGAAATATATGTTGTTCAAATTATTCCCAGTGAAGAATGATTTCTTGAAAGTGTTAAATCATTGAAATAAAGGCATTAACCATAGTGACAGAAAAGTACCATTAGACAGTTGAACTGCTTGGGGATTGTGGAATTAGTATTTGCTGCTGATTGACATCCTTTATACAAGAGACATCATGAGTGACCTTTATCATAGGGAATAGCAACATTTAATAGCAGGTAGACATTTAATGATACCTAAGAAGGAAACAGAGCAACTCAGCCTTGTGTCCTGCACCCTGGTCATGCATTGTGTGCATAGGCCCCCATCTTCTGCAGAAAATTTATATATGACCTTTGTCTTTATAATTTGGGATGGAAGTTAGGAATTAAATGAATTGAGGATTGACCAACTCATGGCCAATTTGGGGTTGTCTTGAGAAGAAATAGTGTTTAATTTTGTCTCGTAAGGAAACTGCAAAATTTCATAGGTTGTTTGTACTGTTAAAGTCTGTACATCATAATGTTTAAAAGTTTAGGCAGATCTAGGTATGAATTAGATTTGCTCCTTAATCCTTACATGACCTTGGGTAAAATACTGAATCTCCTAGAACCTTTGTTCTTTCATCTTCAAAATGATTATAATGATTATATGATAATGATTATAACCATTTCATTGAGTTATTGTGAGAATTAAATGAGACAGGGTCTGTTATAGCACAGTGTCTGGCTCAAGGAAATGCTGGAAAAAATGTTAAGTTGTTATTTTTAACTCAAAGAATATTAAGTTTTCCAACCTTCTAGGGTTACTTAATTTTTCTCTTCCTATAGAATCATGGGAATCATCGCACTGCATAATTACCAAAATGTGGCCCCCTCAGAGGGTCCTGGGATGGCACCCATATCCTAGTTGGGCAGTTCCTAGAAGATGCTTGAACATCTCTAGCTGCTCCAGCTCTCTGCACCCACTTTGCCCTCAAATGTGTTCACAGCTCCTCCCCTTCCTCCCCCAAACCTAGCTAAGACAAAGCAGACCCTATTGTGTACTGATTTGCAAAATCGATTCAGTATTTGAGGGAGGATGCAGGAGAGGATTAAACAGAAAGACAAACTTAAATTGGGTATCAGACATCTTTGCTTTGGAGTCCACTGCCCAGGCCCTGGCACCAGAAGGTTCTAGCTGACTATCTCTTGTCACCAAGCCCTGAAAGCTGTTCCTCTTCAGATAGAAAGTAGCATTTTCTTGTCTTTCTTTCACCCAAGTTCCTGTCCTTGCCTCAAATAAAAACTATATATTTAGGCTTCCCTGGTGGCACAGTGGTTGAGAGTCCACCTGCCGATGCAGGGGACACGGGTTCGTGCCCGGGTCCGGGAAGATCCCACATGCCGCAGAGCGGCTAGGCCCGTGAGCCATGGCCGCTGAGCCTGCGCGTCTGGAGCCTGTGCCCCGCAACGGGGAGAAGCCACAACAGTGAGAGGCCCGCGTGCCGCAAAAAAAAAAAAAACTATATATCTACAGAGGTTTATCCCAAGCCATTAAGTGATCACCCTGGAATATTTGCTGTTAGAACGCATCACAGTCCTGGCTATTACTGAAAACAATAGTTTTTGTAAATGAAGAGTTACTTGGGTGATCTTCCTAAATAAGAGTGAGTCCTGTAGGACATAGACCATGTGACACACTTATCTTTATTCCTTCTGATCATGATCTTGAGGGTGAGGGAATATTACCTATCTAGTGCTGCTTTTCATGAACACACAGAATATGCAATCAATACTAATAAATTACAAGAACTCATCAGTGACCTCCTATTATCTTTACTACAAACTGTGGGCAATTGAAATGGTTTTTTCTCTTCTAAAGATCTCTGCCTCACTGGGGATCCCAATTGTTAGTATTACAGTAATAGTAGTAAGAAATTTTTTTAAATTAACTTTTTATGCTGAGCAGTTTGTCAAGTGTTTACAAAAGAAAGACAGCTCTGGAAAACAGTGCCTCCCATGAATGTACCAATGGCAGGTAGCCCTTGACTTGGAGGTTAGTTAACCCCCTTCCTCCTCCTATCACCAGTCCCCAACTCAAAGCCAAACTGGGGAAAATGACTGAGATTTGGGAGAACTAATGCATTTGGAGTAGCACTCAGGTATCAGCTATATCAGCTTCTTGTTCCAGCAAGAACAGAAGGCAGCCCTCCAGCAATTTTGGCTTGCTCTGCATGTAGTGGCTCCCTACTCAAAATTAGAAACTCTTTCACCACAGCTGCCTGAATTTCTCTCTTCCATTCTTTTTTGGATAACTAGACTCCTCTTTTGGAAGAGATAATATTTTTGGGATATCTGCCATCATAACTAAGTGTGAATTAAGGGAAAAATAGTCAGTCATCTGCCTCAGCAGATGATGACTTGAGCTAGGTTGGAAAGGTAGACCATTTGAATTGCTTTGATGCGGACAAAACAGGCCGGGCAGTAGAGAGAGGGAGGACAGTGATTTCTTCTCTTTCCTAGGCAAAATTGCAAAGTAGGTGAGATTTGGTTTGGGGATTCGCTGTCACACCACCTCATCAGCATTCAATCTTTAGTGCCCTCTGTTGCCACACAGCCCTCCTAGATCCCTACCCTTTTTCATTCTCTTCACATCTTTACTACCTAACTTAATATTTAGAATCTTCAGAACTCAGTATCTTCAGTAGAGCCCTTTTCAGGAAATAAATGATGTCTCATGTCTATGATCTTGCAGCCTTTTGCATTACTACCGGTGTCCAAGTTGAACACAGTTTATACTTTTTCCAACGTTCCCTCACTTTTTTTTTTTTTTTTTTTTTTTTTTTTTTTTTTTTTTGCGGTACGCGGGCCTCTCACTGTTGTGGCCTCTCCCGTTGCGGAGCACAGGCTCTGGATGCGCAGGCTCAGCGGCCATGGCTCACGGGCCCAGCCGCTCCGCGGCATATGGGATCCTCCCAGACCGGGGCACGAACCCGTATCCCCTGCATCAGCAGGCGGACTCTCAACCACTGCGCCACCAGGGAGGCCCGTTCCCTCACTTTTTAAATATGTTGTTAAGTGAACCTCATTCCTATTGCTGGGTCAGAGATCGTAGTACACCGGTAGATGGACAAGAAAATCAGAGATCATTCTTCCCTAGGCATGCAGGCAGAAGATGATGTAATCAGGCCCACAGGCTTCTTCCTTCTTTCTCTTCTCATTGCATGGCTCTTGGTTCCACATTAATCTCGGGTATATTGGCCAGAAATAGGGCCACTTTAATTTTAGTGCTTTGCAGGTCTGTTCCTTCAAATAGAAATTTGCATGACAAAAAATTACAAGGGGTTTCTTAAAAACAAACCTGTAAATCTTTCAAAATAAGAGATGTTGACTCCTTAAAATAGCAAAGCACACACTAGACATACTCAATAAAATTAAAACAAGTAAAATCTATAGTATTAGGATCTAAGCCAGGTTGTTGACAAGTCACAAACTTTCATTTAAAGCCTTCCCATTTTAATGTCTTTTAAGAAAGAAAGAAAAGATGTATTAGTGAGAAAAGGAAAAAAAAAAACCTACAATCAAGGGCAAAAGCAGTGAAACGTTTGAAGATGCATTCTTCAATCTGTAGGGTTTACTGGGATTACTTAGGCTAGACAAAAATCCATGAAAGTCATAATGACATTTTTATCATTTTTAAATTGATGTATGCCATTTTTATGTTGTCTTTGCAATGCCCATTAAAATTAAGAGTGAGCTGTTACATTAAAAGGCAATGATTTAAAAATTTAACAACTCCACCTTTCTGTAGTTTAATAAGAATCTTTACCTCCATCATTTAGAAATTAACCAAGAATTTATTTTTAAAATTGCTAATGTGGTGCCTTCTACAGGTGAAAAGTAACTGGTTTGTGC